>NC_088798.1:94826831-95527411 GCF_011386835.1 Chrysemys picta bellii
AGGTACTGAGAGGATCCCAGAGGAAACTTCTGAAGTTATAGAGGGTTTACAATTCTGGTTAAATTGCAACACACACACTTTGGCTGAATAGTCTAGCCCTTTATCTTTCCCTCTTTGGGATAAATACTCCACTTGCTACCCCCAACATAAAACAGCAATGCACATAAACTGCCAGCCCATCACAATACAATGAACCATATCCTTCAAAGGTCTACGGAGATTAACAAGGTCTGGAACTGCACAGGTACTTTGCCTTCTTTGCACCCACAGCTGACACCCTGCTACAGCACTGCACAACCTTCTCCATAGTATCTGATACCTGCTAACAACAGCCCATTTCTGAAGGATCTTTTTTAGCTATAGACTTCTCCCTAAAGCAGCATAGGAATTGTCATACTAGCCCAAGCCACTGTGCCTTTCACAACAGGACTCGAATCTAGCTGAGGTCCCTACATGCACTGAATACAGGTAATGAAGCTCATACACATTAGCTTATGTTTCCTGCAGGCAGAAACAGGTTGTTATAGTAACAGGAGAGCAGCAGACGGAAGATGAAGGTGCAAGTTTAATATCAGTGAAAAGACAGGAAAGAGGCAAAAACCATGGCTTGTGCTTCAGTAGCAGCCATGAGAGATACTGGTTCAGTTGTCATCTATTTGAGATTTGCCCTATTTAGCAAAGCTCTTCTAAATTAAAACTGAATATATTCTGATTACACAGTAGGGACAGGGGAATAGACCTGGACAAAACTGAACCTATTCCACTTATACATATGGGATGTGGGGAATCGATCTGGAGAAAAAAAACAATCAGTTGAGAACTTCATCTAAGTAATGCAAACTTTGCTTGAGGTTTGAATAAAAAAAAAAAAGTTTGCTTAACTTTGTGTGCACTTGGTCTTCGTCCTATCCCACCTGCTTTCAGACAGGGTCAGACGTACCAAAGGACCGTAATCAGGGCTAGAAGTTTGAACGGCCCCACTGCCACCGCAGAGATGTTCAGATAAGGATTTAAACAGAAGGTGTGAAACTTTTGGAAGCTCTTCCCTCCCATGGGTGACCTCCTCGTGTCCATAGATGGTACAGGTCTGCATGTACAAACCCCCTGGCTCCCTCAAACCGAGCTGCTCGTCATTGTGCACATTTCAATCAAGTTTCATTTCGGGGGTGGGGGGGAACTAGGGAAAGGGTTCACTACATTTTTATCCTTTTCAGGCCTTTCTAGTTCCGAGCACGTGCCGAGATGGCAGTCAATTCACAGCGCATGGAAGCACAGCTGACCTACCTTAGCAGCACCAATTTGCTCCTTGCGGAATTTCTCCAGAGGAGTGATCAGGACCTCACCAGCATTCTCAATCTGATGAGATAAAGGCACAGATTATGATCATCTCTCCAGCACTGTCTACTCACACACGCTTGGTTATTAACTGCTTTGTATCTGTCCAATTTAGGGTTAAGATCATCAGGGCAGCGATCTTCCCTTCCTATGCGTTTATACATAGGCGGAATTCACATTTCAATGCAAAGTGGTTTAAACCTGTCCAACATCTAAAAAACAAAACAAAACGAAGAACCACTGTGTCGTTGATCAGAGGATCTCAAAACACTTTGCAAACATTAACGCCCCTGTGAGAAACAGGGTCATTACCCCGCTTCACAAATGGATAAACTGAGTAGGGTGACCAGATGTCCCGATTTTATAGGGACAGTCCCGATTTTGGGGTCTTTTTCTTATATAGGATCCTATTACCCCCCATCCCCCGTCCCGATTTTTCACACTTGTTGTCTGGTCACCCTAAAACTGAGGCACATAGAGGGGGAGGTAATTTGCCTGTCATATGGAGCAAAGTCATTGCATAGTCAAGTATGTGGTCAGTAGCAAAGCCGGAGTCCACAAATCCCAAAACCCTAATTCATCCACTGAGCAACACTTGTGACCTCAAATTCTTTCAGCGAAAGCTGCCCGCCCACACTCCCAGCCAATCTACATCTCCCGTTGTCTAGGAATCCAGGAGCGAACTGGATGCTCCCCATTGTGCCAGTACATAGCAGGGTACATCTTGCAAGCACCAGTGTTCCCCAGTTTAAACACACCAAATGTGAAAATGAAAGTAGTTAACGTTCTTTACAGCATAAAGACAGCCAGGTGGAAAATCTGCAGATACAAGAGAGGACCCAATTTCCTTCCCAAAATAGAAAACCCACAGGTTATCGCACTGCTGGGAGGAAGGAAGCGCATTGTAGCTTAGCCTAAAACAGCTTCTGCACTTGACAGCAGCAGAGACACCGCACTCAGAGTGAAAGGGAAAATGTACCAACAGCCTGAAAAGAATAATTTGGCCTGTGTTCTGTCAATGTGGGGCCTGTTAGATTGAGTCACAGCTCATTGTGACTTGCTGCCCCCCGGCATGCTGCCAAGACTCAGTCCCTAAGAATAAATATTCCCATTCTTTCAGGCATAAAACCCAGTAATCCTGGCTAGTTAGTTACACAGTGGCCCGTGGCCAAAACAGGCAAGAGGGACTTACAGAACTGCTTTGCACTCCACCCCTATAGAAGTCGTGCAGCCAGCCCCTTCTCCCTCTGGTACATAGGTCAGGAGAAGTTACCACTGCATCCATAATAGAACCTAATACCCATTTGAAAGTTGCCGAGACCTGGTGAAGGGACTCTGGTCAGCCCGTTTCATGCCACGAGCCCACATCTCAAAATCAGTTCAATGCACTCACCAGTTTCTATTCACTACAGACCTCAGGCCGAGATACCTAAAGCCCCTTTTTACCTTCCAGCCTACGTGAGCAGACGACAGGCCTCTCCCAACACCATAGTGACCCTGAACTCCTCGCCAACCCTCCCCTTTATCAAAGGATCATACAGAAAAAGGTTTAACTCAGAAGCCACAAGCCTCAAAGTCCATACCATGCGCATTCGCTCATCTTCGAGATTCCGGAGAACAGTGGCAAATTCTTGCAGGGATTTTGCTGAAAGAGACACACCAGTAGGTTCAGTATATAAAATGGGCTGTAAAATCTCTAACATTAAAGAAGTTTGGGCTACACATTTCCAGCAGTTAGTTACTCTTAACACGAAATACCGGGCAGTCGGGCTAGATTATGCTGTTGCATCCTTACTTTATTAGCAGGTTGGCTGTTCATTGAGATCTGCTAATAAGAGCAAAGAATTGGCTTTTGAATTTTGTTGGAATATATTCACGAGTAGCTGGTCTCTTCTGAACAAGTGCATGGAACTCCCTTGTGGCCCAGTTACACTGTTAGTGGGATATGAACTAGAACTTTGCAGCCTTGCATGTACAAGTCTGCTCCAGGCTTGAATTCATTGCACTTTGTTGCAAATTTATTTATTTTATGTCACCTGGAAAACCAATCAATTCAGATTTGTTTCTGTCCTTACATTTTAGTGAAGTAGAAGAGAAAGAAGAAATTCTGAACCTTGGACTTTTCCAGTGGCACTGACAGCAAAGCTGGTGTACCTGTGCAGAACCATGGTTGGGAGGAACAATATATACCAGCCTGGCTTTTCCCTAGTATATCTTCCCAAAAACAACCCACAGGCCCTTAAATTAAGCTGCTAGACACGTAGAGCCATGGTCTGGCAAGTTTATTGTGCAGTCCTGCAGCCCCAGACCCTTGGGAGATGGACTGGATGACTCAATAACTCTTTTTCATCTCGATTATTGACAGTTAACTATAAAAAATTAAAACTGATTTGTAAGATGTGCAGCCACAAAACTATACTCCAAGCCCCACAGACAAAGAGATGTTGCATGGGTCTTGAAAGTGAACTACCCAACAGGCAATTCTTTATCCTCTGCTGGGTCTGTCTCACAGGGGATCTAGGGCATCTCACCTAGGATGTGAGGTCTGACCAGTACGTTTGGTCATCTCATCTGAAAACCCTCTCACTGCCTAAGTGAGACTGGGGTTTGGCTAGAAAGAAAATAAAAAAATCATTGACTCAAGTTCATTTGAAATAGGACACTCTTACTAAAGTTGAGGCTTAAACCCAATTTAGTTATATAGGCTCCTGTTTGTGTGTAAAAAGCCCAAGGGATCAACCTTGATAGGAGAGGGCTAATGTTGGCTGGCTGGGGGAAAAACAACTAGAGGAGGAGCTGTTCCTTTGCACTAAAGTAAAAGGCCATGTTTTACCACCAGGATCACAACCTGGGGAGTCCAATTGGATCCTCATCTCCTTCTGTTTGTCCAGATAGCAGCGGCCAGGAGTGCTTTTTTCACCACTGCTTAGCAAGAAGGTTGCCGCCTTCTCTTCCGGATCGGGAACTTGCTATATTTAGCCATGCCTTTGTCCCACCAGATTCACAGATGCACTGCTTTAAAATGGAAAGGGGCTAGTGGCAGGGTATTGCCAATGAGAAGCCCTGGACTCTGGAACTCTCTTTCCCTTGGCTTGACAGAGCCAACTTCAGGGCAAACTGCAAGACTCCAGTTTCCCTGGGCTTCACAGAAGGGCTGGATTAAAAGGAAGATATTGTTTCTGCAGGTTGGGAAGGAGTTTAGTGGAGCTTCTGGGTCCATCGATACTTCACATGTATTTCTATCACATGTCTATGCACTTCGCGCTCAGATTAGCTGGATCCAGAAATATCAAGAGAGACCCCGTTAACAAATGTAGCTTTCCCACTTACCTATGCATATTTCATCATCTGTTTCTGCATCTCCTATACATCGGAATTTAAACTCATTTAGAGAATCTGCAAACTTCCGCTTTGCTGAAGACAGATCTGTTGAGAAGGGGGGGAGAGAGAGAAGGGGAAAAAATGAAAAATCGGAGGTATTAAAAAGTATGCAATAGTCAGCCATGTCACCTCAGCCCTGGATCCTGTCAGATCTTCCCCAGGCTCAACCTGCTTGCCTCCAGAGTACTTGATTGAGGTGCACACACCCTGCCATCCAAGAGAAACTCCAGGGGTGAAATCCTGGCCCCACTGATGTCAGTGGGAGTTTTGTCATTGTCTTCAATGGGACCAGCATTTCACCACACATGCTGAATAGCATTTTTCCTTCTGAATCAGTGCTAAACCAATGTCCCTGCACTGTAGCATAGGAGACGTGAGTTTAAATATCCGGACCGGTTATCCTCAAGGATCCCACAGAACTCTGCAGAATGGTAGCCCAGCTGTCCCAGCTGAAGTCTAAATGAATTACATTCTGCCATTAACTATTGCACAGTGTTGCCGCGCACTCTTAATCAGCTGCCAAATTCACCCCAGGCGACAGCAGCATTTCAGTGGTGGGTGATGCGATTCCACTAGATAGCTTGCTAAGCTTCGACATGACTTGTGGTTCTTTTGGCTGAAAGGAGCTGTCTAAGAAGTTTATAATACACCTGTTTATTACTTTACAATTCACAGCTTCTGTTCCCGATCCAAACCTCATTAAGTTACCACATGCAAGGTGGTATTTTCCAAAGCCCATAAGTGTCTTAGGAGCACAATGCCAATTGGCTCTGGGTATGAACTGTGCTCCTGAGTCACGCAGAGGCTTTGGAAATCCCACCAGTCACCGGATCTAACTATAAGCCGATTCCCTTTATTTCCTCACTCCTATTCCCCAATAGCTCCACCCAGTTCCACAGAATTCAGTGATGTTTCTCTCTCTCTCTCTCTCTCTCTCTCTCTCTCTCAACAAAAAGACTTTTCTCAACACCACTTTTAAAAAACTCTCTCCTTTGAAACATTTAAGGCCGACAATACAGCAGCAAAAGAGGAGATCAAACCTTTCTAGCCAGTGAGTATAAATAGGAAGGAATAAGCAAAGAAGACTCTCCCCAAACTTCAAGAGAGAATTATCTTCAGTTTTTGGGTGAGGTGTTAGTCAGTCTTTATGTTATCTGAACGGACCATCCCCACTCTTAGCATCACCAGGGGAAAGCCATTGCTTGAACACCTAGGCCCTTATCCCGCAAACGTTTCAATGCGAGTGAAGTTACACCTTGCAGTGTGTGCAGGCTCAGGCCGCCTGAAGAGGGAAAAGAATTCTGTCACACGGAATATGCAAGACGATCATCCTAGGAAAGTGAACACGTAATCCAGGCTCGGGAAAGGATCCAGCAGAGAAAGAAAGGTCAGTGAGCCAGCAAAACCTGCCAGTTATGACATGAATGGAAGGAAGGACAATCACTGCTTTGTGACGGTCTTTTTACCTTCAGAAGGCAACAGAATGTCACTGTTCAGTTCCATTTCAGAAAATGCATATTTGTGACTCACAGAGATCTCAGAAGGAACCATTTGGGCTTCTTTTGAGGGGGAGGAGCAAAGCGCAAAGGGACTTTTGGAAGCTGTTCTGGTCATCAGGACAATTACCCACAAGCACATGGCTCAGCTGCCAGGAAGGGACATGGGAATAAAACGTTTACATTTTTTAAAAGGATACTCCCAAGACAAGTGTCTTTTGCATAAAAGTCTCTTTACTTGCTACTAAAAATCACCCAGCTCTTTACTGTCTCATCCTTTATGTAGTTGCTTTGCTTTTCGCACTGCCACTTATACAGCAAAACTACAACGGCTCATGCTTTTGGACCTAAGTTACTTGGTCTCATCCCCTCCAGACCAAAAGAATGCACCTCAGAAATCAGTGCCTACATCCTCCTGATTTCAAATAGGTTTATCCGCTGAAGGATACTCAATGTCAAGCACAAAGCAGCTTTTTCCCCTCATCACATACAGCTTCCATTAGATAATGTTTTCACCCCTCAGCTCTACACACACCCTTCATCCCTTTATGTGCTGCTGCCACGCCATTCCCAGGCTCCACTTACTGGTCAAACTGGTTTCCCAGCCCCCTAAGCATTGTGTCAGCAAAAAGTCCCGGCATCCCATTACTTTTCTCTCTCCCCAATCCCCCTAATTTACTTGGGACACTGTCAATGGAGGAATCCAGCCTGCCCCTTGGAATTCCAGGGTCACTGCAGGAGGCTTTGGGGGGTGCAGGTACAGTAGTTTGTTTGTATTTTACAAGGCAGCCTTTTTGCTTTGTTGGGGGTGGGGGTATTTTAAAAGGGGACTTTGGGGGAGAACAGAGTGAAGGTGGTTTGTTCTTTTACTCTCTCAGAGTTTTGCTGCTGGACAATACAAAGCCCTCAGAAGAGCAGAGGGGCAGAGCATTCAGGGAGCACAAGGACGCAGCTGCAGCATTACATACCATGGGCTGTAAGGCCTCAAATCTTTCTTCAGGAATTGGGAAGCGTAGCGTGCTGGGGTGAGGCCTCTCCAACTGACACACTGCCAGGTGAGCATGGTCATCAACTCACAAGTCCCTACCTAAGTCATCTGAAATGCTGCTAATATTAAAGGCCAATGTAGCAAACGGGTCAGGGGTGGGGTGTGCAGGTGCGTGCACATGTTATTTTTCCAGAAAATCATTATTAAAAACCCCAGTACTTGGAATGCTGAATTCTGGTTATGCTGAAGCCGGCTGTATTGGTTTATCGGGGGTGGGGATGGTCACATAAACCCCCAGCCCACAAAGCATTTTGACTGATTTGCAAAAAAAAAAAAAAATCTTCTGTTTCAGCATCTAATATACAAGAGAGGGAACAAAACTCTTGTTCGCTTCCCCACCACCCAGGGCTGGTGGGCTTGTGAGGGTTCAGAGTTTAACTTGATCACTCAGGAGCTATGCCAACCTTCTCTTTGTGTAGCTAATAATAAAGAAACTGACGTTAATTACACAAGGAGCCACTTCCTGTTTCCAAGCTCAGTGCTGACCTCCGGGGCTGCTGGTTTTGTTTGCAGCATATTTTGCTGTACTCGTCCCTTTAAGCACACCGTAGGCTTAATGACATCCTGACTATATTATGCGCTGCAGATCCCCAGTCAAAACAGATTTACTACAACATCATTCACTCCCGCGGCTTTCTGGGCAGGATCCAAACGCCACATTCTGCCAGGGAGAGGAGGAGGGGAGAGAAGCTGGTAAAAGAGCTGGCAATGAGCCAAGCACATACGGAGTCCAGCTCACACATTTCAGCCCATTTCAACCCAGCAGCGTAAAACGTGACTGAGAATAAACCCAGGTCAATCAGATTTACAGTGCAGCAGCATTCATTGGTATGGCGACCTACCTACCTAAATAAATAAGTCAAGTGTCTTGTACAAGAAACTGGGAGTCAGGACAACTGGGCACTTTTCCTAGCTCTGCGGTAGCAATACAGGATCCATCATGGTGATGGGCAAACTGTACCACCACTCCAAAAGCTCCCAATCTGAGGACATCACAAGGATCTTTTTCATCTCCATGGAACGGTGTGTGGTGAGAACACCCAGACTCCATGGCCAGCCATACACTGATGGCACCTGCGTTCTCTCTTTTCACGGTCGCACCTAATGACGTCACAACGATGTCATGGGGTCTACAGGAAACCAGCACCTGGATGAAGAACAGCTGATTCAAAACTAAACCTAGGCAATGTTGAAGTTATGCTGCTCGGATGGAGGAAAGCATTTAAGAATTAGCATGGATATCATCATCCCCTTCTCACTAAAGGCATCTGAGGATCATTTTGGTAAATGAGGGACAGTCTCAGGGTCCGGCTAGGGTTGCTCACCTGCCTGCCCACCCACTCCCTTTCCCCGCCTGGGGCTGGCCCCAGCTGTTTGCCCCCCACTTCTCTCGCCTCCCTGGCCCCAGTCGCTCGCCCGAGCCCTGCTATCCCCTCGCTCAAGGCTGTCACTGGTCGCTCGAACCATGCCGGCCCCTCCACTCCACATCGTTCCTCTACACAGCACCCCACTTCTTTGATAAAAGGGAGCATTTGTCCCGTTTACTCTTGCCAAATGATCCAGCTGACAAGAGCAAATGGGACAAATGCCCACTTTTGCCAAAAAAAGTCAGGACAACCGGAACGGGGCTTTAAAAAGGGACTGTCCCAGCCAAAATGGGCCATATGGTCACCCTAGGTCTGGCTCAACTCCATACCCTAAGACACTTGGAACATTGCTATGTAAAAGTAATTTACCGGGAAAACGCTTCAGCACTATAGAAAACCCCAAAATAGATTAGATAGCTGGGGAAGAGGGACACAAAATTTAAAAGGGACTTGCCCAAGGTCTTCCAGCATGTCTGCAGCACAGCCAACATTAGAGTTCAGGCGTTTTAGTGACTCAAAGCTCAGGATCATCCCTGACTGTACTTCTGAATTCTCATGGGGTCGATACATTCACAGGTTACGTAGCAGCTGCACATGCTTGCCGTTCATAACCAAACAATTTCTAAAGGCCCAACTAGCTATAGGAACTATTTTAGGTGCAGATGTGGACCATTAGAGTGAGGCTGGCTGAAGATCTGCACTCGGCTGCTCGTTTAAAACATTCTTTGTGGTATAAGCTAAGCAGAAGTGCTTCAGAGCAAAGTAACAGCCTTCGAAGACCACGCCTGTCTTTTGCTACACTTCAACAGTCTCCCACAGTGTATTATAAATAGACAGAGGACAGTAGAGAGATAATTTCCAGCACACAGAGATAAATGAAAATTGCTCACAGCTACTTGCTAAGCCACACGATCAAATCACAAGGAATAAACCAGGCAGCTAAATTAGAGACAACCTGAATGTACCAAGGGGGCTGTGTGGATGGGGCTAGAAAGGGAGGGATACCATACCATGCCACTCTTACTTCTGTGCTGTTGCCTTCAGAGCTGGGCAGCTGGAGAGTGGTGGCTGCTGGCTGGGAGCCCAGCTCTGAAGGCAGAGCCGACGCCAGCAGCAGTGCAAAAGCAAGCATGGCATAGTATGGTATTGCCACCCTTACTTCTGCACTGCTGCCTGCAGAGCTGAGCCCTCAGTCAGCAGCCGCCACTCTCCAGCCGCCCAGCTCTGAAGGCAACAGCACAGAAGTCAGAGTGGCATGGTATGGTATTGCCATCGTTATTTCTGTGCTGCTGCTGGCGGGATGCTGCCTTCAGAGCTGGGTGCCCAGCCAACAGCCGCTGCTCTCCAGCCGCCCAGCTCTGAAGGCAGTGCAGAAGTAAGGGTGGCAATACTGCGACACCCCCCGCAAAATAACCTTGCAACCCCCCTGTAACTCTCTTTTGGGCAGGACCCTTACTTGGAGAAACTGGTCTTCCCTGTGAAATATGTTTAGTGTAGGGTAAAAGCACACAAAAGACCAGATTTCATAGTCCATGATGCATTTTTCATGGCCGTGAATTTGGTAAGGCCCTACTCATAGAATTTTACTTTGAGTTTTGCAGATGAACAAACTCAAAATCCCAGGGACACTCAGATGAAATTGCTGTGGTTTGCCTTGTAGGGGGGGAGAAGGGGGTAAAATCATGCATGGCCACATAATTCCACATAAGTTTGACTCACACGCAATGTTTGCAAGCCTTAGAGAACCTGGATAGATCTTAATTTTTAACTAAACCTGAAATTAGGCAAACATTACAAGCAGAGCTGGAAACGCTTTAGCACTAGATCGATCATCTATGAACTGCATACTAACCCAAGTTCTCAGCCACCACTAGGTGGTGTCCTGTGACATGACAGATAAAGCATGAAAGGAAGGTATTTGACAACTGCTCAAACAGATTTTACAAAGACAGGAGAACACCAGTGGATTCACAACGGAGGAATCTGTATGTTTCTTTTTACATGGGTTTGATAGAAAAGATATCAATAAAAAAAATTAGGAAAGAGAATAATGATACAGTCTGTTCAGGCACATCCAAGAATCCAGTTTTGTCAGTTTCCAGCAACCCTCATGAATAAATGTACCATTAGTGCATACTGCAAATTCTCAGCATTTAACCCCCTTGTACTGCAGCCCCAAAATTCTGATGCATAACCAGAATAATTAAGTTTGTTTTGGAAGCAAAGATTCAAATACAGCCACATTGTTATATAGCACTTAAATTATATTTCAATGGCCCAAGCATTTATATTTCTAACTGCCTGTCTAATGCAATTTAAAACAGGCAAATCAAATCAAGAATGAGGTAAAACTGCCAGTATTGTCTCCTGCCACAAGATCCATTTGCTTAGTTTTGGTCAGTGTCTCGTACGCTGGTAGAAGGGTGAAAAACAAAAACAAAAGAGAATGAATAGTCGGACGTGCTCCCTCTCCCACCACCATTTCTGCTCCCTCTGTACTTCACCATGCATTGTTACAATAACGGAACTAGGAAAGGGAAAGGTTGGGGGAAAAGATCGGATGGTGGATAATTGGTTTTAACATAGGCTAATGCCAAGCAAAAACGCCTGTGGATAGGATCTGAAGTGAAGGAGAGAAGAAGGATTTCCAGAGAGATGGGGAAACAGGTGAAAATGTGACCAACTTCCAAGTGGGAAGGGCAAAACTAAAAAAGAGAACAGATCATAGAGGGAGACAGGAAGGGCAGGGCAGGTGAATATGGCCTCCGAGGACCTTCAGAAGCATTTGAGTAGCAGGAGTAAGAAATGAGAGATTTGATATCCGACCTCTTCAGTAACTACAGGGAGACTGGATATTTTGAAACCCTTGGTAAAATCTTGGGCATAAGAATTGCCATACCAGAGGAGAGTAAGGATTCACCTAGTCCAGTGTCACTGAGCTCCCAATATCAGATGCTGCAAATGAAGGGGGGGAGGGGGAAAAACACCACAGGGAAAGTTTCTTCCTAATCAGTCTTAGCAGTTGGTGATTGGCTTGTGCCTTATAAGTGTAATCCTAATTAGTATAATTGTGGGAGTTATTTTTCATCTAACCCTCTTTAATATCATGTTAAGTTTTTGTCCTCAGTGATATCTTGTGGCAAGGAGTTCCACAGATCAAATTATGAATTATGTAATTAAAAAAAAACAAACCTCTTAATTATCTCTTACACGTGTTGCTTTTTCATTTCATCATGCTCGCCTCATTCTGGTATTCTAAGAGAGGGTCAGGAAGAGCTCCTAACTTCCCTTCTCCATACCACCCGTTGCTTTACATAATTCCATTACATCCCCTCTCAGTACTATCCTCCCCAAACTGTAAGGTCTTCACCTAAGATGCACCCAAACACATCCTGTTCTTTTGCACTGTAATTTCACAGTGGTGCTAGGATAATCATTCCAGGAAAGTTAACTTGACAGAAAGCAGGCTCAAGTACTACACATGGCAGGTCTGACCATGTAACTATGGCAACTAGTAATCCAAATAAAATGCCCTTTTAAAAATGATGTATTGGCTCATTATTACAATATACGGTTACAGGCTGAAAATTTATGGTGACAACTACAGTAGCACTTTCCTTTTGGAGAATGTCAACCTTCCTGGAAGGAGGTTTACAAATAAAAAGTCCTGCCAAAATATATGAAAAAGAATCCAGGAAGCCAGGAGAGAAGCTAGATGAGACGTGCCGACATTAACGTATTTAAAAGGATCATACAGTCAGAGAGACCTGGGCAAGTCAGCATTAGACTGTATATGTCTTAAGAGCGTAATGCTATAAAGCAGTTCTTTCCACATTACTTTCTACCCTTATTCTTCATTTTCACTGCCATTAAAGGGAGATGGGAGGGGGGGGGAGAGTCTATGCCCAGCAGGATTTATGCACAAAGAAAGGCTGGCTACAGAGTACAGTTTTATATAAATAAGATTATAAATATTATAATATGGACTGCTCGTCAAAGTTTTGAAGGGGACTGTCCCATTCAAACATGAGCAAAGATTCAACTTCCAGATCACAAATGTGACCGGAGAGAACATCCAGATTCTGCCCAGTTCTAAAAAGGAGTTACGCTGCTCCTTTAAATGAAAAACTGAATCCAGTAGATGTTGACAGGTGCCAGCCCGGGCCAGTGCTCTGCCTCTCATGCCGATCAAGAGGCACCTCAGCCCGGGAGCTCGTGGAATCAAGAAGCATTGCCAAAGCAGATTTCAGATGAGGAATGGGGTTGGGAGGTGACATTCCAATCTGGCATTTGCTGTGTTGTTACTGTGACTGAGTCCAACAGAGAAAGTGCCCTCTCCATCTGAAAGCTCCCTTGGGACAGCTTCTTAGCCAAACAGTTTTTGTCTACTATAATCTTGGGTGAACCCCAGAAGGTGCATTCCCACCAGTGGAGTTCTAGGTCATAGTTTTGTGGCATCTCTTTGCTTGTTCGTTGTTTGGGGAGCAATTTCCCCCCTCTATCAGCAAGAGCCTCAAAGCATTTCCCTATGAGAGCTGGGCAGTGCATCACTCCTGCATAATACCCAGGAGCAGGAGACTCAGAAAGACCCTGTAACAGAAGGAGGGCTTCAGATTTCAGCAAGCAACAGGTAACAATGCTCGAGACAATCATGGTAGTACAGCTAGGCACAGTGCCGCATTAATTCCCAGCGTTGGGAAGAGGGAGGGCTGCCAATACAAACCCACAGACTCCGATCTCTCGTCACGCCACTCTACCTTTGACTCTTTGATGCCCGCCCCAGTCTCCGTGCGCACACACACACACACACACCCCGCTCATCTGGATGTCCCCTTTCATACTCTATCCCAAGCTCATCTCTCTTTCTTCTTTCATGGTGCCCCCTGGCCTGAAACTCTCTTCCTGCCTCCATCAATCCTGCCTCCTCCTCAGTCCCTGCTCAAATCCCATTTCAGGGTTGCTTATGAACTATAGTTCTACCCACATCAAGTCACTGAACAGTATCTAAAGAAACCTAGCCATCAAGGCACCAGCACAACCCTCTTAAGAAGCCATGCAATCTCCTTGCCCTCACCTCTGTCTCACCTATTTTTACACCCCTTCCATGGTCGCCTCCTGTTCTAATCTTAATTGTGAGATCTTCAGGGCAGAGAATCTGTCTCTTCTCCAATGTGCCGTGCACAGCTATGGAGCTATGTAATTATAATAAAGACATTTTGCCTGCATACTGTTAGAATAAGCTTGGGAGAGTGGTGTTTACCCAGTACAGGAGTCCCATGGCACAACATTAGAAATACCCATGTGTATTATGTAAGGTTTCATCTGGATTTACAGTGGCATATCAGCGCCTTGATTGCCTTAAGACATGGCATTACAAACCAACAATGAATTTGACCCTATGGTTATGGTGAGAGTAGCCCCTACATGGCCATAGGGTTGTGTGAAAAGCTCCCATCTTCACTGAAACCAAGGAGTGGCACCTGAGGGGTTAAACTGACATGCCATCTGACGAAGTTGTCTAATCCCTGCTCATTTTCAGTGAATTTCTCTGCGCCACAGAGTAGGAAAAAATATCTGAGATTCCCTCTAGAGACCGCTCTAAACTGAGACTGTTAAAACACTAAAATAAATAAAGCTAAGGAGCAAAGAGACCATTTGCAGAGCCAATGGATTTATTGTTACAGCAGCAACTTCTCCCAACCTCAAGGTGTTTTACAACAGACGAGGGGAAACAACAAGCACGAATCTGTCAGAAAGGAGCTGGGTGCCAGATCTGGGGGAAGGATTTCATCAGCAAGTCATGAGCTGGCAGACACATCACTGCCTTTGGATGCCTCAGCGATGTCGCCTCTTCAGAAATTCTTAACTCAGATTGCAATGAGATCTAGACCCTGCTCTCTTGTTGGCTCAAAACTATCTGCACATTTCTTGCTCTCACTTGGGATGCAAATTATTTACATTGGAGGGGGCTGGTTCTAGATAATGGTATTTGTCCTAAGCTGCCCCTAGTATATGTTAAGCTTTCTGCTCTTACTATTTATTTATTAATAGGAGCCCCTGTCATGTACCAGAACCCCATCATGCTAGGCACAGTACAAACAGAAAAAATCGATCCCAGCCCCAAAGAGTTATATGGTGCTTTCATCATGAACAGTGGTTACATCGGTGCCCTGAGGGTTCTAATGCAGCAGTTTTTCTTGGGTCCTTCTGGTCAGGTCTTGTTTTGCCCCAGTTCGGCTGAATGGAAATACCGAAACCCAGCACTGCATTGTGCTACTCTGAGAGTCACTGCCTCTGACCATTTACAATTCTTTAATTCCGTTAGCAGCCAGGACTGTAAAACTGTCATTTTACAGAAACACTCAGAGATAAACACAAAGCCAGCAACTGGACACAAAAGATGCCTCACACCCCAGCTTTCTTCCACCAATAACTGAGAGAGAAAAACATATCAAGTGAAAACAACAAGGAGTCTGGTGGCACCTTAAAGACTAACAGATTTATTTGGGCATAAGCTTTCGTGAGTAAAAACCTCACTTACTCACGAAAGCTTATGCCCAAATAAATCTGTTAGTCTTTAAGGTGCCACCAGACTCCTTGTTGTTTTTGTAGATACAGACTAACACGGCTGATACTTGACACCATATCAAGTGAGGTGCTACAGCTGCAACTAAGCACATTGAAACCTTAGCGCAGCAGTAGATTCTCAAAGCCTTGTAAAATTTCATTTGAGTTCTAATGACTTCAGCTGAACCTGATTCTTTCTCCCTTCATTCTGCCCCAGAAGGGAAGTAACTTAAAAAAAAAAATCCTCTCCATTTTGTTTCCCTGTCATCTCAATATTCTTATCCTCTTTTTATTCTATAAGGCATGTGCAGCTTGAAAGGGCTGGAGTAATGGAGGGAACAAGACAGGTTGTACTTTTTAAAAATATATATATAATGGTTTCTCTTGTCTGCACTACCTGGGAGAGGATACAGAGCTGATACCCAGGATGTATCACGCCCTTTGATTCCAGAATGTATCCAGTGACAGTTCTGGCTTTGGTCTATTCTCTTTGCTCACAAGGGGTAAAGAAGTCTCACACATACAACAGGTACAACATTTGTGAATGGTGGTAAAACATACAAAGATCATGTGTTGCAGCATGTGGCTCTGATGGTAGCACAAAGAGCATTAAAATGCTGTTATGAGCAGGATGCAAACCTGTAGAAACATAGAGCAAATGCTAACGCACTCCTCCTAAAAAGTTTCTCTTTAACTTGTGCATGAAAGTTTTTCAGGTACAGTATTTCCCATGTAGATCAAATAACCCCTTCCCCTTTCTCCAGCAATATATAGACATAGGAGAGGAAATTCAGCCTTAACTTTGCAGCTCTGGCTTTTCAGTTTGTCCCAGTCATAGCGTTGTTTACAGAAAGTTAGTGTGCATTTAGGGTTAGAACTAGATTCCTGGCTTCCCTTCCTATCCCTGCACCTTACTCCTTGTAAGCCTTAGGTAAGCCACTTAACCGTGTGCTAGAGTTCGTCCATCAGTACGATGGTGATTGTGATGTTGCACTCTATATGATTTTATGAATATATGCTAATGTAACTGGAATATGCTTCATGCAAAAGGTCTCTTGTAAGGTATCATTACAAAGCTTATAATCTACTGAGTGTGATCATCCGATTTGTATAAATGTACCACTCTTGTATCTGAAACTAGAAATATGAAATAGAACTCTGAGGGCCTATTGTAATTATGCAAAGTGTGGGCCATTAATGGTGGTTTGGAATCTTGATGACTCCCATTAACCAGGACAATTGACTGCAGATGGCTCTGTTTTACCTGTAAGTCTTCCTGTATCAATGTGTGCTGGCAAGTGGATAATGAAGTCTTACAGTGACATGTGATCATGTCACCTGAACTGGAATCCATCTTTAACCTGGTGCTTTTCCATTGGGGCGGGGGGACCCAGAGGGACAAAGGATTCCCGCCTTATGCAAAAGATATATAAATGGGTGGAACAGAACAAGGAGGGAGCCATCATGAGGAATCCCCTAGCTACCACCTGAGCTGGAACAAGGGCTGTACCAGGGTAAAGGATTGTGCCCAGACTAGGAAGGCATCCAGTCTGTGAAATAAACATATTGAAACATCTTTCAGGGTGAGATATTATCTGTACTCAATTGTATTACTGTATTAGGCTTAGATTTCTGTGTTTTATTTTATTTTGCTTGGTAACTCACTTTGTTCTGTCTGTTACTACTTAGAACCACTTAAATCCTACTTTCTGTATTTAATAAAATCACTTTTTACTTATTAATTAACCCAGAGTATGTATTAATACCTGAGGGGGGAGCAAACAGCTGTGCATACCTCTCTATCAGTGTTATAGAGGGTGAACAATTCATGAGTTTACCCTGTATAAGTTTTATAAGTTTATACAGGGTAAAACGGATTTATTTGGGTTTAGACCTCATTGGGAGTTGAGCATCTGAGTGTTAAAGACAAGAACACTTCTGTAAGCTGCTTTCAGTTAAATCTGCAGCTTTGGGGAAAGTAATTCAGATCCTGGGTCTGTGTTGTAGCAGACGGGAGTGTCTGGCTCAGCAAGACAGGGTGCTGGGGTCCCGAGCTGGCAGGGAAAGCAGGGGCAGAAGTAGTCTTGGCATATCAGGTGGCAGCTCCCAAAGGGGTTCTGTGATTCAGCCCGTCACAGTGATACCATTACATACCTTCCAAAGACAGCAAGAGGCTCAACTACCGTGTATGCAGCACTTTGTGGAAAGGATGAATTTCACCTCTTCTGTTTGCAAATTGTCCGCAAACAGATGACAATCTGCTTGAACGTATGGCCTGGAATTCCTGCACATAACACCTGATCTGTAGCGTGCATGTGAACGCTCCATTATGGCCTATTCCAGATTAAAAATTCTACATGGTTTGATTGCGTACAGGTCACTTGGTAGCCCTGATCCCCAGTTGTGGGAACTGAACACCTCCAGTCAGGTTTCCAACACAAACGTTTGAATACGAATCTGAAATTCGCGGTCCATGAATGCAAAGCTGATAGCTAATCACTGTTTTCATGAACATTCCTTCCAGGAAATTCACTGGCTTGAATGTTCCAGAACATAAACACAACAGGGGCATGAATGCAATTGAAACAAATTAGTTTAGAGAGAGTCACATATCTGCAGAAGCCCACCCCCACCATATTTGCCCAGAATCTCACTTGGCTATCAGCAGGAGGAGTGGGCAAGTTGCAAGGCTCCACACATTGTGAACAGCAGCTAATTAGAAACCCTCACATGAAACAGTGGGAGAACAGACTTCCCTTTGTGTCTAACCAACATCCCAACCAGTTTAGTTATTGTTTGTGCCCCTAAATAAACTCATCACAGGGTTGAATTCACCCACTTCTAAGGTTGCCACCCAGCTGGTTTTTACCCAGACAGTTCGGTTTTTGGCTTCCGTGTCCAGGTGCCATGTAGGGTTGCCAGGTGCCTGGTTTTTGACTGGAAAGTCCAGTGCAAAAGAGGACCTGGCAACCCTAAATGGCACCCGAACTAAAAGTCCAGTTACCACCGTGCGGGGAGAGGTGCTGGATCATTAACCCGCACCAACCCCTGCTCAGCTGGGGCCACTTCCTACCTGCAGGTAGGCTCCTTGAGATGATGCAGCAAGCAAAGTGCGGAGGTGAGGAGAGGAGCGAGTGATGGGGCAGGGCCTTAGGGAAGAGAAAGAGCAGGGGGAGCCTTAGGGCAGTGGTCTCCAAAGTGGGGTGCGTGCACCCCAGGGGGTACGCCAGAGGATCCTTGGGGGTGCGTGGCAGGAGGAGCGGGAGTCCGAGCGGCTTTTTTTTTTTTTTTTTTTTTTCCATTTTGGCAAAAATAGTAGAGCCGGCGCGGCAGGGGGTGCGTACTCAAAAAATTTTTACCGATAGGGGCACACGATCAAAAAAGTTTGGAGACCACTGCCTTAGGGGTCCGCTTACCAGCAATTAGGAAGGTATCAACCCTATCTACTCCTCAGGGAGTGGTCCATTACTGTGCTTGCATTTTAAAAGTTCTCCTTTTCCCTCTGCAATAAGGAGCGCAAAACCAGGAACCAAGAGATAAATTACATCGTCTCCATTCAATAAGCTTACAGGAGGTTTATAAAGGAGATTTATACAGCTACTTGTTGTCCCAAGGAGACAAACCTCAACCACATGTTCCTGTTCCTGAAGGCCACGTATGTGAATGTAGCTTACATTAGAGAAGTCTTCTTGCACGCAACTTTACAAGTGAATTACAAAACATGTCGTCAAGGTAATCATTAACTCCCAGTGCTAAAGGGACCCATAATGTCTGTGTCTAGGTCCAAGCAGATATGCTGGCTGACAACCTGAAAGGGAAACTGTAAAATCTAGCCACGCAATAACCTACAGGTCATGCCGGTCCCTAGATATCATACGCAGATTGTTTTAAAGTATTAAATCAGGCTGCCATGTCCCACATGCCAGGATACAGGCTGCATCAGCATTGCAAACAGCACACACCGAAATATTTCCATAAGGCCCTTTCCAAAACTTGTTAAAGCCAACGCTCCCTCCACCCCTGCCCCACTGCCACCAACAACAAAGCAATCTGGAATTACCTAAAGGGCCATGAAGAGATCATCCATAAGGAAGGTGTTCATAACCCTCCTCCATTTGTGCACCATACCTCCAGAGATGGCTCTGATAAAATAAATGAAAAGCCCCACTTTTTAACCAGGGACATCATTGCTCTCTCTGGCCTGGCCACGTTCTAGAAGGAACCACAGCAAGAGTCCATACCAGGCAGCTATCCCTCCTTAGAACCCAATTTAGAGATGGGAAAGAGACCTAATTAAGTCCTTCTGCCCATCCCTGAGATATGTATGGAAGAATCCTGCACTATCCCGGTGCTTTGTAGATACCATCAATTTAGCCTTGAATAGAGACTGGGAATGGCTGAGCCATTACACACATTGAATCTATTTCCCCATGTTAAGTATCCTCACACCTTTTTGTCAAACTGTCTGAAATTGGCCATCTTGATTATCACTACAAAAGGTTTTTTTTCCTGCTAATGGCTCATCTTAATCAATTAGCCTCTTAGAGTTGGTAGGGCAACTCCCACCTTTTCTTGTTCTCTGTATGTGTATATATATATATATATCCTTACTATATGTTCCATTCTATGCATCCAATGAAGTAGGCTGTAGCCCATGAAAGCTTATGCTCAAATAAATTTGTTAGTCTCTAAGGTGCCACAAGACTCCTTTTTGTCTAATCCAGTTTCAGATGACTCAATCAATGGAACTTCCACCACTTCTCTTGGGAGATTATCTCATAGCCTAACATTTCAAGCTTTTCCTGATTATTGGCTTTCAGTTCTTTCCTAATTTCATCCCTTTGCTCCTAGTTATAACCCATCTCCGATCACCCTCTCCCCTTCAAATATTGGGAGCATCTGCAGGCACTACCGTGGTGGTGAACCATAAAGGTGTGGTTCAAATAAGCTCTTTCCTGAGGACCATTGACAGCTGGACCCTATGGCGTGGGGGGGTCTAATGAAAAGCTGGCAGTTTGAGCAGATTTACAGCATGAAGTTTTTAAGCCAAGTTGCAAACTAAAGACTCTGCATTCTAATGAATGAGCAATCAGAGATCATCCCCTACCAGCTAAGTGCTTTTCCACTTGTCCTTCTTCCAAGACAGTTATACAGATGGTTTATAACCACAGGGCACAAGGCTAACAGCTATAGCAAACAGCCGTACAGCATCAAAATTAGGCATGAGAAGGTGTGACACATGGCCAGAAAGGGTAAATGCAGGATACATGACCCAAATTCAACCTTTAGGGACATATTGGTCCATAATGTTTGTGATTTTGTGTGTTTACATATATATTGTTAGAGGCTGACAATGTAATCAGATAGTTCCTGTCTATGCTGTATTCTGCTAATTCAGAGATCAAAAGGAGATCTTAACATTTAAATGAATTGTAAATATAGTGATATCACTGTATTGATCTCTCTTTGAAATGTATAGCAAATCACCTGCAAATGGTGGAAAACAGGCAATTGCCTTATGTTCATGCCTTATGTAGCTAATTACCGGTGATGCTTAGGAAATAGGTCTAGTTCAAAGTCTCCATGATTGCCTATTGTTCCCCTAAGGACTCTGTGCTGTCAAGAGAAGTCCTGAACCTGTATAAAGATCTCTTGGGTCCTGATCCTTTTCATCTCAGATCTACTTGATGCTTTATACACGGGAAGCTTGAGTCGAAAGACTGGAATCTCCAGTCCCATCTGGATCAGCCTGGATATTAACATTGAACTGAATCTAAGAACTCTTTGCAACTCCAAAGCTCACCATCTCTACTATGAAACTGATCTCAGAACTGTACTCATGTCTGTATGTATACTGATCTTGTCTTTTCTTTAATAAATTTTAGTTTAGTTAATAAGAATTGGCTGTATGCGTGTATTTGGGTAAGATGAAATATTCATTAACCTGGGAGGTAATGTGTCCGATCCTTTGGAATTGGCAGAACTTGCTTATATGATAAGATTTTCAGTAATCTTCATCATATTTGACTTGGGTGTCTGGGTGGAAGCCCACGGCTGGGTTGCTAGAAGGGAACTGTGTTTTGGCTTCTGTGCAACCAGTAAGATATTGTAGAAGCTATTTTGTGCTGGCTTGGTAAATCTAAGTATTGGAACATCCACCAGCTTTGGGGACTGTCTGCCCCATTCTTTGCAGTTTGCCCTAATTGAGTAACCTCAGTGTGGCCCCCTCGTCACAGAAGAGAAGATCTGTATATGCTCTAGCAGTAATGCTAATACTAATTATAATCATTTAGTAACAAGGAAGTGAAACGGCCCAGGGATACTTTGCCTGTTGAAGCTTCACAAAAAGGGCTGAGGGACACTAGCAGAAGTGCTGTTCTCACGAAAGGCTGAAGGCATGTACAGCCCCAATGCTTCACTGCAAGGAAAGAATTGGTGCTATATAATCCAAGTATCCCATGCTGCTTTTTCTCCCCTTTCCAATCTAATTAGGAACACTTTAATGCCAGGCGGTATGGAGATATTTGGAGAGAGACACATTTTTCCCACCATGCTGGAAACAGGGTTTGAAAACCTGCCTTAGCTTACAAGCTTTGGTGGTTCCCTTCTTCTGCCCTAGCCAGTCAGATCACAAACACACCATGCAAGTTGAAACTGTAGAAAGAAACTTCCAGGATAGAACGACAAGTGTTGCTGCGGGTCAGGAATTGCGGCACACTGGCAGCACTCTGGAGGGCAGAAGCCTTCTCTGCACCGGCTCTAGTAAGGATCTCGGAGTGCCAAATCCAAACACCATTTTGCATTTAAAGCAGAACTAAAATGGGTTTCCCCACTTTAATACTTGAATCTAGTTTCTAAGTTTGGAATAAGCAATCACCATTGGTTGACAACTGAATTTTTCATTTATTTTTAATATTCATTGTTGACAGCTCTCATAACTATATCACGAGTCTCGCAATAAATAGCTCGTTTTCTTAAACCTCCAACTTCTGGAGTCACGCAATCATGAGAATCTCTCAGCTTTCATTTAAGGGAAAAAAAAAAAAGGGACGTTTCTTGCCTTTACAGTTGTGGAGAAGTCTTGAAAAGGTGATCTGAGTGCACCTTACAGACTCAGCAACTAAAAGGCACATAAAAATAATGCTGAGTTGTTTATTTTTTAACTCAAAATTTAGGGAGATGGATTCATGTTTTCAAACATTGGGTTGGCAATAGTGAACCTCTGCAATGTGAAAGTGCTTCCCTCCTGGAATTTTGCTCTGACACATTCAATAGTGGGGGTGAGGGATGTGGAGGAAGTGGGAGTGATGGCAGGATTCCTCTAACTGAACTAACTTAGTCCTCACACACTCCAAACAGGCTCCCCAATTCAGACAGTGGTCACTTTTGAACATTTAAAAATTAAATACAAAGAGAGCTATTCCCCTTAATCATCAAAGCTGTCTTGCTCTCCGACATGAAAAGCTAATGGCTTGGATCCATCCTCTACTTCCCTTTTACAATACTACAGGAGTAGCTGCCTCCATAATAGCGTTCCAAGCTCCTTGCTTGACAACTAGGGCAGCAATTTCTCTCCCCCTCTCCCACCTTGTCCTGCACCCGGCAGGTAATAAAGGGACATGTGTAACACTGCAGCCCATATTCTTCATAGTGATATTATGATAAGATTATGACATAGTTATGATGTATTTTATGCACGATAAGTCATGTGAGGTGTCGTTGGAAAAGTTATGATTTGCTGAATATGGTTGTCCTATTTGTATGCATGTATCATTTTTGTATCTGAAGTTATGAATATTGACTATATACACATCTGTATTTCAAATGTAGTTACACCTGGGTAACACCCACTAGACAAGATGCTTTCAGTCTAGATAATGGGTGGGGAAAAGCCTACTAAGTGCAATGGGCCATTAGGAAAAAACAATAGGCCTTAGAAGAAGCTTATCTCCCACCTGGTGAGGCTCCCTGTGAACGCTCCAAACAGCCTGTGAGTGATGGCTGCTATGACTCTACAAGGATATGTGATGAGACCACGTGTCTCTAGACTCCATCTTGGGATGTCAGTGTTTTTCCACAGACCAGTCTGGGAACCAAGCTTTGGGAACAAAGGGTTCCCACCCTATTCAAAAGCTATATAAGGCAGGTGGTGACATCATCTGGTGTTCTTCTCTCCCTACACAAGAAGACTCCTGGAAACACCTGAGGAACAAAGACTGAACTGGGGGAAGTGCTGGACCCAGGCTAAAGGAATTTAAAGCCTGTGAAACGAAACACCTGGGGATTCCAAGCTATAAAGCAAGTGCACCTTACCCCTTAAGAATCTGCAGCCTGCTTGTATCAGCTTTTAGGGTGAAAATCTGATATTCATATCCAATCTATTTAGTATATTAAGCTTAGTTTGCATTTTTTGTTTATTTGCTGTGTAATCTGCTTTGATCTGCTTGCCATCACTTATAATCACTTAAAATCTATCTTTTGTAGTTAATAAACTTGTTTTTGCTTAATCTACACCAGTGTGTGGGAATCATAACTCTGGGGCAAAAAGCTGTTGCATATTCCTCCCCACATTGAGGGAGGAGGCAAATTTTATGAACTTGCGCTGTACAGTTCCCTGTGCAGCACAAGACGGTATAATTTTGGGTTTATACTCCGGGGGGTACGTGCCCGAGGAGCTTTCCCATGCAGGGGCTGGTCAGAGAGCCTGCTTGTAACTGCATCTGGGTGTGTCCCTACCTGTGTGAATGCCGGTGAAAGTGCAGGCTGGAGGGCTTTGTAGCTTGTCACAGCAGTACAGTGTGAGAGGGAGCCCAGGCTGGTGGGTCAGAGGGCTTGGTTGTATCCCAGTTCCAGGTGGCACCCTGGGGGGAACCCATCACAACATGGAAGTAACCACAGGAGGGGCAGAGTTGAAAGCCCAAGCTGTCCAACCAAGAGCTTGAACCCTGTTTGCAGATGCAGCCTCTTATTCAGGGCTGCCCCGGGGGGGGGGGGGGGGGGGGGACGGGCACAAGTGGGGCAATTTGTCCCAGGCTCAGGGCCCCACAGGGGCCCCATGAGCCCTGGCCGAGAATTCCTTCCCTGGCCACTCACCCAGCGGCGGTCCGGGTCTTTGGCGGCGGGCCCTTCAGTCGCTCCAGGTCTTTTGCGACACTTCGGCGGCGGGCCCTTCAGTCGCTCCAGATCTTCGGCGGCATTTCAGCGGCGGGTCCTTCAGTGCTGCCGAAGACGCGGAACGAGTGAAGGACCCGCCGCCGCCACAAACTCGGCGCGCCGCCTGGTGAGTACAAGTGCCGCAGCGGGTGGCGCCTTGTTTTTATGTCCGCTCCCCCGCTTTGCCCCAAGTCCCCTGAATCCTGCTCTTATTCTGCTCAGTCGCCTATAAAGTATTTGAAAGGGTTAATTTTAAGAGGTTCCTAGTAAACACAAGTCATTGTCTTTCTCCCATCAAGCAGAACGATCATGGTTTAGACAGGATTCACAGCAGGTGCCTGCCTTCTACTCCCAGCTCTGCCACAAATTACCTGGCTTAAGTTTACATTAGATTTTCTCCTTAACATTTCTAATCTTGGCTCATCTCGATGGGTGGTAGCAGCAATGGGACCCCTAACACAGGCAAGGCTCCAGCACCTGCTGGCATTTTAGTCACTGTGCTTCTTAAGCCTGCTCCAAAAACCTGTGAAAAAATCCCACACCTCTGGGCAACGCAATTATACCGACCTAACCCCCGTTAGAGCTATGTTGACAGGAGGGCTTCTCCCGTCAACACAGCTACCGTGTTTTAGGGAGGCAGATTAACTACATCAACAGGAGAAGCTCACCTGTCGGCATGGGAGCATCTTCACTGAAGCGGTACTGTTGCAGCATTTTAGGTGTAGACCTGTCCTAAAACTTGCATCAACAGAGTCCTTTGGAAGGAGCTAGAAAAGCACGGAGCATGATTACTTTGTAGGATTAAAGTTACTAACTATTCTTTCCCCTTAGAATCCGTTCATGTTTATTGTCTATGCATGAAAACAAACCCAAATCGGGTATCAACTCATGTAACTAGGCCATGTCTCCATACCACACCACAACATGTCAGCTCCCAAGCAACAATGGACTGTCCCAATGGCAAGGCCATCACCGGCAAAACGAAGTCTCCAGGAAAGTTGGAATTTTCTTCTCTCCCTCCCCTGTCCACTCTCTGCCCATGCAATCATGAGCCAAGTGTAACCCAGCAATTGAGATGGGAAGGATGATTTTCTTGACTTTTCCAAGAAATTTAAAACTTTAAAGAGATTACGGATTTTATTTAAAAAACTAAATAAAAGCCGCTTTAGATGAGGGTTCCTGGCTGGGAGAGCAAAGTGACTGTGCTATATAGAGAGGTGGGTAGGGGGTGAGGAGGAGGATCATTGCTATGCAACTGGGAAACAAACAACGGAAGTTTCAAAAACAGTGTCATTAAATGCAAAATGAAGGTTTTTAAAGTTCTAATTGCCTCAGAAATGTGAGCTGTTTGGGATGCATCATCTCCACAGGCAACTGCGTGGGCTCAGCACCCTTCCCGAATTCCATGGTAAGCAAGGGGTGAAGCCTGGGGCCCTAGCAGACTACCAGCAATACATCCCTGGGGCCAAGACTAACTCGCTTTGAGTGATTGCTCCAAGCCAACGCTGTAAGCAACTGCACACTGTAAAAACAAACAGCGCTTGGAATCAGAAAGTCTCTGTGGAAGCCCTGCAAACAGCAGGCAGTGAAGCTCTTGGCCTGGCATTGGAGAAGTCAGGAAAATGGGTTTTGGCTGCAGAACCAGAGGCTTTCCAGCCCCAATAAAGCCTGCAAGGCATTCTTCGCTGGGGGGAAGGGGGGTGTCAGAATTCCCTCTGCCCAGGTCCAGTCATGCTGGGCACAAGCTTAAATACAATGGTTAAAGCCACCTGATTCCGAATGCCCCAGATTTTTCTGGCCAGGTTGATGGGGAGACAAAAATCAACTCCTCTGGCAATGCAGAGACATGCCTGGCTCTTCACCAGATGCCACTGTTGTTCTCGAAAATCAGGTCAGCCAGAAGAAAATTATGGCTGACAGTTTAAAGGAGCTAGGAACTCAAAAGCCTCCTAAAGTTTCCTTTTCAGCCGGCTTGTTATTTAAAATTGTATTAGTTACAAAAAAACCAGGCTCAGCTGCCATGAAACAGGGCAGATTTTAAATCTTCCAAAGAGCAGCTTCGCCTCAGCACCCGGCTGGAATCACAGAATCAGGGACCCAGCATCAGGCAAGGCAGCGTCTGTGTGTAGATTAAAAGGAAAAAATAAAAATTACCACTTGAAATCCAACATGTGGGAGGAGGTGGTGGAGAAGGAAGGACTCACTGCAAAAGTCTATTATTATTTCTGCTAAAAAGAAACCAAGGCACTGCTAATGACGCTGACCTGGTCAGTTACAGGCCTGTAGGTACATATGAATGCTTCCTGTAACCTAAAGGAAAAAAGCATCTAACACGTACACAAAGTATTTCTATATTTCCTGTCACACAGAGTTGCAGTTGGTTGCTCAATAACCTATATGTAATACCCAAGAGGACAACAGGAACTGAGCGCTTCTCAGCCCTTAAGCCTTCCTTCCCTTATACATAGAATGGAAGAAGGATGAGGAAACCAGTCGCAGCGAGGAGAGCTTGAATAATAGGTCAGAGGGCAGAACAGCACTGAAAGCTTCCATTGAGCTGAGCACTTCGGAGGCACCCATTAGCCAGGCTGGTCCACAACTGCCCTCCATTAGAACCCAGCCATATATTTGCAGTGACTTTCAGAAGAGCTCTACTGAATCGGAGCTGCATTTCAAGTGTCTACGGAAGTGGTCCCCAAACTGCGGGGCACGCTCCCCTAGGGGAGCACAGAGGAATGTTCATGGGGGCGTGGCAGGGCCCTGGCCCAGGCCCATTCTGCCCCCAGCCACAGCTTGGGCCCTGGCCACATCCCCATTCCCAACCGCAGCCCCAGCCCTGCTCCCAGCCGAAGTTCTGGGGAGGTGTGGGGGGAGAAACAGAAAAGGTTTGGGGACCACTGGTCTAGGAACATTTGGAACGGAGTCTAGCAGAGGTCAGAACTGCCCTGAAAGCCTTACAGACATCCAAATGGTGCTTTCTTCTTTTCAGAGACAAACCCTATTTGCTAGACACACACACACACACACACACACACACACGTTCCATTTATTCAGTCAACACAACGGCTAGTCACTATGAGACCAGTGCATCTCAATGAGACCAGCGCGTGTAAACATGGCCTTCCCCAAACCCCACCAGAGCAGAAAGAAGGACAAATACCTCAGCCTGCTGAGATTCTCATTGCTCATAAGGGACATCTGCAAACATCTCCTCCAGAGACTGCACTGTTTGTTAGCCAGCAGAAGTGCACCTGACCTCAGCATTCAGTTCATGTTCAGTAGTAGCAGGGAGGGCTGCTGGAAATGCTGGTGAGGTGCCAGGGCAGGGATATGGCTGGCATCACCTATGGGAGGAAGCATAGGTGCCGACTCCGTGGATGCTCCGGGCTCCGGGGAAAAATTAGTGGGTGCTCTGCACCCCCAGCAGCCAAGCTCCCCGCCCCACCTCACCTCCACCTCCTCCCAAGCGCGCCACGTCCTCGATCCTCCGCCTACCTCCCAGCGCTTGCTGCTGCCAAACAGCTGTAGCAAGCGCCAGTAGGGAGGGGGGAGAAGCAGGAATGTGGTGCGCTCAGGGGAGGAGGTGGGGAAGAGGCGGGGCCGGGGCAGGGACTTTGGGGAAGGGTTTGGAATGGGGGCGGGAGGGGGTAGGGCAGGGGTGGAGTCGGGGCAGGATCGGGGCAAGAAGGGGTCAAGCATCCAGTAGAAGTCGGCGCCTATGGGAGGAAGCATGGGTGTGTGATTAGAGCACAGGACTGAGCAAGGTTTACCCAATTTACCATAATTCCTGCCTCTGAGGCATTGGGAAGAATGCAGAGGCAGTCACTGAACAGGAACAGCATTGACTGAGCTTTCAAGGAAGCCTTCCTAGGCTAATCTGATTAAAAAGATGTATAGCCATAACACACTTCAGTGCACTTTCCACCCATTAACTAACCCCTGCAACACCCCTGTGAGGTAGGCCAGTATTATCCCATTTTACAGATGGAGAAAAAACAGACACACAGAAGCTAAGTGAGCTGGGGCACGGTCATATGAACCAATGAGAGATTTGGGAACGGAACCTGGAATGCCCAACTCCTGGTCTGCTGCTCTGACCTCCATAGACCATGCTTCACCAATGGACTCCATGGAGGAATAAACGGGTACATTTTAAAAAAGGAAAGGGATCCCTATATAGTTACATACGTGTCAGCTTGTTTATTTTAAAGATTACATTTGTATGTTTTAAAGAAGGAGCTAAAAGAGGGAGCGAGGAAAGTTTCTGAACTCTGAGAAGGGGGCTGGAAGTAGAGGAATCCAATGCACAATGGACTGTTGGACCCTCCAAGTATTTATTATTGCCTGTTGTAAACTAACAAGTCTAAGCCTTCCTGGCTCTGTCAAGGCTGATTATCTGGCTGTGTAAAACTCTTTAGAGACTTGCAAATAGCTCATACACACTACCAGAGCCCTCACTAAAATCCCCACTCAGCTGTTCCCCTTTTCATTCCTAGAGACTCACTACAAGACCCAAAAAACGTACAAACAGAGCAGCTGGGAAATCTAATGGGAAAAGCTGCAATGTACTTCTTGGAATGTCTTAATAGTTATCATCTTGGCAAAGAGACGAGAACCCATCAACAGAAAATCAAACACTTGCAAATAAAACTGGGTCCAATTTTCATCAGCCACTCCAAGACCTCCATTCTACCAGTGCCCCCAATAATAGGCCTGTGGCCACTATAACCCTTATAAAGCAAAACATTACAGTCCTGACTCAACACAACACCGCAACATCTGGAACACTGGGGTTGTTACTGCACCTTCTTTAGTATTAAAGGACAAATCTATCCAATGTAGACAGCAAGACCTAATGGGGTGACTGGCTTCTCCCTTTGCAAAAGAAGAAATCCCTGCTTCTTCTGAGGACATCACATAGCTTCAACTGGACCACAGTGCCAAAGGAATGTCATGAAGTCAGTCAAGGTCCAAGCTATCTACCGGTGGTACTTATATGACCCGGTCACTGTAGTATTTGAAGACCTCACAATCTTTACTGGATGTATTCTCAACCCTGCTGTGAGATAGGGAAGTGCTATTATTGCCATTTTACAGATGACAAGAAACAAAGAGGTTAAGTGACTTGACCAAGGTCACACACAGGAAGTCTGCCACAGAGCAGGGGACTGAACGCAGGTCTCCAAGTCCTAGGTGCATGTCCTAGCCATGGCCCATCCTCCTCCAGATTATTGGTTATTGTTTGTATTATCATAGTGCTTCGGTGCCCCAGTCAGGGAGCAGGACCCCATTGTGCTAGGTGCTGAATAAACACAGAACAAGACAACTGTAATCCTGCTTCCTGAGTCATTACACTGGTCCGTGTTGTGACAAGGAGTTGATATGGAGGTGGGTTGAGGGGGACAATGGAGTAAGCCATTAACAAGGCGTGATGGTGGATAGGGAACTGCTAATGGAAACTGGACACACAGAACACATCCACAGAGACTGGCTGGCTTTCTGTGGCAACACAGGGAAGCTGAACTTTTTACTGCTACCTCTGAAGCCCAAGCCAGTGCTAGCTGAAGGCTGCACAATGGCCTGGATAACATCACCATGCACTGTACCGGCATAGGAGCCCTTTCGCAATCAATGAAATCCCCCATCATTTAAGAAGTAAAGTTATTACAGTCCTCTCTCTCTCTCTCTCTCTCTCTCTCTCCATTTTATTGCTGTCCAAACACACTCAGGATTATCTCCCTTGGGATTAGGTACTCTTCTGCCCCAAATCCCATCAGAACAACCTTCCTAGCCGCATGCACATTCAAACATCCATCCCCACTCCCCTTTCCCCTCCCCTCTGGTGCGCTAAGTGAATTGCAATGGCGTTTCAGAATCCTGTGCAGCGTCTGGGATGAATTATGTTTACTGCTGCCCCTGAAGAGGTGAACTGTAAGCCCGAGTGCCCACAGGGCTGGAGTTCTGGGGCAGGGTGTGTTTAAGCTAAGGGGAAGTCACTGGTCCAGGGGGGTGGGCAGTTGGACCATGGGGGTTCAGCTCTCAGAAGGGGGTGGTGCAGATCCCCTGCTTAGCACCAAGATCCCCACTGAACACATCATGGCCTATATCGAATGGCCTCTCCTGTTTGGCTCCCCCACATGCTCTCCACTACAATTTTCCCAAAAGGCTGGAGAGGAGACGAAGAATTTTCCCTATGGAGGGCTCATCTACTATTTCAGGGGGTCGTGATATCACAGGGTGAGGTCTTGCTGCTCTAGATAGGGCCACACTGTAATAGTCCTGTTACCAAGCTCTGCTGCACTGTAAGCCTCTGTAAGGGCCAGAGAGAGCATTAACCACACCTGAAAGGAATCACTTCTCCTTGGCCTTGAACTGGAGGGCAAAAAAAGCACCTGAGGAGCTGAGGAATCCTTGATAGAAACACAGCTCTGTGCCCTGAAGAACTCTGAGGAAGTAGGGGATGAAAAAAGGGGAAGGACGTTGTTCAGAAAACAGCAAGCTAAATGTGAATGTTTTACAAGTGTTTTCCATTAGATTTTTAAACACAAGTCACGATATTGGAACCAGCCCCTTCATGCCAAATGCAAATAATCTGTACCAAATGTGGATTATATACAGCTCTCCCCCATCCAAGGCTGCAAATGGTTCCACAGGAGAGAAAGGTGGAGAAAGGAATTGGAAATCCCATTCTGTAACCTAATAGCTACCTGATTCAGTGGCCGTCTGAGACCCAAAACAGAGAGAAGGGAAGGTAGCAAACACACCCCCAGACAGGTAAGTAGAACAGGCCCAGTACTGAGAGGAAGTAGCAGATACGAGTGGTTCTAAGCTGCTGAGGGTGCTTATAGGTCCTGCTGCCTTCCCTCAACCTTGCGTGTGTCCATCTCCTCCACAGACAGATCTGCTGGGCTCCTAGCAACTTCGCTACAACAAAGGCATTGGCTAAGATGAACTAAGGCTTTCAACATTCTGCTGCACTGGTGTTTTATTTCCCCCGCATTACCCCTGCCAGCTGAATCTCCACCAGCTCCAAAACAAGGAAGGAGAGACTTTGTTGGTAGATCTGTGCCAGAGACTCCAAGGCTCAGAGCTGGACTAGAGAACACTCTGCTGCATAATTCTCCATTGTCAGCGGCTGTCATCTAGGAATTATGGTCTTGTGATGGAAGTACTTTGAAACTAGTCGACAAGAGATCTCAGTTCTATTCCCAGTTCTGCCACTGCATAGTAAGAATATGGACAAATCGATTAGTTTCACTTTGCCTCGGTTTCCCCATCTGCAAGAAAGGGAACATCTTTTTTTACCTACCTCACAGGGGGGAGGGATGGGAGAGGGGAGTTTCTAAAGGTAGAATAATTTGTGTTTGCAAAATGTTTTGAGATCACCACACCAGCAGGCACTATATAAGTACCATCCAACCTCACCTGCCCAAGCTGATGGGCGTGAACCAAACCTAAAGTTAAAGTAATCAGATTTGATGCATAAAATGTTCCCTGTTCCATTCAGACTTCAGTAGCAGTCACTGAAGTGTTTTAACATAACAGCACAGTTCATGGAGCAAGAATCTGAATAGAAGGGGATTTTCCCTGGGAGGAAGAGTATTTTAAACACACTGATCTTAAAAGTGAAGTTCAGACCTTTAAAGTGGTACCAACCATAGCTTCTTCCTAGAATTCTTAAGTTTACAGGGCACCTCTCGGCCTGAGGGATCCCTGAGCGCTGCTTATAAATTAAATAAGCCACACTATTCACCACTGAATTACAGACACTTCTAAGGTTAAGCAAAACACCACTTAAGAGCAATACACTTAAAACAAAAAGTGAACAATACTGTACTCATCTGAAACTGGATGGGGAGTTCCATATCCAGCATTTGGAAAGCTATAAACAGAGGTATTTGATGAGAGGGGGTAAAGGGATGGACATATCTGTTATTCTATTGAAACATATTATTTATATAGAGGTAGGAATTCCAGTCACAGATCAGGACTCAATGGTATGAGACGTACAAACAGAACAAAAAAAGACAGCCTTAAACAGTTTAAAATGGAAGGATAATTTATTGGAGAGAGAGAGAAAGAGAGCGAGCAGGAAAGTGACATTTTGCTATGGGGCAGTGGGAGGAACTGTCCCTCCTAGATAAAAACAACACTAACGTCTTATAGTGCATGGTACTGTCCTACAAGAGGGTACCCGAGTCCTTCTGATGGGGTTTTGTGGGGAAGCTATAGACAGGAGCAAGACCAGATGGTTGGTTGATCACAAAGCTGCCACTGTATTACCAAAGGGCATTCAGGTGTTTGCCTGCATACTCAGACCTCATCTTCCTCTTCCTGCTGATGCAAAGTCTGAAAAGCAAGTCTGAGCAAAGAGCCTTAATTTTGTGGCAGTTCTGTAGAGTGAATAGTTGAGTTGGTTGGCCTAGAAAGGATCCTGAGCACAGGGCCGGCTTTAGGAAGTGTGGGGCCCGATTCGAATACCCGGTGGCGGTCCGGGTCTTTGGCGGCACTTCAGTGGCGGGTCCTTCACTCATTTCGGGTCTTCCGTGGCACTGACGGACCTGCTGCCGAAATGCCGCCGAAGAGCCGGAGTGAGTGAAGGACCCGCTGCCGACGTGCCGCTGAAGACCCGGACCGCTGCCAGGTGAGTAAAAAAATTAAAAAGGCAACTAAGTTAGGTGCTCTTCCTTAGGGTGCGGGGCCCTCTTAGGCGCGGGGCCCAATTCGGGGGAATTGGGGGAATCGGCCTAAAGCCGGCCCTGCCTGAGCATCAAAGAAGTAGATCAGAGGTGCTGGAGGGAGCAACGGAAAATAGCTGCTTAGGAGTTTTTCCTCTTCCCTGCATAATCACTGTTTTGTGAAAGCCTTAACTTTCCAGCAGTTTCCTCTGCTGAGCTCAAAGATGCAACTTGGAAATTCTCATGACGTCTTCCCTTTGTTCTCTTTGACCTGGCTGTTTTCTTCTTTAACCCTCATTACTTAATTCCCAGGACTCTAGGGGGGGAAGGAGCAGAGGGGTACGTCATCAGGCACTGCAGCACATCTGAGCTGCAGAGCATAGTGTTGAGCTTTGACAGGCCATGGTCAAGATGAAGGTCAGAATCTGAATTACTCACCCAGCCCTTCTCTCTAGTTAAGTCCATGTAATTCTTTCCTTTATGATTACAAAGCCAAGGCCGCTTTCAGAAAGAAATCTTCACCACCAAATGGAGGCACTCATGAGCAACCCTCAAGGGCTAAAGTGTTGTTTATGGCAAGCGCTGGAAAACAGGGATTCTCAGACAACCTGAGAGGGGACCAAAGAGAGCAGTGAGCAGACCAACGGGGCCAACTCCCTGCTGGGGTGAGCTGAGCTGCCTTACTTGGGTACAAACTCGAGGACTCAGGAGTAGGAGGAAATCTACACTAGTGTCCTCAAAACATATTAGAGGGCCCACAGCTTGGTTACAACCTGGTCCCATTTGGCCTTAACTCAGCTCTGTGACCAAACAAACACACACCTTTTTTAAAAGGGGCTGAGAGTATCTCTCCTGTGGAAGCTGGTGGTGCAAATGCCCACCGGAAGTATCCATCAGACGACAACTGCTTCTTTTCTAGACCTGATCTCTGCCACACACTCCCTCCCCCGCTATGCAGCCCCCCTCCCACCACCTTGTCTGGTCTTAGCATCGGAGCTTTTCTAAGCAGCTGCTGTCTCCTGGGCCCCTGCTCCATCTCATTTTATGGCAGAGGGCTAATCTCTCCTGGGAAGGAGATTTCCCCCCCACTCCCTTCCCTTCCTCCGCCTGGGTTAGTAGTGCTTTAAGAGAAGCTTTCACGCTCCTCTGCAGGCCTGTGCCCAGCTGGGCCCCCTACAGGGTTTCAGATTTTCATACTGAGCGTCAGCAAAGCCCTTCTGCCACCCCTCCTCAAACTACACATATAAGGAAGGTAGCTGCTCCCCCTGCCTCTTGCTGCCCATTCAATTGAGCTAATGCTCATTGGGGTCGTTCTGGCTGGCAGATAAAAAGCCCACGAAGCTAAGAAGGGTGTCACAAATGGCTGTGCATGTCACTTGTAAGCAGCACCCCATTCACTCCTTTGAGTTTTGCACCTATTCAGTTCTTTCCTACCTTGTGGTTGGGCCTGGGTAATAGGGTTGCCACCTTTCTGTTGGTAACTGGACCCTTGAGGTTCTGCCCCCACCCCGTCTCTTCCAAGGTCCCGTCCCTGCCCTGCCTCTTTCCCAGCCCTGCCTTTTCCCCCACCCCTGTGGCCCACTCTTCTGTCTCTAACACGCCCTCTCTCCCCCCAGTCGCCCGCTGAATGCCAAGCCCAGCCTGGAGCTTTAAGATGCTGGCTTTACTTACAGACTAGTTCTCTAAGGGGAGGGGAAGCAATTCCTTTAAGTCTCAACCAGTGAGGGACGATTAATCTGACTAGTAGCTATAGGCCATACACTGTTATAATCAGACAACTAAACAGCTTGAAGTTACAGCAGTGCTATGGCTTTTAAAATCTGCAATACATTGCCACTGAATCCTCAGCAAATAACTTCAATACCTAACCTCCAGGGCATTTCAATTCATGGTCAAAAAGCATGGGGGAGGTGGTGTTTGGGGTGTGTGTCTGTGGTCAAATGCACTGGACCTTCCCCATGCAAAGCTATCGTTTAATGCAGGGGTAGGCAACCTATGGCACGCGTGCCGAAGGCGGCACACGAGCTGATTTTCCGTGGCATTCATACTGCCCGGGTCCTGGCCACCGGTCAGGGGGCTCTGCATTTTAATTGAATTTTAAATGAAGCTTCTTAAGCATTTTAAAACCCTTATTTACTTTACATACAACAATAGTTTAGTTCTATATTATAGACTTATAGCAAGAGACCTTCTAAAAACGTTCAAATGTATGACTGGCACACAAAACCTTAAATCAGAGTGAATAAATGAAGACTCGGCACACCACTTCTGAAAGGTTGCCGATCCCTGGTTTAATGACTAGTTATGCACTGACAGCATGTTCAGAGCTACGCAGTGCTCAAAAGACTACGGCTGTCCCAACACAGAGAAGCTTATGATCCAAGACAGAAAGTCAGGCTACAGAAGACAAGAAGTTCTGAGGAATCCACAGCTGGGAATGACTTAGTGGGTTTGACAAGCCAGAGGAAGAATTTAGCTAAACGAAGCAGATTAACTGATGGAGTGTAAATATTCTGCTTTGCAGGAGTGAGGTCAGGGGAACTTTGACCTAATGAAGCAATTCATATGGGAATCTAGTATCCATAGCCCCATGCCTAAATCGGTGTTATAAACACAGATGAATCTACACTAACTAGCAATAATACAGGCAAGGGTCTCTCGGGGCTGGACCCACCCCAGTAAAGTCAATGTTAAGAATTGGGTCAGAGTAATTAAATACAGGATCTGCTTTGGGAATTTAAAAATATATCAAGGCCCTTTCTTTGGACTCCCCAGCACAGCTAAACCAAGAGGTTATTAGTTGTTTCAATGAACCCAGGCTCACCGAGGTCAGAGTGAGCGTAGATCAGAGATTAACCCCAAGATACTTTGATACATAATTAGCAACAAATTGTTTTATTTAATAACTCCTCATCCAGGCCTTCTGAGTCCATTGGGATTTTTAGTGCTGCAGTGAAACTGTTGCCAAGAGCTGCCTTCCATTCATCATCTTGATAAAAATACCAAAAACAGAGAGAATGTCTCCAACAACCTCCAATGGGAATTTCTCTCACTGCAGCACATATGCACATGCAGAATTGTTTTTTAAAAGGCTGCATAAGGAATATACATATGTAAAGATGGAGGTTTAGCATTAAAATGTACCAAATGGAAAATAAACAGTATTAGGTTTGAAGAAACTCCATGCACTTCATTAATACTGTTTTTCATGGTAGATGGTGCAGTAAAAGACAAATACAGCAGCTTTCTTCCCCAAAGAGCTTAAAACTTTTTCTGTGTCTGCCTCTTAAGACAGGACATCCTGGGGAACCCAGAAGAGAAAGTAACTTCAATAATTTCTTAATTCACTGGGGAAGGGAGGGGGTTTGGGAGAAGGGTAGTCAGATTGTTTTTTGTTTGTTGGGTTTGTTTGTTTGTTTTTAATAAATATAGCCAGTCTTGAGGAGGGACTTGAATGAAGAAAGGTTACTCAGCAAACTGTCTGGGCAGGTATGTACATGGGGGGGCACAGATGCTCTGAGTCAAGCAAGGTGAAACGAGACGAGAAATTGGGCTTCCAGGTTTGTGTCTTGCATGGGAGGAGCCAAGTAGGCTCTTAAAGGCAAAGAGAAGGAGTTCCCAGACATGGAACAAGTATGCCTTAGTTTGCCTGTATGTAGCCTGGGGGAGATTAGACAAGGTTGCACAGACACTCCAGTGCAAATTCTGAAAAGGCATGTAGTTTAACACAACCTTTAGCTCAGTTGAACAGTAGATCAAGTCCAATGGTTTGAGTTCAAAGGTCAAACCAGTGAGCTATTTGATCAAGGATTCGACGTGACCCTCATACATTAAGAGCACAGAATTGTAGATGGTAGGTTTTGAGGTCAGAATGGGTATTTTATTGTGCCAACATTTTATTTTAAGATAGACATTAGTAAATCTAAAGGAAGTTACACACAGCCGAACACCAATTCTGCACTGGCTAATCTGACAGGTCTTTTCCAACTCTACCTTTTATGAGTCTGTTTAAAAGTCTCTCCTGTGTCAATTAAAAATATAATTTGAAGTGAGAGCTAGGTTCTCCTTTGCCAGAACGTGCCTATATATATATATTTAAAAGGTTTGGATACATGTATTTATATTGGCTGCAGAATCTTTTTAAAAAAAATAAACAAGTGTCACAAATATGCATGCAGGCCTAAAAACTGATGTGATCAAGGTCTGAAATTGCATTTTAACAGTAAAGTTTAAAAGGCCGTATTTCACTGGGAAATATAAACAGAATAGCCATGTGAGGTAATTGGCAGAGATGCAGAATGTTGCTATAGAAACCTCTTCAACATATTGACCTCTCTTTTACAGTAGAATCACATTTATTCACACTGAAGATTGAATTTTGTGCATTAGCAAATAAGTAAAACAGACAAAAACTACAGCAGAGATGCTACAGCACTACATGTTCTTTGTTCATTTGGCAAATCTACTTTAGTCTTGTTTCGGAAGGACACCTTATGATAAGTGTTCTGTAATAGACTTTATAAAAGCAATGAGAGAGCAACAAAGGACCACACACTACAGCATCTGCTTTTACACACAAAGTGGAAGAACCTACCAATCTGTGCAGGTGAGAGGTTATGTGGTGTGCAAATTAGAAGGGTTTCTACAAATCCAGTTTCAATTTACTACCCCAAGTTAAATCAAAGTAAGCAAGAGTTAAGCCACTTTGAGTGCCTCTACATAACAGATTTGCACCACTAATATATCAATCTAGTTAAGCTAGTATACTTTTCTAGTATGAAGGACTAAGCTACCAATGCATGATGGAAATACATCTATTCCCTTCTTGCCAGGACAAAAGACCCTCTTAATCGCTTTACATTATATAGAGACAAATGTACTTGGCCCGACCCCGACTGTGCAAATGCATTTTTTGCATTTCCAAGGGATTCTGCAAGATCATGGACAAAAGATCATTCTGCAAGATCATGAACAAAAGCTGCAGTGGGGGAGGTCTAGGTTGGATATTAGGAAAAACTATGTCACGAGGAGAGTGATGAAGCACCGGAATGGGTTACCGAGGGAGGTGGTGGAATCTCCATCCTTAGAGATTTTTAAGGCCCGGCTTGACAAAGCTCTGGCTGGGATGATTTAGTTGGTGTTGGTCCTGCTTTGAGCAGGGGATTGGACTAGATGACCTCCTGAGGTCTCTTCCAACCCTAATATTCTATGATTCTAAGAGGATCTGACCGGTTTTGGATAGCAGGGAGTTGCAAATAAAGACTGCAGAGACAAAGGGAGAGAGTATAAGTAAAATGTAAATCAAATGTTGCTATTGGTCAAAGTCGTTTTTCCTTCTGAATGTCAAACCATGACAGCAAGGCTACAGTGCAGAGCTGGGGCAGGTGGACTGGAAAGGGGAAGAGTGGCAGTAATGTTTATTTTCAACTTCTTGCCATTGGAGCAGGTCAGTCAGGCAAAGACAAGAAAATGCCATGAGAAAAGGGCCATTGTTCTGCCTTTGTTGACACAGAGCCCACCAATATTGGTATTTATTCTATAGGGCCAACAAGCTTTACCAGGAGAAACACTTTTGGGTGCCTGCATTAATAGACTTCAAATTACAAAATGGGTCAGGGGGCTGGGAAAGAGAAGAGGGGAGGGAGACAAGGTTAAGTGAAGAGTCAAAAAGGGATGCAAGGTCTTGCACCTCTTGAAAGTGGCTCCTACAGAGACCCAAGCATCGCTGTCTGCTATATAAAATGGAGCCTCTAAACCCAGATGCCACCTATGGAGACATATTGACAGTCTCAAACATCACAAGCTGCAGAATGAGCCCTTGGGCAAAGGAAGTAGAAAAAAGAGTCTGATGCTAATTAGGAGGAAAACACAATACAAATTTGCATTTAGATGAAACAAACTTCTACAGAAACAGACACAAAATGAACAGAGACTCTCAGCATTAACTCTATAGAGCTCCCAAACTGCCCCGGCTAAGAAGCCATATACTCCTGTCTGTCTCAAGCTCAGGAATCCACATACTCTCCATGTTCCTGTTAGTACTGGTCCTAGAGCTACTATATAGAAGTTGAACCTACAGTACTGAGGCCCAGTCCTCAAAAGGTGTGGAATGCCCTAGACTCTCACTGAGCTCACTTTCTTACCCTCTGTAGGACGGACAGACAGTGCAAGGGGACAATCACAAATGCATGAGCAGGTTTAAGATTCCATAACATCTCCTAGGAGGGCAGTCGTGACACATGAAAAAAAAAAAAAAAAAGCCACAGAACTTCCTGAGAGTCATTGCATGACCCAAGCTGTGCACATACAGAGCACCACCAGCTGGCAAGTTGCAAATAAATCTGGCACTCACCAGAAAGATAAGTGGGTCACACATACACCTGTGCTGAGAGAAGACAGCTGCTTACAGCAAATGAGACTTTTGCCAACAAGAGCTTGGGAAGTCTAGTGTCCCTGGTACCCGTACAACTTTACTTGCCTGTGTGCATCACCATTCCCCTCTACAGGACAGAATGCCAGCTTCTGGTGGAGTTTATATGCTACAGGTAATGGATTCTCTCTCTCCCACCCTCAGTTTAGGTGGTAGGGGCCTGTGTTTCCCTGGAACAGGATGTCCCAAGTTCCATCTGTGACATCACATATGTGGCATCTCACTGTCAGCTATGGCATCTCTACGTATGCAGATAGGGATTGGTTACATTACACACATTTGTAAATTACAGAATTAGACTATATTTAATCTGACCATTATCGAGACCACAGTCCTATTGGTTTTGTTTATGAAGTTTCTATGTGGCTAAAGTGGTTTGTGTGGGTTATTCTGGCAGTTTTACCAAGAGATCTTGCTCCTAGATCTGAACGAGGCCAGCTAGTCCATTGCAAGCACTGTCTGGTGTTAGGAATTCATTTCTCTCTATCTTCACCTAAGAGCTCCAGCAGCACAAAGGAAATCAGTGTTCAGAAAGCAGAATAGCACTTAACGCAATGAGAGTTCCCTCCCCAAGAGTTCAGTTCATCTGGAGGGAGGATGGTGCATAAAGCTGAGAAGATTCACCAAGAACCCTCCACCCCGTCACAGAGAAAATAGGAGAGGCAATCACTGCCCAGGTAGTCTTTCTGAACCATTGTCCAATACCTGCATTTGAGCAAGGATGCACCGTCTAATACTTTAAAAAATCCAACCAATTTTTTAACATTCTTGTTTAAGTATGGTGTCCTGAAAACACGTCTTCATTTCATTTAAACACAGCAGGGTTCTGCGAGGATGCAACGACTGTCCCACTGTAACATACCCTCATTTATCCCCCTCACTTCCCCAGAACACAATTTTTATTCTGCAGTTTATTTCCTAACGAAAGCTAAGCTCAGACATATTGGGTAAAGAGTAGGAATTGTGGTGAAAGTGAAAGCTTCCCAACAGGACTGAGGCACAAGAAAAATGAAGTGACCTGCCCAAGACAGCATGATGAGTTAGGGCTCAACTGGAATAAGAACCAGGCTTAACCTTGGTTCCTAGTCAATCTTTTGCTCTAGCCCAGGGGTCGCCAACCTTTCAGAAGTGGTATGCCGAGTCTTCATTTATTCACTCTAATTTAAGGTTTCACGTGCCAGTAATACATTTTAACATTTTTAGAAGGTCTCTTTCTATAAGTATACTATATAACTAAACTATTGTTGTATGTAAAGTAAATAAGGTTTTAAAATTTTTTAAGAAGCTTCATTTAAAATTAAATTAAAATGCAGAGCCCCCCGGACCAGTGGCCAGGACCCGGGCAGTGTGAGTGCCACTGAAAATCAGCTCGTGTGCCGCCTTTGGCACGCGTGCCATAGGTTGCCTATCCCTGCTCTAGCCAGAGCATGTTGTACTGTGTTTTGGACAATGAATCATCAAATGCCTTATTTCACACACAAAGAAGATTAACTGTGACAAAATGTTTGCCAGAGGGACAGAAAATCCATTGTAGGATGAATAGAACTATTGACTGGGTTCAAATAGCAGATCAGAACTGAGTAACCCACAAGACATGACTCATTTCCCTGACATTTTAAGAGACAAAATTCTATACTTCCCAAAAACAACAAACTTGCTAAGTCCTGGAGAGTGATCTCCTTGTGCAGCAAGAACGGGGAACCAAGATTTCTGGGTTGTATTCCCAACTCTGCCACCTCGGGCCCATGACTCCTCTGTGCACCACCTTCCATTTAACCATCCGCAAAGTGTTGATGGTGCCAGTTATTTATTTCGGGAGCTGTTGCAAGGCCTTGGTACTTTTTGTAAATCCCTGTGAGTTGTTTGGATGAAATGCACTGTACAGCCACAAATGAACTCAGAAAAATTGTCCGATTCTTTATTGTTTGTGAAAAGCTTCCATAAAGACTGCATAATTTCCTTTTGTTAGCAGATGAGCCTATGCTCGCAGAGACGATAATCTCCCATGCAGCAGAGGGTAGAGAGGAGACTACAGCTCAGCGGCAGACTCCACATTTAAAATACAGTGTGCTCAAAACCTAGGAGAGAAACACAAGCAGAAGCCAGAGAGAGAGATTTTTCATTGAGCTGAGAGTCATTTTGAAGCTCAGTGCTGCTTTCGCAGGAGACAGGCACAAAACAGAGGTTTATAAGAACGAAACGTGAACTGAAACAGACCACCCTCCTCACCCCACCCCACACACGCATGTTATATTTATTTCCTACAGTCTCTCTCTCCCCACCTCAGGAAGAGTCGGCAGCAATTCCACCAGAATGAGCAGGAAGAGGGAGAACTGAAGATTCCTCTTCATTCTGCCTCTTGCCGTCTCTTCCCTTTCTGACAAGAACCCAGTAAGCTGACTGCTGAGAACAAGCAGGAGCAGTTTAGCCGCTGAAGGATGCTGTCTGCGAGGAAGGAAGGAAGCCTTCTCTCGGGATTCAGGAATCACCTGTTTGGAACCAAAGCAGGGACCATTTGCAATTAAGAGCTAATGAAAGTTAGCAACTCCTTTCTTGCAAGTGACACTGCACAATCAGTTACACCTAGGGTGAACAGACAGCAAGTGTGAAAAATTGGGATGGGGGTGGGGGGTAATAGGCGCCTATATAAAAAAAAAGACCCATAAATCGGGACATCTGGTCACCCTAGTTACACCTGCATGTAGTCAGAGGTGAAAGTAAGCCGGTACGGTACAGTACGGTACAGCGTACCAGCAAGAGCCAGTACGCCATGCCGGACCGCACCGGCTTCCGTGGCGGGGATTTAAAGGGCTCTGGGCTCCCCGCTGTTGCCTCGGTGCCTAGGCTGGGGCCGGGATTTAAAGGGCTTGGAGCTCCCTGCCGCTGTGGGGAGCCCAGAGCCCTTTAAATCCCACCTGCAGCTCCGGCTGCCAGAGCTGTGGGGGGGATTTAAAGGGCCCGGAGCTCCGCGGCGGCCAGAGGGCCCTTTAATTTGCCCCTGAGCCCCGGGGGCTCCCATCCATCTCTGCAGCTGGGAGCCCCGGGTTGATTTAAAGGCCCTGGGGCTCCCAGCCACAGCCGGTGCCCCAGGGCCTTTAAATCTTGAGAAGCCCCGCCTCTTCCTGATGAGGCCATGCCCCCCTCAGGACTCCAGCAGTACTGGTAAGTCCTGTAAGTTACTTTCACCCCTGCATGTAGTTTACAGACCCAGAAATGAATGCATTTCTTCATTCTTCCATGTAGTGCTGTAAATGCCACAGCAAACTCAAAAAAGTCACTCTTGGCCCATTTGATGAGTTATTGAAATTAACTTTTGGTTAATTTATGGTTTTTAGACTATGTTGTTTCAATCATGTAAGTGGCATACAGGCCAGATTTTCAGATTGCAGTTGCAATGGTGCACATATGTGCATGCACCACATGTAATCATGGTAACAGTGCATGCAAACAGCCAACTGTCACAGTTGCACAGAAAGAAATATTTATTAAACTATGCATACAACTATGTTCATTGCATATACAAGTTACGTGTTTGCTATTGAGCAAGCATTTCTGTGTGTGCAGCTCTGACAATTTGGTCTATATTTTATTAAGTGCTCAGTGTGGACAGGTACTAAATAACCCAATTTTAAAGCAAGCAAGTGGCATTGTCTCCTTTTGGCCCAGATTGTTCTCTCTTGTAAGTGTCTATTCACAAGGGACACAATTCTTGTCAGACATAAAAAGACCAAAGTAGGACAGTTCAACTTTCTTGGCCTACAACTTAAATTACCCACAGTTTTAAAACTTTCCCTCTACAAGCAAAAGTGAATTATGAGCTGGCTACAAAAGGAAACAAAGAGGAACTTTAAGTTAGTGATGGGTTTGTATCAAAGAGATTCAGTCTTCATATTATTAGGTGGGGATGGGAGGGAGAGAGAGCACAAAAAAGCAACTCATTTCCAAGTTTTGTGCTTTTATTTTTTTACTTAGGGGGATGGTTTCTTCTAGATTCAGCTGCCTTTCCCCATAGACCTCCAAAGTAAGGAAGGAAGGAAGGTGGAAGCTTAATCAGTCTTAATTTCTTTCGTCTTTCCTCGGTCTATAAACAATTAGAATTTGTAACAAAAGGTCCTGCTCTCTGCAGAAGACTATTCTCTTTGTTTGGAGGAGGGGCATATGCAGAGTCCTCAGATGGAAGCTGGAGGTAAATCGAGCTGTGATTAACAGGAAACCCAAATGCCATCCCGGGGGAATAAGACAACAGCCTGATGACAGGATGTAATTTTAAAACTTCTTTAGCAGTATTTGACAGATTCATAGATTTTTAAGGCCAAAAGGGACTATTAAAGATCATCCAATCTGAACTCTTGCATAACACAGACCATCAAGTTTTACCCAGAATCCATATGAAAAGACCCTGATGCAAGTTCAGGAAAGAGTTACTTTTGGGCACTGTACAGTATCAGTTTAAGGCCTTGTCTACACTTGGGGCGGCACATAGGGTATATGCCACTCCAAGTGTAGACAAGGCCTTAAACTGATACTGTATACACCGCAGTGAAAGGCTCTGGCAGAGGAAGGCAATGGGGAGGCAGCAGGACAAGACACTTCTAAAAAAAACATCAGTGAAGAGATGGGAGGGACTACTTGGGCATGAAGAAAGTCATGTAGGGTACATATCCTAAGGTTCTGGCCTGTCTCTACTCCACGAACCTAAACAGTACCTTACTGTCTACATGGCTATTTATACCTGTACTAGCTGGATATGCAGTGTCTATACTCTACACGCTGCTGTGCAAGTAGACCCACTCTAAGTCACCAATGGAGTGTTCTGCAAAACAATTACTCAAACAAGTAAGGGAAAGACAGCCTGACCCATTGCCAGGGCTAACTACCATACTATAAGCCTCCCAGAACAGTTAGTAATGGAACACAGCATATCTAGAGGTTAGATCAGGGAACTAGGAGTCAGGCAAACTAGACTTCAATTCTTTGGGCCTGCCACTGACTAGTCATGCAACCCTTGGCATGTTACTTAACTTCTCCATGATTCAGTTTCCCCATCTGCAAATGTGGATCCCAGGAGACACCTACTAATCCACACTGATGACTGAGAGACCTGCTGCAAATTATTGAATGAACAAACAAACAAACAAACAAGGCTAATGTACATCACAAAATGAACTTTGTTCATTTGACAAGTGCAATTTAGGAATGTACGAACTGCCAGACTGGATCAGATCTACAGGCCAGCACAGATGCTTCACAGGAAGGTGCAAGTAAATTCACATCAGGTATATAAAATAATCTCCCTCCTCCTCCACACCTCCAACACATTAAATCTCCTCCTAATCCCTTATATTTAGAGATTTTCCTAAACCTGGAAGAATGAGGTTTAACAGTTCTTCCAATATGTGTTAACGTTAAGTATTATAACTGAATATCTGTATTATCATCAAGGTACATGTCCAATCCCTTTTTAAATCTTACTAAGTTTTTGGCTTCAATATCATCCGCTGGCAATGAGTTCCACCGTCCAATTACACGTGTGAGGAAAAAGAAGTATTTCCTTTCATTGGTTTTGAATTTTCTACCTCTTAACATCCGCTGCACGTCCCTGTTCTTGTGCTTTTAGACAAGGAAGATCAGAAGCTCCAGACCTACCTTCTCTCTACTATTCATAGAAGACTTTTTCCATGTGCCTAAAGATTTTCATTGCCCTTCTCTCAAACCACCGTACAATTTTTGTTTTTAATCAGAAGTTTCATTTTATTTGAGACTTTACAAGTTGTGGAGCGAAAGTACCAGTAACATTGATGATGTAATAACAAACCCTCCCGACAATACTCAGCTATTAAACCTTTGCTGAGAAATTGTGCGAGGCTGGGGCATTTATGCTCTAGCTCTCTCCCATTCCTGTCACTAGTCTTCCTTGAAAGAGATTTACTCAGTCAGTTCTAACCAGTTCTCCTACGAACACCAAGAGTGCCTCAAAATCACTGTACCTCCTTTGAAGCAGCATAGGAACCAACACAGAGGACTCTAGAACAGCGTTTCTCAAATGCAGCCACCATGGCTGCATGTAGCAACCAGGGGCGTTTCTTGCAGCCCCAGCCTCCTGGGCTGTGATGGGGTGAAGTGACAAAGTAGCAACCTCTCCCTGTTACTCCTGGATGCACCGCCTTGGCTGCTGGGGCTGCCAGCAGGGGTTGGGCCCTGCCCTCCTCTGGAGACACCTGGGGCACAACACTGAAGGACCAGGCAGCTGGTGAGTTCCCCACCTTCCCAGAGGTGGGGCTCAGGCTTTGGGCTTCAGCCCTTGTGTGGAGGGGCAGCAGTCTCTGGCCACAGGGCTTTGGTTTCCAGCCCTGGGCTCTGGCTGCATGGCAGCAGGCCCGGGGCTCCAGCTGCACAGTTTCGGGCTCTATCCCTGGGCCTCATCCCCAGGGCTTCAGGATCTGACCACGTGGCTTCAAGCTCCAGCCCCAGCCCCCCACTGCTTCCCCTGGCCACCCAGCCGCCCTGTCGCCCCTAACCCTCTGCTGCCTCCCACAACCCCTATACAGGGTTTAATTTGTCCCCAGGCTTAAGTCTGATGTGAAAAGTGATACTTGTATGTTTGTTAATATCACTTTTCACAACAGACTTACTAGCTAGCAATAAATAAATTACAATGATTTGGTCATGTACGTATGCATATTTGTTTGTTTTTCCTAAAGCTAATCAAGTATTTTAGGAAAAAATAGGAGAGCGGCCACCAGCAGGAGTTGGTAGACACACTCTGAGGCCACCAAAAAATTTGTCCTGAGAACCCCTGCTCTAGAATGCATCTGGTGATCCCACCTGAGTGGCTGAATATTGAGCCAAAGTATGGGAGAAATAGAGAACTGCCATTTGAAACTGCCTAGCCTCCGTTTGTCAGAGGGTGGTGATGGACGGCAGGAGAGAGATCACTTGATCATTACCTGTTAGGTTCACTCCCTCTGGGGCACCTGGCATTGGCCACTGTCGGTAGACAGGATACTGGGCTAGATGGACCTTTGGTCTGACCCAGTACGGCCGTTCTTATGTTCTTATGAAAGTAGCTGAACGGTCTGTGGGTGCGCTGGCCCAGGTTGAGACCGTGCTTCAACATCCGTCAAGCCAGTGGGACTTTGACTGCTCCATCTTATCAGTGCAGTTCACAGTAAAGCCCTCTGGCCTTCCTGTTCAGCTTTTATTAGCACTTGCATATGCATTTTCTATTTAAAGAAAAAACAAAAACCATAAAAGCAGTTTACACAGCACAGATCTTATCGCGAAGCAACTTCAAAACGCTGGCCCCGGTAAACATGTCTCTGTTAGTTCCCTTCTCAGAAGCACCATAAGAGAAAAGAGTGAATGGCAAAGTTTTAAATGGAGCTGGTCCAAAACATACACGTCTGTAAGGATTTTTGGAAAGAAAGAACGAAAGATTTGTTTGGGGTATTTTGAAAGCTTTTGTACATGTAACTAAATGAACCAGGCTTTCAACAATTATTCACCTATAATATTTTAACCCTCATTTTAACATAATCAGCATCTCTCTTTTTCTCTCTTTCACACACACACACACACACACACACACACACACAGAAATGCAGCCACCTCTAGGGTGGAACGCAGCAACCTCTGAAGAGCACACAGGAGGACACAACAAAAAGGTATCCAATTAGAACTGCAGAGGGATTTTAGATAAAGCAAAATATAACCCAACTGGAATTCCTGGTGGGGGGGAAAGGGTTGGGGGAGAAAAGATGGTGGTGGAGGGGCAGATTTGGAAGGGAAAAAGAAGGTTTGCCAGCTTCTTGCCCTACTAACAACCTCACCCCTCTTGCCACAGTTTGACAGAGGCAGGCGGACCTTGAACCCACAGCTCAGTTCAAGTGGGTTTCCAGTTTGATGTGAGTATTTTCCACAGCCCTATGCTGGCTCCTACAGGTCAGGAAAGGAAAGGACCTAATTTGCGAAGGATCTCGGCACTGCAAACTAACACTTCATCTTTCTTTTCCGGGCATGCAATCAGGACTTCATAGTTGGCCTATTTATTCAGAGGCAGGTCATAGAAAAGGTCATTCTAGTAGCAGGAGCTCAGAACTGGGAGGTAGCAATTCCTGAGTGCTAATCCAGGCTATGACAGACTGCCTCTGCCTGTTTCCCCCTCTACAAAAAAGGATAACGTTGGTCCACCTGACACAGGGTGATGTCAAATAGTCTACCATCAAGCTGCAATAACAAAAGCTTTAACTGCACAGCCACCATCATCTCCACTGTTGCAGTGTCTCAAATCCACATCTTTCCAAAGAGGCGATTAGAATTTCAGATGGGTCTGCTCATGTGAGTGGGACAAGCATATGGTAATCTCCATCCAGTCTAAATCAAATCTGATCCCACCAAACTTCTGTTTTCTACTCCTCTGTGTGCTCTCCCTTTCCCCGAAAGCCGCCCGTCACCTTTAAAAATCTAGGATTGCACTAGAAGAGAGTGTAAACACTTAACTTCCAAGTTTCTCTGAATTTTGGGGTACATGTCTGAGCTCATTAACTGACTAACATCTAGATGGAAACTTGATATAGAGCCTTAAGGGATACCAGATCTTGCCAAAACTGACCACCTACAGCTGTTCCCAAACTAGAAGTGGCACTGCTCTAATTTAGACTCCGAGAGAAATCTTCTCATATACCTGGGTGTAATCTACTTCCCCCGCATGCAGAGCTCCAGAAACCTGGCTTTATGAAGGGGACGAGGTAGTGTATGGCTTGAAGCCAACACAGCTCACCACAAATGGTACTTCATCTTCCACGCCACTTGTGCAGGATGTTGGGGCCACGGGAGGTGTTTAAATCACAGATCCCATGACCCCACCCTGACACCAGTTTTCATAGAACTAGAACAGAAACCCTGTCCTGAGTGTCCATAGGGTGCAGAGTTCCCCATAGATCAGCTGCTGACTGATATCCATGTAGCCAATGTGGGGGTCTAATCATCATGGAGGAGCTTGCATGGCTCTTTTGCATCAGGATGGATTTGCCCCACATGCTTGAATTCCCTTGCTTCCAGGTTTCTATTCCTCGCAAGTTTCCAAGGAAGGCATGCATTTACACTCCCAGCAGTCCAAACATTGCAAACATTTTAGCAATGTTTTAGCAATACATTGCTAAAAAGGGCCAGGTTCTTAGCTGATGCAAAATCTACATATTTCCATTCAGGTCAATGGAACTACACCAATTTAACAACAGCTGAGAATCTGGCCTTACGAGTCTAAAAGCCACCCCGATGGTAGCAGATAAATCCACTGAACAAGGGCACTATGTCATGAATGAGACAGGTGTGAGGTCTGCCATGCCAGATGAAGCTGTTCTGGCACCAACATCACAAGTAAATCCTCACCCCTGCATGGACCCACACACCCTAGAGTCTGCCAAACTGATAATTTGTTTAGGACTGCATTGTTTTTAAGAGAAGATGGGGAACAGCCCCAGTGGAGCCATACAGTGGAACATTCCATCAAGAAGCTAAACCCTCGCATAAGTCTGCCTACAAGTCAATAACCTACTGGCATTTATACAGCCCTGGCACCCCAGTGTCCAACAGCTGAAATGATAAGGGCTCCCCAGCGTTGTGGGAGCGGCAGCAGAGGACACAGAATACCATCGCTAATCAATTTCACAATACAACCGCAAGGTTTCCTCTTTGAGAGTATGTTCGTATTTATCCTCTCCCCGCCTCCACATCGCCCAAACAAATCCATCTATGATCCAAGCTAAGCCACCATTGACCATCTCTGCATTGACGGGGAGAGTTTCCCTTCTTTGCTCTGCATTCACACAGAAAGTGTGCCCCTAGGCATCAAAACAGGATTTTCACAAGTGACTCTTCCAAAACTAGATGCTGCTGTGGTCTATCCCATTTGGTGTATAAAAAGGGGTTATTTATGGAGAGGAACTGAAGTGTGTGATGAGCTGTACAACATCTTCATTTAGGCCCGGGGTTGGCAACGTTTGGCATGCAGCTCGCCAGGGTAAGCACCCTAGCGGGCCGGGCCAGTTTATTTACCTGCTGACGCGGCAGGTTCGGCCGATCGTGGCCCCCACTGGCCGCGGTTCGCTGTCCTGGGCCAATGGGGGCGGCGGGAAGCCGCGGCCAGCACATCCCTCGCCCGCGCCGCCCCCATTGGCCTGGGTTGGCGAACCGCGGCGAGTGGGGGCCACGATCGGCCGAACCTGCTGCGTCAGCAGGTAAATAAACTGGCCCGGCCAGCTAGGGTGCTTACCCTGGCGAGCCAGGTGCCAAACATTGCCGACCCATGATTTAGGCAATGGAGTGGGGAGAAAACAATTATTCAAGAAATTCCGAGTAGATACATAGAGATCTGTATTTGGATAGATTACAACGTTCTGACTATATTTATGACCCAAGGAGGAGGAGGAGAATATAAAAATCACACACATAAAAACCACATACCACGCACTGGATGGCCCTTAGATTTCTTGAAAACATTTAGCATATACAGCTGTCTACATCTGTAGAAACGTGCATCCCTGTCAAGCTTTCTGAAGGAAATAATCCCCGTTCCTATCAGGAGGGGCAGTAGTTTGTGGGAAGCTATGACAAGGGGCAGTGTTTGTTTCATGATGATAAATAGCCGTTAGAGATGGAAGACATCTACTTAATCAGAGTCCTTCTCTCTGCAAGGCCAGGATGTAGTCCCCTCCACTGAGGATTTTAACGTACATCACACTGTCTCTTAACCCAAAAGGAGAATCTATTCAGTGGCTTATGATGGCAAAAGCAAGGGAGGGGTATTATTGTATAGCTTTTCTACTATTCGGGAAGTTATTGCACTGCTACAGCACCTCGTAACAGAAGAGTTCAAAGCACTTCATATATATGAAGTGTTGTAACCTGCCCTGTGGGCATGGAAAATTATCTTTATTTTACAGATGGAGAAATGGAAACACAGAAAGAGTGGGGGTAAAATGTCTGGGCCAAATGATTTAACTGAGTCATAACTGTGTCTCCTGACAGCCCATTTTATAATCTGGGCAGGCTCTTTCAGGAGGGCATCTCGGATTGCTTGGCTTATAATGGTCCTTAACATGAAGGATGGTTTTATACAGCAAAGACTTGCCCAGCAAAAGAAAAAGGTTGCTCCGCTTTCCCACCCAACTGCCGTATCTGGCATTTTCCCCTGTGTTTATTTCTGTTCACATCCTGGTATCATTTTAAAGCAGAACTCCCCCAAGGCTTCTTATAACCTATAATCTTGTCAATAAGTAACTGCTGATGTCTGGCAGGAAGTTTGCTGGCAGCCAAACTCCGGCGCACTGCAGGCTGTGCACTGTGGAGATGAACGGTACAGTGATACAAAGGATTTGTCAAAGACAGTAAAACTACAGGCATTGGGAATCAATGCAGGTGTTTGTTTAATTCTGAGAGGATTTACCAGCTAGTATCTTGGAGAAGGAATATATTCAGCATACTGAAAAACAGGGAAACTAAGGAATTGTAACAGCAACACAGATAAGTGAGAGGTAAAACCTCAAGTAGTTGGGGGACTAGTTGACTAAGGGCTGGTCTACACTGGGGGGGGAGGGGGAAAATCGATCTAAGATACGCAACTTCAGTCATAGTTCAACTTACCTGGCCATCCTCACGGCGGCAAGTCGACTGCCACGGCTCCCCCGTTGACTCCGCTTACTCCTCCTGCCAAGGTGGAGTACGGGCGTCAATTCGGGGATTGATTTATCGCATCTAGACGAGACGCGATAAATCAATCCCCGATAGATCGAATACTACCCGTAGATCGGGCAGGTAGTGTAGACGTGGCCTAAGGGAATGATGAAACAAAGGCTACTGTTCTCACATACTAGTTCCAAACTAGACCGAGCTAGAAATAAATGGAGAGTGAACACCTGCTCGCTGTTTAGTCACTAACTAGTGTTACTGCTTTCACAGTCTCACTCCTATTGGACAAACAAGCATGTTACAGAAAACCATTGAAAATTGGTACTCCTGGTGACAGCACCAGAGTGGTACAAGATGGTGTCAGCATGGGAGCTGAGCTAGCTTGACACACACAGAGGTAAGCCTGACTGGACAGAGTTGAGGCCCACTGAAGCAGCATGCATTGCTACCTCTGTTCTGTGGGTAGAGGACTCCACTCTGGTACCAGGGTCAAGCTCAGTATTAAAGGTGCTTTGGGGAACATAAGCCAGAATCACCAGTTTCTGTATTTCAGCCCTGGCCTAGCAGTCAGAGTCAATGCCAGGCAGTGCTCTGTTCAAAGAAACTGACATGGCATCTCTTGCTCTGTCACGTGGTGCCAGGCCTACAAGTGATCGGGTTCGGAGAAAATTTTTAACAGGAATGATGAGAATAAAATCAGGAGTGTATATTTCAGGCTCGGCATAAACACTTTTTCTATTAAAGATGATGATAGATGTACAATGCCAAAACTCAGAATCAAGGTTCCTCCACTCTCCCCAATGCACGTTAGACATAAAGACACACCAATGAACAGTCTTATTGGGTTAGCCTCAGGATCCCGTTTACTCGACTGTAAGCTTCAATCATTCAAGATTTCTCATGTTATCAAAGGCAGCAAGGAATTCAGATATTGCTTTTCCTGCTGTAAAATCCTCTTTTGCTCCCAAGCTGTTCATTAGTAAAACCCCATTCGAGGAAGTGGGCACAAGGTCTGTGTTCTACACAGAACACACAGCTCGCTTGAGAACCAAAAAGCCCACTGAGTCAATGGGAGATTTTCCACTGTCTTCAATTGCTTAAAATATGGTATGGATGAAGGGCAGGCATTTCATGCATGTATGTATTAGGAGCAAAGTGCTGTTGTAGCCTATCATCAGGGTCTCCAATTACAGTTTACAAAATTCTTCTAATCCCAAGAGTGACAGCAGCACAAGTACATGAGGACATGACCAACACCGGTGCTAATCTGACCAATGTGCCTGTCTGGACTTGTAGCCAGAACACCCCTTTGGGAACTCAGAGCCAGCATCTCATCTGCCCAAGCCTTTCGTGGTATTTTTACAATAAAAAGTAAGAAATCACCGTTCAGAGCTCTGAAAGAGTCCCTGACAAATTAATACAAAATTAAATTAAAATTAAATTAAAACAAATTATTACAAAAGTAATAATTAAATAGCAGCTTAGCCCCTCCACACATACACACCCTGTTGATAGCCAACAGAACTTGAACCCCCTACAAAACATGCAACTCCCCTTGTCCATGCAGACTTAACCCCGATCAAACCCTACCCCCTGTACTAGCACTATAACTTTGAGCTATTGATGGGTTTGTTGTTATAACAGATTCTGCCTGTCTCCAGGTAGCCTTCCATTTGAAGAATAAGAAAAAGAACTCATGGAAGTTGACCCAGAGATGTTCTTTGGTTTCTCTTCAGTTTGTATGTGTTTATTCATACATATTCGGTTGTAGAAGAGAATACGTGAAAAGATTTTGCTCAATTATATTCTGCTCTGGAAAATGTAATTGCTCTATGAAGACTTTTTTTAAGGCCCTGAAAGAGAAAGACAAGAAGTGATCCAGATAAAATTATCCAAATACTTCTCTGATTGCAGACTAGAATCGCATTTCATTGAAACAACATGCTCTTGTTGAGTCAGTTTATCAATGTGAAGGATGTTAATTCAAAAGAAATTTGCTTCTGAATATCAGATAACATGTTAGTAAACAATGTACAGGACAAGGAGCCAAAGGTAATTATTACTCTAGAACACTCGTCAGTTCCAGTATCATGCAATTCACACTTTTGTTTCTTATAGGGTTGTTGTTTTTTTTAAATTGTTTTTAAAAGTTGTTTTTCTAAAGCTGAAGCCTTCAAACCAGACACCATGTGCAGACGCTAAGTGAAGACACGGATTACTCAGACAATAACTATGCATTTGGATTAGTTTGTTATTAACACTAATTAGTTAATAGCTGGCCCAGTAGGGAGGCTACTTCCATTCTTAAAAAAAAATTGGTTTTGATGCACAGGGATTTCACATTAAATGAAACAGACTTCTAGGGAGCCCTAACCTACAGTGCTCTATCTATACCCTCAAAATAGAAACCATGGCTCCTTTGCATCCCAAGTCTGTGATACCCTAGGGCAGTACATGAACTAAAGGAATCTACCCACTATCAATTTAGAATACCACCTGGGGACCTGTGTGTGGCAGGTGGCAGCAAGCTAAAAAGTATGTATGTGACCAAGGTAATAAGTGAAACAACAGTGTTTACAGTAGCCATTGCTCTGCCATAGCATCGCTTTCTCGGGTTTGATGTCAAAGTGGCAGCACTGTGAATAAAGACACACAGATGACGTGATCAGGCATCATACAAAAACACCACATGTTGCTAAATGTCTTTGGTACAGTCAGGATTACTTTCAGAGAGCGGATTTCCATTGATGCTTACCCTGATGCTTGACCCTGCCTCATCTAGGTAATGTCAACAAGAAATGCATGCGAGTCATTTCAAATAGTGCTAACCACAGTCACACAGCAACCCCTAGAATCTGCAAATACGAAGCCAAAATAGCCAACTCATGCTGTCATGCATTTCCCTATCATCCCCCCCTTCTCTACACACAGCCCAGTTCTCTCTGGAGCTCTCCAATATCCACAGCATCAGGGATCTCTGCACATAGCTCAGATCAGTCATAACTGTAAGACTTGAAAACCTCTATACGAACTTCACCTCCAGCCCATCTCCATCTTCGGGATTCTGTTACCCCGGCAAGCCACCCATCGACACACGTTCATACACACGTGTACGTTACGTGTCATCTAGGATGTCAGAAAGTGTTTCTAGGATGCTTCCCCTGTCCCAAATATAGCAGATGAGGAAAGACATTACTCCATTTGCTAATGACTACCACCAAAACAGATATGAAATGCAACTAAGGCAAGAGTGAGCCAGACACTGGGTATGTGTACACCGAAAAGAAAAACCTGCAGCTGGCCTGTGCCAGCCGACTCGGGCTCGTGGGTCTCAGGCTGTTTCATTGCTGCATAGACTTCAGGGCTTAGGTTGTAGCCTGAGCTCTGGAACCCCCACCCTACAGGGTCCCAGCCTCAGGCTACAGCCCAAGCCCTGAAGTCTACAAAGCCATGAAACAGCCCTGTAACCCGAGCCCAGGTAGGCTAGCACAGGCCAGCCACAAGTGTCTAGTTGCTGTGTAGACATAGCCAGTGAGACTTCGTCTACATTATAGACCAGTGGTTCCCAAACTTGTTCCGCCGCTTGTGTAGGGAAAGCCCCTGGCGGGCCGGGCCGGTTTGTGTACCTGCCGCGTCCGCAGGTTCGGCCAATCGCAGCTCCCAGTGGCCGCGGTTCACTGCTCCAGGCCAATGGGAGCTGCTGGAAGCGGCGGGGGCTGAGAGATGTACTGGCCACCGCTTCCAGCGGTTCCCACTGGCCTGAAGCAGCGAACCGCGGCCACTGGGAGCCACGATCGGCCGAACCTGCAGACGCGGCAGGTACACAAACCAGCCCAGCCCACCAGGGGTTTTCCCTACACAAGCGTCGGAACAAGTTTGGGAACCACTGCTATAGACATATGTTGGTATAATTACATTGTTCAGGGGGTTGGAAAATCCACATCCCTGAGTGACACAGCTATAATCGACCTAACTCCAGGTATAGACAGTACTATGTTGACAGGACGGCTTCTCCCATCGATATATCTACCACCAATCAGGAAGGTGGATTAACTACCCCAACGGGAGAAGCTGCAGTGCTGTATATGTAGACAAGCTCCGAGCAATTCTTTACAATACAAGCCAAAATATACACCTTGTTATCATGAAAGCCTGGGCAATGGAGTGAGGAAGAAGGACAGCATCCCTACAGCTGTACTCCAGCATATTTCAGTACAACAGAAGCAATGTCATCATCAATACAAGCATGCGGCTCCATAAGGCACATGGCTAGTAGAGAGAGCAGTTCCCAGTCCCAAAGGCAGGACCCCCAGCCTAAATGAAGGAGCTGGGATGGAGGTGAAGTGAGGGGAGAACAGAGGTTTTCAATTTTTAGCAAGTATGACTGATCTGAGCTATGTCCAGAGTTCCCACATGCTGTGGATTATATTAGAAAGCAAGCAAGCATGTGTGCACGTGTGCATGCACACACACACACACACACACACACGATAGCATCACAGAGCAATCAGTTTGGGGTCATTTTTACATAGATGATATTAAACTAAAGGGTTATAAAGTTTTTTAGCCAACTAAAATATTATTCTGAGAGCTCAGAGTCCACCTCCACAATATCCCATACTATAGGTTTAATACAATGGAAAATGCCAGGTGATAAAGTCAGACTGGAGACTAAACCTGAAATTAACTGTGTGGGTCAATAAACCAATAACCAAGCGTTAATCATGGGATTTAGGAGGTCTAGTGACTCCAATCAAGCCACCTGAAATGACAAATTGCCCTGGGAGGTCATCTAATTGGAGGGCTGAGCAGTGGAAGACCATGCTAACTACCAACTGTTCACAAGGAGATCGCTCTGTTGCCATGGAAGTGGGGAGGAATGCAACTCAAGTTGGATAACCTGCTCTTCAAGGCAGGGATCATGTCTAGTGAAGTGCTGCTCTGTGTGATCTGTATTCTACAGCTTAGGGTTCATAAAGGACCACGCTACAAGAGGATGTCTCTATTGAAAGTTAAGAACTGTTTTTTGTTATCCCTATCTGCTGAGGTAGTGTGAAATACCAGCTGCCTTCAATAACCCAACAGTCCTTTGATGTTTCCTAATCATATCAGGGAACTTTCTACCTTCACCAAGTATTTCTGGTATATTATTGTTTTTACAGCACTTTTATGAGGTAGACAAAGACACACAAGGGTCAAGTGCAGTTCAGAAGAGAATCAGATTTCACTCTCTCACCCACAAATTAGAAGAAATCCCCTATCCCGAGGAGAGATCTCAACCGTTTACTTTGATTAAACAAACAGAAAGCGTCTCTGCCAAACCTCAGAAGCTGGAAATCACAATGTAAGCTGCTCAGGCTGCCCTCCCAAACTGATGATTCGGGACTGATGAACAGAGATGCCAGCAGCAGTCAAATGCTTCTGGTGACTGCTATCAGAGCAGTCATGTGTTCCTATTGTCCGGATCCTAAATCCCCAGCATTAGCTACCCGCATCCCTCAAAAAAGCTGAATTCCCATCTCAACCTCCTATCTGTGATGCCAAATCCAAGCACTGAAAAGCAGAGATTTTACATTTTCCAACACACCAGGGGTCCCTGAAAATTAGGTAAAGGATTAAGTATTCCCCATAAAGGGATTAGTGTGGAAGTATTCTCAATGCCCAGCCAGCCCTCTCAGGATGTCCAAATGCCAGCATTTTCAAATGAGCCATCTGCAAGTCCAGGTGCCTGAAACAGCCCCACCCACTGCTGTCACACAGCAGCATTCAGTCCCCCTCCCTGAACTGAACCGGATTTGGAACCCACTTCCCCCCCGCCCTCCCAATCTCTTAAAGCATGAGACTCAAGCACTAACAGATAGCAACACCAACCCCACTTGGCAGCAAAGCTTCTAAAACCTTCCCGACTCATTTAATGCCACAAAAAAGCAGTATGCAATTTTTGAGCAGAGATAATTAACATCCCCTACAGAGGGGAATTTAAATAAAGGGGGTGATTTATCTAGGTGCCCAACAGACAAAAAATCCTGTTGTCATTAGTTAGGGCTGGTCCACACTAACCCCCCACTTCGAACTAATATACGCAACTTCAGCTACGTGAATAACGTAGCTGAAGTCAAAGTATCTTAGTTCGAACTTACCGCGGGTCCACACGCGGCAGGCAGGCTCCCCCGTCAACGCCGCATACTCTTCTCGTGGAGCAGGAGTACCGGCGTCGACGGCGAGCACTTCCGGGATCGATCCCAGAAGATCGATTGCTTACCGCCGGACCCGGAAGTAAGTATAGACGTACCCTTAGTGTTTACAGTAAATCTTGCTGGAAGGAAGAAAAAAAAACATTTCAGATTACTGGAAAGTTTTAGATTCCCAATAAAATTCTGCCTTTAAGGCTGAAGGTTCCTCCCACCCACCCAGGTTTAGAAGTGCTATAGTACATCAGCAGAGTCATTCCCTTTGGGGGCTCAGCTAGAACTGTTTGCCAGTAATATTTCACCTCTAGGAAGGTGTTGGACTTTTTACAGATTGTTCTAAACTTCTACAGATAAGATGGAGCATTTCTCTTTTTCTTCTCATTAAAATGGTGCCTCTAGAGCACCTTAAATAAAACTCCAAAGCACTTTGAAATTTTGCTGTAGTGAAAAAGAGGGTGACATAAAACTGACAGCAGAGAAATTAACAAGAGTAAATACTGATCCCATATCCAGGCTACATGAAGTACTTTCTTAAACGGTAATAAATGATTCCATTACTTCAGATACCAATGGGCACATTTTAAAGGAGAATGTTATTCTTTTCATATTTTTCTTCCATTCCAATTGTGAAAGAGAGAAAGATCAAGGGTAGGTGGTGATTTTGAGTGGAAAGGAGGGATGGGATGGCATAAGAGGTGTTATTTAATTCCCTACCCTCAACCCGTCAGTATTTTACCAAGCCAAACACTGTACAAAAGAGACTCCTATAAAACATGATCATGGGTGTATTATGAAGTTACAATAGTGCTTGACCTGTTGATTGAGTCATTTGCCCCTTGCTTGGGCATAACAGTCTATCAAAGAGGACTTTGTATTACAGACTGGCTCTTTCAAGTATTATTTTATGGCTAGTTCAGCTGGGTAGAAGGGGTTGTACTAGAAGTCACTGGGATGTACTCCAATAACAACAGACAATGAGCCATTCTCTTACTTCCTTCTACTGAAGGAACTCTACGCCACCAAAAGAACCTAAACCCGTCAAACAAGTCTTTGGAACAGAGCCTTTAAAGTCAATGCCACCTTAGACATTGCACTTTGGGAGGAGAAAGTGCAGTTATTACAGATACTCCAGATGCACTTTGTTTGGTGGAGATTTGTCCCGGAGCAGAATTCCCCTCATCCAATCCCTTTTTTGGTTTTGTGTTTTCACATCAGCAACTATTTGTTCTTGGGAAATGTTCTTCCCCTTTTGACTCTGCTGAAGGGCAATACACGTTTGCTGTTCTCCAATACGCTGTAGGGGCCTTCTGCTCACTACATGCTTAGTCTGGGCAGGCAGGTGCTACCGCTGTGTCTACTAGATTACTTTTTTCACTTGGCAGAGCGCTTACTCACAAGCCTGAATTGGCACTCTCTATAGCAGAAGCCAGAGTGGCCTCTCCCTTACCTCTCCTGCATCCACCCCCACCCCTCCAAACATTCACCTATTGTGGTCTTTTCCCCACCAGACTTGCATTACTGCCTCACGTTAACCCTTCCTAGCCAAGCACCAAATGTAACATACTGAAACAACTAGCAAGGGAAAGACAATTCAATTGGTGTCTTTCCTGCCCATCCCTACCCCTCCTTTAGAATATGTAAAGGCGGCTTGAAAGGTTTCTCCCCCACCACCAGCACCACACACCGTCTAATCAAACGTCGGTCAAACTTGAAAGCTGAACAGTGATGGGGGAAGGAAGTTTTAGTCAGACTATAAAGCTACGGTTTTGTTAATACATGTGTAACCCCAACGACTGATGAACACTCCGGAGAAAGAATATTACAAATGCCATCACCAGCCCCTTCAATTAAGTGGCCAGAGTTTACAATCCCAGTCCTACAACACTCCAGCGGGGTGCTCCCCGCAGAACCAGGAAAGAACAGCCCCAACGACACTGACATATCTAAAATAAAACGCAAGTCAAGAAAAAAAATTTCAGGCCTTCTTTATATGTAATAGAGCAGCAAGAGAAGGCACAAGTCCATTTTTTAAAAACCCTTTGTGATGGGTTCCCCCCAGGGTGCCACCTAGAACTGGAGGACCACTGAGCCCCCCGATCCACCAGCCTGAGCTCCCGCTCACATTGTACTGCTGTGACAAGCTGCAAAGCTCTCCAGCCAGCACTTTCACCTGCATTCATACAGGTCCCTCCCCAGCTGTAGTTCCATGCAGGCTCTCTGACCAGCCCCTGCATAGGAAGGCAACAGCCAAGGCAACGCTCAGCTCCCCAGGCACGCACACCCTCTGGAGTATAAACTCAAAATTATACCATCTTGCTCTGCACAGGGACTGTACAACATAAGCTCATAAAGTTCACCCCCTCCCTCAATGTGGAGAGGAATATGCAACAGCCTTTGCCCCTAGACTCCCATACACGTCATTCTAACTCTCTGGTTTAGATAAAGCAAAAACAAGTTTATTAACTACAAAAGATAGATTTGAAGTGATTGCAAGTGATAACAAACAGATCAAAGCAGATTACCTAGCAAATAAACAAACAAACAAAAAACCAAACTAAGCTTAATATACTAAATAGATTGGATATGAATTAGGAGATTCTCACCCTAAGAGATGATACAAGCAGGCTGCATTTACTTTACAGCTTGGAATCCCCAGGTGTTTCATTTACAGGATAGAAATCCCCTTAACCTGGGTCCAGCACTTCCCCCAGTTCAGTCTTTGTTCCTCAGGTGTTTCCAAGAGTCTTCTTGTCTGGGGAGTGTAGAACACCAGATGACGTCACTCCCTCCCTTATATAGCTTTTGCATATGGAGGGAACCCTTTATTCCAAAGCTTGGTTCCCAGACCAGTCTGTGGAAAAATACTGACATCCCAAGATGGAGTCCAGAGACATGAGGTCTGATCACATATCCTTGTAGAGTCATAACACTGCAGCCACTATTTACAGGATGTTTGTTCTCAGGAAGGCTCACCAGGTGGGAGATAAGCTTCTCCTAAGGCCTATCGTTTTCTTCTAATGGCCCATTGCCCCAAATAGGCTTTTCCCCACCCACTATCTAGACTGAAAGCATCTTGTCTAGTGGGCGTTACCCAGGCGTAATTACATTTGAAATACAGATACATAGTCAATATTCATAACTTCAGATGCAAGAATGATACATGCATACAAATAGGATAATTATATTCAGCAAATCATAACTTTTCCAATGACACCTCACATGACTTATATTGCATAAAAGACATCATAATTATGCCATAATAATATCATAATATCATCACTGTGAAGAATATGGGATGCAGTGTCACACCATTCACAGGACACCTTTAAAAGAAAGAAGCCAAGAGAACTTTTAAAAGCCAGATAGGGAGCATGGTCATAATTAATAGATGACTGGGAATCAGAACTCAAGTTCTGTTAACACAATGCCCGCATGGCAGAGCTGGGAAGTGATCTTAGGCACACTACATGATTTCTCAGGGTCTCAGTTTACCCATCTGTAACACATCTCTCCTTCACAGAAGTGCTGATGGTCTTAATTAGTGTTTGTTAAGCACTGGTGACTAGAAGACACTAAAGAAGTATTAAGTAACCTGTTAATTCTTGGGCACACATGTGTTTCCAGCTGCTGAAGAAACAACATCATCAGTGATGCGTTAGAACAGAGGTGGGCAAACTATGGCCCGTGGGCCGCATCTGGCCTGCGGGACCGTCCTGCCCAGCCCTTGAGCTCCCCACCACCACCACTCTATTCCAGCGCCACTGGTCATCAGTGTGCAGTGACCTGTGGAGCTATTTAGAGCCCTGCAAATCTTCAGATATCCCCATCCGTGGATGCGGATCTCTGCAGACAATGTTTGCAGATCACGGATTGAATGCGGATACACATTTTTTACACAGGGCTCTACATATGGGTGCTGACAAAGAGCGGAAACTGACAGTCTGCCTCACTTAAACGTTTCCCCCAGGGACCAAATGACCCTAGTAGAGTGTGATTGTAACAATTGATCCCTAAGAAGAGCCTCTCCAACCCTTTCTCCAAGAATCCTAGTTTTAGCTAAGAGATAAAGCTCCTTCCTGATTGAGGAGTTGTGTCTGACCTGCTGTAGAATTGGTAAAAAAAAACAAACAAAAAAACAAATATTCAAACAAAAACACCACAAGGTCATTGCTGAAGGCATTTTCCAAAGACAACTGAATCCACTGAAACAAACCAAAGACACTGAGTAGAGATTTACTTTGAAATTCATCTGAGCTCATTTTGAATTCTAGGTGGGTACAAGGTCCACTCTACATAAAATATAAGTATCTGCCAAAGCTTCCTGAGAACAAAATCTCTCTGGCTCCCTCTATAGGTGAAATGGGAAAATTAAGGGTGCGCTCCCACCGGTCGACAGATTTAATTTGCGTATTTATCATGTGCTCCAGTGTAATTTCAGAAAATGTTCATGGATGTACTATTTGGAGTTTCTTTATGTTCTGTTCTTAGAAATATTGTTCAATTGTTATGTAATTAGGCATCTATAAAAGCATACACAAATATACAGAAACATGAAAGATACACCACAGAGCGAGTCAAGCACTCTAATCTTGTAGGCAGTGGACTCAGATTGGGTAGGTGAACAAAGGTGAAAGCATGGACTCTAACAGTGGCCTTATCGTGCTCGGAGTTCCTATTCCAGGAGTGAGTCCACCCAAAATCTTGAGCTCCATTGGGTATTTACTCTAGCATCTTACTGGAGCACTGTAACAGACCTGTTTGGGCTGTGCACTGACTGGTGCTGGCAGGTGTGGGCTGGAGCAGCTCAAAGCCAGGGGCAGACTGGCCCACCCAACCCTGGTTGACAGAGGGGACCACAGCAAATGACTCATGGTGCAACCTGACTGAGGGAGGGATCAACCAGGTTTCTGAAAGAGGTTTAGGTTTTTTTAAATAAGGCTTGGAGCAAGAGTTTCACAGGGCCCCCAACATGCCAGCCATCAAAAACCAACTTGAAGTCTACCAGATGACACTGGGGGAGGGGAGGGGTTTCAAATGAAATTTAGTGTCAGATGTTGTTTTATCCCAAGTAAATAGTTGTTTCAGGTGAGGTACTCACCGCTGTGTTTGCTGACAGGGCAAAGATACCACCATTAATGGGACCAGGGTTTTTAAACAAACAAAGTTCCTGGAACCTCAGGTATGAATAAGATTTTAGGTGGGAGTTTGAACGAATTGTTTTGTCAGTTTTCTAAAGTGACTTCCCCCACCCCCAGGTGTACCGTGTAGAAGTCTATTGAACCCAGCCCTTTTCACTTATCAGGAGAATCAGAATATATATCTCCCTTATATGCACCCTAGGAAACAGACCTAATAAAAGCTTCCCCTCCAGTATAGTCTTTGCTAGGAAAAATCTGGCAGACAGAGTCAGGTAGTAGGTCTAAAGATTTTGCTAAGACCCACATTTGATCCAGAGACCAGGATCCTTCTGGAGCACAGGAAGACACTCTGGGGAAAGTGGAAGGAAGCAGCAAGAAGAGGTTACAGAAAGGGCAGAAATTCCCTATCCACAGCAGGGAAGCTATAGGTTTCCTGATGCAAATAATATTTACAGTGTTCCAGCTGCAGGCTATTCCAAGCAGCAGCATATTCCGCAAATATCCATGTACCACAGAGCAGGATAAGAAAGCAGCCCTGTAACCCAGTGAAATTTGGAGTACAAAAAATACTATCACCTTCAACACCCTCAAAAATAAATTCTGTAACAGCCCAGCTCCTCTTCCTCTCAAGGAATAGATAGTTTGAAGAAACAGGAGACATGGCCTGGATGACCAGTTCCTCCACAGTAGTAGCGGGAGTGGAGAGTCATAGGAAAAAAACAGCAGAATCCCCCTGCACTATTATAGCCATAAGAACACCCAGGGACCTTCTGAAGATCACCAGCAATCCAACAAAAGAATAGACCTATTATTTTCCCAAAGCCCATGCCAAAAGCAGCTGGAATCCCTGGTGCTCTTTCGAAATATCACAATTGCACAAGTTGAAGAAACTGTCTATTATTCTCTCCTTTAGAGTCTCCACCCACAAAGAGACCCCAGAAGAGCCTCTCCAGAAGAGCCTCTGCTACAAATGGTACCAATTCCCACAGCTAAGAAATAAGCTGCACAGAAATTGCAGTCCCATTGCCTTCTTTGGCAGCTAGTTAATGACCATCCGCACAAAGATTATTTCCATGCACTTTAGGCTTATGGCGTCTCTGAGTGACGTCTCACAGATGAAACACATCGTCTCCACACCCCCTAAGCGAATAGTCAAAACCATGAAGTTATTGCGACTGAATGTGTTTACTGCACTGGCCTTTCTGGGGAAAGACAAACGCCATTCACTTGTTTACCTGCGCACAGTCTATCAATAATAAACTCGAAGGATATATCTATACCGCAGTTAAACACTCACGGCCAACTCAGGCTTCCGGGCTGTAAAACAGTCATGTACATATTTGGGCTCAGACTGGAGCTCTGGGGTCCCAGAGCCTGCGCTCCAACCTGAACCCAAAACGTCCACACCACTATTTTACAGCCCCGCAGCCTAGGCCAGCCGACACAGGTCAGCCATGGATGTTTATTTGCCATAGACAGACATACCCTAGGTCAGGCCTTTTCTCATAGTTCATGACCTGGGTTCCTGAAATGCTCCAGCTGGTCATTCAGTACCAGAAAAAGCTCTCCCCAGTCAGTCATCACTCAAGCAGAAGACGAAGCACTTCTTATAAAGACTAGTAGAAAACCAGTGACATTTTCTACTGATAAGCCAGGATTGCAGTAGATTAAAGCAAACTAGTTTTCTCAACTGGGATGAATGCAACACTGATTTATTCCACTGGGAAACCTATCTGTTCCCGCCAAGTGACAGAAACTCAAAGAGAAACCTGTTCCTCTGGGTTTTTTCCTGTACTATAGGAAGTATATAAAGCTGTAGATTGTCTTCCTAACCCCTTCTCTCTCACCCGCACATGGGCCCAGAGATCTCATTACCATGAAGCGGGAGGAAGCAAGGGTCAAACCATGCAGTGTTCTTGTTTTGCAATGCTTATTTTTTAAAACAACTGTTGCTAAGCAACCAATATTTGATGATGGCATCATTCATGGAAGATAGGGTTTCTGCTAGAAACAGCAAAGGACAGATATTGTTTAAAAAGACACACCCGAGTTCATTTCACTGGCTAGACTAGGGGATGATGATCGTCAAGGAAGGGTGTTCTGAGATTCCTCTTGCACTTCCCTCCTCAAGATAATGGAGCATGATTTACTGGAAGCCACTACAAGAGGTCACACAAGCAAATGAACATGCTGATTGCAGCAAGTGAAATATACTAGAACAGTGTTTTTCAAGCTTCAGGTTGCAATCTAGTACTGGGTCACAGCAGGTCAGGCACTGGGTCGCTCTGGTTAGCATTGCCGACTGGGACGTTAAACGTGCCTACCTGTTTTGACATCGCGCTGCACCCTGAAAGCGGCCAGCTGCAGGTCCGGCTTCTAGGCAGGGGGCCACAGGGCTCCACGCGCGGCCAATGGGAAGGTGGGGGGGTACCTGCGGGCGACAGTAGCGCGTCTCTGCCTAGGAGACAGACCTGCTGCTGGATGCTTCCAGGGCGCAGCGCAGTCCGCGGTGCCAGGACATGCGGGAAGCCTGCCTCGGCACCCTGGCTATGCCACTGACCAAGAGCCGCTGGAGGTAAGTCCACGTCCCAACCCCACACCTCAACCCCTTGCCCCAGCCCTGAAGTCCGTCCCCCCCCAACCCAGAGCCTCTCCTGCATCCCAAATCCCTCATCCCCAGCCCACCCCAGAGCCAGCACCCCCAGCCCATAGCTCTGACCCCGTCCTACACCCCAACTATCTGACCCAGCCCAGAGCCCCTTCCCACACCCTGAACCTCTCATTCCTGGCCCCAACCCACAGCCCTCACCCCCGCACCCCAACCCTCTGCCCCAGCCCTGAGCCCCTCCCACACCCCAAACCTTCATCCCCAGCTCCGTTGGGTTGTGGGTATAAAACAATTTTCTTCAACTGGGTCCCCAGAAAAAAAGTTTGAAAACCACTGTAAAAGAATAATGACATCCCCCAGGCTCCCAAACACCAACAGAATGACTGTCCTGAAATGCTTCCATACACACTGTAACTGTAACCAAGAGCTTGTTACTGTAACTCCTCTTGTCCTTCCTTGCTCCATGGGTTGCTCTCACTCTTTTGGAGATGCGAAAAAAATTAGATTGTAAGTTCTTTGGCACAGGGACAGCATCTATGACATAGCTGGCCGGTCTGAGCACTGTGCATTTTCAAATATTACTGTTACTTATTTTTAAATGATATAGAATTACATTTAAAAATCCCTTGTTTTATTTTCTAGATTTTACAAATCTACTTGTCACCTAGCTAAAGATAAACAGTCCACTTTTTTCCTTAGGTTCTTTACACTCATGCTGCCCCGGCAACAAAGACAAAAATGTTCTGGCTTTAGAAAGAAAATTTGTCAAGCTGGAAACATTTATGAAGAGGAAAGCTGAAAAACATGCACACTGGCAGCGGCCAGGCTAAAGTCCCACATTCAATAACGCAGAGGGATGTTCCTTTATCTGCTCCCCACACGTGTGCATTGAAGCTGGTGCACAAAGTTCACTTCCCCCTTCAGCTAGAGGTATTCTGTGGAGAGCACTAAAATTAACAGAGGGCAGAAGTCAGCAAGAGGTATAATAAGCCGCTGCTTCAGGACACAAACAGCTCCCAGACCATTACAGGCTCTCCAAAAGCCTTGACAGGTTATAGGAGGAAGACGAAGGCTCCTTCTTTAGGCCCAAATAAAGATTTGGGGGGGTTGTTTTTTAAAAAAATGTAAAAACATTAAAATAAGCCACTAGACCACACCAAAGAGTTCATGCATTAGCTGGCTAAACTGTGACAGCCATTAACTTGTGACAAATGCCATGTGTCTCAATCGCAATTAAAGGCAGAGGAAACGGCATCTGCGGCCTTTTTCTGATCGCTCATATTTCACACTCACGTTCCCTGGTCCCATATGCAGCACAGTTTCACCCACCATTTAGCATACAGAAACCATATGGTTTGGAGGCTTGTGTACTTTGCATAAACTAGAAGGAGAAATTAGCTTAGCATTAAGATAGGATTTTTTTGTGTTTGTTTTGTTTGTTTTGTTGCTTGGTATAAAAACCACAGTCCACACTTTCTGCCCACCACAGCACCTTCTCCCGCTACAATCTCACCACGTAAGAACTTACCTATTTTAGGTACTACCATAGTGGTAATGCCTCCCAATCTTTAATGTATTTATCCTCATAACATCCCTGTGAGACAGGAAAGTGCTATTATCCCCATTTTGCAGATGGGAAACTAGAGGGCAGGGTAAGTCACTAGCCCCAGGTCACGCAGGAATTCTGCGGCACAGAAGAATATTGAACTCTGTTCTTCTGAGCCCCAGGCAATGCTGTGCATGCTCATCATAGGGCTGGCTGCACAAAAGTGATCCACGCTGCTCCTTTTTCATGCAACAGTCCAGAAAACAAGTGCAGCAATCGCTGTCTTACTAGTTCAATGAAGGTATACAAGCCAAGAAACCAGGCAACCAGATTCAGTTCTGCTGGTAGCAGCTCTCACGGTGACAGCTAGCTCACATGCACGCAGCATAAAGAGAGGGATGATTCATAACATAAAAAGAAGAGCTGAAGTGAACAAGCTGTGCAGATTTCAGTACGAGTTCCCCCTCATTCCCTCCTCCTTCCCACCCACAATAGGTCATGCTAAATCTATTTGTCATGCTGCACATGAAACTTGTTCTGCTTATACTTCAAAATTAACAGGCCAAAAAAAAAAAGTAGTAATGCAAAAATCCAAAGAAGCGTGTCCTCCTCCTGAATCCTGGGCAAATGACTTCTGCTTCGTCTCAAATTCTCCATTTCCAAAATAATATTTACTGTTTGTCTCTTTCCGGAGGGGAGAGGGGCAATTATTAATGGACACAAAGTGCTTAGAACACTTAAGCAATGCGACATTGAAGGGTTACTTCTGTACAATGAATTTCAGATTCATACAGAGCAGATAGAGATAATCTGCCTTTTTGTAGGATCTTGCCAGTCTGAGCAGGAATTTTATAGATATATTTTTTTAAGTTATGAGGAATAGCACTCGGGTCCAAGTGCTACAATGTAAGCAGTTTTCACCTGTGGCCACTGTATCCACAAAATACATACACAGAACTGTTTTTTATAAACACACCTCTACCCTGATATAACGCGACCCGATATAACACGAATTCGGATATAACACGGTAAAGCAGCGCTCCGGGGGGGGAGAGGGGGCTGCGCGCTCCAGCGGATCAAAGCAAGTTCGATATAACGCGGTTTCACCTATAACGCGGTAAGATTTTTTGGCTCCCGAGGACAGCGTTCTATCGGGGTAGAGGTGTAGTATGTACTTGCTCGCATGGATATACATGCATCTATCCACCCTTGAGGAAACCTTTCATGGTAGGAATCGTGTTGTTCATACCTCTCAGACACACACACCCATCCTCCCACCCCCACAAACTGTATATTATTCATGTACATGTGCAGAGCTAGTCACAACTTTGGGACAGCATACGTTTCTGCCCAAACAAAATGCTACAATCCCTGCTGGAAGTGATCCCGGCTACTCATCCTCCTTCTCTCCTGCAAAACCTGGCATTTTACATTTCTTAAGGCCGTGATAATCAGAGTTCTCATTAACATACTGCACTACTGTGAAACACCTTCTCACCTAGACCCTCGTCTACTCTCAGGCACATGTCAGCACTAGCAAAAAGGAATCATGCAGTCATATTAAAATGCCTTACTGGGGTCTCGAGAAGGCAGGGAGAGAGGGGACGCTGGACACTCAAAGGTTTAGGATATTGGATACGAACTTTAATCGGCCTGCCCCAAACCTTGACTAGTTCTCAGTGGCTTGGGCTCCCTATCAAGCATAGGGTGACCAGATGTCCCGATTTTATAGGGACAGTCCCGATTTTGGGGTCTTTCTCTTATATAGGCTCTTATTACCCCCTACCCCCGTCCCGATTTTTCACACTTGCTGTCTGGTCATCCTAAGCCAATAGGAGAGGGGTAAACGGAACTCATGCCAGATCCAGCAAGCCTGAGTTCCAAAGAACATCTTTCCCCACCCCCAATCAGCTCAATTCTCTGGCAATACAGGCCTTCCTAGGGGAAGCGCTGCTCAAGATGCCCATTCATAGCACTGCTGTGTAATTAGAGCCCAATCAAAACATGTTAAACAAAGGAGTTGCTGCTGCAGCACAGCTAAGCTCACTCCGTTGATTAGGCTGTATGCCTCCCTCCACAACCACCCCTCCCAGAAGAGAGCCACTCAAAGCCCAGGATTTAATGATGTCTGAAAGTGATTGGTTTCAACTGAAGGGGAAAGAAGTGAATGCAGCTCTTAATTAACTTCCCCACCCCTCTGAACAATGAAGACTCCCTCCATCCACAGCTTACAAAAAGAAACAGAAGAGCCATGTCAAGTGTCCGGTCTGAGTACAGGGCACGGAGAGAAAGATACAGACTTCAGTATATAGGGAGCAAGGAAGAGCCATTTGGAATGAGAGACAAAGATTACCACAGGAAGAGGAGCCAGAATATCCAGGTTTATCACGTCTGTCACTTGGCAGACTCTAGAGCAGCCATAGAAATAGGATTTCCCTACCAACGTTTTGATTGCGGTCTGTGAGGAGGCACCACCACCCAAACTCAGTGCCATGGAACTTGGCACAGGAACATAGATCATTGGTCCATCCAGTGTTATCCTGGGTCCTGCAACGATCACCACTGGATGTTTCAGAGGGAGGTGAAAGACTCCCATAATGCATCTGCACACGAGCTTGGGTTGGAGGATGCCTTACTAAGCTACGTGGTTATTTATTTGTGCCCTCAATCAGAGACGGGAAGGGAAGGACAGACACTTGTCACTTTTTGAAAAGCAACTATAGAAGAGTAAAATAAGTACATTTTTTGCTACTATGCTGTACACCCCTGGTCAACAAGAACTTCATCATAGCAGAAGGGATAGTATTCTGATCCTACTTCTCCAGAACAGAGCCGTAACTAGCTATTTTTGCGCCCAAGGCAAGAATATAAAATTGTGCCTTCCCCCTCCATATAATTTCATAGTAGTTACTTTGTAAAAAAAAGAAAAATACATAAAAAACAATAATAATAATAGAACGTTTATTTATTTTAATCATAAGATCCACATACAAAATCAACTAATACATATAAGGTGTGCATCATAGTGCATCATGAACTGTGGGGGTCGGGGCTCGCAGCCCGGCGCAGGGGTTGGGGTCAGGGCTCGCAGCCGCGCACAGGGGTCGGGGCTCACAGCCCGGGGTCAGGGCTCGCAGTCGTGCGCAGGGGTCAGGGCTCACAGCCTGGTGCAGGGGTCGGGGTCGTGGCTCTCAGCTGCGCGCAGGGGTTGGGGTCGGGGCTTGCAACCACACACTGGGGTCGGGGTCAGGGCTCACAGCCCGGGGTCAGGGCTCGCAGCCGCGCACTAGGGTCGGGGTCAGGGCTCACAGCCGCGCACTAGGGTCAGGGTCGGGGCTCACAGTCCGGCGCAGGGGTCGGGGCTCGCAGCCTGGTGCAGGGGTCGGGGTCAGGGCTCACAGCCCCGTGCAGGGGTTGGAGTCAGGGCTCATAGCCTGGGGTTGGGACTCACAGCCGCACACTAGGGTTGGGGTCAGGGCTCACAGCCCGGGGTCGGGGCTCGCAGCCGCGCACTAGGGTCGGGGTCAGGGCTCACAGCCGCGCACTAGGGTCGGGGTCGGGGCTCACAGTCCGGCGCAGGGGTCGGGGCTCGCAGCCTGGTGCAGGGGTCGGGGTCAGGGCTCACAGCCCCGTGCAGGGGTTGGAGTCAGGGCTCATAGCCTGGGGTTGGGGCTCGCAGCCGCACACTGGGGTGAGGGTCGGGGCTCGCAGCCGCACGCTGGGGTCGGGGTCAGGGCTCACAGCCCGGGGTCGGAGCTCGCAGTCGCGCGCAGGGGTCAGGGTCGGGGCTCACAGCCCGGCGCAGGGGTCGGGGCTTGCAGCCACACACTGGGGCTCACAGCCCTGTGCATGGGTCAGGATCCGCAGCTGCGTGCAGGGGTCATGGTCGGGGCTCACAGCCGCACACTAGGGTTGGGGTCGGGGCTCGCAGCTGCACACTGAGGTCGGGGTCAGGGCTCACAGTCCAGCGCAGGGGTCTGGGTCGGGGCTTGCAGCCACACGTCCCTGTCAGGGTTGGAGCTCACAGCACGGCGCAGCGGTCAGGGCTTGTAGCCCCGCAGCTCCACACAGGGGTTAGGGTCAGGGCTTGCAGCTGCACACTGAGGTCGGGGTCGGGGCTCACAGCCCGGGGTTGGGGCTCACAGTCGTGCACTAGGGTCAGGGTCAGGGCTCGCAGCCTGGCGCAGGGGTCAGGGTCAGGGCTCTCAGCCCAGGGTCGGGGCTCGCAGCCCAGTGCAGGGGTCGGGGTCAGGGCTCACAACCCAGGGTTGGGGCTCACAGCCACGCACTAGAGTCGAGGTCGGGGCTCAGAGCCTTGGGTCGGGGCTCGCAGCCCGGTGCAGGGGTCGGGTCAGGGCTCACAGCCGCGCACTAGGGTCGAGGTCGGGGCTCACAGCCCAGGGTCGGGGCTCGCAGTCTGGGCTCGCAGCCACGCATCCCTGTCGGGGTTGGAACTCACAGCCCAGTGCAGCGGTCGGGGCTCGTAGCCCCGCAGCTCCCCACAGGGGTCGGGGTCGGGGCTCACAGCCCCGCACCTGGGTTGGGACTTGTAGCCCTCAGCTCCACACAAGGGTCGGGCCTCGCAGCCAGGCGTCACGGTCGGGGCTCGCAACTTGCAGCCGCGCGCCAGGGTCGGGGCTCGCTACCCCCCACATAACCGGGTCGCGACCCCCAGTTTGAGAACCAATGCTTTATAATTACTGTAGGGTGTATTCTATTTATTTTCCATTTACATTGTACATTTGTCATGACACAATGCGCATATTATGTGATTATAATTTTTCATAAAATAATAATTAAACTTAATTTGTCTTTTTCTGCACCCCTCAGCTTTGCACGCCCAAGGCAAGTGCCTCACTCGCCTATCCCTTGTTGAGGCACTACTCCATAAGTACACCACTTGAGCTTGGGAAGAACTTGTGAGCAGTCTGGGGCCTATGTCATAAGTGGGCAATTCAAATTTCATTCAATAGAGGGCAGCAGTGTACACAGACACCAGTTCATTACAAATATTATTTAGCATCTCTCTGACTCCTCCAAGGAGCGAGTGAAGAATAGGCCAAGAACCGTTAAAATATCCAAGCCACACCACTATCCCCAACATCAGAAGGATCTTTCTTCCCACTCCCTGTGGCTCCCATGCAGGGTTAAACCCATCTGCACTTATCCAGAGCGCACACTGCCACAGATTAGAGAGGGATTGTGGAAGGATGGAGGAGATGAATGGAACACAAGGACCAGAGTGGAGGCGGGGGGAGAGCTTCCTACAGACAAAATAACTATCAAGTTCTGTTAATAGGCTCCCCCTATAATAATTTAAAGGTGCAATGACTAAAATGAACTTCCAGTGCTCTACAGATCCTTCTACAAACAAGAGGTAAGTTGTTCCCTACTGGCTTTAATGAGAGGCCCAAGGCTAGATCTGGCTATCTCTGGAGTAAACGCAGGAATTGAGATGCAGGTTGGAAACAACACATTACAGAATTTTGCATTAACTAAAAAAATTCATCCCAGTTTAAATCCAAGCTAAGTTTTTTGCTTTATTAATAGCGTGTCTGGCATTTCAGTAAACACAGATCCGGACCTGCAATAGCAAAGAATTCCCAGCACTGGACGTGGCATGTAGAGAGGTTCCATGGCTGCCCCAGAGGGAACGGGGAAGCTTTTGGGGAGTTTATATCTAGTCTTACTTCCTGGATGGCTACCTGAGCACACCAGAGAAGGGGGGAAAAACAGTTCACATGGAATGGTAAAAAGAGAATTATGTAGGAAAGGAATTACCTATGGAAGCTGGGCATCTTACTCCCTCAGGCTCCTACTAGAGTAGATAAAGAGAGCATCTCCAACAGGAATAGTAGAAACATGGTGCATGTGGGTATTTATCCAGGCAGAGCATCTCATCCCCGTTATACGAGTTATTTCCATGGTCACCCTGATCTTCAAAGACATGCCAACTGCAGCTTCACCTCCGTGGGTACTCCACAAAGACAGTGGAATAAGCACCTTCTTGAAAGACTCTCAGCATGTGCCGCAACCTTTGTATTCTACGCTTGTGTAACAAAGCTTGCACTTCCAAAAGAGGAGAATAAAATAAGCAATGGTGTAAGCAACAGAATCACGTGAAGGAAGAAATCCACTCCATGGTTGGTGCTGTTGGGTCAGTGGCAGGACTGTCTAGCTGTGGAATCTCTGTTAGCTATTATCATATACATCCCCCTCGCTGTGGAATAATCTCTGCACTGAATCTGCCCTAGAGCCTTCCAAAAAGGAAGAGGAAAAGAAAACCATTCCTGGCACTGATGGTCATCAGATTTGAGACAGAGGAAAATTGCAGCATCATTTCCCCACCAGATCAGTAGAGTGCAAAGAGGAAGCTCACTAACAGAGACTGGAGGCAACTCATCTTAGAAACAAAGAAAGCCAGAAACATCTTGAACTGTTATTGTGGTTAGCCAACAGTGCAGGAAGCATTTGCAATACCCCACTACTGCCTCATTTTCATTGTCAATAAAAGATCTTCAGAGACTGAAATGGCGTGATCCCCAGGGGTTTCCTTTAAAAGAACTGGGAGAAAGACTTTGGTGGGTTTTGAAATATGGCATTTGCGCTGCAGATGCTGAAATGGAGAGAGAAGGTCTCTTTCTACTTTCCCCATCTCCCTTTCTTTCAGAAGCAGCAGGATGCTAAGCTAGCCATCAGTTTTTGAAACAATATCCTTGTTCTAAATCAAAGGCAAAAAAGAAGTGACAAAAAATCCAGGACCAGCCAACAGAATGTAGAAAATTACAGTCACCTTCAACTCAATTTGGAATATGTCAATATGCGTGGTATGAAGGAGCAACCAGAAAGTTGGGAGTCAGGAGGTCCCAAATTCTAATTGTGGCTCTGCCACTGATTGGCCTTGAGAAAGCCACTTAAACATTGTTTCAGTTTCCACTTCTGTAAAATGAGAATACTCACCTACCTCCTAGGGGACTTAAGGGTTTGAGGCTTAGTTGGTTGAAGCCTACAAAATACAATACTATTTATATAGCCTGAGGGTTCCTTTCAAGCTGTTAAAGAGATTTCAGCAGCCATTCCAGATTTCACTCACAATGATAAAAAGCTAGAAAACCTTCATAAACCCCAAATTTGCTCTAAATATAACTGAACTTAGTTGACTTAGCAGGTAAACTGAAAATAAATAAAAAGAAATCCAGTATATCAGTGTAGATCGCTCAAAGAATTCCCTGCCTGAGTGGGTATCTGAAATCCAATTGTAAGAAACTTCTTTTGGTAGGAGATTAGCCTCTTAAGTTTAGTCTCTAGGAAGTGTGTTATGATTTTGGTTATATATATAAATAAAAAACCACACACCTTTTACTTCCATGATCCCTTTTGCTTCCATGATCTCTTGAATCTTTGATTTATAGTGAAAAACAACAGTAAGTTTATTATCTATCTCAGTGCTGTGGTATTAAGCCAGAAACTGATCCTGAGTTATGTTATATAAGCTAGTATTTACACTGTTCCCTTGGGGACCATGGAACCTGTATTTCTGTGAATCTTCAGTGGAGAAGAAGCTGGACACTAAATGGGAATACTTCAAAGGGACTCCAGGACTCAGATGCACTTATTATTAACCTGCATGGCAAAGGACAGGCTGGCATAGCCGAGAGGATAGTACTTGGATGGCTAACAGGCTGGTGGTGTCAGGGAGCTGACGGCCAGGTAAGCGCAAGCAAATGTCCCTCATACAGGAGGCAGGGGTGGGGGAGATGTAACAGTCTTCCCCAGCTTTCCATGCTTCTACAGAATACTGATCCTCAAAGGTTACCTCCCTGGAATCTTGCCCCTTCTCTGGATTTTTAACTCCAGTCTACCTACAGGCCTTCTGCCTGTAGATTGGCGCTCTCTCGGGCCCACCTCTGCCATCTTCCAGAAGGGTCAGAGTGTAACAGAAACCACCCAATACCGCCCACAGCTCGGACTCATCTTTAATTGGGCTTGGCACACTCTCCAACTGCAACAAGGTGTACCAATTGGCCTCTGAGGCCCACATGAACCATCTCACCCACTGTGTAGGTAACCACCCTTTCACATCCTGCCTTAGGCTGCTCAACTCAGTTCCTTCAGACTTCCAAGGGCCAGAAGGAATAAAGATTATCAAAAACTCAGTAAGATACCAGGGCCACATTACACACACATACACTAAACAGTAATATGGACATGCACATACAGTGAGTTTAGGCCTCAACAACAGACCAGTTTTTCCAGCTATTCCGTCCTGAGATCATAATTCTCTAGTTCAGTGTACTCTGAAGACATAAGATCTGTTTTGCATTGAAAGCATCACGAGTCATCTTTGTAACATTATTATCCTATCACTGCTAACAGCCTACAACCACTGTGTTCAGTTGATGCATCCAGACATTCTGTACTTGCTGCACCAAGAAACAATCAAATTCAGGTGGCCATGGTAACCCAGCATGGAACTCAGGATTCTTCACCCATTGGAAAGCACACCACACACACTCTCTTCCCTCATCTCACATCGAGTGGCAGTAGCACATCTTCTAGTCAGGAGTACAGACATCTAACCACCAATGTTTGCTCCTGAAAGAACAGAGGCAGTGATTTGAAAGTCAGATCGGTAATCTGTGCTTCTGTTTCTTCTTCTGTGAAGAGGTTATAGTGCTTACCTCCCTCACGGAGAGATTAGAAGGAAGAGACAATTTGAAAGTTAGTCAGTTTTTTAAAAAAATCTTTAAAGTCTTTTCAGATCTGCCTGCCCACCCACGCCCCAAGCCAACCTTTGTGGTTTTATATATTGTGGTATGAATAGCTCACAACAGAAGAAGCTGTTGAGTAATTAGTGGGTTATACAGCAAAACTGGCTCTCTGCAAATGCAGTCAAATGTAGAAGAATGTAAGGGAGAGGGAGGGGCTTGGATAGTTTTCTCTCCATCACCACTTCCAGTTACAGGACTCTTAGGCAACACCTTCAATAGGCGGCAAACAAGTTTTACTCTGAAGTGTGATTTTAACATTGATGGTCCCCCTTCAGTATTTGTAAATCCTTCGCTGACAGGCATGCTATTAATAATACTGTCCTGTCTCTCATAAGACCGGGATTCTCCTAGCTCTAGAGAAACAAAAAAGTGTTTCTTAGGACAAAGGGGGCTTTGCAGCTGAACAGATATTATTTTAACCCCTCCCTCTAAAGTACTTGAGGTTTTCCATTAGTTTACATTTTATGCTCGGCTTCTTTCCATCTCCTGCCCTGAAATCAGGCAGGCTGTTTTGGTACCAGTGTCACTTGCTAGAGCCTGGCAGAGACATGGGTACATGGCAGCCTGGAATATATTTCACCATTTGATTTTTACCAGAAAGCACTTGTGGTTTTAAAACTGCCATTTTTTACCTGCCCTGTTCAACTCCTTCACTACTCCCCAGAGCCCGGGTGCCTTCTCAAATTCCAGGAGGAAGGAAGGTCAGTAATTTCTCTGAGTCAGGCTCAGACTGTAAACAAACATTCAGCAGCTAGTTTCACAAAATGCTCAGCCCTTCATCAATCTGTGGCTCGCTGGTGTATTGCCCAGACACCGCTACATCTGGAGCTCTGGGGGTTTAAGAGACATTTCCACAGAATTTTCCATGCTCACCTCCACCTGCTGCAAAGGTGATGGTGAGATGCCCAGACCGAAAACCTGCTTAATTTGGGAGGTTGGTTGCTGGTAGCAGTGTGTGGACAGTGGGCTACTCAGCACAATCAGAGATTATGTGCAACTCTATAAACTAGCCCTGAAAAGACATTCAGCAGCAAAGTCCCTTAATCAAAGACTCCTCTTGGCTGGACCTCAGTTACCTCAGATTCAGGAAGAGAACCCTGCTTCAAGCTAGGTTAATTGAAAGGGGTTTTAGATAAAAAGAATTTGTGATAGATAAGTGAGAGAAACAAGGCAGGTGAGGTAGTATCTTTTATTGGACCAACTTCTGCTGGTGAGAGAAGTTTTCAAGCCATACAGAGCTCTTCTTCAGGTAAGGTAAGATAAGTGTCATTCCTGGGCAAGAAAAACAACAACAGTGTTATCATTCCCCACAGGACCCCAACAAACAGGAAGGAAAGCCTTGGTCAGTGTCAGAACACTAACTACCTGTTCTCACTTCCCTTCCTGACTTAGGCCAAGTCTACACTATAAACTTACATCGGTATAACTACGTTGTTCAGAGGTGTGAAAAATCCACCCTCCTGAGCGACGCAGTTATACAAACCTAGCCCCCGGCGTAGACAGGCAAGCTTCTCCCATTGATATAGCTACTTCCTCTCGCAGCGGAAATTAACTATGCCAACGGGAGAAGCTTTTGTGTTGACCTAATAGCATCTTCAGTGAAGCGCTACAAAGGTAGCACTGCAATGTCTTAAACGTAGTCCTGCCCTTAACCAAACCACTTACAACAGAATACTTAAAAAAGGCATAATACCATCAATTAAGGGGAAGGAAGGGAAATACTACATACAAACTCTCAAAAGAATTAATTTTGTCAGTCAAATAATCATTGCCTCTTATAGGGTGATCAGTAAGGCAACGCTATATCTGATTTCTTGGAGGCAGGAGAATACAAAAAGAAATTGGGGGGGTGGGGTGGGAGGGAAGAAGGACGACAAAAAACAAAAAGACCATCACATTTCATTTTACACTATACTATGCTATATAGTAATAAAGAAACCATATTCCTAGAGACTTGTCCGGTTGAAAGTTATTGGGAGTACATTGAGAAATTTTCTTATTACTTGACTAATAACTGATTATTAAATCTTTAGAAAAATTATTCAACTTGAACAATAGAAAGAGACCAGCAAATTTCACTTTAATTTCTAGCCAGTTGCACTTTGATTCTCATGCACTAGCTGCGATTAATGCTGCAACCCTGCAGGTGATTTATTTTATTTTATTTTTAAAGTCATGGACATCTTTGATTGGATAAAAGCTTAGCTGTGGTGGTGGGAGAGGAGCAATTTAAAAATGAACCTCAATCTTGTGATATTTGATCTGAGGGGGGGTGGAGTGGGAGAGAAAAGAATGTAACATAATAAGTCAAGCACTCCACATTTTAGTAAGCATTAGCAAAAGATTCGCAAAACGACAGGTTTCACCTCTTCTGAGCACAGCTGTGAAAGTGGATTTGTTTCAGGTGTAGAGTCATGTCTCTGCTTGAAGCAGCAGATAAGCAGTCTTCTGTTCAGATATGCCTGCCCACTTATCACCTTGGGAGGTCACTCACACTAGAAGGATCAGCTGTTATTTGGGTGGCATACAAAAACCAACTGCACTGCAACTGGAGCAGTGGGGAGGGGGCGGGGGGGGGGGAGAGAGAGAGAGAAAAGAGAGAACAGCCCAAGATTAGGCAGGGGAAGAAGGCTGGTTAACTCCTGTAGCGGTACAGAACTGGTCAGGAAGTGAGGAGCAGACCAAAAATAGGGAGGCGGCAGGAGGGAGAAAATCGTAAGATGCCTGCCTAAAAGAGCATTTAAAATAGTCACTGCTCTCAAGAGCCCAATCAGCTGGTTTCTAATCACCAGGGCCAGGAACTTCAGGAGCCTAACATCCTGCATTCAGTTTACAGAAGAGACTCTGTACAGGTTTCCAGGCCCCGTTGGGGATGATGAACCCAGAGGGAGTCCTGCACAGCACATTTGAGCAGGTCAGGCTAGCTGCTCTCTTCTCTCATTTCAGTATGGCCCATTCTTGGCATAGTTTTCTTCTCTGTCAAGTGAAATATAAAAACAGACGCCCTTCATATGCACGATCACACCTCTCCTGCTACAACAGTGCCAACTCTCCAGAGCTCCTGCTGACCCAGGGCAAGGGACCACAACAATGTTACGAACAGGGCAGGCAGAATGAAGATAATCCATGAACACCCAACACATCTGCTTCCTGAAAAAGAAAAAAAGAGACACATACAAGGCAAAGTAGTGGTCAAAACAGGGGTTCATTCTCCTATGAGAGAATCTCAGTCCCCACAGTTCTAGGCTGCTAGAGAGAAGTATCACACCTCATATTGGGACGGATGGGTGCAAGAACAGCTGCTGTCCTGATTTCAATTAATTGCACGTGTTTGCATGCAACAGGGTCAGGCCTACAGACTGCCGCCGGGCAACTCCACATACCCGTGGGGATTTCAGCTAAAGAGTGTCTGTTCCATGCTAGCCCAAAGTTTACAAGCGCTCAAGCAGAGTGCCCTGCCAGAAGACTAATTAAAAGCATGCACTCTGTTTAAAGATTGGAAGGCAACTGGATTTCTTTAGACAGACCTCTAGTGAAGCCTGTTTGGAGAGTGATCAGCACTATTGCCCCAGAAGTTGCAGACAAGAGGGAGGACGAGGCATGCCAATATCACAGATCTTATTCAGAGGGTACATGCCTGCTCCCAGACCCATAACAAGAGCAAGACAAATGGAAACAAAGGATCTGTACTCCGGTTCAGCACCAGCATGGACTCAAGGTATAGTTTCCTACAAATTCCTAGTGAAGGAGAAGAAAGTATGGACAAGCCAAGCAACATTATTGTGACCTGATTTCCCAGCAAAAACAAACTTCAGCAGGACCAGCTAAATAACCATATTGGCAGGCACCTTTTTATCTCTTTGGAAACCCCTTGCATTTCCCTTTGGGTGAGGGGGTAACAGCTAAGATTCAGTGTAAGGAGCAACATATCCTGTATTGGTTTCAACCCAAACAAATAGGAACTAGAAGATAACGTTTCCTTGATGCCGCAATGGCTCCTGGCTGCAAAGAGATTCAGGTGCTTGTCTTCACACAGTCCTGAGTTGAGGGCCCCGAGCCCAGCAAGGGGTGTGCTTTGGTGGCTCCCATGATGGGAGAAAGCAAAAGGACAGGACAGGTCCTGGGAGATTTCCAGCCCAACAGGACTTCCAGGGTAGGCTTGCAGTCTCTCAGGATTTGGCATGAGATTTGGACCAATGAGCTCAGAACCACTTCCTGTTTGCTAGTTTCCAGCAGTCAACCCATACCATCAGATCAGCCACGGTTGGTTGGTTTTTTCCACCTTCCTCGCAGCAAAACCTAGGGGCTGGGTTTTAGGCAACCAGAGGGCTGGAACTCTCCCCCTCCCAGAGGTCACAGTCTGCACCTAAATGGGACTGTTTAGTTATCACAACTTTTGGCAGGTGCTCGGTGCAAGAACTTGGAGAGGTAGGCTCCAGTTCCAAAAAGATAACATAGTGGGCATCCCGAGGGCATCTCCTTACTAGATGAGGGCATCGTGTCTAACCCCTGGGGAGAAATGCACTCGATGGCGGTGCTGGCTGGCAGTCAAGTCCCCTCTTGCCTCAACCCCAGAAAGGGGAAGGAATGTTAGCAGGTGAATGGAGGCACCCAGAGACCCTCCTAGTGCGATGACTGGCTCCCCCTATGGTGGAAGCCCCCCAAGAATTGGCAAATGATCAATGGGTGCGAGTGACTGCACTGGGCTGTTCTCTAATAGGAACCTTGGAAGTAATTTAACGAATGCAAGTTGCAGTCTAGTTAAAATCCATACCGCACGTCCTCACCTTCTTCCATGCAGTGAGCACTCAATAGCATGTCTGATTCTTGGAATCCATGCTTGCCAGTTACAGGAGAGAATGAGGCCTTGGCTACACTAGGAGTTTTGCCACTAAAATTCCACATTGTGCCTACTGCGACTGGGTCAGCTCCACTGGGGGAGCAATACAGGAGCTCTGGCATGGTCAAGGTTCCAAGCAGCACTGACAATTCAGAGTCACTCCGAGCAAGATTAGGCAACATGGGGTTAAGTTTCCAAAAGCACCTCAGTGACCTAACTTTTGAAAATGCTACCCATGGTGCTTAAGCCTGGGATTTTCAAGGAGTGTGAGGGTTAGGTGCCCAACAGCCATTAGGTTTCAGTGGGTCTTGCGGGGGGGGGGGGGGGGGGGAAGAAGCTAATGATCCAACCAGCTGACCAAAGTTGGTGATGAATCCTGGTCACATGCCACCTGAGGCATATTGCACATATGGTGAGAAATGGGTCTTGGGCACCTAATTCCCTTAGGCACCTTTGAAAAATCCCAGCCTAAAACTCCAACAGCGACTGACTAGCTACTCTAGCACCCCACTATCCTTTCAGCAGTAGAAAATGGGGGGGGGGGGGAAATAACCCAGTTTAGATCTACTAAGAGAGGGAATGATGATGATAAAAGTTAAAATAAATGGGACAGCTCCCACAATGGGCAAAACAGAGAGGTAAGTAGGGTGAAGCAATTTACTATCCTCTTTGCACTGCACTAGATTAACAAGCCTGCTGCTGTTCTAATATTGCTTTTCAGCCTCTCCTGAAGGGAAGTACATTCATTTTCTCTTTTCAAGCAGGGGAAACTTAAAACTCACCTTTCTTCCAGGAAGGCAGAACTCAGTTTTATTCACTAGAATTCACCCTGCAGGGCAGGAGGAGTTAAAATTCCAAGGCTAACTCTAGGCCACAGAAACAGGTTCAGAGTTGTTCCCAACTATACACAAGCAGAACAACAACAATTTTACAAAGATTCAGGGCCATAATTGGCAGGTATGAGAGAATCCAGAGTCCAAAGACTTGAGTTCATAACAGAGGTCTTTGGACTCTGGATTCTCTCATACCTGCCAATTATGGCCCTGAATCTTTGTAAAATTGTTGTTGTTCTGCTTGTGTATTCATGACTAATGGCTGACATGACAGGATGGTAGGTTCCCAACTATGTAGATTTATGCTTGATGCTTTAGGGCACGGACCTCAGGGCATGTCTTCACTAGCAACGTTAAGCACTGCCGCGGCAGCACTTTAACATGGCTGTGTAGTTGCAGCACTAGCGCTGTAAAACTCCCCTCCTCCCCCGCACAAGAGGAGTAGCTATCAGCACTGGGAACGCAGCTCCCAGCACCGGTGCACTGTCTGCACTGCCACTATACAGAGCTGAAACTTGCTGGGGGGAGGGGGGAGTATTTTTTCACACCCCGACTGAGAAAGTTGCAGTGCTGTAGAGTGGCAGCATAGACAAGGCCTCGGTCTCCAAAGAACTCTGTTCAAAACACTCCCACCCCCAGATGAAATGAGGCTAGGCATGGAACTCAAGCCCAATCGCAGAGGTGAAGACTAACATTTCACAGCAGTTCACCTGCTAACAGCCTAACTGCAAATAACAATGCTGCTTGCAAAACAGCCATTGCGTCACTCACCAGTCTGTGGACACACACAGACTATATACCCTGCAGCAGTATTTACCTACTGACATTTAGTGTGCTAGTGATCAAGGAAGCAGGCTACCAGGGTGGCCTAGAGATCGCACTCAGCACTATGAAAAAGGACACCCAGACTGGGCTGTAAGCTCTACCGCAGCAAGAGTAAACCCCAAACTTCTGTAGTCTACCAAATTAGGCAAAAACCTGCAGGTGGACATGAAAGCATTAGACACAGCGTGCAAGTGATCAGGGAGCATCCAGTGAGCCAGAACAACACACACAGCTAAGTCAGAAAGGAGCAAAAACGGAAGTATGAGAAGAGTCTCTTGGATGCTGCCATTGCACCTAGCCCTTAGGTAAACATGCAAGAAGCCTGAGCTGTCCAAAATTTTATCCTGCTTAAAAAAAGGGTTTGTGGTGTGACTGGGTGCAGATCCCCAGCTAACCCAAGGGAATCTGCTGCAATTCCACTCAACTAAATAAAAATGCAGCTCTAGAGCAGATGTGTGCACACACTGAGTCATTCTTCCCCTTTTGACCTGAAATATGTGGGGTAAAGAAGACGAGACTTCCTTATCTTCTCCATGGTGCTGGGAGCCAAAAGATCAGAGGGTTCCCAGTGGCTGTTCGGTACCTCTCCATGTAACTGGATTTTTAAGACTTAACTGTTTAGAAGGACTTGAGAGAGATTCATCTTGTCTCTTGAACATCCTGAGACCAAGATGGCTACCACTATACTTCATATTAGAAATACTATCAGAATGAAACTACTGCATTGTTATTAGCTTCTATTATTGACTACTGACCTCCACCTCTTGCTGTAAGAGATGTGCTTTAGCAACTTCACCCACAAGGTTTTCTGTTTTGTTTTTTGCTTGCCAGGTACTTTTTTTTTCATTTTAGGTCAAGGAAGAGCATTTCCTTTATGGATTTGCTCTGCCAGGGAGTGGCTAGGCATCACCTTTCAAATACACCCAGGTATTTATATGGTACTTATATGGGCCCTCTCACTGCAGTATCCAGCACCTTTGACCAGCTGCAGAGGCTGTGCAGAACAGGTGGCAGGCCACAAGCCACATGGTTCGAAGATCAAGTACCTGTTAGGATTCTGGTTTATTACCTACTGCAGCCAACATGTGTAATATATTAAATTAAAACGAACCGTTCTGAGTAATTCCCCAACACCCATCCCACCCCCAACTCCTCCTGCCTCACCTTAGTTTTGCAACGGCAGGAGATATGGGCTCAAACATTGTGCACTTACTTCTGTAGCACCTTCGGTCTTAAAAAGTGCTTTATAAACCTTTGTGAATCAAGCCTCAGCCCCTTTGGGTTCTAGCCCCATATTTACAGAGGAAAACCGAGGCAGACAGATATGATCTGACCTGCCCAAGGTCTCTCAAGAAGCCTCTGGCAGAGCTAGGACTAAAACCCACATCTCCTTGTTTCTAGTGTTGTGTTTCCCAGATACATCTGCTCAAAGTTTCTGCACTTTTTCTTGGAGAACTAGATCTAACCTGACAAATTCAGCAATTTCCCCTCCACCAAAATAAAAAATAAATTAGCCACTGTCTTAGAGCCAAAAATTAGACACTTACAATCTTCCATGGGGGAGGAGGGCATAGGTACACCAACATTTAAGGGAATACCAGGCTCAAGGGGAGAGATGCTGGCCAAGACCTGAGCCTCCTAATCCAGCCATCATGTTTCAGACTCAGCCAGAGAAGGTACAAAGGCCTGGTCCACACTAATCCCCCACTTCGAACTAAGATACGCAGCTTCAGCTGAAGTCGAAGTACCTTAGTTCGAACTTACCGCGGGTCCAGACGCGGCAGGCAGGCTCCCCCGTCGACTCTGTGTACCCCTCTCACGGAGCAGGAGTACCGGCGTCAACGGCAAGCACTTCCAGGATCGATCCGGGATTGATTTATCGTGTCTAGACAAGACTCGATAAATCGAACCCATAAGATCGATTGCTTACCGCCAGACCCGGAGGCAAGTATAGACGTACCCAAAGGGGGAGAAGAAGGGGGTTGGAGATCAACTATTCCCAGTGCCTGCAACCACCACACAGCTTTGCCAGCTAACCTGCATCACCTCCACAAGAACCCCAGGTTCCACTCTTTGCAGTTCGTCATTAACGTCACTTTAGATCTTAGCATTTGCCAGACTTTCTGAATAATTTATGCATTATGTCGCAGAGAGGGACATATTTTGATGAAAACCAGGCCACTGAAAGTATCAGGAAGAAATAAATGGAGACAGTGGAAACAGAGAGTCATATCCTCCCTTACTTAAAAAAGGAAAGCCAAAATATAAGAAAATCCTCACTACAGAAATGGGCCCCAAGCACTGCAGGATTTTTAATGAGGTTAGTCTTCCACAAAAGCTACGGTTTTTTGTTTTTAAGCCACATGCATTCAACGCTAAAATTCCTTCTGTGCTTTAAAAACAACATGGTGAAAATAGTGCAACCCCAGGAAAGCTAATCACAGAATCCGTAAGAGATATTTTTGTTTAAAAACAAACAATCTGGGTTTATGCAAAAAGAACGAGGGACTAACATGGCTACCACTCTGAAATCTGGATTATGGCAAGTGAGAAAACTTAATTATACCCATGGAAATCATCTTTCCTGATTAGATAGACAGATACAGTGCTTGACACTGTTGATTTTAACCAGCTGGATGTATAATGAGACTTGCCGAGCAAACCTGGAGTAGAAAATAGTTCTTGCCAAGGGCTACCTTGTGGCCTATATACAAGTCACATAAATTTGCAAGGAACATACCACTCTGTACTTGGTGCTTAACCTTTTCAGTCATACAGGCTGATCAGTCACAACTGTTCAAGCAATGCCGGCAAAAATCTCCCACACTTCCAATCTCATTGGACTGCAGGTGAGGAGTAGTTGCCTGGAGGGTGTGGGGGGAGGGGGAAATTAGGAGACTACAACAAAACACTGCATAGATATTCAACCCTGGTCATTTATCACCATCAAAAGAGCCAACCCTTCACACACATCCTGTGTCTAAAATGAAGTGAAGAAGATATGAAACAGCCAAAAGAAAGAATGTAAAGACTATATTGTCAAGCAGATATTTAAATAGTTTTACTACAAGACTTGCACTAAAAGCTCTTGTACTTAAACCCCACATCCACTCCTTTTACTAGTTTAGTAGATTTTTCCCAAATGGATCGGGTTGGTTGCCGTTCTCATCCAAATTTGCTTCACAGCTCACCACACACTCATTGCAGCAGCAGGTATCGAAAGGAAAAACAAAATCACCATAGAGTCAGAGAGTTTTAAGGCCAGAAGGAACCACTCGATCATCTAGTCTGACCTCCTGTATATTACTGGCCACCAACACACTGTACTAACAACCCAACAACAGAAATGAGACCCACAGGAGACTAGACTATTATGTGCTACCATGCAGGCTTGGGGAGACCTCATGATTGATGCTATGCAGAGACGTGTCCGTAGGCCTTACAACTGAGTGCTTAGCAAGCCAAAAGGAAATTTACTACCTTAAGATATAAAAAACAGCTAGGTCCTAATCATCCTCCTACTTCACTTTATTTGAAAAGAAAAGAGTGAGTTTGTTGATTATGACAGTCAGACACTAACATCAATACAGGCAATGGCAAATTCTACCCCAGGCCACCCCAATGGTTCTGCCAGACACCTAGGGTGACCAGATGTCCCAATTTTATAGGGACAGTCCCGATTTTTGGGTCTTTTTCTTATATCGGCTCCTATTACCCCCCACCCCCTGTCCCGATTTTTAACATTTGCTATTTGGTCACCCTACAGACACCTCAGGATTTAGTGAAGAGTTGTGGACAAAACAACTGAGTGGTCTCAGTGGGACCAATCCTGCATGGTGCCGGGCACCAGTTCTTCCTGAAGTCATTGGGCTTTCCACATTGAAGAACAAAGATGTTCAGAGGAAGAAGTTAAAGGGCCAAATTCTGTTCTCGGTCACACCAGCGTAACTCCACTGAAGTCAATGGATTTATTCCAGATTTACACCAGTGTAACAGAGCAGGATCTAACTTACTTTGAGCGATTTTGACAGCCAATGTTTGGGACAGGCAGAGAAGAATACAAGCAAGAAAGAAAATACACATTCTGGAGCTGCGACCCTTTAAAAAACTTTTTGTTAACGCCTGCTGCAATAGGTCCGATTAGTCTAGTCCTGCACCATGGTTGTGTGAAATGCATTTTTAATTATGACCCAATTCAGAATCATCCTGCCTCAAGAGATGAAAGGTTTAGTGCACTAATCGAGTGCACCACAGAACCCCTCATCTGTATTTGGAAGTATTCCAGGGAAAGTGTTTTACAGAAGGTGCTTTTGGGGAATTCAGACATTTCAACATTCTGTCACTAGGAGATGATATTTCCCCCAGGAACACCACCACCTTCTTCTGTTCTTGACTTTTTCCTTTTAAATAAATCATTTTAAAGGATCCACATGCACTCTCCAACTAACAGGTCTGACTCTGTGACACTTCCTCATGCAAGAAGTCTTAATTCTACCTTTAATGCAATTATTCGTGAGAAAGGGCCACAGAATCAGGGTCATTTTCTGAATGATATATACCTTTTAAAAGACATAAAAATACAATTTAGGGGTAAGTGCTCAGACTTGAACTCTCCTAGACTATTAGGAATAGAAAGTCCTATCACGATTACTGGTTTTTCTATAGTGCCTACAAGCTCTAATCATGGACAAGGACTCCATTCTTCTAGGTTCTGTACACACAGCACAAAATTGCCTTTAAGTGCACTGCAGTCTCATTGATGCAAGCAGTAGAGTTTGACATTGTTATTAAAAAGCCAATACAAAAGTGTTCTAAATAGAATCTCTAGGAAGTTACTTACCATCACTGGATATTAGCAATCTCCAGACCAGTAACATTGACAAACCAACATTTTTTTGCAGATTCGCTAGAAAACTGTAAATAAAACTATTGAAATTAATAAGTGCTAATAGTTGAGTTTATTTTTTATAAGTTAACAGACTACGGTGACCAGACAGCAAATGTGAAAAATCGGGACAGGGGTTGGGGGTGTAATAGGAGCCTATATAAGAAAAAGACCCAAAAATCGGGACATCTGGTCACCCTATAACAGACCCATCCCAATGCTGGAACCTCCATTTCCTGAAAATAGAAAATTAAAATTGTCAGAGACAGATATGATGTGTGTTCACATGGGCTACATGTTTACACTGCTTTATACTCATATGTTTAAGAAAATGCAAAGTACATCTACACGGCAAAGAAAAACCCGTGGCAGAGAGTCTCAGAGCCCAGGTCACTTGACTCGGGCTCACGGGGCTCTGGCTGCGGGGCTAAAAATAGAACAGTGCAGACATTCCCAGGTTAGAGCCTGGGGTCCAAGAACCTCCTCCCTTGCCAGCTATTAGAGCCCAGATTCCAGCCCAAGCTGGAACATCTACAGTGCTATTGACCTGGGCACTCAGACTCAGTGCCGTTGGTTTTTCTTTGCACTGTAGACATACCCACACGGAATGAGCTGCTTTTAGAAGAGGAAGACAGTATGCGTGTTAACTGGCTCTCACATCCCTTATATCCCTCTTTTCACACAAGATTATTTGTTCGGAGAAATTGAAAGTTAAGTAATTTCTTCCAAAACTTTTCACTGAATGTCCATTAAGCTATTTTAAGAACTGCACCACAACAATGTTCATACCCTCTACGTATTATGGCTGAAGAGTATGGTCCATATTGTAATTTAGATTATAAGCACCTTGGGGCAAAAAATGCATTTCTCTACAGGCCAGATTCTGATCTCACTTACTCAGGTACATACAGGAGAAGCAAATTACTTCAGATTTGCACAGGAGTAACAGAGATCAGAATGCAGATCTACCTTCCTAGAACACCAAGCACAAAGAAATAAAGAAATTCCACAGACCAGAGTACTGCAAGCACTGATTGCATCATAGCAATTAGAGACAGAAAGACACTTACTGAAGTACCCAATCCGTCCCTCTGAAAATACAGTATGTGACACCCTTTCCCCCTTCTGCCCCCCACCCCCGATAGAGTTCATTTCAGTTATTACACAGCACACTTGAGTTTACCCAGAAGGACAACACAATAGTAAAGTTTTCACTTCAGTAACAGATCAAGCTGATCATTACTCAGGCAAGTTCAGAACAGGATTGTTCAGAGAAGTCAGTTGTCTACGCTGTCAGAAAATAGCTTGTTGCAGTAACAAGCCAAGAGAAATTCAATGCAGTCCATTCTAACGCATTCGCTCTCACACAATATGCCTGCTAGTGTGCTGCTGTTAACAGCCGTTAGTCATATGGGCCTGATTCAAGGCCCAGCGAAATCAATGAAAAGACTCCCCCTCGACTTTTCCACTGAAGTCGCTTGGAGTTTTTGCCACCATCTTATTCAGGGCCAGGATTTCATCCAAGATGTTTATTGAAATGAAGCTAGGAGGAAAAAACAAACAAAAAAACAAAAAACGTTCTTTCCAAAGAGACCAATTTACTTTCTTCCACCACAATTTAGATAGGAAGACTTTGCAACTTTATCACCAGGCAACGTTGTAACTCATCCTTGTCGCTGCTGGACCAGAATCATCCTAGCTGTCTTGGACATATGGAAAGTGACACAGATTCCAAGAATTAATAGCTAAGAACATGCAAGGGAAAGGGAAGCATCTTGGGGAAACCCACATATACAGATGCCACTAAAGAAATGCAAGTCACATTAATTCAGGGTAGCATAAAAATATTTGTCACAAAGCCTGATCCCAACAAGAAGAGAGAAAGCATTCCCAGATCAGTCTTTCCTTAAAAAGGAATTCATTAGAACTATACTTCGATTAATCCAGAGAAATTTCAAATATATGTTCCACTATTGTAGTGGAAAGAGATATGTTGGCTTCAAGAACACAACCCTTGTAGATGGTGTACCCCCAAATAACATGCTGATATTCAGCAGGAAAAAGCTCTCTTATGATGCCACAAAATTTAACATGCTGCTGTAATGCATCAGGTCTGCACATGGGCAAATTTGTGAATGCTTATTCTTTGACAGTCAGTCACCCAAAATGTAGAGAAGTTCAAAGGGGAATCCTGAAACACAGAACCTCTGTGGTGAGATTACAAGTGTAAAGGAACTAAACACCTGTAGGCTCAGAATTTGACCTGAGGGGGAAAGAGCACAAATAAAACCCAACAGCTGCAACTCAGCATTTATGAGGAACCCTCCAATGACAAACCTGTATGCAGGAGCCCTGGATAAGAACGTCTCCTGTCCTGATTTTCAGTGTGTGACCGACCCCGTCTGTGTTTTAGAATCCCCAAATAACTCTTGGGACATACAAAATACCATGCTGTGGTGTCAAGATGCGAGAACATGGCAACATCATGATGCTGTCACAGATTAATTTGTTCTACAGGAACCACAGCCAGGAGGGTGGATGAGAAAGGTTTAGTCTCTCACCTCCCGCCCATCCCCCTTTGTTTATAAAAAAATCAAATTTTAAAAATAAATAAAAAAGGGAGTACATTTAGGTTACAAGATACTTTGAAAATATGCTCTTAAGACAGAGCACGAGAGATATTAGCCAAAGGAAATATCCATAATTTAGGACTTCTCTACAGTGAAAAGGAGCCTGTATAGGGGAAATTACATTAAGAATATAGCACCTCCAAGACCATATTTAACATGATTTACTCCTACCTGTGTGCATAAAAATCTAACCATGTCACACCTATATTAATCCGGGCTGTAACATGATTCAATAACACAATTACACCCATTGGGTCCCTACTACACAAGCAAATCTAAGCTTGATATATATGATATGAGCAGGGTAGAGGGCTAGGATATGTAAAACACGATCCCTACCATATTTATATTGTAACTGGGACATCTTGTTTTTTCAATGCTGGAGAAAGTTAAACTGAGGATCGCATATTGATTCTGTCCACTTACAAAATAAAAAATAAATGCTGAGATAAGTTAATAGTCTTAACCTACAACCTAATTTTACAACAAATTGTATCCCTGTTACAAAAAAATCACCTCTTCAGTTTCCACAAACTGCTCTGGGGCAGAGGGAGAAATGGGACTCAGTGCTGGGACAGGTCGAGTTTGAGATAAATCAGTAATTGTACAAAAACATGTGTATGAACAGCTGACTGCATAATGCAAGGCAGCAGGTGTTGTTACCAGTCTCTTTCAAGAGACGGATTTCATTACTGAATCCACACTTCACCATATAACAAGATGTATTTTTAAAAAGTAATATTCATGCAGATTTAAAATTAAAAAGCAGATGCCAACACTGTTCCTTTTGGCAGGCAACAGACTCATCACTCAGCCTTTCAAACAGGTATATTACAGGTTTCCCTGTGTGTTTGCATGCCCTGTGGAACTCTGAATCCTTTGCTAAGAATGCCCGTGTTACCATTAATAAGAACTGCCCATAAATGTATTCCTCCTGAACTGATGGGAGAACAGGCCTCAGACTAAAAACAGTTTGATGCAACACCATTAGCTACTTTTTAGGAGAAAACAGGAAAAGGACACACAGTAGTGTACAGCTCTTTCATTTTAGGTCAGAAACAATGATAATCAAAAGTAACACTGATGACCAGCTTTTAGAGAAGCTCTGTATCTAGTGAACGGTCTTTTACTGCAGTCATATACGTAAGTCACACTTCAAGTACAAAAGTCATGAGGAGCAATGTTGCAGTTAAGGTACAACATCCACACTGAGATGAGTTAAACATTGCCAGTATTTAAGAACCATGACCAAGTGGCATTTAGCCTAAAGATGTAGAGTCAGGGGGATTTCGAAGCTACATTACACACACACACACACACACACACACACACACACTTTACAGATGAGGAGTAGACTATACAATTCCACCACCACAAGGGTTGGATTTTTTTCTCCTTGATGGAGGGAATTTAGAACCAAAAGAAGGACATTAATCATTGTTTGTGTGTTTACTTTCCTGATTATTCAACTGTCCTCGCATCCCCTCACCCACTCCCACTCTATTAACAAGAAATTAAGTAAAGAATTTCAAACAGAAGAGACAGCTCTACTAAGAGCTAAAGCTGTAAGGAAAGGTAGAGTGCTGCTCCCTTTTAAATAACTAGGCAAATAACCCACCTGCAAAAACCATAACCCCTCCCCTTTTTGAGAAGCTGCTTTCACAGTGGCCTTTCCCAGTAGGAATATGCTAGGGCGTTCAGAAAGAGAAGGGGAAAGTTATTAAAGACCAACCCATTCTTTATTTACATATCAAAAGGTGAAAGCCAGATCATTTGCAGCTCGCCTGCAGGACTGCATTTTGGAAGACACCCCCAAGACATTCTCATTCAGAGTTCCTTATCTTCCCTCAACACCTGTGCACCACACCCCAACCAAGACTTCCAATAGACACATTTGTTACTAATTAAGCTATAACACAACTCTTGAAAAACAATAAGGCATTAGCATGAAAGCGATCATACAAGATTAATACTTAACTCCGCTCCTATTTTCCCTACAGCTTCCTGCTTCTACATCCAATACCCTTTCCAGATTCTTGTATCTGTCAGCCAGTGCCCCCCCGTTATTCCATCCAGGTATCCCGGGTGGCACTGGGTCAGATACATGCGATTCGGGATTCCTTGTCAGGCTTATGCCACCATCATTCCTTCCCCTGCCCTTCAGGGTCGCCGTCACTTACTCTTGAGTGCTGCAATGAGCGACTTCCCATCTTTGATCAGTTCCTTGATGAATTTGTTGGTCTTGTCCAGCTCAGCTTCATGAGATTTCAGCCTCTCTCGGAACTGGGGGCTATCCAAGCAGCAGTCACTAAATTCCAAAGCAGGTAGTCCCATGGTTTCCTTACACACCCCTCCAACAAACCCTTTAGGGGGAAAAAACTCACCAAAGAAGGAATTCCCACCAGTGCAACCAAATAGATTGTGTAAAAAAAAAAAAAACCCAGCACCACAAGTATGTGTTCTCGGTCTATTTGAAAAGAAAACGAAACTATATCCACAGGGTCGCACCCCTCTCCTCGCAATTGGTCACAGATTTCCAGGCACCTTAGAGGGAGGGAGGGGAATCAATTAATTAAAATAATAAGCAGGTCAGAGGAGTTAATGAGGCTCAGGGTTTGCACTGGGATCCGCCTCAGATGCCAGGGGGTGGGAACCGGAGCAGCAAAGAGGAGGGGGCTCGTGCTGCAGTAGCAGCAATTGCTGCTGCCTGGGGATTGCTCATGGCGAGAACTTCCACACACGCTGCAAACCCAAGGGTGCCTCCGCTGCTGTCTCCCAGCCCATTCAATGCTGCTTGCTACCTGAAGTTCCCCTAGCTGGGCGAGAAGCAAGGAGCCCAGCGGCCTCACTCGGCAGCAGCTGCTGGTCAGCCAGCTAGCCCTGATGGCATCCGGGACCAATCGGGACGTTTCCCTTCCCCGTTGGAACGTTGTGTATCATTTTTCCGAACGCGCTTCCCATTGGAACGTCCGGGTATCTTTTTTTTTTTTTTTTTCGAACGCGAGGCCTCCTCTTGCGCCAGCCGGAGCCAATCGGCGCAAGAGCTGCTGGGGGCAGGGAGGGGAGAGGGAGGAGGGATGCCCCTGCGATGATACAACAGGCGAGGGGGGCGTGGCCAGGCCTGTGTCAAGTCGCATGAAGGAGGAGAGGGAACCCCCACCGCCTCTTAAAGGAATACTGTAGCTACCGAGACCGCGGTAGGCATGGGGGAGGTGCTGGGACAAGAACAGGGGTTACTCAAGGACATTCCTCTGAAACCTGTTGCTACAACCTCATGAGGGACCAGAGGAGACCCCACAAGAACAGTGCAGGAATGGGGGGAGGGGGAGCATGTCTAAACTTTCCCTGTCAGGAGAAGAGGACTTTCCTTCTCAGGGCTGTACAAAATCTTTCTACACACCAACCCTGCATGGGCTTACATGGGGCACTGGAAGGCAGGAGACCTGGGGTCTGTTCCCACCTCTGCCAAAAGGCTACTATGTGACCTTTGGCCAATCGTTTCACTCCTCTCTGCCTCGATTTCCCCTCCCACCCTTACGTGTGTCTGGATTATCTATATTGTAAGGAGTGCTGGTTGGGATGGTTTCTGTTTGTTCCTGTGACATATTGCAGGGAAAATAATTTTTTTGTAAGTTAATTTTTTCTTCAAAGGTGTTTGAGGTTTTGCCATAAAACTTCAACCCAAAACGTGTGTGTTTGGTTTATTTTAAGCTGAAACAGAAAAATGGTTTTTCTCTTGAATACCTGAAAAATTTTGTTGAAAACACATCAAAAGCAGAAATTTCTCTTCTGATGAAAAGGTCATTTTTTCATAAAAAAATGTTTAGAACAATAAATTTTGACTAGCTCTAATTGTAAGTAGTTCAGGGCATGAAATATCTATTAATATGTCTAGTATGATGGAGCCCAGTAGTACTAAAACATACACAGCCTGTGGATTATTAAATCCTATTTTTCTTTGTATTTATTTAAAGATAGCAATGTGCTTGGGCTGTATAATGCACACAGAGAAGCCCTTCTCCAAAGAATGTGTAGTCTAATAGTGACTCATGTTGAAGATTCAATGCATTGGGAAAGCCAGAGATGAGGATGACTTGCTCAGACCATTATACCAGGCCTATCTCTGTAATACAACATACAATTTTTGTGTTATGACTCTGCAGCTATGATGACAATACTCATGTTTTTTAAACATGGCTGCCACATACATGATCCCTTACAATAATGACACTTCGGCATTTAAGTCCAAGCAGTGGTGGTACTAAACATAAGCAGACTTCAATCAGGGCTCCAAGCAGCTCAAAGGGGCCCAAATTTAGTATTACCCTCAAAATACAGTTCATCTTATTCAATGTGGACTTTTTAACGAGTGTATTAGTATATATAGTGTTAGTGTTGGTATATTTTTTGGTTTGTGGAAATAATGAAATTAGTAATTTTAGCTGCGGGGGGAAGCAAAAAATATTCCTGCTTAGGGCCCCTAGTAGGCTAGCATTGCCTTGGGGTCCAAGACTGTAGTAAGCCGTTGTACTTTTTTAGTAAGTGTAATTTTCAAGAAAAACATGTAATTTAGTGGGTCAGCTGTTGCTGGAAGCAAGTCATGTAACCATTCTATGCTTTGGTTATTCCAGCAATGAAATGGAGATGATAGTACTTCCCAGAGGCATTGTGACCCTTAAATCATTAAAATTAATCTACAAAGGGGAAAAAATGAGCTTGTGTGCTTTTTTACTTCTTTATTTTATAAAGAAGGCCTGAAAGGTTTGTGGTTCTAGTTAAAGGGCTTGGTTTTGTTTATGTCTTTTGTTTTTTTCTATATCAGAAATTCAGATCCTGTGTAGCCTAGAAGACTTCATAGCCCTGGGGCTCCATACAGGGAGACCCTTATGTCTAAATCCAAGCCACGCTGGCCTTTTGTGTTGCCATATCATGATAAAAACTCATATCTAATTTTCTGTCCACTCACAACCCTAGGTCGCTTTCAGCATTGCTGCTTTCCAATTACACATCTGCATTTGTAATTATTTCCCCAGATTTATTAGCAGGAGATGAGAAATAAGACTTTAATCTTTGAAGACAATTTGTCATGAAGGGTGGGTTAGCATGATTTAACAGATTAGCTCCACACAGAGAGACTCCATGGAGGTACCATGACATGCTAGCAGCCCTACTCTGTCTTTCCAGGCTGAGAGTGTAGGTGCAGTATATCCCCTCTAAATGTGTTGCACTTAGCTAGGCGTGTAGGATGAGGGATGTGTAACTATATCGCACAAATTCAGGTACTTTCATTTTCAGATGAATATGTTTAATTTGGATAGGACAATATTGAATGAATGCATTTGATAAACCAGTGGGTCTCAAACTTTTTTACTGGCAACCCCTTTCACATCACAAGCCTCTGAGTGCAACCCCCCAATAAATTAAACACACTTTTTAATATATTTAACACCGTTATAAATGCTGGAGGCAAGCGGGGTTTGGGTGGAGGCTGACAGCTCGTGACCCCCCATGTAATGATCTCGTGACCCCCTGAGGGGTCCCGACCCCCAGTTTGAGAACCCCTGTGATAAACCATGTCAATAGGGGTATCTGTGTATACTTCTAGACACCCTATGAATTCAGAACAAGCATGCCACTGCCCATTCACCTACCGCTCTATTCAAGACTGCCAGACACAAATTCCAACCCACAAAGCAATTACTATTGTTGATTCCTTTAGCTTCAACTAGCATGAGATGCATGGGGGCTAATTATCAGTATTAAAAAAGGAAACAGCAACAGTGGTGGGTTGGCGGCCCTATGGCGTTCTCTCTTTTACTTCTTTCAGCAAATGACTGAGCCATGTTCAGGCTGAATTCATCCCAACTTCAGCCTGCTGCATTTAAAGGGATACTAACATACTTTTTTTGCTACCAGAGCAACTGAGAAGAATGGTGCCTGAGTAAAGCTTTCTCAAAGAAATCTGTGAAACCAACACAATGAATATTAAATACTAAATAATCCAGTACAGTACAGCTTTAAACAGAGTTTTGTGCAAACCAGAATGAAACATCTCTCGTTTTCACTGAGATTTATTTTCTAGCTAGTCCATAACACACAACATAAAATATAAGCATGTGCATAAGTGAATATATATAAACCCAAATGGTTTGGATCCGAGCTACCTTAGAGAGTGCCTTTCTCCCTATGCACCATCACAATGGCTGTGATCAGCTATGAGCCCTGTTGACAATCACTGGATGAGCACTCTCAGCAATCAGTATTGAGCTCTGGAATTCCCTTTCTTGTGAGCCTGAAATTGTTTGCTGTCAGAGCTAAGTCAGGCTCAGGAGAAGGAGGGATTTCTAACTCTGACAGTGTCACTGCCTTCCCATGTGTCTTTGAGTAGCCACACCACCGCCTTTGTTTCCCTCTCAAGTGAAACGGGAGTAACAATAATTATTATGGGGGAAGGGATAGCTCAGTGGTTTGAGCATTGGCCTGCTAAACCTAGGGTTATAAATTCAATCCTTAAGGGGGCCACTTAGGGATCTGGGGCAAAATCAGTACTTGGTCCTGCTAATGAAAGCAAGGGGCTGGAATTGATGACCTTTCAGGGCCCTTTCTAGCTCTATGAGAAAGGTATATCTCCATATATTATTTGCCTACCTCAGGTGTAATGTAAAGTTTAATTAGCTAATGTTTACATAGCCTTCCTTCACTACTATAAAGTGCTAAGTATTATTATTTCTCACTTTAAAATCTTCTACCATTGATGTTTGGTTTTGTCTACAATGGGCCAAAATGCCCCAGCATTTTTTATTGGTTTTGTATACTTACAGTGTTATTGTTTTAGTTTAATGTTAATACGTTGAAGAGACCAACACTTATCAAATGGCTAACACAGGAGAATCTATAACTAGTTGGACACTCGCAGTAGATGTTACTGGGGCTGAAATCTGAATTCTGTACAAATAATTTGTACTGGCAGTTTGGGGACAAGTATACCTAGTGAATATTTCCTGATGTTTATCATCAGAGGGATATTGGGAGTCATTTAGGGGAACAAATGTCAGATGAGGCATTTTGTAAATAAACTTAATATTTTTACCTGTTTTGTCCTATATGGGGAGATGGTTTTAAATGATGTAAAATCTGAAATATACAATACAAAGGGGAACAGGGGATAGAATAGAGTCTAATATTATTGCCTTTGAAAGCATTTCATAGAATAAATCAGGGTTGGAAGAGACCTCAGGAGGTCATTTAGTCCAACCCCCTACTCAAAGCAGGCCTAATCCCCAGACAGATTTTTGCCCCAAATGGCCCCCTCAAGGATTGAACTTGGATCCCTGGATTTAGTAGGCCAATGCTCAAACCACTGAGCTATCCTTCCCCTCCTCCCATCTTCTCGCACTACCAAATTGCATTATACAACCTGCTTTTCAAGCAAAAATCAGAGTATGTCACGCAACCACAAACAATAAAGGAAACAATGCAAAATGTAATTTTGCTGTAATTTTATGATGGGGACAGAAATAAGACTATGCAAACTCATCATCCTGTATGACCAGTGACAGGATTGGAATGCTCTCCTCTTAGCAGTCAAATCATAATGCTTCCTCAGTGGTTCTGTACTTTTCTTTTTTCCGGCATACTTCTGATATGAGCATCAGAATAAACGCATTATATTTGAGTTCCCAGAGTGCTGTGTCTGTTTGCAGAGGCAGGAGTGCGGGAACTGGAGAGGAATAATAGCGATTGATGCATTCCAAACAAGCTTTGTTGGGATCATGCATCCAAACTGTCTGTAGCAGACTGCCATGTAGCAAAAAGAAACCAAAGCTTCTAAATCCACTCCCTAGACCTTTGCCAACTGCTTGTGCCCCTAGGCATACTTGCATGGGTTTGTGATGTTCCAGCAACCTTTCCATCTAGCATAGCATCAAGTCACATTAATTTGACACGTTTTGGGTCCTGCTTCTGCTCCCATAGAAGCTAATAAAAGCATTCCCATTGACTTCAAGGGATGCAGGATTGAGCCCTTCATTAGGACCATATGAGTATTCTTATGCACTTTCCCAAGGCATTTACAGGCTTTTACTGAGTGACACAAACAGATATGAGAGGGTGATGGGGCAGATGTGTGTATACCAGGGCCGGCTCCAGGCACCAGCCGACCAAGCACGTGCTTGGGGTGGCACCTTGGAAGGGGCGGCCAATCTTGGGGTGGTGGAGGGCACTCGGGGTTTTTTGTTTGTTTGTTTTTGTTTCAGCGGCGCGGCACTGGGGGGGGGGGGCTGGCACGGCGCTCGGGGGGGGCGGAGGCTTCGGCGGCGTGGCACGGTGTGGAGGGGTAGAGGTTGGCGTGGCGCTCGGGGTTTGGGCGGCGCGGCACTTGGGGGGGGCGGGGGTTTGGGCGGCCCAGCCCGGCACTCGGGAGGGGGGCGGGGGTTTGGGCGGCACGGCACGGCGCGGTCCGTCCCGGTGCGGCGCTCAGCGGGGGTTTGGGCGGCCCAGTGCGGCGCTGCGCTCGGTGGGGTTGGGCGGCCCAGCGCCGTGTTGGGGGGGGGGGGTTCAGTGGCGCGGCGCTGGGGGGGGGGGTGTTACGGCAGGGCGGCGCTCTTTTTTTTGCCTGGGACGGCAAAAAAGTTAGAGCCGGCCCTGGTGTATACACACGTGTGTGTACATGGATACGTATACAATTATTACCGACTGTCAGAAGACATTGAATGCTGTCATATCTCTTCAGAATGTCTTGCACCAGCAAATTCAGACACAGCAGGCAACATGGCTGTTGTACAGTCAGCTATCATTCTCCGATCTCACAACGTAGTCTCCATTGTCAATGATCATAAAAAAATAGGATTGTGGAGAGGGATGTGAAGGCAGACTTTAGGAGTTAACACCACACAGTAATTTGGTCTTGAAGCTTTGATAGTGGGTTGGCTGCCTTGTAACCTTTTTTAAACTCCAAGAAGCTGTCAGGGGCATTTAGATTTCAGAAACCTGGAGCTGAGTGAGATATTTCTTGGAATGACACCCACCGAGCGATGTGTTCATTTGTTCACATTCTGTTTTTTATGTGACCATATATTGCACTCACTGTCTCTCTCTCTCTTAAGGAATGTTTTTTTTTTTATTAAGCTGGGCACAGATGAATCATTATGTATACTGCAAAATGTGCTCCAAATGATATATTAAGCCATAGCAATGAATCTGTACGAACCCCCTGTTATGAGCCAAAGAGAATGGCTATTGCACAGATAATCATTGTGCTGGTACTTCGCTGTCTGCAGTCTCTCTCACAATTAACTGTTCATTGACTATGGATTCTGAACTCCAAAGGAATCACTGGGATGCATGGGCGCCGACTCCATGGGTGCTCCGGGGCTGGAGCACCTATGGGGAAAAAATAGTAGGTGCACTGCACCCACCGGCAGCCAAGCTCCCCCCACATGTCCCACCTCCGCTTCCTCCCCTGAGCGTGCCGCGTCCCCACTCCTCTGCCTACCTCCCAGCGCTTCCCACCTTGACGCCACCAAACAGCTGTTTGGCGGCGTGCTGCGGGGAAGGGGAAGGAGCGGGAACGTGGCACGCTGAGGGGAGGAAGCAGGGAAGAGGCGGGCCGGGATTTGGGGAAGGAGTCGGAATAGGGGCAGGGAGGGGGCAGAGTTGGGGCGGGGACTTTGGGGAAGGGGTTGGAATGGGGGCATGGCAGGGTGGAGTTGGGGCAAGGCCAGGCGCAGAGGGGGGTCGAGCACCCACCTGCGGAAGCAGAAGTCAGTGCCTATGCTGGGATGTACTGTATTTGTTACGACAGTCACCTCTCAAGGCTCCACTTTTTTCTCCAGTGCAACCAGGTCATACTGGCAATATGCTTTTGATATATGCTACCAGACCTCACAGATCTCTTTCCTTGAGGTTACAGCAAACAATCTTGGAGACATCTTCTGCCTCAGGGTAGAAAATGTTTCTTCCCTTAGATGTTGATGAGCTTTTACTTTCACATTCAGATGGGCCAGCTCTTGGCAATGGGCTATAAGCACCACTGCCCTCACCTTTCTTTTGTCTTGGAGTCACTTCTTTAGGCAGCCGGGTATGTGGCTTCCCATCCTCCCCCCAGGACAATTCCCCTCTTATTCCTCTTTTACTCTACCAGGGGAAGAGTCTTCAGCATATTTCTCTTTCTTTTCCTCTTCCATCCCCCCATCCTAACCCAGTTCATCAATCTCAGTTTACAGGTCAAGGCCCTGATCCTACAAGCTGATTGGCAGGGGCAGCTTGGAGCACCTTGAAGGCAGTCGTCGGCTGAGAACTACACTATTGAAGCAAATGGTGCTCTCCACTGGTGTAGCGTTCAACCCAGGTGGAAGAGCTTGTGAGAATCAGGTCTCTAGAATATAAATTATTCTTGGGATTCAGAATCTAGACTATCTCCAGGAATGCTGCTAGTGCCACCAACAGCAGGCACAATAGCACTGTACAGAGGTATATCAAAATGCCATGAATATGTCTGTGGGCCTCAACATGGGAGCCTCATACACCTCATACATCTCATACCTCCATGCATCTGAAGAAGTCGGTTTTTTACCCATGAAAGCTTATGCCCAAATAAATCCGTTAGTCTTTAAGGTGCCACCGGACTCCTCGTTGTTTTTGTGGATACAGACTAACACGGCTACCCCTCTGATACCTCATACCACAGATCTTTTTATTCGTGTTGATGGGGGACACTTTTTTCTTTTTTAAGAAGGCAGTGGCAGGGGATACGGTAAATGAGCCTGCAGTGTCACCACTGGCAGAAGAAATATGTTGCACATCAAGTTGCTTCTCACTTCCCCTAGTTACTGTTTGTGCCTTGGACAATTCTGTAGTTTCCCTGCCCCAGGTGTAATACTACATCTATTGCTGTTGCTGTCATCAGCATCCGTCTCTGTTCTTTCTTTCACTGATTGGCCATTGTCTGTTACTGCTTATATGTAGTCACATATTTTTATACATAGCTGATTACTACTTTGCTTTTAAAATGTGCTCTCTCTGCCCTGCTCCATTAGGCCCAAATCTAACACTTTACAGTACATTACAGCACATTACAGCTGTTCTCTGGGGTTCTCTCCTTTAATTAGAGTGAAGAATTGTGAAAAAGGAGAATCCTGGGATGAGCAAGTACTTACTCTGTGACCCTGGACAAGTTGCTTGACTATCACGTGCCTCTTTCAAACTCAGCTGGAAAAATTGGGAACATGGCAGGAATATCAGTGAAAACATGGGATCGGAGCCAAGCTACCCTGGGAATAATATATCACAGTTTCCTTTCATCTTACTGGCAGATGTCAAATAAAATAAACTGAAATCAGTCTCCAAAACCAAATAACAGAGTTTATGGAGCAAAACACAGGATTGCTTACTGTTGCTCAGAGACCTTGTATGACAGGTATACTGCCTCTTGTGTTTTCACCCATTGCACCAGGTTTGGCTGCTCTGATTCCCTATTTATAAAAAAAACTCAACATTATCCCAGGTCTGGGACTAATTCCCACCCACTCTCCAGTGCTCCCCCCAGCTGATGCAAAAGCGGCATTAATGGACCACAGAGAGAGCCACATGCAGCCATTAGCTGGAGGGAAAGTTGGCCTCCTTTTTCTTCTGTGTTTGTCACGCACCTAGCACAGTGGGGACGTAGTCCATGACTGCAGCTCCTAGGCACTACTGTAATACAAATAATAATAATGAGGGAAGGATGATGGAAGTAAGGGAGATGCTGAGCCAAAGAGGCTCAGAAGAAATCCACCCATTCTTTGCCTCTTCCACCAATCCCTCAATAGAAAGTTCTACTGACAAGGAAAATCCCACTGCATTATGTGTGAGAGGGGAGGGCTTGTGCTTCTACTCAGGTCAGGCCTGATCTTCCAAGGTGCTGAGTGCCCTTAACTCCCCCCTGACCTTAATGGGAGTTAAAGCAATTCACCTTTTTCTGGCTGTCAAACATTTTGCATGTAGCTTTTTAGTAGTTTGCACAGTAGCTCATATGGTACATGCATTCCAGTGTACCCTCTGCCTATATTAGTTAAGGTAGTTCCCTGTGCTCAGGAAACCCTTCTGTTAACACTTCGTTGCTCCTTACAAGTCAATTTAATGTTCCTTTTTCAGGTTAGCGCCTATCTGGTTTCACCGGAGCTGCAACAATAACTGTTAGCTAACCTGAGCCTCCCTTCAGATCGCTGCTAATGACCTTCAGCTTTAGCTTGTCTTTCTGTATTTGGGTTACAGCTCAGCTCTGCTAGCCCCTCTCTGCTTTCTTGGAGTTCAGATGAAGGAGAGGGCTTTTTGGGTTTACTTTGTTTTTTTCACATTATGAGTGCTGCCAGTGCAGAAATTCTAATCCTTGGCCCAGATCCACCTGACTCAAAATAGACATCTGCAGCTATTTAGTTTTAATAGAATTGATTTACTAACCTAATCGTAGCTGTCTGCAGCTGAGCCTATGGTATCTCTGTTTGTTCATGCTGTAAAACAATCCCCCTAGTTAGCTGGAAAATAAGTGAGGACTAGGCTGAGACACAGCAAACTCATTTTCCACTTGTGCTTTGAAACCAAGATTAGAACCCATAGGGTTACCATATTTTGTGCCTCCAAATGGAGGACACTCCAGGGGGCCCCCGGCCCTGCCCCCAGCCCCGCCCCCGGCCCCGCCCAACTCCGCCCCCTCCTCAAAGTCTCCGCCCCCTCCCCTGCTTCCCACGAACATTTAATTCGCGGGAAGCCTGAAGCAGGTAAGGGGGAGTGTGGGGGGAGGAGGCGCGGCCCAGGCTGGCCCCCCGCGGCTCCAGCCTGGGTCGGCTCGGGCCCTGGGGTGCCGGCCCCGGCCGACCACCCCCGGCCCGCCCAGCACTGCCGGCCCCCGGCGGCCCGGCGCACCCCCCCCCTATCCCCGCCCGGCTCCGCGGCCCCGCGCACCCCCCCCCCCCGCTACCCCGGACCGGCCCGCGGCCCCGCGCACCCCCCTGCTACCCCGGACCGGCTCCCCGCCCGGCCCCGCGGCCCGGCGCACCCCCCCCGCTGGCCCCCGCCCGGCTCCCCGCCCGGCCCCGCGGCCCGGCGCACCCCCCCGCTGGCCCCGGCCCGGCTCCCTGCCCGGCCCCGCGGCCCAGCGCACCCCCCCCCCCCGCTACCCCGGACCGGCCCGCGGCCCGGCGCACCCCCCCGCTACCGCGGCCCGGCGCACCCCCCCGCTACCGCGGCCCGGCGCACCGCCCAGCTCTCGGCCCGGCCCCGCGCCCCCGGCTCCCCGCCCGGCCCCGCGCCCCCGGCTCCCCGCCCGGCCCCGCGGCCCGGCGCACCCCCCCGCTGGCCCCGGCCCGGCTCCCCGCCCGGCCCCGCAGCCCGGCGCACCCCCCCCGCTACCCCGGACCGGCCCGCGGCCCGGCGCACCCTCCCGCTACCGCGGCCCGGCGCACCGCCCGGCTCCCGGCACCGCGCCCCCGGCTCCCCGCCCGGCCCCGCACCCGGCCCGGCACCATGCCCCCGGCCCCGCGACCCCGGCCCGGCACCGCACCGGCCCCGGCCAAAGAGGCCCCGGCCGAGCCCTCCATCCCTCCCTCCCGATTTTCCCGGACATGCCCGGCTTTTGGGGATTTCCCCCCGGACGGGGATTTGAACCCCCAAAAGCCGGACATGTCCGGGAAAATCCGGACGTATGGTAACCCTAAGAACCCACCTCTGCTGCAGTGGAGTACTTCCACAGCATGCGGTACATGCTAATAAACGGGAATGACAAATAATCCTTTTAGCACCTTTCTGGCTAACCACAGCCCCCTTGTTGTTCATTGGCACACCCAGAACACTGAAAAAAGAGGTTGTGACCCAGGTACACGAGTCAGCACTGCACATGTGTTTTGTGTCACATAGCTGATGCCTAACGCTGCACCGAAGGGGTTAATACGGCCTTTAGGAAACAAACATTTTGTGTTTGTCTTGCTTTAGTTGCCCTTCTTGGTGTAAAGATTTCTAGAAAGTGGCTGGTTTAAAACATACCATTTAGGGGCTCCAACTACCACGTTTTAATAAACTCTTACTACTTTATTAAGACTTACTTACGTATCGTCATCAAGCCCAGACCTGAGGAAGAGCTCTGTGTAGCTCAAAACCTTGTCTCCCTCACCAACAGAAGTTGGTCCAATACAAGATATTACCTCACCCACCTTGTCTCCTAATATCCTGGGACCAACACAACTACAACACTGCATACTTTATCAACGTCAAATTCTGCTCCATAAACTGAACCTTTCGTCAACTGCAGTCCCCTGTCTACCAGACTTTCTTCCTCTATTACAGCACACCAACCTCACAAAACAAACTGAAGTTAGGTCCCAGTATCAGGGTTCACACCAGTCCTTGGGAAAGCTCTGACTTTCTCCTCCTCTGAGACCTCCACTGTGCTGTGCTCTCACCTTTCACACTGACATCAGCATTCCACCTAGCTTCTACTCCTGCTTTTTTGACCTTGGGGAAACAATTTAAAGTCTGTATGCTTCAGTTTCTTCAGCTGTAAAATGGGGGTGATGATATTAATAAAGAGCCACGCACTCTTTCTACTGACGTACCATGGAAGGGTAAAATATTTTTTTCATTTTCATTGTTAATGGTTAATCTGCCCATTGTTAATGGTTAATCTAGACCTGCCCAGAGACTGGACATAAAAGTCATTTAAGAAGTGATGCTTTATTCACAAGATTCCAAAGGTTTAATTACTAAATAGCACAAGTCAGTGTTTGATTCAAGTGACAAAGACTCTGTCTATTCTCATGTTAAAGTAACATTCAAACCATAAAAGTTACACAAACACACACGTGTATAGCTAAGACATAACTAGCAGTGCATTATTATTTGGTTGCTTATAACGTGGCTTAGGTGGTGTTACAAGGCAGGAAGACAATGGCTGGGTGGCTATAACCACCCGAGCAATGTACAATTGCCCTGAAATGCAAAGGCTATTGTAAGAAGTTATTAACTCAGAAATCTAGCATGCCTAGAGGCTTTAAGTACTTTTAACAATACAATGTAGCTGGGCCTATGAACACAGAGACTTCACGGCTTACATATTTATGTGTGTGCACATATAATTCCATCTTTTGGGCAAAGAAAGGATTAAATCTGAAGGCTTCTGTCGCAGGGTATCAGGCCATCAGGGGAAGGAAAGGACAGATCATCTCCTTCCGGAGATGGTGGCTCCTCACCTTTGGGCCACAAGGTGTAGCAACCACAGCCAACGGAGCTGCCCTTGTCCTCTGGGCAGCGAAGTCTAGCAGCCAGAGTCTACGGGGTTGCCTTTGTCCTCCAGGCAGCAAGGCCTAGTGGCCAGCACAGAAAGGAGTAGGAGACCCAGGCCCACCAAGTCCCAACCCAGGGCCCTGTGGACCCAGCAGTCCTGGTTTCAGGTTCAGGCTCCCCTCTCAACGTGGTGGGTCACTTCCTACCCTTGCTTCTGGATCCTGCAGTTCTTCTGGCGTTAGCCGCCCTCCATCTCCCTCGTCGACTGGGGTCCTGCCATGGATTCAGCGCGTTCAGCCTCCACAGGCAGCATGCATCCACTCTCCTCCTCAGTCCACCCAGACTGAGCTGAGCCACCTCCTCTTATATACTGCTTCCAACTGGAGCATGCCCAGCAAGGGTCTGGGGGCATGGCCTCCTGGACTCAAATTGCATGGTTAACCCTTTCTGGGCCAGTGCAGGGTTGGTACACCCCGTCACAGCTTCCCATCATTGGCGCAAAGCTTACTTAATGATGGTGCTGGTTGTAACACATGCCATGGGGGATGGCGATTTTCCTGCTGGTGTTATAATACTTGCCACTGTTCTTGCTGCGCTACTGCCCAGAAGCACTTGACCGTTCTTCTCCCTACCTCCCATCTCTGTAGGATTACAGTGGAGCTGAATGAGGATTATTTCATAAATATCCAGCTTCAAATAAACTATTTCAGGACAACAAAAGGAAAGGACCGTTCTCCTTTTACCTGCCTCCACAAACAAAATGGCACCGGCACCGCAGGCCTCAGAGGGGAGGTTTTGCTGACTCAGAAAAAAGAAAAGAAAAAAGCATGACAGAAGAGAAGAGGCATATCATGCTTAGGTTTTGTGTGAAACATCAGGGACGACATAAGATGCACATTCTGCAGTTAATGGAGTATGACACGTGAGGTAGCGGAGCTGGTCTGTCCCTTAATCAGCTCCACAGCTCTGGCTCCCTCATGGCCCTGACAGAAACTTGAAGATTCCCGCCCCACCCCAGGTTTCTCTCCTTTAACTTCTCTTGCCCCTTAGTGCATCATAGACACTGTCCTTCTAGAACAGAAAGAACCAGAACAATGGGGCTTTCTTAAATACAACTTCTTAACCCCTTCAATGTAGAAACATTTGCCACCACATGCAAATAGCCCCACGTATGTCTCTTATGGCCCCTTGTCACATATGACAAGGAGTCGTAGGAGCCTGCCGTACCTGTATACACCAATGATCCTGCTAGTCCAGTATCCTGCCTCTGGCAGTGGCCTATAGTGCTGCTTCAGAGGAAAGAGTTAAACCAGTGGAATGTTTCTAATTGCACAATACTCTAACACTAGTCATGGGAATCTCCTTCTGATCCACGTATGACCTGAAGGATAAGGAGTGATCAATAATCATGTATGAAAAGGTGCTCTTGAGATGGAAAGGCTACTCCAGTTTCACATGGAAAGATGGAGGCCCTGTCCTGAGCATTATCTGCTCAGCAGCCTCTGGGCAGTATGACACAGGAGGAAGTGGAGAGCTTTCCGGGGGATTAGACACTGGGGAACCTGTCTCCATTAACAGCCAAATGCATAAAGAATGGATCAGAAATGGATTCTCAGTTGAATGTGAAAGTGAAATTAAACTATGGACAGCCTTGGTGGAATTCTCTAGAGGAGGAGGAAGCCTAAGTGGAAGAGGATCCAATGAGTGAAATAAGAGACTACTAAACCTTCAGAAATGTCCAGGGAAGGTGTGCCTAAACAATATGGGTAATTATAGATAAGGCAAAGTTTCATTCACGTCAATAGCTGTCATTAGCCATATGCCAAAGGGGCAAGTCCATCTCTTGTGGCTCTCACTTTCCTCAGGGACGACAAGAAAGGTCATCCAAAGACCAGCTAAACAACTTGTATTGATCTCCTCCAGAAATACTGAATGTCAACTGACTAGTGTGGCTCTGTGGGGACTTCCGCCTTAAAAAGAACACCAACACATCATTACATGGGAGAAAGGGGTTGGCGAGAGACAACAAAAGAGCAAAGAGTGGGAGTCTGGGAGACTGAGTAGAGAAATGAAGAGCCGGGGATAGAAATTTCTTCATCACCTTCTCACAGATGGTTTTGTTTGACACTCATCTTGGACATCGGGTAATAGTAACAGACAACCTCATTCTGACTCATTCAGGTATAGACTACATCTTTCATATATTCAATGTGATTGTGGCTGTACCAAAAATGGGACAAGGAGGTTTTGCTGCACACTTCCCTTGGAAAGCTGTAACATAGGCTCATGCCATGAGACCACAGTATTATGCCCCAAATAACTTGCTTGGAAGGGACACCCTTAAGATGGGTTAAACCCACAGAGAGAAGCTTCTGAAATCATTGTCTAGTGCACCGGGCATCTGATACATGCCTTGAAAACCAGATTTATGCTAGGCAATGAATACCGTTGCAAACTGATATTGCCAGCCTCTCTGCTTCTTGTGCAAAGCTTTCAAAAACTTACTGGCTTGGAGGAGACCCACAGCCCTGTGTTCCTTGGCAGTCCTTTCTTTCACAAAGGGCTTTTTCAGCTTTTTGAGGCTGCACACACAAGAAATATGCTTGGGCCTAAAGCCTCTGAAAGGCATCAGGTTCTAATAATCAATGGTGTACCGAGCAGTAGCTAGTTGATTGATTGATAGTGTATGTTTTTGTAAGAGCACAATTTTGCTATTTGATATTTATCATGTAAGAACCATAGACTCAGGAACATAATGTCTGTTCCATGCCTGGTAAGCAAGGGCATGTAGCTAGTGGTCAGAGGGGCTGTGACTCAGAACTAATGGCTTTTGTTCTTGCTTCTGATTCTGACTTATTCTGTAATCTTGGATAACTCAATTATGCCTAAATTTTTGAGTATCCACTAATTTTGGGGAGACAATTCAAGACACCTCGGGCCTGATTTTAAGAGCCACTCACCACTCTAATTCAAGGCCCAAAGTGTGTCAAATTAGGCACCAAAAATTTGAGGCACTCAAATTTAAGAAATGAGGCCTGACAGTCTCTGTGCTTAACTGTATATACTTTGCATTCGGATCAAGCTCCGGAGAGCAATCCCAGAACTGTCCATTGGAGGTTCATGCTGAGCTGGCTTTAGAAGGAACTCAGAACCTCAGCCAGATTAAAATGAGGTAGGCTCTATTTTTTACATTATAACAAGACAATTAAGAGGAGAGGAATGTTCTCCAATATCCTCATAACAACTGGAAAAAAAATTACAAACCACCATGAAATTGTTTTAAACATTTGTTTCCAAACATTAGAACCAGAAGTTCCCAACCCAAGCTCTAGTTTCCTGGAGAATTTTCAAAGATGTCCACAGTGCAAAAGCCCTGATGCCACATATAAGATGGATGTCAGCACTGAGCCTAGAACATACATACACATTCAGTTCCTCCCAGCTTTGCTCAGTCATCATCTCAGAAACATGGACCTTGCTGCTCCATCTTGCCCTGCTCATTTTCATAGGCTTTGGAACACTGATCCAGATTTTCCTTTCCCTAACCAGTCATTGGCTCTCCATCCATCCCTCAGCTCATGCCTGATTCTCCTCTCACTTATACCAGTTTTACACCAGTGTAACTTGATTGGCTTCCAGGGAGTTCCTCCTGGTTTTCATAAGTGCATCAGGCACGTTGTCTTTCTCCGAAAAATCCTGCAGAGAAAGTTAGCAATGCCTCCAAATCCTGTGGAAGTCCCCATTACAGCACATTGACTCTGCCCTGAGAGCTTGACAGACTCATGCTGTATAGTGGGCAAAAACATATCCCTGTCTCCAAACACCTTGGAACTTTGAGATGAGATTCAGAAACTGGATCTGGAGCCAAATCCTCTGGCTTGAGCCAGCAAATTAATTGATCTTCTCCCCTCTTAAGAATTGCACATGCTATTTGGGCTTGGACTATAGGCCCCAAATTTCAGCCCTAAATCCCAATTTGCAAACCCAAAACTACATGAATCAGATCACTGACTTTTGTTCCCTTTGCCAATGGTAGCTTTGGTGCATCTTTTTTAGTTCAGAGAGCTAAGTCACTTCACTTTCACTCGTCACAGTAAATCCAGAGATCCAACATGCCTATTCAGTTTCTTCCTGCATTACAAAAAAATGAAAAGTTAACAAGACTCCCCAAAATGGAGGATGGATTTTTTTGTGCCTAGCAATTTTGATGCCCACTGAGCTGGTTGTGAAGTGAGCCATGGTACATCTCGGAAGTGGGGGTCACTGGAGAGACAACAAAAAAGACCAAGCTGAATTACAGCCAGTGTGAATGACAGGAAAAGAGAACATAAGAATGGCCATACTGGGTCAGACCAAGGGTCCATCTAGCCCAGCATCCTGTCTTCCGACAGTGGCCAATGGCAGATGCTTCAGAGGAAGTGAACAGAACAGGGCAATTTATTGACTGATCCAGCCTGTCATCCAGTCCCAACTTCTAGCAGTCAGAGGTTTAAAGACACCCAGAGCATAGGGTTGTGTCCCTGACCATCTTGGCTAATAGCCATTCACTATCCTGGATGAACTTACATAATTCTTTTTTGAACCCCATTATACTTTTGGCCTTCACAACATCCCCTGAGTTCCACAGGTTGACTGTATGTTTTGTGATGAAGAACTTCCTTACGTTTGTTTGAAACCCATCAGGTTTGAAACTCACTGGGTGACCCTCACTTCACGTGTTATGTGAGGGGGTAAATTCACTTTCTCCACCCCATTCATGATTTTATAGACCTCTGTCATATCCCCCCTTAGTCGTCTCTTTTCCAAGATGAACAGTCCCAGTCTTCTTAATCTCTCCTCATATGGAAGCTGTTCCATACCCCTTATCATTTGTGTTGCCCTTTTCTGTACTTTTTCCAATTTTATACTATCTTTTTTGAGATGGGGTGACCAGAACGACTTGCTGTATTCAAAGGCATACCATGAGTTATATAGTGGCATTATGATATTTTTGGTCTTATTAGCTATCCCTTTCCTAATGGTTCCTAACATTGTTCACTTTTTTGACTGCCACTGCACACTGAGCAAATGTTTTTAGAGAACTATCCACAATCATAGGCACCAACTTCCCCTTTTTCCCGTGGGTTCTCGACCACCCTCTGCCCCTGTCCCTGCCCCCACTCCACCCCTTCCATGAGGCCCCGCCCCGTCCCTTCCCACCTGCCCCGCCCCCGTTCCAACCCCTTCCCCAAAGTCCCCGCCCCAACTCTGCCCCCTTCCTGCCCCTATCCCAACTCCTTCCCCGCCTCCTCCCCTGAGTGCGCCACGTTCCCGCTCCTCCCCCTTCCTCCCGGGATACGGCGCGCTCAGGGGAGGAGGAGGAGGTGAGGTGGGGCGGGGGGTGAGGGGAGCTTGACTGACGGTGGGTGCAGAGCACCCACTAATTTTTCCCTGTGAGTGCTCCAGCCCCGGAGCACCCATGGAGTCGGCGCCTATGTCCACAATTACTCCAAGATCTCTTTCTTGAGTAGTAACAGCTAATTTAGACCCCATCATTTTGTATGGGCCAGGAAATGGATTTGGGTTTTGTTTTCTTAAGCTAAGAACCAAGTTGATGAGCAGTTCAGCAGGAAAGGTGCCAGCTCCATGTTCCTCCAGTAAACTAACAAACAAAAAAAGGGATCAGTTGTTTAAAACAAAAGATGTTTTGTCCTGCTAAAAGGGAAGGCCTCTTCTGAGCTGTCTCCACACCCTGAAAGGATTAGAAGCATTTAGCTTCACTTCTTTGTACCCATAAAACCTTTTGACAACAGGCCTCCTGCTGTGCATGTACATTGGCCAAACCGGACAGTCTCTACGTAAAAGAATAAATGGACACAAATCAGACGTCAAGAATTATAACATCCAAAAACCAGTTGGAGAACACTTCAATCTCCCTGGCCACTCGATTACAGACCTCAAAGTCGCAATATTACAACAAAAAAACTTCAAAAACAGACTCCAGTGAGAGACTGCTGAATTGGAATTAATTTGCAAATTGGACACCATTAAATTAGGCTTGAATAAAGACTGGGAGTGGATGGGCCATTACACAAAGTAAAACTATTTCCCCATGCTTCTTTTTCCCTCCCTACAGTTCCTCACATCTTCTTGGCAATTGCTGGAAATGGGCCATTTTCATTACCACTACAAACAGTTCTTTTTCTCTCCTGCTTATAGTGGCTCACCTTAACTGATCACTCTCGTTATAGTGTGTATGGTAACACCCATTGTTTCATGTTCTCTGTATATATATATATATCTTCCTACTGTATTTTCCACTGCATGCATCCGATGAAGTGGGTTTTAGCCCACGAAAGCTTATGCTCAAATAAATTTGTTAGTCCCTAAGGTGCCACAAGTACTCCTGTTCTTTTTGCAGATACAGACTAACACGGCTGCTACTCTGAGAACAAGCTGAAAGCTTGACATTGAGAGGGATAGAGAGTGGGACAATTGCAGGGTGTCTAGTCAGGTGCAGAGGACGTACATGAACAGGTAGCTTTCCAATGAGACACTGCACCTACAAGGGTGGACAATGTATGAAGGCAAATCAGCACAAGAGATCAAACCTCACACCTGGTAAAGAAGGAGCAGCCTTTAAACAGAAACCACTGAGATGCCTATACTCACAGTAGCTGACCCAAAGGACAGTACAGTGAAAAAAGGAAAAACTGACACATGCATTTTTTTTAAAAGAAAGAAAGAAATGGAGGTAGTATTTGCAGGATCTCTATCCACCTTAGAGAAGGAATACACAGGTGTTCAATGAGTGCACCTGTGACAGGAAGCTGGAGGGAACAATGCAATGCAAACAGGAGAACAGGAGAGTCTGTGTAGCCTATCAAAAGGACAAAACATGTCAGATGTGCACCTGCTATAGATATATGGGCCCGTATCAGAGGTGGCTCAGAGGATCTGAAACCTTCATGGAAACTGGGCATTAATAATTGCACTGAGTACAAGCTCAGGGATAACACCATGTAATAGCAATCAATGGGAAGTAGGGGATGGAGAAGATAATAATACTGACTATAGGATCATATTGACCCAGCTGGGGAATAAATCTTAATGGAGAAGCATTAATAAAATAATACTTCACACTTGTAGGAGTCTTTTTGCAGATCTCACACCACTATATAAAGGTGGGTAAGCATTATTACCCCATTTTACAGATGGGGAAATTGAGTCACAGTTGGATTTCAGTTTGGGTAAAGCAAAATGAAGTGGACTAGCACAAAATCAATAAGCAAATCAGTGGAAAAGGATGGAATAGGATCCGGACTCCTGACTCCCAGAGAGCTGCCCTATAGAATACAGACCATGCCATTTTTTAAAAGTATCCAGTATCAAAAGAGTTTAAAGTATTTTAAGGATGATGGCAAGTTCACCGTGTTTGCAGCAGGGAAAATAAGATCCTAATGATCACTCCCAGCAATGCAGAGGAAGATATGGATTAGTAAGATACAGAAAGGAATTCCCTTATGTACATTCATCATGCATGTGCTTGGTTTTCTTTTGTATTTTGCTTTCCTTGGGAGAATTGCTACTGTTGGAGGCAGAATACTGGATCTGCTCATTAATGATCAGAGCCAATATTTCAAACTCTTTTCTCTTATGTAAGAATCACAGACATTGTGACAGTTAACGACATCAGTATAGGCCACACAATACTCATAGTCCATGTGTGGAAAACTCTTTGACATCCATAGGAATGTTGTGCTAAGGTCAAAAGGTACTACATGGTCCTAAACAGCTCATTTCTCCACTTTTATTCTATTGGGATGGATCCATTGGAAACAAAGCAAAAGAACCAAGATTTTCAGTAATAAAACTAATAAATGTACCTTGCATACACCCCTGACAAGCAACTTCATTGTGCATTTTGAAGAACAATAAGGAAATTTAGCTGTGTATGAGGTGTATAGCTCTCGAGATAATGAGAACACATAGCTATCCCTTTCATCAAGATTCTTCTTCTATTTTGTCCTTTCAAGTTTATCCCATAAAACGTCCTTGTGTGCTATAGTAGACATCAGCAAATTCAGGCAACAGGAACTGTGTACAGTAAGTAGATCTGCCATCTTACATTAACATTTTAATAGCAAACTCATTACATCATGCTGACTTTTAGGGCAACATTTGCAAAGGACACACATGTCAAGCATGCAGTAAGATGCAGATAGTAGAAATATTTTCATCCATCCGAACAATTAAATGACTTGTGCAGCTGAAGAGCCTGACCCCCAGGTAAAAAACACAAAGAATCCTGTAACCACCTCCCTCCATGTCAGGGAATGATGTTAGGGGATTCACTGAGCATCAGTCTCCATCACATCAGGAGGGGCTTCTCTGCACGTAAGTCAGTAAGGGAGGAATTTTAAAGAGGTCAGAAGCTGGTTCCTGAGCTCTGCCTGGCTGACAGCTCCATTTTCCCAGAGGCCCAGCCAACATCTGTGATCTTCTGCAGACGGAATGGCTGGATCAGAACCTAGAGAAGGTGTTTTCTGCCTGTGTGTTTGTGTTCCTAACTGAGCACACACAAATCTTCAAAGAGTTCACGGAAAGTGACTGGCTTCCAGCAGCTCCCCAGTCACCTCTGTCTTACTCATTAAAATCCACATGCCCCATTTTTTTACTATGTCAGTGGCTTCCAAAAGCTCCTTTCCCCCTTCAATGAAACACACAGTGGCCTCTAGCAATAAAAAGCACAGCAGCAGCAAAGGACAATTTCACTGAGACTGAGACAAAGAGGCTAATTTCCTTAAAGATAGTATCATCCTTTAATCCAAATTACTTTAGAACTCCTCACATGGTACTCAGAATTTAGTGTCAAATCTACACCTCTAAAGGGTTTGTTCTTCTGAAAAGCGTTTTAAGCCAGTGGTTCTCAAACTAGGGCCGCTGCTTGTTCAGAGGTAGCCCCTGGAGGGCTGTGCTGGTTTGTTTACCTGCCGCATCCGCAGGTTCGGCCGATCGCAGCTCCCTGTGGCTGCGGTTTGCCGCTCCAGGCCAATAGGAGCTGCAGGAAGTGGCGCAGGCCGAGGGACGTACTGGCCGACACTTCCTGCAGCCCCCATTGGCCTGGAGCGGCGAACCACGGCCAGTGGGAGCCGCAATCAGCCGAACCTGCAGACGCGGCCGGTAAACAAACCGGCCTGGCCCGCCAGGGGCTTTCCCTGAACAAGCCAGGTGTCCTATTTTTTGTTCTATTGTCTATCCCTTTCTTAATTATTCCCAGCATTCTGTTCGCTTTTTTGTCTGCCACTGCACATTGAGTGGATGTTTTCAGAGAACTATCCACAATGACTCCAATATCTCTTTCTTGAGTGATAACAGCTAATTTAGACCCCATCATTTTATATGTATAGTTGGGATTATGCTTTCCAATGTGCATTACTTTGCATTTATCAAAATTAAATTTCATCTGCCATTTTTTTGCCCAGTCATCCAGTTTTGAGAGATCGTTTTGTAGCTCTTCGCAGTCTGCCTGGGTCTTAACTATCTTTAGTAATTTTGTATCATTTGCAAATTTTGCCACCTCACTGTTTACCCCTTTTTCCAGATCATTTATGAATATGTTGAATAGGACTGATCCCAGAACAGACCCCTGGGGGACACCACTGTTTATGTCTCTCCATTCTGAAAACTGACCATTTATGACCATTATACAGCCATCTGTCCATATGTCCCATTTGCAGGGTAAAAAAATGTGTTCTTTTACCTCCATTATTTTTTTTTCCAGTTCAAGTGACAAAACTTTTGAGATCTCTGGCATTTATGCAAACAGATTTGGCAGCCTGTTTGTGTTCACTTGGACGGCAAGATATAATCTGAATTTGGGACTCTTGCAATAAGAATGTTACTTATTATATAACTAAACATTTGTTACTAATGGATGGGATTGACGTGAGCTGTGTTTATTACAAAGCTGTTTGTTAGTACGATTTACATTCTTTTCCATTGTTTTCATTTTTGTGTACTTCATCTGTTTTTGGCTCACTGTGTTCCTAACAGTTGTATTGGAGTTTTTCTGTAGTTTCATTTCTCATGTGGTAAAAAAATGTAATGCAAAGATCACTTGAAAGAATAAAAACAAAGAACATTTTCAATATGATTTAGAAATTTAATCCTCCAATAATTTAATTTGTAGGAAGCAGGGAGTGAAGCACTGAAAAGAGAACATTTTTGAATAAATCAGGATTACTTACCTGTGAAAATATAGTGATCCAATTTAGGCATGCCCTCGTTTTAATTTATTATAACAGCATCACAACTCTATCAAATGGACTGTGATGGCTAATTCTGACTGATCCTGGAGGTTATCTGGATTTAACAGGTGTTTTCCATTTCTGTTCTGTGGTTCTAGGATTTATTGTTATTTACATAGGAAGTGTCTAGTGGTTAAAACACAGAATTATGAATCCAGTGATCTATGTGTTATTATTGGCTTTCACACCAACTTCCTGTGCAATATTGGCCCAGTAATTTAACCAGTTTGGCCTTGATCATGCTCCCACTGATGACAGGCACAAGTCCTCTGGGCATTAATTTCCTCATCTGTAAAATGGACATTGTGGTACTTAGCACACTGGGATGCTTCAAGGCCTCATTGTTGACATTTGTAAAGCACTTTTACCAGTGCTTGGATGATTTTTTGGTGAAAGGGGCTTTAGAAGCACAAAGTATTGAGCATGGTCAGTGTGTGTGTGGTGCTGTTGACACTTAACAGAAGATGTGGTACTCGTGTCAAGATAGTTACAACTGAAGTCAGACTTGGACAGTACAGTTCTGGTGTTCGCAGTGCTTTGCATAAAGACCAGATGAAGATTCAGGAGTTAAGACTGTGAGCGCTCTAGAGCAAGGATTGTCTTTTTGTTCAGTATTTGTACAGCGCCTAGCACAATGGGGTCCTGCTCCATGACCGGATCCTGATAACATAAATAATAAATAAGCACAGATATCGTTGGGGGGTTATTGTTGAATTACATCACAAATGTTGTTAACAATACAACCCACATGTATAAATGGATGACCACTGCGAGTCCCATTCATTAGCTTCTGTGCTCTCCTCCAGGTACTAGTTCTTTGAACTAAATGCTGACTGCATACATGGAATTTGTCGGACTATTTACATCCTCAGTCAGAAGGTGCTGGAGAAGGAGGTGCCAGCTACTCCTTTTACAGTTAGCAACACAATGGCCTTTGATTTGTACAAAAAGAAGAACAGGAGTACTTGTGACACCTTAGAGACTAACAAATTTATTAGAGCATAAGCTTTCGTGGACTACAGCTCACTTCTTCGGATGCATCCGAAGAAGTGGGCTGTAGTCCACGAAAGCTTATGCTCTAATAAATTTGTTAGTCTCTAAGGTGCCACAAGTACTCCTGTTCTTCTTTTTGCGGATACAGACTAACACGGCTGCTACTCTGAAACCTTTGATTTGTACATGTAACACAGGGGAATTTTTGAATGTTCTAGCCCTCACCTTTTTTCCATTTTTTTCCTGCAATTTGATCACATTTTCTCATGTGCTTGGTATTTTCCAGTGAGATCTTAAACCTTGAATCCCGCGTGTGGACCTTGTTCTTGGAATTCTGTGACTTCACAGCAGTAGATGGCCAAAATACTCCCACCCTCATCTTTAACGTGGACCTTAGATCAGGATGGAACATCTCACGCTGGGGTTTACAGTCTCTGTCTGTATCAGGATCTGTTCCTAAGTGCTGAGCACCCTCCCTATATGACCAAAATGGGAGTTGCAGTTGCTCTGCACCTCTCAGAATCAGATCCCAATCTGTTCCAAAATAAGTTTATTGGGAACAGATCCTGGGCTCCTTCTGAATAGCCATCACAGCCCCCCATAGTCTGGGTGCACTCTCCTTGTGGCAGTCATCAGGATGTCACCATCAACGAAACAAAACGCCCACGGTGACTTGAACTGTGTGGCAAAGCCAATCTGGACAAATTGATGCATTCTAGGGGAGATAATGAAATTCTGCTGCTGTGGAAGAGAGGTTTGCAGAAGCCAAGAAGGGCGCTTTAAAAAATGCCTGAGACAAAGGCAAGCTGCAATTTTCTGGGTTAACTGCCTGGATGCCAGTGGAAGGGAAGAGACAGAGTTTTCTTTGTTCAAATGCCTTATGCCTCTGTTCCAGGAGAATGGCTTGTAACCAGCTTCGCATTGTGTGAACAGGGCTGGCTGACACTATTTGCACAAATGGCTCAGTTGAGTGAAGACAAAATAAGGAATTCCTTGAGATTTTGGACAGTGAGGTATCCACTGGAACAGCCACCAGACACTGAAGGCTGCAATTTTGTTTTTCTCTTGGGGATCAGGTCAGAAAATGCAATTGTGTGATGTAGTCCTTTCAGGCGGCACTGAATCTTAGATACCAAACTCTCTCTCTTCATCCTCTGTCCCCAGACTAGAAAAGCAACTCTTCCTTTCAATGCCAGAAAATGAGAAAGTAAGTTCCAGAGAAACAAGCAGGTGATACAAAGGAATGAGAGACCGAGTTTCTGGAGAATTGTACTGAAAGACACAGGAGTGGCAGTAAAGTCAAAAGTTGAAACGGTGTCATTCACAAAGCCACAGAGATATAAATGGATATGAGTAATCAGTTTTCACTGCAGGGGATTATTTCAGTAGAAGCAAAAATGTTTATATGATGTCTTTAATTCCAGCTAATCCACTGGATTTAAACATTCACCTGCAATATTTGCATCCAAACATCATGACATCATGCTAGTGTATGAGAGCCTGAAAGTGAAACCTGCTAAAACCAAAAAAATGAAGTAGTTCATTGTCATTGTCCAAGATTGCAAAAAAAAAAGTCAACAGTCTAAATGTGTAAGAAGTGAGTTTTTAATTAAAAGTTATCTTTCAAATCTAATAAAATAAATTTCTTAAAAACATAATTTTTTATTAAAAAAACTTTCAGACAAATAAGTTTGCATTGAAGATCAATTCACTAGTTAACTCATCATCCTGTACTGATAACCATTAATAATTCAAGGTATCTTTTGTCCACTGAAAAGAGTACAAACCAATTTGTGCTGCTCCTTGAAGATTCTTAGTGCTGGTTCATAATTTGTTAATGCTGAGTGCCTAGTTCTATGCTCTAACCATTCTACAGTCCCCTCACTCATCACATGACTTTGTAACATAATTAGTGGGGAGGTGAGGCCAGGTAATGAAGAAAAACAGTAATTTCTAAACTAGCCAATATGGCATATCATGTGAAGTGTAAATGCATTCTCCAAAGGCAGTGTTCTGTAGGCCAAAAGTCTGTTCTTAATATGACAACAACACACCGTAAGTTTACAAAGAGGAGAGGCAGCTCCTGATAGGATACTCAGTTAAGCAGGAATCCTATAAGGTGATACAATTCCAGTTCCAATTCTGATGGGATGGGATGATGGGATGAACAATCATGCTCAATAGAATGGCAGTTGTATGATATTAACAAATGTCCAGCAGATACAGAATGCAAACCAACAAAGACATTGTCATATATGAATTAAATCAGCAGTTGAACCACAGTCTCCGGTAATCGGTGGGCAAGTGCAAGTGCACTAACCTGTTAGATCATAGAGCTCCACGTTTCTTAACTTATTCTAGCTCCTTTCTAATAAATAAGATGCTGTATATTATAATATGCAATTCTTTTACTTATGCCACTGAAAGATGCTTGACTAACAATTTGAAATCCTGCAGGACAGATACAGTACAAGCAGAAAAACTTCTACAACATTGCACAGCATGCCTCAACTATCTCATAGAACTAGAAGGGACCTTGAAAGGTCATTGAGTCCAACCCCCTGCTGTTGCTAGCAGGACCAAGTACTGAGTTTTGCCCCAGATGCCTAAGTAGCCCCCTCAAGGATTGAACTCACAACCCTAGGTTTAGGAGGCCAATGCTCAAACCACTGAGCTATCCCTCCCCCCTAACCTAACCATATACACTCAATACTTTGCCTTTCAGCTGTGATTGCCAATAAAGGTGCCAGTTGTTGACAACTATAGGAACCTGTCTGCTAGGAACAGGACTGGAGAATCATCTCACATTGATCTCCTAACACCTGTCAGGTGATAATTACCATGGGTCACTAGAGGATTCAAAGAGCAGTAACCTACTAGTTACATAGGACACAGAGCATTAAGGATTCCTGAGCCCTTTCATACTGTGCAATGTAGAAGAAAGCCAAGACTACCTGTCAACAAATTTAGGGTGAGCAAATGGTCACAATGCAACACTGGACATTTGGCTCCCTGATAATTCAGTAACCTTGGTGTGATTGTGGTGAATGCTCTGACACAGATTTAAAGTGTATGCATATGGCAAATGAGAGAGACAGCTGCTAACTGTTAATACAAGTGACACTGTAGTTCCTGTTCAGATGCCAGCATGTAATGGATTATAAAATGTACAATCTAATCACAGAACAATGAAAAAAGACAAATAGAATTACCCTGGTCTGGTTTGTAGAATAAGTGCTGTGCTTAGAAATCATGAGGAACTAGGTCATCTTAATGAGAAACATCATTGTTTCCTGTCACTCTCCCCACATATCCTCAGTACCTTTCCAGAGAAGGCCCAACTCTGCTCTTCTTTAGCTGCTCTAAACCAGGAGTGAATGAGGATCTGTCCCAATGGAATTACTCCAGATTTATATTGGTGTAATTGAGAGCAGAATTTGACCCATACATTTGACAGTGAAAGATCAAAGATTCTATGTACCCTGCAGAAGTGTCCGAGGATTCCTCTAGGAGGGTCTCTAGTGGTCAGCACAGAGAACTAGAAGGAAAGAGTCCTGTGCATACCTACCTACCCTCACGCCTTTGGGGAATTTCTCAGGCTGTCTTTAAATGTCAGGCCTTGAAGTGGCAGCATAGCTGTGGATACTGCAGGAACACTGCTGCTATCTCTGCAACTAGAAAGTGACATTGAATGTGACAGGGGAAAAGAGAGAGAGAAAGAGAAAGGAGTCCTATCCAGAGAAGCTGCAGCTCTTAAGCACCTCAGCTGTCTGGATTCACATGATGTAAGAGTATATTATTTGTCTGATTATTAAAAAAGAATACAAAATTACATTTCTTTGATGCCAATCTTTTCCCCCAGATAGCAAAAAGAAATCAGGGCATGGGGATAGGGACAGGTGTCAGCTGGGGGGACACAGGATTTTCAGTTTCTCCTGCAGGCTGATAGTGGTGGGTGTCTTTGCGACTGATAGATTGTGTGACCATGGACAGCTCAAGTCACCAATCTGTGCCTCAGTTTCCCCCTCTGTAAAAAGGACACTTACCAGGGGTACCAAAGGGAACTGCATTGACTGAGGCTTCAGAGGGGTGTTGAAGTTTCATTAATCAGTGTTTTCAAAAGGCATCAAGGCCCTCCGCTGTAGGGCACTGCAGATGTGCCAGCTATTCTTATTGTAGCAAATAGGCTCTTGAGCACCGTGACAAAAGCAAACCTGAAAAAGCAGATGGAGCTCTTTCACCAGCGTGAACTCAACAGAAAAATATCAACATCAGATGTCATTGAATTCTAGTTATTTCTGGAAGCGCTTCCACTTGTCTGGGAGGCAGTAGCTGTGCCCAGAGCTCTCCCTTGTGGTAAAAGCTGTGACTAGCCAGATAGAAGCTTTTAGACCAGAATGTGATCATCTTCTAGATTCCAAGGCCAGAAGGGATGTGTGATATCACGTTATCTGACCTCCTCTGTAGAGCATCCTCAAATTAATTCCTAGAACATAGCTTTGAGAAAAACATCCGATCTGGATTTAAAAATTGAAAGAGATGAAGACTCTACCATGACTCTTGGCAAATTGTCCCAATGGTTAAAACTTTACACCTTATTTCCAGACTGAATTTGTCTAGTTTCAGCTTCCAGCCATTGGATTATGTTATGCCTTTCTCTACTAGAAGGAAGAGCTCATAATCAAATATTTGTTCCCTGTGTAGGTACTTATCGACTGTAATCAAGTCACCCCCTTAACTTCCCTTTTGTTAAGCTAAATAGATTGAGCTCCTGGAGCCTATCACTATGGGTATATCTACACAGGGATAAAAGACCTGCGGCACAGCTGTGGGTGGCCTGTGTCAGCTGAGGGGCTGGAGAATTGCCGTGTAGACTTTCGGGCTCAGTCTGGAGCCCGGGCTCTAGTATCCTCCCTCTCGTGGGGTCCTAGAGCTGGGACTCGAGCCCAAGCCCAAATATGCACACAGCAGTTTTCCAGCCCCACAGCCTGAGCCCCGTAAACCCGAGGTAGCTGACCCAGGCCAGCTGCACGTCTTTAAATGCTGTGTAGAGGTACCCTATCAGGCATGTTTTCTAATCCTTTAGCCATTCTTGTAGCTGTTCTCTGATACCTAAGGTCAGTTTTATACCAAGCTAGTAACACATGGCAAACTTTTCCATATGTGCTTTAAAATCATCATTTTACACACAGTTTTTGGACTACAAAATATTGCCCATCTGTCAGCCCAAAATTTGCCTCTGAAATTGGGCATGATCACTATTGATTACACGATCTGATAGTGTTTTAAACTGAGGTTTTAGGAAATCAGAGTCACGTTAGGAAAATGTTTAATAGATTCCCCTGCTACAGTTAAAAGTCAGAGGTGTTGCACATGTGCACTGACAGGCTAGTTCAATGGGGCTCTGATCTCAGTTGGCAACAAAAAAAATACAAATAAAATAATCATAATAATAATTAATAATAATAAGCCCTGCCAGGCAAAAGGTTACTTTCTGAACAGAGGTGCTGATATTTTAACCCCATTCACAGCTGCTATATATGCACCGCAGGCTTTAAACAGACAGTCCAGTCAAGTAGATTAAATGCTATACTGGACAAGTGCATTTCCCTGTTGTTACGTAAGGCATTGGCTAGCCTGCATCTTGAATTCTGTACTGGAGATAGAGTGGGACAGCGACTGCAGGAAAATACTGGGATATCTGCGTTCTTTTTACATTCTTGTCAATTACTTGCTGGATCACTTAGTCCCAAATGTTCAAAAGGGTCCACTTGGGGCCTCAAGTTTCAGGCACTCTGCATGAGACACCTATAGGCTGATTTTCAGAATTGTTGAGGATTCACAAGTTTCAACTAAAGTCAATGGGGCCTGCAGTTGCTTGGCACCTCCAAAACCCACTCCACTCACTATCCCCAGAGCCCCTTACAGGGACGCTCTGCTCCTTCCTCACCACTACCCCGCTCACAGTCCCCTGAGCCCCTTACAGGGACTCTCTGCTCCCTCCTCTCCCCTCAGTCACTGCCCCCAGGGAATATGTGTGCATGAGCGATGTGTGGGGTCGGGGAGAGCCTGTGTGTATGGGGGGGGGGGGGTACAGGTGACAAGCTGTGACTTCTCCTCCTCTACTCCCTTCTCTGGAATTCCTGCTATTATGAGAGAGAGAGAGAGAGAGAGAGAGAGAGAGAGAGAGAGAGAGAGAGAGAGAGTGTGTGTGTGTGTGTGTGTGTGTGTGTGTGTGTGTGTGTGTGTGTGTGTGTGTGTGTGTGTGTGTAGAAAGGGAGCAGGAACACGATGGTTAGGGAGAGTGGGGGTGTGCAGAACAGGAGGAGGGAAGCCTAAATTCCCTTAAAATCTTCTAGAATGTGGGACGTTGAACATGGGCCCAACCCTCTCTTCACATTATTTGCTTTCCCACAGCTCCCCAACTCACCCTCCTCTTGTTCAGCTGTCAATGGGCCTGCGAGAGCAAGAGAGAAGCAATTCCACAAACACCATTGTCTTTCACAAACACACTGTCTTTCAAAACCTCCAACATCTGACAGGGCTTTGCCAGCTCTGTGCTCTCTGAGTGACTGAACAGCTTTGCCTCCTACCGCTGGTATTCCGGGCAGGAAACAGGTAGGTTCACGGACTGAAGCAATGCAGCTTGTTAGACTGCAGGTGCCAGTGTTTGACAAGTTGTTGACCATTAGTCCTAATGGCCTGTTAGATATTTGCCTTTGGCTTCCGCACAGCATTCCTGTCATATCATTTACAAGAACTCAAGCAATCCTGCTTCATACTGAGGCCCTGCCGTATGCATAGTACATTGAGAATACAAAGCAAAACTGGTTTATAGTGTACTGGCAAATAAGGAAACTGCATGTGGAGGGAGAGCAAGTCCCATGTGAATTCAGGGCGATGTACAAATTGCAGTTCCACTCATCACAAACCATCTCTGACCACAGCGCAGCTGTTCGGGGAGAAAAATGGCTTTGCTGCTCGAGGGTTACACCAGACAATAGGAAAGAATCAGTGAGAACACCACACCTAACTGAGAAGCTTTTAAGCCCATCATCACGGCAGCTGTTCAAAGCTCCCTGGAGCCCTCCAAGCACATGGGGGAGGCAGACTGGATGAAATCCATGTCCTTTCACCTGGGCTCATGTCCAGCCCCAAAATAGCTCTTGTGCCAAGTCCAAAAAAAAGATCACATGAGAGGGGGGAAAAAGTAAAGCAAATGATTTTCCTTATTTTCTTAGCTTGTCCTACGTGGGTGCTAGTATAGAGACCTGAGCTTCCAGGGGCTTCACTACCTCAGGGTCCCACCTCAACCTGCTCAGTAATGGATGCCAGATTTTGACTGGGACCCGACAGCCATCTGGATTTGTTAGTGAGCTTGGTGATACTATTTTCACTTGGAGCCCTTTTTTGGTGAGCTTTTCTGTGTGTCTCTCCCTTCAGGATCCTCTTGGCCTTCAGTGAAGAAGACCGATCTGGGAAAGGGCCCCCCTGTCCCAACACAACACCTAACCGCCCCATAGGCAGGTCAACAGCATCGCCTCCTTTAGGGAAACTCTCTTCCTTAACTGTTGCAAGGAACTCCCTTCCTCCCACAGCTCCAGCCCTGTTGCTCCTACTTTTCAACAGTGTGTGCTGACCAGAGCAGAAAACAGCCTGAAAGTGCCTGAGCCTGAGAACCAAGGTGAGTGTTACAGGACCTCAGTCCCCTTAGGGGGCTTCTGAACTCTTGGGTTCCCTACAGGGCATCCTGCGTTGGCACAACAGTGGGGAAGCTTCCCAGTAGTTTTGATGTTTGGTTCCCCCTCTCAGATGATCTGCAATGTGTTTTTTGTGATTTTTGAACTCTCACTGAAGCTGGGCTGGCTGTGTATTGCAGGGGGAACAATCAGGGTTTTTCTTGATCTCCGTGCTTCGAGTCCTGAGTCACATTTGCTCCGCTGCAGCAGAAAACTAGGATTTCTAAGGGGGCTGGGGCTTGAGAAGGGGGATTTCTTCATTTCATTTTTGTTTCCAGGTTGTATTTGACTGAATTACACTTCCTGAGCCATTTGACCATTATAGCTCCAAGGAGAATATGAAGCCAAGCCCTATTATGTGGGGGACGCTGTATGTGTCATTTTAAACAGTTCTGCAGGAAACCTATGTTAGGTGAAATGGTTTCTGTTATTGCTTCTTCCTGGTTTTGTGTTAGGGGTGGGGAGGGAGAGAAAGCTAGGGGGTGGCAGAACCACATACCCCGTGTGTTTGTGTGAGAAAGAGAGAACAGGCAGTCACACCCACGGCTTCCTGGAGGGTGAAAGTGGCTCTTTCGTTAAGTGTTTACTGTATTTCCAAAGAGCGCAATAAAAAAGTACAGTATTTATGGGGTGCAGAGAAACGTCCATGTGGCTGAGCATGTCAGGAGGAGGGTTTATTACTGATGCCTAGGGCAGGAGTTAGCCACAGGGAAGGGTAAAATAGTCCTGCAGTGCAGTGAGGGTTTTGCAATGTGTCGGAATAGAGGACGCTGAGGGGAGTGATGCTAAATGTAAATTCTTTATGCACATGCACACATACACATGTGCAAACACACCCATGCTTTATGTACCTTGTGGTATAGACAGGTAGTAAGAAGGCAGTATAGAACGGGAGCTTTCTAATAGCTTAGGACAAGTTATTTCTGACCTTACTGACTGTCTGCCATTGATTGACAGTACACAGGCTGCTCGCTGTTCTCAGAACTCTATGCTGGTGAATATTTGCCTGTCCTACACTGGTGCATGCTGTTGCTGTTTGCTGTTAAATGGCTGCTATATTCCACCCCAGAAGTGGCTGTACTTCAGGAGTAGAGGAAATTATGCCTGAATACAGTGTACAGAGTTAATAATATCTGCAAAACAATTTGGGATGAATAGTGCTGTACTACATTATTATTGTAGGGGCAGATCCAGAAGTTCTCACTCAGTCAAATCTCCCATTGTGGTCAAGGGGTATGGTAAGAACAGAGTAAAAGTTAAGAAAGGACTCCAGGATTTGGCAACAGTCCTAAGCGAATGAATCGGTTTCTTGTGTTAACCTGAGTAACTGCCTGTGCTCTGCTACTGATAACACCTGTAAGATGAAGCTGAGAGCTGAAGAGATGAACAGATGCCAGGGCAGGGAAAGAAGGTTTGTACCATCTACATTCAGTGCTAATACATTTTTAAACAGCATTTAATTAAAACAGATTAGCTAACACTTTTGTTAGTCTACAGAAAGGCATCAGTGTATTTCCAGCTAGGACTGGATTTCCAAATACTTAGGCCATGATCACACAAGGAATAAAGGTATATTTTAACCAGGTGTTGGCTAACAGTTGTTAACTAACACACACTGAAATCCTAGTGTAGGCAAAGCAAGGTGTAATTTTAACGTGTTAGTTGGTCAAAACCCCTTGACCAGCTAACCTGTTAAAACTACCGTTTGCCTTGGCTATAGTAGGATTTAAACATGTTAGCACACACATTTTCCCTAGGGGAGGGGAGGCCATAGAGAACAGCAGCTTTCATGGAATTTCCACTGGGGCCAGACATGCTATTGTTCTCCTGAGGAAGCTTATCCCCTTGGGACTTCCAGCCAAATTTGTTAGGCTAAAGAGCTTTAAAAAATACAGGGAAGCCTCAGAACTTCTGGATACTTCGCCAAGCTTCAACTCTCTTGAGGCCAACTTATCCCTAATCTATCCCAGTAGTATCATGGCAATGCCTCCATCACAACAGCACCTTCTTGCATAGACTCCCTTCCCAGTCTCTGTCACCTGTGCTGCTTGAAAACAAAGAAAGAGAAAACCCCACATTAGACACTGCACCACTGGGGAGTTCCTACCATTTGCAGTCCAGCTTCTCAATCAGACGTTGCTTCAGTCCCTGACTGAAACAACATCTGATTCCAATGAGGCAGAGTGGCCTCCCTCTGGACCTGAGAGGGAGGAACCATTTCACTCCTTGTGGTGGGTGCAGCTAACTCAGCCCAACCCCCTCGCAGGAAGTGCAGGGGCAGGGCAGGAAGTATAAGAGTAGGGCCCGGCAACTCAGTTGTGAGCAGACCTGGGAAGGAGGCAGATGTCCCTACTAGACAGCTGAGCCCTTTGTGAGGGCCAGGACCAGCTTCAGAGCAGATTGGAGCCCTACTGGCCCAGGAGATGGCAGGACCCGGGGAAATACTGAAGGAAGCACCACCCAACTGTGAGCCAGAGCCTGGTGGTGGCGGCGTGATGCCAGGAGAGTCGGATAGGAAGTAGCCCAGGGAAACCAGGCGTTGGTCCAGTTGAGTTGCCAGGACGTTAGGCAGTAATCTTACATTTCCCCACTGACCTGTGGTGGGATAACTCACCACTGCGAGCATCCAGGGCTGGGACCTGGGTCCCCCTATATCTGTCACTGTCCCACACCTGGAGCTGGCTGCATATTCACCTAGGCCAGAAGGCCTGCACCTGACTGTTGTTGCTTGTCCCAGCCAGGAGGCTGAGGGCTATCGACGGTTTGCTTGCTGTGCCCTACCCAGAGTGCTGGAGCCAGCCATGAGGCTGTGGGTCAAAGACTGTGCAATTACTCCGGAGGCCTAAACCCTAGACATTTGGTGGGTACTCCAACCAGGGGCTGGAGCTATGAGCTGAAGGGCCGTGTGCTGGGTCCTCTGGAGGAGATTGGAAGTGTGGAGTGGGCAGGTCTGTGACCACAAACCAGGCCAAACCAACAACACCCGGCCTTCCTCTGGACCCGAAAGGGAGGAACCATTACACACTCCAAAGTGCCTGTTTGGATGTGTGCATGGAGATAAATGAATCTGGAATTTGATAAAAGTTAGAACCTTGCCCTGGCTAAACAGCCAATAAAAGAACCAAATGCATAAAGGCATGAGGCAAAGAGCTGGGAAGAAAAAAAAAGAAATAATTCTTTTCCTTCAGCAGTTTTTCTGATCCCACTTCACCACAATCTACTGTTTCCTTGGCAATGGAAGCCTCAAAATAAACAGAAGCCGTGAGGCTGTGTCCAGTAGTCCATTCAACCATCTGCCCAGAAGAAAACCTTTTTAACATGATTTACTTAAGTCCTGCTGCAGTGCTGGCTGCCTGCTGGCAGCTCTGCATGCAGATCAAACAGGTCGCTTGCACTTCTTTACTAGTCCTCTTGTCTGTCAGGTGATTGTCGCACATTTATTTTTAATCTCTGTCATTGTGTGTGTGTGTGTGCGTCCGTTCGCCTATCAATACACAAGGCCCTGAGGCTGAAGAGTTAGAATAATCCAGCTGCCTCCAGTTCATACAGAGCTTTCTAGCTTCCCTGATAGTACCCTCTTTGGGATGATTTAAACAACCTGATGTGCATGTTGCGGCTTGTCACCTCTCCGCAGAGCTGCAGGAGCAAGGCAACAGGAAAATCCTCAGCACAGAGGGAGAACTGCAGCAGCAGCAGAGTGGAACTGCACAGGCGTCAAGCGGAGGTGAAACCTGCAGCATTGCTGACACTCCTTCTTTCCAGAGCGACAGCAGCAGCGTTTCCTGCCTAAGACGAACACAAGTCCCAGAGCTGCCAGCCACCCCTCTCTCAGGAGCACTGTGCTGCAGGTAAGCTACCACCATCCCATGTGAGAATCATAGACGAGGCTGCAGGTTGAGGATGCATAGTGATGTGTGTGGGTGTGAAGGGGACAAAGGGAAGAGATGGAGAACAGTTGCAGTAGATGATGCTGTGATTCCTGTAAGTGCTGCAGGCCCTCAGGAAGAATAACATCTGCAAATCTCCAGTGCTACAGCTAAGTTTATACAATGGCAGAGATTGTGGCCCCCATCCTCCTCCTCCTCATACTTCACATTTTTATAGCACACATTCCATCGCAAAGCCTGACTACAGCCGCCTCTGGAGGGAGGGAGCAGACAGCACACTCTACAGCACTGGGGCTGGGGGGATTCTAGTCAAGTATAGATGAGTAAACCGCTCCAGTGCTTACAACAAACATCCTGGGACCTTTAAAGGCCACTCAGATTAGACAGGACCGTGATCTCATCTGAACACCACACACCCAGTAAACGGCACAGAAGGCAATTTATCTAGCCCAGGAGGAGGGAAATTGATCCCATCAGACTACAAGTAGTTCCTGTGAGTCAGCCTATTTCAGCACTGATGCTTATACCAGGAAGTCATCATCTCCGATAACAAGGGTAGGGTGACCAGATGTCCCGATTTTATAGGGACAGTCCCGATTTTTGGGTCTTTTTCTTATATAGGCTCCTATTACCCCCCACCCCCGTACTGATTTTTCACACTTGCTGTCTGGTCACCCTAAACAAGGGCCAGGCTGAAGCATAAGAGAGGGATTCTCAAAAGTGCCTATGTGTGGCCACACGCCCTCTTGAAAATCACCGGCACTTGTGCTCCTTACTCACATGAGCACTTTGAAAATCACAGCTGAGTCTGTAGTGGGCAGGAGCCATCTGCCCCAGATGGGCAAAATGCTTCCTGGAGCTCTCATGGGCACAAGGGGGCAGGCCCTTTTCACCCTCTTTACATAGGAACAGCATGGGCTTCCCCTATGGTTGGTGTAATAAATGACCAGAGGCACCATTTCAGATTTTTTTGGGGGGGACTTTAATCATGATTCCGGGGGCTACTTAGGCTCCTCTAGGTTGTGGTTTTTTGTTTTTTTTCTGATAATAACTTAGAAATTGGCTGACAGGAGCACTGTATCTAATTCTTATATAAAGAAAGAAAACTATATACACAAACACCCATTAAAGGTATATTTTAGGATTACTTGTAAGTGTAGAAGAGAAAACCATGTCTGAAAAGTGGAATTCTTCCAACCTCCATCCGTTTGTGTGTAGATGAGGGTTTGTTTCAACCCAAGAACTGGCACCGCAAGCTAATACATTTCCCACTGAAGTGAAGAACTTCAGGTGTTGGATTATGGGATTTGTAGGAACAGGCTGGGAAAAATCAGCAAGATGAACATTTACATGATTGCCATATTTCTACTGCATTACTAGCTCAACGTCACTTAATAATTAGGCCCAAAATAGCCCTATTTATTGAAACAAAATTTTTTTTTAACATAGGCTATACCTTTAAAAAGAATCACTATGTAGCGTATAATTAAATGATTGATGTTAGTAGCATGGATCTATGATGAACAAGTTTTGTCCACCAAATCTTACAAATTGTTCAGATTGGCTTGGGTTTATGTTCACGGAAAGGTTTATACAAATAGTTATGATAAATACAAAGAATTACGTTGGAAGGAGGTTCCTAGTGTGTTACTGTAAGGATTGGTGAGAGTAAATATCACCTCAATGAAATTCACAGATGGCACTCAGGTTTGTGAAACTTTGCCTCACCCTCCGAAATGTTAAAGAATTAGAATAACAGAAGATAAGAAATATTTATCAGCTGGAAGAGGAGATACAGCAGACAGCTGCTTGAAGGCAGCAGTTCAGGGCCAGCAGCTCCTCAAAAGGTATCTGGGAAAAAGGTCCTAGAAAAGTGCAACCCCACTGTAGCGGGGTGGTCACCCGCTCCGGCACTGAAGGGTTAAAAGCACTCCTAGAGAGGGCCTTGGCAGCGAAAAGCTAGGCTGATTGGGGGAAGCAGCCACAGCTGGGGCCACGCCCCAATCAGGCCACAGCTGGCCCTATAAAAGGGCTGTGAGTCAAGAGCTCAAGAGACTCTTGCTCCAGTTTTTGAGAGAGAAGGACCTGGCTGCCTGGGAGCTGAACAGGGTACCTGAGGTGGACCAGTGCTGGGGAAGGGCAGAGGGAGCTTGGAAGCTCCAGCCTAGCAAAGCCCCAGGCTGCAGGCCAAGTTACGGGCCCACAAAAGGGTACTAGGGCTGCAGAGGGGCAGCCCAGAGATAGGCAGCAGGTCCTAGTCTCCTTGCTGATGATGAGTGGTTTATAGACTGCCGTCTGCCCCAGGGAGTGGGGGCTAGATGGTGGCAGTAGCCACCGAGGCAAGGTGGAGAAAGAGGGTTGGGTTTCCCCTGGGTGGGGACCCAGATTGTGGGTTACTGCTGGGGCAGAACCCTGATGTAGAGGAGCACCTGGGTCCGGGAGGGACACAGGGCCAGCAGCAGGCGAGACACTGGCCTGCAGAGGGTGCTCTGGGCTGGAAGATCTAATTCCCAGGACGACCAGCAGGAGGTGCCGTGCCAGTGAGTCGTCGCCCCGCGACAGGACGACCAGCAGGAGGTGCCGTGCCGGTGAGTCGTCGCCCCGCGACACCCACTCTTGGGAGATTTGGTGAAATCCAGGCATTCACAGAGGAATCCGCGTTTCTGCATCACAGCCTATGGACCTAACCTGACCCAAAGCCCACTGTAGGCAAAGGAAAGACTCCCACAGACAAGTGGGACTAAATAGTAGGATAACTGGCCACACTGGGGTACTGCCATTCACTACAAAATCAGAGAGTTGGAAAAAAGTTGGGAACATTTTAAGTGTAATTTAAACAATATGTTTGGTGGCAGCAGCTCCTGCTTGTTTCTTCACTGCAGGGAAAGATTACAGGTGGTCATCCACTCTGCCGCACTGCTCTTGCAGCCTGAAACTTCCAGCTGAGCTGGCTGTGAGGATAATTATCCCCTGAATGTGCCTCAGCCAGCAGCCCCGTGTCACAAGGGGTTGCTCCTGCCTTTTTAACATGTCAACTTGTGAAGGTGAGGGGCAGATCATGATGCAATCTGCAGCAAGCATCTTCAGACCTTCCTGCCACCACTCCCTCAGTGTGTTTTGTTTAAGGAATGAAAAAAATGCTGCAGAGGCTCCCAGCTCTGCTATTGGCTCTGCCAGATACTCCTCTGCATTCTTGTTAGCTGAGCAAATAGGCCAGTCAGGGGAAGGGAGAGAGGAGCGAGTGGCTCCCAGCAGGTGGTACAAAACTTTGGCTGGCAGGGGGGCAGGAGCCCCCTTACATGGCACTCCTGGATTCTGCCCCTGTCCATTCATTTCTGAGCAGCTGGGGCCCTTGGGCGTGCTACCAGGCAGCAGTCGCTATCCTCCAGAGCGCGCAGGGGCTGGAGCTATGGCCAACTTCTACAGAGTGGGTGTGGGCTGAGGGAGCTTCACTTGTGCAGCTGTGCAGGGGCTGGCCACAATTAATAGCCTTAATTAATTACTGTTTAATAATTAACACCGAAGGGTTTTCTAATGTCAGGTCCTAAGTTCCAGGAGGGAGGCAGGAGGACGTGAGCAAGAGTCTGGGGTGGGAGCAGAAAGGCCATGGAATATGAGGTGAAGAGAGAACATGGGCAAAGTCCCAGCGTAACACAGAAGAGATCACAGGGCTGGACAAAATAGAACAGTGGAACTGGGACAGAGGCAGGAGGAGCAGGGAGGAGATACTTACTACTCATCAAGGGAAGGGGAGATGAGAAGCAAGAGAATGAAAATAGTGGAGTGAAGTGAGAGGAAAATAAAGTGGAGATGGATAGAATGTGACAGAGCTGGCGCGGGGAAGAAAGGAAAACGGAGAGAGACTAGTTTACGGCAAGTGAGTTTGACAGTTTGTCTCTGCACTTCCCTAGCAGAGACTCCTGTCTCTGCATGTTTTGTGATGAGGTGGGGTGGCTGTTTGGCACACAGAGGTTGTTGACAAATATTGCAGGCTGCTCTGGATTCAGTAGTTAAGTAAATAGGGGAAAGGGCAAAGAAAATAACAAGCTTCGCCAGAACGCACACTACACCCGCCTGCAAATGGGGACTTAGCTGCTGGAGAAATGTTCCTTGAAACACTTTCCCCCCGGTGTTAGGAACTCCACATGCACTCCAGTCCAAGGAGCTGGGCTCTACTTTTCCTGCAGCAGAAAGGGGCTGATGGTGGCAAAAAGATTCCTCCCTCCTCCGTTCTTTTGTTGCTAAAATCCATTAAATTTGGGCTACAGGGCCCCCTAAAAATGATCTTGTTGGCCCTTCCCAAACTCCTAAGGCCAAGCCAGACCAAGCTGCAGCAGCGCAATGAGACAAAACAAAAAAAAATGGTTTCGCCAATAGTGCTTCATCAGAGCAACCTGGGTAGCCTGGAAGCCTAATAACCCTTGGAAGGGTCGCTTATGAGAAGCACACAGAATCTACGGAAATATCTGTGCAAACAAAGGTATAAAGTTTAATTGGTTTCAAAGGGCAAGACTCTGCTTGGTGATGATAAGGCAGCACAATTGTTAACTGTTTTCCCTGTAATACTGGGTTAGTTCCTCTTCCTCCAGCCACATAAATTATGATTCAGCCGTTCAGAATACAGACTGAATACGTGGCGTGGATTAAACCTAAATCGACTCTGGATCCACCAAACTCTCCGGCCAAACATATAACTTTGGAGTCTCCTGGACAGACTTTTTTCCCCAGCCTCACCCCTGCCCATGGAATAGAGTCTCCCTCCCATCCTCTCTAAATGGACTCTGGCCTGCCTCCCACTCCTGCTCTTCCTCCCAAATGAAGGAGTTCAGCAAACAGCTGACTCCATCTTCTTCCATTTCTTTATTCCATATCAGGAAGGCAATGATTTAGTCATGGGTATTTGTAGTAAAAGTCATGGACAGGTCACATGGCCCGTGACCTGTCCATGACTTATACTATAATACCCATGACTAAATCTTGGGGTGGCCGCTGCTGTAGGGGGCGCCCCGCAGGGGACCACTGCTGGGTGGGGGCTGGGGCCAGCTGCACCAACGGCCGGGGGGCTGCCGGAGTGGCCACTGCTTGGATGGTCACCGTGGCAAACTGCCCCGGGCCACCCGAGCAGCGGCTGGCCTTAGGGCCACTCCAGCAGGGCCACTCTCTGCCAGTGCAGCGGGCTGCGGGGCTGCCCAAGCGGCTGGCTGCAGAGCTGCTCCAGCAGTGGCCGGTGTGGCTGTCCCTGGGGCCACCTGAGCAGCTGCCATTATATGTCACATTCTGTCCTTATGTTAACGTTAACAGTGTTTTTAATGGTCTATCCAAGTCTTTATCCAGTGCCCATACCATGATATCTGAGTGGCCTTGAAATTGCAACCTCTTGTACTGCAGGGATTCAAACCCTCTGTTGCCCTGCTGTTACCCTTTGATATTTCGTATTTATGATTTTACTCCCAAGCTGGCATCCCCAGAATAACAAGAGAGCAAATCAGTCAGCACTGGGCCACTAGTCACAGGACCACTGAGAAGAGCTGGAAGGGATAAACAGAACTTGCCTCTGAATGCAATGTTTTAAAAGGATTAAGTCAACCATTGCTAATACTACTTGTCTGTGTGAAGCAGTGTGTGTTTAATTGGAACCTCCAGCATTCAAACTCCGGCTGTCTCTGCTTTATTTGAGTTTGGCACTGAATGCCTTGGGGTAAAATTGCCTTTCCGGTAATGCACACGGCACAGTCTGTGCTGTTCCCCTGTTAAACCAAATGCTGTGTCTAGCTTTGTGCTGAAATCACATAGCTGGGCTACCCTGGCTGATGCCCGCATTCCTCCCACCCACACCCGACTGCTCCTGGGTTATTAGTGTGTGCTACGTGAGCTACCTCTAAAGTGTCATGTCCTGCTGTGTTGCAATAGACTCCCTCACACTGGATGCAGAACTAAGCAGAGTTAATGGTGTAGATGAAACACGTGGTGGTACTGGGGCTGCTGGATAGCTCAGGGGAGTGCTATTTGGGCATGGAGCTGGTCACCTTTAGAGCACGTGTTCCAGAGCAGTTGTTACCCTGATGGTTATTTGCTTTCATCATCTACCAAATGTGGTGGGCTCTGTCAAGTCCATAGTGGATAAGCATCCGTACCACAATTGGTCTCTTGGTAGAAGGGCTAACAACCGAATGGATCTGGAATGGAAACTATCCTTCTTGGGGGGGAGGGGGGGGAGGAAGGGGGTTGTCAGTCTTGTCAATTAAGATTGTCAGCTCTTTGTGGCAGGAACTCTCTCTCCTTGGGTGTTTGTTCACTACCTAGCACTATGGGGCCCCAAGCGCAGTTGTGGCCTCTCGGTACCACCCTAATACAAATAATTACTTCCCCAAAGTTTGTGGGTGTTCAGACCTGCTGGTTTAGGTCAGACCTCTCTCTAATCTCCACCCTTCCTCACAGCCTCGCTTGCTTTGCAACCCCCACCCGCTCCAGAAAGAGGCACATCTTTATTTTTTTTATTTTTATTTTTTTTACTGTGAGTTCCTGTGGAATTCTGTAATTGTGTGCGGTGATTAGAAGAAAAATATTAAAATAACATCAAAGACCCCAAAGCAGTCACCATGTGGTGGGAGGATGCAGCGGTTGCACAGCATATAGCAGTTCAGAAACAATTGAGACTCTTGGCCAGCTGAATCTTCAGGGGTTAGTATGTAATTACCCAAATTACCTAAATTTGGAATTTCATCAAGGTACCACTGAGCCTAACACCCCCACCCTTATGAAAAATGCTCTAAGACCTGTTATTACCACAAGTGGTCAGGACCTAAGGGTTGTCTCATTTAGAAGTGGCTCTGGGCAGTTAGCACATCTGCTATGAAGGCTTTCCTCCAACTCTTTCCAACACCCACAAACGCTCGAGAGGGATAGTATGCTATAGTGATGCCAGACTCAGGAGAAAACAGCTCTCCCGTGATAGTCTCGTTTCCTGATAAATGGAAATAATACCATAATATCTGTTCCTATAACACAAACATGTTCCCATGAATTTGTTCTATATAAACCATTTCTTCCTCTTGATTCATTCACACTTCATACAGCAGCTGTATTGAAATTCAGGGATATCATTGCAAATGCATCTCACACTGAAAGTTTTCCTGGAGCTCTTTTACTAGGTGGAGAGCCATCCTTATGCCATTCATTAAGGCAAACTGGAAGACCTGAGTGCAGAGTTCTGGGTTTCTTCTGCAACAGTTGATGTCATCGCTGACACCTAAAACTGAGGGAGGAGTGCACAAGGATGGCAACTCCTATTATTGGCAAACATCAGACCATGAACTTGTGGCTTGACCAGTCTGGTGGGTATGGGAAGATCTGAATCTCAACAGTTTAGGTTTTAAAAGGGACTGTGCATACAAGTTATACCCCACCCATCTATTCTGTTAAGGAAAAAGGAACTTAATTCAATTTTTTAAAGAGAAGCTTTCAGTTCATCTTTAAGCTCTGGTGTAATGGTTCGAGTGTTATGAAAGATACCCCTTCACCCTCCTATTGCAGTCGGATCAACACCCTGGGTGTTTTAGGAGGCCTGTGTTTCAAGGACACAGGGGTAGCATGACTTCCTCTGGGGCCTGCATTTTGAATGTATCTGGGGTGATTTACTTTACCCCCCAAAAGGACTCCTAATAAATAATTTCACACTGCCAGTTTTCAACTAGAGCCTGGTTTACGGTCTCAGAGGGATTATGCAGAGCACTAGAAATATGACTTTAGAAGCTGGCTCTCCTCATGTATTTTAAATGTTTCACAGGATGTGGCATGTACGGATAGAGTAATGGGGTACAGTGGAACCTGTACAAGAGGTCACCCACCCTGATTAGGCAACTTCCTGTCTTCAGAGACTGCCCCACAGCACCCCCAAATGGACTGAGTACAACTCTGCTCTATCTTTATTAGCCGCCCACCTCTACTAAACAACTTATTTGTCTTGCAGAAGTGGTCCAGTCTGGGGCCTTATTGTGCTGTACAAACACAAAGGAAACCAAACCCCCTCAAAGGGCTTACAGTCTCATTTGCACATTTATGTTATCCTATGGGAAAGCAAGCATCATAAAATTACACCCGCTGCATATAGTAAAATTTCCCAACATAAGCTATGAATGAATCTAAACCTATGGTTTGGTGCGGGGTAAGTAAGCACCTGATTGTGCAGCCCAATTGTCCAAATGGCTGGAGGGTCAGACCTACCAAGGTGTCAGTCGGTAAAGCTCCATTTAACCTCTGAGAAGACAATGTCACCGGAAGCAGAATAGGCTTTGTGGCAAGATTTCCACTGCTTCTAGTCAGGCTGGAAGTAGCACACAGAAAAAGAGTCTCATGTGGACTCTTTGCCCTATTGTGGATGAAACCCACAAGTGCAGAAGCCTCAAGAAAAAGAAAAACAACATTTACTAAATTTTAGAAGAAATGTTTCAAACCTCAAAACAAAAACAAACAAAAAAACCACTTTGCATTTTGAGGGCTGGGTGCTGGTTTCCCTTTGGTCCAATGAGTCTTATTTTATCTGAACCAGTCAATTCATGTATAATATTACTATTATTATTAAATATTCGGCATCTTCAAGTATATTGGGCTGGGGAATCCTAGCATGTTTGGCCAAATTCAGGCATATACATGCTGAAGAATAAAAATTAGTCAGCGGGAGCATTGAGAACTCTCAAGGCAGACAAAAGTGAGTAATACTGTGCCTTCCAGCCTGGACAGAGAGCTCAAAGGGGAGGATGGATGCAGCCCTACAATGAGTTTTACTATGCAAGTTAAAAATAAAAATATCACGGAAAGGCAGAGGCGTGAATCGTTTGTTTCTACCAGATTCTATATAAATGTAAATGGCACACAGTGAAACCTCTCTGTCAGTCAGCAAGCACAGAATGTCCAGCCGGCAGGGGAGTGAGACTGGAAACCGGACCACATACAGCTTATAATTAAGATATTAAACTAAAAATCAGTTATTGCTTCCTAGCTAAAAAGTTGACTTTCGAGTTTAATTATTCCTCTAAAGATAGGCTTATTTATTATGTACATTTGTTTTGCAGTTGAAGATTGTGATGTCTCTTTAAAAATGCTTTTTCATGCCTCTTCCTGCATATTTTTCCTTGTGCAAATAATACAGGCTTCTTGAGAAAGGGATAAAAGTAGTTTGGTTGGATCTCTGTGTGACGGGTTGGACCCCCTCCCCCCCCCCCCGCGCCCTTCTGGGATACCACCTGATGTACTGGGATTTCACTGAGCCTGCCTGCTTCACTAGCCTGGGCTCCCTCTCCCTGTTTTGCTGAATTAGGCTCTCCGGCCTCTGGCAGCACACACACAGGTAGGGACGCACCAGCTGTAGAATCACACAGAGTCTGCAAACAGCTCTCTATGAGAAGACTCAGCCACGAAATCGCCCAGCGCTCAAGTGCAGTTCCTCTCTAGAAAGTGCATCCAAAATAGTATTGTCTTGCGCTGTAGAGAAATCTATACAATCTAAGCTCATAAATTTGTCTCCTCCCTCAATGTGGAGGAAGATATACACAACTTCTTGCCCCCTCCCCCAGTTAGAAATTGCACAAACTGGGATTAATAATAAAAAAAAAAACAAGTTTATTAACTATAAAAGGCAGATTTTAAGTGTTTATAAGGGACAGCAAACAGAACAAAGCACATTACTAAGCAAATAAAACAAAACACGCATACCACACTTAAGATCTTAAAGAGACTGGTTTCAAGAAGTAATTTCTCACCCTAAATGTTGTTTTAGGCAAGTTGCAGAGTTTCTGTAGCTTCGAGGTCCAGTTATTTCTCTTTACAGACTAGACTCCTGTCTTAGTCTGGACTCAGCCCTTGCCTTTCCCACCACTCAGTTCCTTTGTCTCTTCAGGTACTTTCAGCAGTCTTTCTTCTTGGGCAGGAAGGCAATGGAGAAGAGTCCTGTTTGCCTTACTCTCCAGCCGTAAATAAGATTTACATAAGGCGGGAATCTTTTGTTTCCCAGTCTTGATCTCTACCTTAGATGGTGTTTAGTACCAGGTGACAGGAGCACCTGACCTAGTAGTGTCACAGCTACATCGCAGGATGCTCTCAGGAAGGAGAGAGATTAGCATCTTTAAAGTCTTATTGTTTCTTCCTAATGGCCCATCAAGGTTGATGGCCTGCTGTCTGGGGGGTGTTTCATTAGTTTCAATAGTTGTTATTGTTACATAGTCAATATTCCTAACTTTAGATATGGAAATAATACATTCATACAAATGGGATAATCACATTCAGTAAATTATAACCTTTCCAATCAGACCCTACAAGACCCATCTTGCATAAAATATATCTGTTATGCCATCTCCATATCAAAAGCATATTTCCATAACAAATATGAGGTGTAACTTCACACTCTGCATATAAGAAGAACCCAATCCAACTTCCACTGAGTTCAGTTAGACCTGGATTCAGCCCAAAGTGTGTCAATCCCTACATGAGATAGGCAAAGTGACATCTTCTAAAATGACTCAAATTTCTTTAGAAAGGACTGTATTTCCCTCTTATAATGAGCCCGCTCTTACAGCAGAGGAATGGAATTCCCCAAGTCTACATTTCCCACTCAGCATGGTGCATTCATTTAAATACAAATATATTCCTTGCTTTAGCACAGGCAATATTTAACCACCAGTTCTGATGATTTCTCCTACCACAGATCACCAGCAGAACTGGAGTCTTGTACACCACAGTAAACACATTGCCCACACTCTCATTTTGGGGAAAGAACATTCATCAGCTTGCAGCATCATAATCCAGTCATTAGAACAGGAGACTGGGAGTGAGGAGAGCAGGGTTGTGTTCCCAGGTCTGCCACTGCCTCACCATGTGACACTGAACACATCATGTAACCTTTCTGTGTCTCAATTTTCCGATCCATAAAACAAAGATAATCCTCACATTTACGATCATGGGAGTATAAAGTGTTATATTTGATTATATATTTTTATTCACTGACTTGGGTGCCAAAGAGTAACCAAACCTTTCTGAATGAGTGTTTGTAATCTGCTTTTAGTCCATATCAAGTATTCTAAGTGAGATACAAGCAAATCCCTCATGACTATAATCACTATAGAATTTGTGACCTGACCTTAGTCAAACACGTACTCCTGATTACTGTCTTATTTAGAGCGCGCATTGCTACCTAAACTGCATCAGAGGTGTCAAGTTTGAAAAGTTACATTTGCTGCAGGTTTTAAACCTCCAAGATGGGTGGGAAGAGGAAACAGCTTTTTTCCGGAGCAGTTCAAGACTGCACTAGTCCAAAGTGCCGTAGGCCAGAATTGAGGTGTACTGGCAGAGCTCTGCGTGTGAGTTTACACAGCACCTGTCAGCACTGAGTTTGGCTACCAGGCATTGCTTCCCATCCTCCTTTTTCATGAGCATTAGAACTCATTCACAGATGTTAGCAGAAACGAAAATATTAGTAAAGCAAACATGGTGTAAAATGAGTGTCTGTGACTGGCCAGCCCTGGAATCTGAAGTCTTCACAGAACATATACAGCACAGGAAGTGACATTCCAAACATTACCCCATGGACATGACACAGCCCCCCCGGCCCCTCCCGTAGAGCTGAGAAGGAAGTGTTGTTATCCCCATTGGTGAAATGGGGAACTAAAGGCAGAGAGAGTTTAAATGACTAGTCCAAGGTCACGTAAGAAGTCTGACAGAGCTGGAAACTGAGCCCCAATCTCCTGGCTCCCGGCCAAAGCCTCAGATGCAAGATTATCCTTCCAAGTTCATCTCTGGATCAGAACTTTGTCGCTCAGGACACACAGTCGCCAGAGATAAGCCTCAGAACAGATGTCTAATGGGGTCTGTGTGTGTTTAAGTTTGAGAGAGCGAGAGAAATTCAGAGCCCTGAGAGACCACTATTAACATGTAGCATTTATATTAGACTTTACATCATCTGAAAGCTGTGCAAACCTCACAGTAACCCTAACTAGCTGTAAGTTTATTTGAAATTTTCAAACAAGAAGAGTTTGTTAAGGAAGCATAAGCAAATTAAATTGGGTACACAGAAGGTTTTCCTTTCCCCAGAGGATGAAGAATATTCCTCAGACTAAAACAGTCTGCAAGCTCTGCCATATAGCCATCCACCTATCAGAACGAGGTGGGGCCTTTGGCTGGCTGGTTGTCTAGAGAAGGGATGTCTAGAGACACCTGGTGTTATCCAATCATGTCACAAGGCAAAAAGCAAACTGCCCCACCCCAGGCTAGGGAAACTACTTATTGGCTGTGACTTTCACCTCAGCTCAGCTCCCAAACACACTCATATTAGCCTTTCCCTAACTGAGAATATATTTTCCAAAGAACGGACAGAGAAGTCCACTTCTGTGGACCTTGCACATTGCTGCAAAGTGGGATGACACTGGAGTCAATGGAACTATAAGCCATACTGTATATTGCACCAGGGTCCAGTGATTAATGAATGGGGACATTTTTGTAAGAGTAAATTTTTGAAAGTGCATCTAAGTAAAGATTAGAATTTGGGCTGAAAGTCTGTGGGTTTTTTTTATTTTCTACAAACCTGAATATCCACCCATGGTAGACATCTGTCTGCATAGAGGTGCATGTGTTTTTTTTTTTTTTAAACCAGCACAGAACTAGGAGACAGGAATCGCTGCACTGTAATCACACCTCTGCAATCACAGCCCTGCCACTGACTTTCTGTGTGGCATTGGGCAAGACCGCTAACCTTGCCTCAGTGACTCCATCTGTTAAATGGGGAAGATACCTGTTAGATAGAGTACTTCACAATAGTGTTAGTTAATATTGTTGACCCTAGTTCCAACACCAGTATGTCTATTCTAATGCAGGTGTCACATCTTTCAGTGGTAGCCAGATGCCAGGGCTGTGCAGGTCAGCTTCCCAGTGGAAGAGAATTCTGAAATATTCTAAGTGTAATTTGCTTTATTTACACATATACAACAGTCCTGAAATTAGATGGTCAAACAGCATACAGGCAATCCCTTCTTTCAGGAATCTCAGCCCAGCAGCAATGCTTAGTTCCCAGGGAATAACTCTGCCTCAAAACCTGACTAATCAGAGACCATGGCAGAGAGAAAATTCTCCTGCAATGCACACAGCAACCTACACCCAGAACCTTGTATAATCAAGAAATGACAACCACAACCAATATGTCTTCCAAGACTAAAAACTTGCTCACATGCTAAGACAAACAACTAGTGAAACTCTGTAACAGCATCATCTGGTGATGTCTCAGTTTCTCCATCCATTATACAAGGTAGATAACTCATGGTAGTGTTGTGCAGCATAGTTAGTTAATTATCAGAGGGGTAGCCGTGTTAGTCTGTATCTGTAAAAAGCAACAAAGAGTCCTGTGGCACCTTATAGACTAACAGACATATTGGAACATAAGCTTTCGTGGGTGAATACCCACTTTGTCAGACGCATGCGAAGTGGGTATTCACCCACGAAAGCTTATGCTCCAATACGTCTGTTAGTCTATAAGGTGCCACAGGACTCTTTGTTGCTTTTTATAGTTAGTTAATATTTATAAAGCCCTTTAAAGATGCAAATAGCTATATGCAGTCAGTGTTAAGTATTATTTTATCACCGTGTACCAGCTTAACAGAAGCTTGCAGTCCAGTTTGAGAGTCTGGCCTGTGTCCTTTTGGTTTAACAAGGTGGCAAAACACAATTTTCTAAGTCTTATCTATTAAAAAAAAAAAGTAATATTTGAAACTTCCTTGCCCTCCTGTTTGCTTTCTCCATTTAGCTTTAACAAAACTTGATGCTTCTCTGAGTACAGTGGTGTTATCCAAGCTCCCCCTCAATTTGTGCCCTGCCTTTCTTGGCTCCAGACATGACCGTTTTTGTAAAGAGTAAGTGAGATGATTCCAAGTCTGCTCCAGGCCTCCTGAAGAGCTTTCAGCAGAAACAGGACAGAGGTGGGAAGAAGAGCAGACAGACCGGAGAATAGCATGAAGGCAGGAGAACAGAAATGGTGACTGGGTCATTGCATGGCAAGACCAACACAACAGTCTAGCCTGCTCACTGTATGTGTGAATGAGGCATCCGCTCAAAGAAATTAGTGGTTGGTAACTGCAGAAGAAGTAAAAGAAAAGCCTTCTTCATGTAGCAAATCTGTGGAACTCGGTGTCTGCTGGGAGTCACTTAGTCAGATACTGTGGATGGGTTTAAGATAGTGACCTGAAGTTATTCACCCTAGCAATTGTTATTATTGCTTCCTTTCAATTTAAACATCATACAAGATGCTTATCCCAATCTCTATGCTTCTTGACCTCCATTATAACTACAATTTAAAGCGCTAAAAGCGGAAAATCGGCAGCAAGTTCTCTCCTCCTCCTCCATCACAACATAAAAGAGCCAGTCAGCAAGAAACAAGGGAATTACCCTGTTGAGTTTTCCAGGCTAAGCTCATGGTAATGAAATCTCATGCTTCAGTGCATAAGATGATTGTCACAAGGGTCAGGAAGGGACTGGCACAATTGGTCAGGCACATTGTGGAGGCGGAGAGAGGGAGAAACTGGTGAAAGTCTGACAGCTGTCATCTTGGGAATCAGGGACCTACAGGCTAAAAACATGAGGCTTACAGAGTTAGAGTCAGGCTCCGTAGCTGGGGACTATAATAGACTCATGTCCTCTATGGATCAGGTATAGAGGGAGACATATAACATGCCCCTGAGCAGTGAGTTATAAAGGTGGGTACTATGTAGTCTCATCAGAAGAACAGACAGCTCTCTTTAAGAGACATAAACCTTAAAAAAATATTGCTGAGGAAATTAACACAAGAACAGACAAAATCAAGGAAAGAAATGATCAACTCCAAAAAAGGAGGAAGTGGAGTTTGCAGTAGAGAGAGATCTGGTCTGCAGAAATTTGGATCTGACCTTCTCCAAGGACTGGGAGTATTTGGATCCTGAGATTTCATTTAGTACCACCTTTAGTTTGTAGCTTCAGGTATATGCTGCTGTGTGACCTGATCCAGCAAGCATCCAAGACAAGAGAGGCAGGCAGTCGAACAAACACCCAGTAGATCTTAGAGCTTGGGTTCAGCTGTTTCTCTTGGCTGTGTAGGGTAGCGAGCAAGAGGCTGATTTTTTTTTATTGGCAGTTTATAGCTCTGCCCTGCCTGTTTGCCACTGAGCCAGTTAGGTGGCTGTTTTATTTAACTTGCCATTTCCACCCTCTTGGAATAAGGAAGCTTGTGATGAGATGGCTGGCCTGTACAGTCAGCAGACATGCCACAGGCTCTTATTCTAAACATGAGTAATTGGAGTCTAATGGCTAATCCTCATGACAAAGATTAGAAAAGAAGCAAAAAAGGTAATTGGCACTAGCTGAAGGTCTAATACGACTGGTACGTGGTACAGTACTAGCTGAACACAGTCTTGTCAGAGCCATGAGCCAGCCTCGGTCTCAGCATTGGCACCACTTGTTTGAGGGCAGCGGAGTGACACTGGAGGTGAATTTGGCTCTGTTGGACTATCTTCCTAAACTTGGTTCCCCCCTCAACCTTCCATCCAAAGATTTCCCATCTGCCTGCAACAGCCTAGTGACCTGGAGCATGACTGACTCTGGAAGTTCTCTTGCTTAAAAATAAGAAGTCTAGTTTGTGCCCTGCCTTTCCTTAATTCAGACTTGTACTTTCCTTTTGAGGCTAGAAATCTGGGAGTCATCCTTGATCTTGGACTCTTTTCTTCCCACATGTCCTTGGTCAGTAAATCTGACTCTCCCACCTCCAGATTAACATTGCCAGAATCCACCTTCATATTGATCTTACTTTTGCTGAAACCCTTATTCAGGTCTTCAGTGCTTCCTGGCTTGACTATTACAACTCCCTCTTCTAAGTCACTACTCCCTAAACTGCAGGTGCACGAGGATGCTGTGGTCAAACTGCTTCCTTGCCACGAAAGTGTCATATCCCTCTCCTCTGCTAGAAACTATTGCTGCCTTTCTAGATATCTCTGACCCAGCTCAAAACTGACCTCATGGTTTACAAAACTATCCAAGACCTCCCCACATCCTTCCTGTCTGACCTCATACATCCACCTACTCCTCCAGGCACTTATTCCTCACTTTGTCTTCTCAACCCCTCCCTTTGAGTTGGTGAATATGGGAGTCACTCATCTGCCTATGCTGATCCATCTGTCTGGAAATGTCTCCCTTCAACCAAGTGCTGACTCACTTCATCTCTTAAAATCTTACCATAAATCGTTCCCCTTTCCTCTTTAGCATATAATTGACGTGCTCTCTCTTTCTCTCAAGTGTGTTGTGTATTAAGGATGCTAAAGAAAATTTAAAGGTTTTTGGACCAAACTTACATCTGGCCACCTTTTTCTACATGACTTGGCATTATTCACACTCCACTGGTTAGCATTTCCACCAGACTTGGGCTTGCCCGACTCAGCCTCACAAGGCTATAAGCAAGGGTAGGTCTGATTCCCCCTTACTTCCTAGCGTGCACTCCTTAGACCTGGGGGCCAGGTGAATAGGGGCAAGCAGGTGTTGTGAAGCCACTGTGATATTACACTCTATATGATTTTATAAATATATGCTAATGAGTGAATATGCTTCATGGAAAAGGTCTCTTGTAAGGTATCATTACAAAGCTTATAATCTACTGAGTGTGATCATCCGATTTATATAAATGTACCACTCTTGTATCTGAAACTAGAAATATGAAATATAACTCTGAGGGCCTATTGTAATTATGCAAAGTGTGGGCCATTAATGATGGTTTGGAATCTTGATGGCTCCCATCAACCAGGACAATTGACTGTGGATGGCTCTGTTTGCAGGCAGGCCTTCCTGTGAGTCAGGCTGGGAGGAATGAAGGTTGAAGTCTTGCAGTGACATGTGATCATGTCACCTGAACTGGAATCCATCTTTAACCTGGTGTCTTTCCATTGAGAAGGAGGGGGTGGGAACCCAGAGAGGGACAAAGGATTCCCACCTTATGCAAAAGATATATAAATGGGTGAAACAGAACAAAGGGGAAGGCCATCATGAGTAATCCCCTAGCTACCACCTGAGCTGGAACAAGAGCTGTACCAGGGGAAAGAATTGTGCCCAGGCCTGGAAGGTGTCCAGTCTGAGGAAAAAACTTACTGAAGCATCTCTGAGGGTGAGATTATCTGTATTCAGTTTGATTAGACATAGATTGGAGTGTTTTATTTTATTTTGCTTGGTGACTTACTTTGTTCTGTCTGTTACTACTTGGAACTACTTAAATCCTACCTTCTGTATTTAATAAAATAACTTTTTACTTATTAATTAACCCGGAGTATGTGTTAATACCTGGGTGGGCAAACAGCTGTGCACATTTCAAGAACACTTCTGTAAGCTGCTTTCAGGTAAGCCTACAGCTGTTGAGATACTGGTAGTGATTTTAAGTGAGTTTAAGTGTGGTGGCTGGAGAACCAACAAAGTCCACTGTGACGGGTTGGATCACAGAACCCCCCTGGGAGCTGCCACCTGATGTGCCAAGACTACTTCTGCCCCTGCTTTCCAGCCCTGTCAACTTAGGACTTCAGTGCCCTGCCTGGCTTGAGCCGGACTCGCTAGCCTGCTGCAAACCCAGACCCAGGTCTGAATCACATCCCCTAACAGCTGTAGGCTTACCTGAAAGCAGCTAACAGATGTGTTCTTGTCTTTAACACTCAGATGCCCAACTCCCAATGGGGTCTAAACCCAAATAAATTCGTTTTACCCTGTATAAAGCTTATGCAGGGTAAACTCATAAATTGTTCACTCTCTATAACACTGATAGAGATGCACAGCTGTTTGCCCTCCCACCCCACGGCATTAACACATACTCCAGGTTAATTAATAAGTAAAACGTGATTTTATTAAATACAGAAAGTAGGATTTAAGTGGTTTCAAGTAGGAACAGACAGAACAAAGTAAGTCACCAAGCAAAATAAAATAAAACACGCCAATCTAATCAAACTGAATACAGATAATCTCACCCTCAGAGATACTTCAGTAAGTTTTTTCCTCAGACTGGACACCTTCCAGGCCTGGGCACAATTCTTTCCCCTGGTACAGCTCTTGTTCCAGCTCAGGTGGTAGCTAGGGGATTCCTCATGATGGCCCTCCCTTTTGTTCTGTTTCACCCATTTATATATCTTTTGCATAAGGTGGGAATCCTTTGTCCCTCTCTGGGTTCCCATCCCCTCCTTCTCAATGGAAAGACACCAGGTTAAAGATGGATTCCAGTTCAGGTGACATGATCACATGTCACTGTAAGACTTCAAGCCTTCATTCCTCCCAGCCTGACTCACAGGAAGGCCTGCCTGCAAATAGAACCATCCACAGTCAATTGTCCTGGTTGATGGGAGCCATCAAGATACCAAACCATCATTAATGGCCCACACTTTGCATAATTACAATAGGCCCTCAGAGTTATATTTCATATTTCTAGTTTCAGATACAAGTGATACATTTAGACAAATAGGATGATCACACTCAGTAGATTATAGGCTTTGTAATGATACCTTACAAGTGACCTTTTGCATGAAGCATATTCCAGTTACATTATATTCACTCATTAGCATATATTTATAAAATCATATAGAGTGCAACAGTCACTATTCCCTGAGCTGGTGGGCTTGGCTCTGAGCCCCATGCATGGGCCATTGCTGCTGAATCATCACAGCTGGCTATCCATCTAAACTGAATGGGGTGGGGAGAGGGGTAGTAACTCGCTGTTGGCAAAGGCCACCAGTAGACTCCTACACCACGGAGCATGGCAGGAGCAGTATATAAGCGGGGCTTGTCTGAAGCACATTTCCTTCTCTACACTGATGATGGGTGGCACTGCTACACATCATCACTTAAAGGGTGCATCAGCACCACCTAGCCCTTAATCTTGACAAGACATGCTCACAAAAACTTAAGAGCCAAACCTCAGGCTGTTCCTTCAGGAGTTTTTCTTCCCTGCTGCTTCAGAGGAAGGTTACTCACACACCAGGGCAATGAGTGAGTAGAACTGCAATTCCTAGAAGTCAGGAAACCATCCACTCCTTTTAAGCCTAGCTTTAGCATTCAGCTCATTTACGCCCTCTGCTCTGCTCAATGTCGCGTGCCCCACAGATCCCCGGCATGCTCTGAGAAGGACTTCCTTGTACGTTTACCAGGCGTTTGAGTGACCCCCATGCATGCCTGAGTAGGAAGTGGTCTGAGTTGCTGTGTTATCAGATTCTAGAATTCAGTGGCTAGAAGATATTATATACCAGCTGATTCACAATGTTAAGATGAGACCAGCTAAGTTTCTCAGTGCAATATGTCCCATGCAGAGTTGTTGAGGCCCCAATCATTAGGTAGGTAGACAAAGAACAGGAGCCTGAGAGGCACCAGTTTGTAAGGCAGTCTTCTAACTAAACTCACAGTCACTTGTTTATAATTAGCCTGGGGGCAGCCCTTGAATGATATGCTGGCCCCATTCTGCCATTTCTTTTCTTGCCTCTGAAAACGAAGGCGAGAGTATTGCGTTATTAGTCCATTCTCTTCACCCATAGGTTCATAGCCCACACTCTCCATCGGTACAAAAGGGGAGATCTTCATTCCAACATACACATAACTAATACGTCATTCCAAACAGACCAGTCTGTATCTCAAGGAAAGATCGAATCCAGCTTTCTGCATACTGCTTACGTCGGATACAATTTACAATCCCGAAAGCCCCCTGAAGGTGATGCCCATTTCTGGAGATCAATGCAAACTGGTTTGTTTAGCATTCTACACATCTAGCCCCCCAAATACTGGCTGGGAAAGCCACTTCTTATTGCAAATACCCCACTACCTGAAAAAGCTTGGGGTAGATGTTTTGCTGATAAATATCGGGGCTTTTGGTAAAAACGTGTGACTGAGTAACTTAATGTCATTTGTGGTTGTGTTTAGCACCCTGACGTGTGCCTTTTATGTGAGTCCCTCCACTCTGGCCTATCCCTCATCCCAGCATACCGGCACACAGGGCCGGCTCCAGGCACCAGCCCACCAAGCTTGTGCTTGGGGCGGCACCTGGAGGGGGGCGGCGCGGTCCTCCGGCTCCGGCCGCCGGGGAGAGCGGAGCCCCAACTGGGCTCTCCGGCCTCCCCCCGGCACTCTGGCCGCCGAGGAGAGCGGAGCCCCGGCCGGCACTCCGCCCTCCCCCCGGCGCTCTGGCCGCCACTCCGCCCTCCTCCCGGCGCTCTGGCCGCCGGGGAGAGCAGAGCCGCGGCGGGCTCGCCGCCCTCCACCCGGCGCTCTGGCCACCAGGGAGAGTGGAGCCGCGGCGGGCTCTCTGACCTCCACCCGGTGCTCTGGCCGCCACTCCGCCCTCCCCCCGGCGCTCTGGCCACCGGGGAAAGCAGAGCCGCGGCGGGCTCTCCGCCCTCCTCCCGGTGCTCTGGCCGCGCTGGGGGGAGAGGGCGGGGGGCGGTGGGAATCATCACCCCTGCCTTAAGCAAGGACTTTACATTATTCATATGTGGGTGAAATTCAGCCCTATGTACAGCATAAGTCTATGCACCACTTCAGTCTCACTTAAACCTTGTTTTTGAGGATTTACTTAGAACTTAAATGGTGTATTGGCCTTATGTGGGCCCTCTGCACAGGGGAGAATTTCATCCATATATAAAACTGGGCATTCTGAATCAACTGTCATCAATGAACAGTGTATTACAGTGGATGAGAAGCTGGATAGTCAGTGTGCCCTTGTTGCCAAGAAGGCTAATGGCATATTGGGCTGCATTAGTGGGAGCATTACCAGCAGATCGAGGGAAGTGATTATTCCCCTCTCTTCGGCACTGGTGAGGGCAGTATTGCGTCTAGTTTTGGGGCCCCCACTACAGAAAGGATGTGGACAAATTGGAGAGAGTCCAGTGGAGGGCAACGAAAATGATTAGGGGGCTGGGGCACATGACTTATGAGGAGAGGCTGAGGGAACTGGGCTTATTTAGTCTGCAGAAGAGCAGAGTGAGGGGGGATTTGATAGCAGCCTTCAACTACCTGATGGGGGGTTCCAAAGAGGATGGAGCTAGGCTGTTCTCAGTGGTGGCAGATGACAGAACAAGGAGGAATGGTCTCAAGTTGCAGTGGGGGAGGTCTAGGTTGGATATTAGGAAAAACTATTTCACAAGGAGGGTGGTGAAGCACTGGAATGCTTTACCTAGGGAGGTGGTGGAATCTCCATCCTTAGAGGTCTTTAAGGCCTAGCTTGACAATGCCCTGGCTGGGATGATTAAGCTTTGAGCAAGGGGTTGGACTAGATGACCTCCTGAAGTCTCTTCCAACCCTAATCTTCTATGATTCTATGAACTAGCCTATTAGGAACTGCAGACGGTGTCATTTGTCAGTCAAGAGGTAATTTCCCCTAGATTCACCGCTTGTCTGGCACATTTCATCTGGAGAACTCAATAAGCTTTACTAAAGAGAATTAAGCATCACTGTCCCCATTATTCAGATGGAGAAACTGAGGCACAGACAGGTTAATAACTTGCTCAAGGCCCCGCAAAGGAAAAACCAAGAACAGGATCAAACAGGTACCTTATTTGTTTGCAAGGAGGTCTTGGATTTGAACTGACTCATTAGTAAAACTGGCTGAATAATGGGAAAAACTATTCACAAATAATAAAACAAATGTGAACTTTCACAAAGTAATTATTCACAAGGAATTATTAGACTCACTGTAGTCATAGGTATGAACAATCTCAGTATGGGTCATATACCATACAGGCTGGAGACAGACAAAACTGGGCTATGTTTAAAAGATGATTCCATTAAAAATAAAAGTTAGCAAAATCCCTCCTTCTCATATCACCAATCCCCTCTCCCAAATAGACTGTAAGCTCATCAGGGCAAAGAACTTGTCCTACCTATGATTGTAATGCACTTATATTTATACACAACTTGAACTATTTTTCATTAAGCTCTTTCACCTCCCTGCTCCTTTTTTCCCAATACAGTTAGTTTGTGTCAGCTTTCAGAATCATGATACTGGAGAGAATTCAACATTGAGCAAAAGCAGTGTGCCCATCCCTAACACACACCAATGGGTGTCACTTTGGAGAATTTCTGAATATCCAAGGACATACTTAATTTGTGGCACTCATTTAATTTTAAAATGGCAACATTTTCCTGGAACACACTCTTTACTCAGATGGGTAGCTAGAATAGTGAGTGTGCATGCGCACCAGTGTTTGCATCAAGCTAGAAATCCACAAAACACTCTTAAGCAACAGAAATGATTGCTTAAAGGATGCAGATACTGGAGAAATATGAATTTAGTAGCTAACAATTAATTCAGTAGCACTTTGCAATGAGCTATGTGAACCCTAGTGATTGAGTGTGGGTGTGTATCATTCTCATTTGTACTTTTTACAAGCAAGGCTCCCACAAATATATATTCACTTTTGATAGCACAAGATAGTAGAAGAAAATTCTCTGGCACTGAAGTGGCTTTTCCTCCCTGCCTTCACATGGCCCTTAAATATTGTTACAGGATGAAGGGCTGGGTGGATCCTTATCAAAAGTTAGCTAGGTACTAGCATTGTTATACCATTAATGCCTTATTTCTCAGATACAGTTATCCTGCAGTGCCTGCAAATTTAGCTAGGAGCGCCCTCTTCTGGGGTTTTATTCAACTGCTACCATCGCCACATCAATAAAATCGCTGAATATCATCAGGAGTTCTCTCCTATTCTAACTTAAATTTTTCTTACTTCAAACACCCTTTATTCTATCAGCCAACCCTCTCTCCTTCTAGGTTATTTTTAAATTTTGTATTACACTTTCAAGCTCTCTGGTGGGATTGTGTATTTACAGATCTTTCCCCAGTGGTAGGTAGTATTATATTTGTTTAGGTTTTCAGTTTGGAGTGTTTAATATCCGAAACTAATTGGGGAGGGGAGGAGATAAATCCTGATTTTCAAAACACTGGGGATTTCTTTTTCACTGCTGTTTTTCCTTTTCGGCTCCCCACTTTACTGCTGACCGTCTGAAGCAACCATAAACTGTCAGTTTGAACAGAAGTGCTAGAAATACTAGGGGTGCCAGTATGTGGTTTGGATCAAGCTCTTCCCTTCTTACATGGCTCTGTGAATAGATGATGTTCATGCCCTAAAAACTGCCACCATTTTAAAGGTAAATGATATATTTACCAGGATGTGAAGGCTGTTGCCAAATGCCATTTTGAAATCTCTCACTTGATTGCCAGTGAAAGCTCATAGCAATAAATAAATACTGCTTAGAGCTCCGCGGAGAAAGAGCAAGTCTCCTAACAAACATTAATTTAGTTTCCCAATAGAACAGTAGGTAATAGCAACACTTTGCATTTACATAAAGCCCTAAATGGCTTGTGAGCTGCCTGTTTAAGAGAACCACCCTCCCCCACCTCTGCTATACAGGTGAGATTGGTGGAGGTGCTGGAGCCCTCTGACTTTAACAGGGGTCGACTGGCAGGGCATCCTCCATGAGTGACCTTGAATTTTAGAACTTGCCCCCGGTGAGTTGGACATGAGTGGCCTGAACTGGCTGACCTCCAGACCATGTTGCAAAACTTCTCTCTTTTGTCCTGCTCTTGAGAAGTGGGGACTGATCTTCCATTGTCCTAGTTATTTTCATCGTGACTGTATTGTGAGGTGAAGCCACTGGATTTAGTTTAATAATGTGGCTTGACGTTTGTATTTTTGTATGAATGTGTGGTTCTAATATTATGCCTAGATAAATGAGAGCCTATGAGAAATGTTTTTTTAAATGGGAAATCAATTGAAATAAATATAGGGCCATTACCTGAAGAACACAACCTATGTTATAAACATTTAACTAAGTCTCGCAAAACCCTGTCAAGCCAGGCATTCTTATACCCCTTTCTATAACATATTCTAAGGCACAGAGTTGTTAATTCGCATCACATGCCTAAGGTCACACAGCAAAGGCTATAATTGTGACATCCAGTTCTTTGCTGTGGTCACTAGGCCACATTGCCTCCCTGGGCTTTTTCTCACCTACAAGGTTATAAGCAACAGCACTGTCTAACTAGAGCACCTTTCCCACTTGCTCTGTCTCCTACGATCTCACTCATTATCTAGGGCGTATGCACCGGTTTCTCTTTAATATAACTTGGAGTGATTTGGGGCTAGAGCTCTAAGTGTTTATAGTTATGGAATCAGCTTTCCATTTACATTAAGAAAGCTGAATCTTCCTCTGTCTTTAAATCAGGATTGAAGAGGTGAGTCTGAAATGTAAAGCACCTGAGCGTTTCTGGGGTAGGGCTCTGTATAAAAATATTTGAGTATTAGGACTGTAATTCATCAAGTGTATAAAACTGGATACTGCACATTTACTACTTGCTTTTTGTGGGGCTTTGTTTTATTTTGGTTAGGGGGTTGAGAAAGGGTCATTCAGCCTTTTGAAAAATATCATCCTCTTCTGCTTTGGTATGAAAATTGAGACTACACAAATGAAAATAGCACCAGTGTTTCAAACTGGGCACTGTTTTGCTTGGAGTCCGTGCAAGAGCAGCTGCATGATTCTGTCTGTTTGCGTGCAGCCTGTGGTTTATATGATCTTTTTCGCTAAGGCTGTCACATGAAGACTAAACACAGCGTGTACCTCTTTAGAGCTTCAGATCCCCTTGGCGCATTCATGTCTGGAGCAGAGAAGGAACAGAGTCAGATCCAAAACTTTCTCCAAGGTTTGATGGGTCCCAATCCAGTGTTCAGTTTATGTCCCTCTCTAAACTGGGATGAGGAGGGTAAACCAACATCTGAGTGCATATATAACCCAGAGCTGGAGGCTTTCTCAGTTAGTATTCCGCCAGGAACCTGCATAACTGACTGGATTTTATCAGCATAGCAGAAAGTACTTACATTTCAATCATTATTTTTTACTTAGAGACACACTGGGTGACTTTCATGCCTGTTTAAATGACCAACACAAGGGCCATATATCACTTAGGCAGTATTTAGAGGGCTTAAGTAGTGCTTAGGGCTTGTGCTAATCTTCTACACAGGGGTGAGTGCCACCCTTTGGAAGGGTAATTTCCACTTCCATCTTGTGAAACCTGAGATTGATAGAAATGTCTCCATGAATAATAATAAATTCAAGTGGAAACTATGCTTGTTTGGCTTTAAATCCCCGCTACAGCATTTACAACCCAAATTTGACAGCCTTGGGCTTCAGAACCTTAAACTGGCCATAAACAAAAGTGAAATTTACCAGTCTATTTTCATTGTCCTGGCTGAGAGAACTGCAAAAAGGAAACAATCAGTTAGCATTAACCACAAAAAAGACATTTGATTTTTAAAACTCTTTAAATTTTAATTATGTACGGTGCTGAAAACAGATTCATAGAGTTTAAGGCTTGGAGAGACCATTTAATCATCTAGTCCGAACTCCTGGGTATCACAGACTATTAAATTTCACCCAGTTGCCCCTGCATTGAGCCCATTGTGTTTGAGTACTTGTGTTTGGCTAAAGCACCTCTTCCAGAAAGGCATCCAGTCTTGATGTGAAGACATCAAGAGACAGAGAAGCCACCACTTCCCTTAGTAGTTTGTTCCAATGGTCACTCACCCTCACTGTTAAAAATTTGTGCCTAATTTCTAATTTGAATGTGTCTTGCTTTAGCTTCCAGCCACTGATGCTTTTTATGCCTTTCTCCACTAGACTAAAGAGCCCGTTAGTAGGTGTGGAGAGCTAGGAAACTTCTGATTTATTTTTATGAAAAAAAAAGTGACCATTTCCCCTCTTCATTTGTATTGTTACCTGTTGAATACGAATAGGTTAATTTCTTTCTGGAGGCAGGACAAGTATTTCAGTGACTGTGGGGGGGATGTCACATAAGCATGAATGACCAAGGATTGTCAACTTGAGAATTGAACAATAGGATCATGAACTATTTAAAGACCATTTTTATCAGCTTGTAAGTATGGGCTCAGGGGACTGGTGGTGAAAAGCAGGAATTAAAATCATTGGGGGAGGGGGAGGGAACTAATGCAAATCCTCAGGCAAATAAAGAAGCAGAGAGAAGGGTAACCCCTTCTTCCTCCCTGGAGGAAGGTGCATAGACTGGTTTTACCTGCTTTGGAGAAGCCTGGCAAAGGACTGAAAAACTGTATAAAGTGTCCAGCCTGATCCAGGAGGGAGTCATGGTCACCCAATCCAAGAACTCCCTCCAACCCAGAAGTGGGTGAAGAACACCAGGAGGAGCAGAGCTGATGAGTGGGGGGCAAGCTGGGGGGATAGAACTGATGGCAGCGAAGGGGGACTGGGCAGATGGGGGGGCAAGAGATAGGCAGAACTGATGCAGGGGCAGAACTGCTGTGAGAACTGGGGGGCAGGATTGCCAGATTTTAGGGGTTGGGAGACACAGAATTAATTCGCTGGGCAGAAGACAGGGAGATAGAGGGGTGAGAGCTCCTACAGCCAGAACCACAAGTCACCTTAGTCAATAAGGAGAGTGGGGGTACACACACCCCCACACACACACACACCTCTCTGTCAGAAGACAGACCAAAAAGACACAATGTCTTCTTTTTAATAAAATCTCATGGTTTTATGGGACAGTCAAATGGTTTTTGATCTCAAGGTTGGCAACACTGTTCAGAATAGATAATACTGTGCTTTATGAAGGCTGGCAGGTCACTAGTTAATTCTTGCCTTGGCCCTGGGAGAGAACAGGACAGCAGGTGTTGAACTAAACTCAGACTTGCTAAGGTGATAATGAATTGCGGGACAAATTGCAGCCTAAATCTCCGGTCTAGAGGGAGAGGAAGGCAGGTTCCTGCCCTAAGATAGGGGACAGCTAGAGGCTTCAGACCTGAGTGGGGTGCCCTCAAAGAGGCCACAACAGAGCCAGAGGTGCAGTTACCTCTGGAACTCTGACCACTGCTATATTATCCCTCTGAAGGTACTTATACACTGTAGTCCCTCACTGGATGGCATTTTCTTTAGCGCTCGAATCATAGCTCAAATAGGAAATTATTATTTTTTTCAGAGTTTTTATCTGACTGTTGGTTCAAGCAACTACAAAATAAAACAGCAATTGCATTGTGCAGTTATTAGATATAAAGAAATAAGATACGGAGCAAGAGAATATGGGGCAGAATTCTGTCAGCCGATGTTTCCTAGAATTTAACATGAGAAGGTACACAGTCTCTTATACAAACCGCTCAGCACTAGTACAGTTACGCCCTATGGATTTCCAGGGTTGTAAATCAACATTGAGCTTATAGCCAACCCAGAAACAAAGGAGTCCTATCTGGAACAACTCCACCTGATATTACACTTGAGGAAGCTTGATTGTTGAGTGACGATATATTTAGTGATGGTGAACCACAAATTTAGGACATGTGGATTATCTTGGCTTAGAAACAAAAATTTATATTCCAACACTCCTGAACTATGGGGCAGGGGAGTTGTTTAAAATCTGGATCCAAACTCAGATCCAGATTTTGCAGCCTGCACTAAGTTTGGATGCTTTTCTGAACTCCAGCTGTGGGAAGTATTCACAGTTACACCCAACACAACATGAACATTCCCCATGTTCAGGGTTCACTACAAAATCAAGACTTGGAATGTGTCAGGTCTGCTGAGGCTCCAGAACCTTTTGTGCAAACCTGGGACTGGCCAATGCTTCAGCATTGCCGTCATGAGTGAGGTGTGGTTTCATGGAGTTTTGATGGGGAAACCAGGGGAAACTCGGCCATTTTGACTGAGATTTGCATGGAGATTTGGGGTTCTTAGCTGGGTGAGATTTCAGTGTGGGTTTTGGGTCCACCAGGAATGCCAGATCAGGGCCTCTGCGAAGGAGCAATCGCAAAATCTTTGGGCTGGATTCTTTCATTTAGCTTCTGCCCCCACTGTATTGGACAGAACCTATCAGATTCAACCACAAACAACTGAACATTTATATCTTCATCCCCAAATACACAGGGACCGAGACAGAGGAAAAGGGAGAGAAACTCCCTGGAGAAAGGTGTCTATAAACGGAACCTTAAAATACAACTGTTCAAAGCCTCCTCCTGGCCTTGAGATGAGCTGTGAGCTCCTATTTGCCTGTTTCTGGGAAGACCAAGCAGGAGGAAGTGGCTAAGTGCTGTGCAAGTACATATGTGGGAGCAGCCACACCTGCAGTGAGACACTAAACAAACCTGGGCTGTATTGCTTTTGTGGTCTGACATTTAGCCCTGTGTCCTGCAAGGTAATTGGAGTGGGAGTGGAAGGGGGAAAATGGTGACATTTGAGAGTATGGTGAGTGTTTCATCCCATTTAACCTTCCTGCCTGGAGACCTGCTAGGTGTGAGGGAGTCAGGAAGAAAAACGGCCCTTTGCATCTCTATAGAGCCACCACTTCTAGGATCCCAAAGTGCTTTGCAAATAGAGTGACCCCATGAGGGACCAACAAAAATCATTTCCTTGCCTGCTGTTAAAGATGGAGCTTAACTGCATCTTAATTGGAGCTTAATTGCATCTGAGGATACTTTGAGGCAGGCAGTACCATCAGGTCATAAAGGTTATGTCCTTGTACAGTTCTCCTTGTATTAATTCATTAATCAATCCCATTCTAGAGCCCATAACCATAGTTCCAGCACTGCATAATGCCAACATTGAGGCACATTTCCCATGTCTAGGGAAATAATATCCCATGACCCCACCCACCACAACAACTTTTAAGAAGGTCACACATTAAATCAGTGTCAGCTCTGAGACTGGAACCTAGGGCTTTGGATTACCAGTTGCATGCTTTATCCACTAGACCAGGGGTGGCCAAACTGCAGCTTGTGAGTCTCATGCTGCACTTTTACAGTTAAAAGTGTGGCTTGCAAAGCCCCCCCACCCATTCTCTACCTACCAGATTGGGGTAGGGGGAGCTCGGGGCTTCTGCCCTGTAGCAGGGCGGTGGGGCTAGGGGCTTCAGCCCTGCAGGGAGGGGGGTTCTTAGCATTCACTTGGGACTTCAGCAGGAGCGGGGCTGACGCCCTGAGCCCTGGCAGGCACGCCCATCTCTCGAATTTCGTATGCGGTTCGGAGGGTCAGTAAATTTGGCCACCCCTGCACTAGACCATACTGCTGCATAGACATCAGAACTATGTATCCTTAACGAGCTGCCTCGTGCATTAGGGATGCACACTGCGTACCCAACCAGCATGGCTTACTGTGTTTCTCAGGCAAAAGTGGGACTGGCATACTAGAGCAGTTATTTTTTCGCTTTAAAACGCTTCAAAACATTATTTTTCCTCCCAAGCCCTGTGAGATAGATCTCTGTTTTGCAGATGGTGAAACTGGGTGCAAAAGAGCTAAGTGTGGAACAACCCTACAACACCCAAAACGGTCCAGAGCCCAGAGCACGCTTAGCTACTCTGCAACAACAAACCGATACATATGGCTCACCGCTCACGGGCAGTAACAAACCACACTCACTGTATACAGCCCAGCACTCATGAGCAACCCCACGATAACAAAACATATGCTAGTAGGGAATAAAGAGATTTCAGTTCTAAGCTTTAAAGGGCTCATTATAAACAACATGAGTAAAAATCTCTATTTCAAGATGACTGATGATGGTACCTCAAGCTTTTTAATGCTGTTTGGGTTCCTAAGGGTTGTGGGTTGGGGGTATGTCAGAAGGGGGAAGATTCATTTTGTTGTGGTAGGTCCCTGCCTATAGTTTGGTGTTTTCTGTTGTCCATAATGAGTAATGACGCTTTCCATTTTAAACCAAGAGGCCAGAGCATCAATTGATGTGGGTTTCAGGCAGAAAGCTGGATACACGATTACTCAGAAAACAGGCAGAGCAAGCCAACGCTATTTCCCCCTGGCTCAATAAACCCTAAGTTATTTTTCTTCCGGAGCCTAAAGATAATGGAAACCCAAACTACTGGCCTTTAGTAATTTCCAGTCACAACTGCTACAAAGAGCAATTGGGCTCTTCTCAGTTGTCCATGGAGAAGTCTGGATGGCATTTGTATGGTATCACCTCATCAGACATGCTGACAAGGCCCTGAAGCAAGGCATTCATGCGTGATGTGCTTTCCCCTTGATTCCCAAATAGCCTCAGACACTAACAAGGAATCCCTCCTATCTAACTGTTCAGAGGAGACAGCTGGTGCCAGAAACAGAACTGGGAAAGGTACTTCCTTTGTTAGGAGCTATTACCCTTTAGCAGACTGCTCCTCAGTCAGGGTCTCCACTGGCTTTACTGACTCGCTTGCCACCAGGTAGGAAAATATCTTTCATTCTGCTTACGGGCTGCATTGGGAGGGATCATGGAGCTTGCTTTCAAAGGAAAGGACAGTGGAAATTACTGTTTTATGTAGTTCACAATGCGGAACCTGATGCACAGCGACTGCTAGGGACTCGGGATAATAGGTCTGTGATGGAACGATACGGTATTCCTTTTCTTCTAAAGGGAAGGGTAAACCTCATAGTGGTTTGCAAAGAGAAGGAATCCACAACTTGCACTCAGTTCTATCTGTTACAATAGCAGTGACAGTAGCATTAACCAAGGCCAACTGCCTTAGGACTGCAGGAGACAATTTCCATGGGCAACCAAGGCACTGCCTCCCTAGCTGGCAACCATTCTCTCTGAAGTCCATATGGTAATCAGGCACCTCAATTAATAGATAGACCCAAAGCCAGAACCCTGGATCTCAACACTTCTGACCACACAATTGTTCAGGCCAATCTTTAGTTACTACAAAAGGGCCATTCCCTGCAAGGTGCTAGGCACATCTCAGGGGATTCAGCATCTTGCCAAATATAACAGACTATTCTTTGTTCAATAAACACTGTTAATTGTTGTTTTTAAAAAACTCTCTTTTTTCCTTTCTTCTTGGAGAAAGGGGGGCAGGGAAGCAGCCACCAAGCACTCCTTGGAAGGGACTGTGAGGGATAATGAAACCACACCCCGAGGCATAGAGGTGTCCCCTTTAAGGTTGTAGGTTCAATGTATCTTCCACGACATTCTTGACTGGCAAAGCAGAGCTTATGCTCTGCTGTGTCCAGTGTGTTCTTTCCATACAATAGGCCCCAGAAATCTGGTTTGGGTTGGGAGTCAGCAGTTAAAGCCCTCACATGAGACAATGGGATTTGCTTAGGCAGCTAGAGTTACGTGTGTGAGTGTGTGTGTGTGTGTGTGTGTTTGGTTTGAACCCAAACAGGCCACGTGGAAAAAGCTCCCCCGGCAACGTTCATCCTTCCAGAGTGGAGTAAAGTTCTGGAGCTGGAATTGTCTTTAGGTCAATAATCAAAGTGAAGGGATGTGTGTGTGTATGTTGTAGGGAGGTTGGAGAGAAGGGGCCAAGCAGGCACACGTGCCTTTGAAATGCAGTTTTTAAATTACCGGAGCTCTCCATACATCATCATCCCCATGGGCCTTTCCACTGAAATGGTGATTAACCCTTAACCCCTGCAATTCCACACTTGCACACTCAAGGCCAGATTCACAGTTGCTCTTTTGCTGTGCTGGGTGCAGGAAAGAGTATGACTTGACTTAAAATACTACAGTGTTCCTGTTGGCATAGGTACTGTAATCCACTTCCCCAAGAGCAGGGCCGGCTCCAAGTTTTTTGCCGCCCCAAGCAAAAAAAATGTCCCACGCCCCCCGGCCCTGCCACAACTCTGCCCCTTCCCCACCCCAGTCCAACCACTTCCCCAAATCCCTGGCCCCGCCTCCTCCCTTGGGTGCGCCACATTTCCCATCTTCCTCCTCCCTCCTGTCCCAGGCAAGCCTGGGTGGGAGGGAGGGGGAGAAGCGGAGCAGCGGCGGGCTCAGGGGAGCAGGCAGCAGTGGAGCGGAGGTGAGCTGAGGGGGGGAGTGGTTCCTCTGGCCCCCCCCCGGTTACTTCCTGCAGCCCTCCCTGTGCCCCCCACCGCCGCAGCTCACCTCCGCTCCGCCTGCTCCCCTGAGCACGCTGCCACTGCTCCGCTTCTCCCCCCTCCCTCCCAGGCTTGCCGCAAAACAGCTGATTCGCGCAGCAAGCCTGGGAGGGAGGGGGGAGAAGCGGAGCGGCGGCAGGCTCGGGGGAGCAGGCGGCAGTGGAGCGGAGGTGAGCTGGGGGGGGGGAGTGGTTCCTTTGCCCCCATCCCGGGGTACTTCCTGAGGCCCTCCCCGTGCCCCCCCCACCGCCACTGTTCACCTCCGCTCAGGGCCGGCTCCCAGCTTTTTGTGCCCCAAGGGAAAGAAAAAAAAAGGAGCTGGAGTGCCGCCCCTTGTTAAGAGCCGCCCCAAGCACATGCTTGGAGTGCTGGTGCCTACAGCCGGCCCTGCCCAAGAGGCAGTAGCTAGGTAAACAGAAGAATTCTTCCATCAACCTAGCGCTGTCTACACTGGGAATTAGGTCAGTATAGCTATGTCTCTCAGGGTGTGAAAAAATCCACATCTCTAAGGCTTTGTCTATACTGGAACTTCGTTGGCAAAACTTTTGTCGTTCAGGGGTGTTAAAAAAAAACCACACACCCCGAACGACAAAAGTTTTACTGACAAAAAGCACCAGCGTGAACAGCGCTTTGTCGGCAGAGCACTCTCCGGCTGACAAAGCTGCTGCCGCTCATTGGGGGTGGAAGTTTTTTGTCAGCGGGACAGCTCTCTCCTGCTGACAAACAGCAGCTACACTGCGCGCCTTTCAGCAGCACGGCTGTAGTGGCACAGCAGTGTCACTAAAAGGTGCATAAGGTAGACAAAGCCTAAGACACATAGCTATACAGATGTCAGTTTCTAATATAGACCAGGCCCAACTAACTCATTGACTTTCAGTGAGACTTAGGTGTTGCAGTGCTGGGTGGGGCAACACCTAACCACCTGTAAAAAATGTGGGCCTAAGTTTTTGGTAGCAGGGACTATCTCTGTTTATCCACAGAACCCAGCAAAATGGAGCCCCAATCTGGGTTGGCACCTCTGGATGCTACAGTAAGATAAATATTTAGGTAATAATAAAGAGCTCAATCCTCAGTTATTCCAAAGAAGGCTCAAAGCCACCTTCCTGCCTCACCCAATCCTGGAGCAAGCTGGGGGCAGAACCAGCCCCTGGCACAAGTTAAGATAACTTGAGTAAAGACTGGCTGGAGCAGGGGAGGGATAGCTCAGTGGTTTGCGCATTGGCCTGCTAAACCCAGGGTTGTGAGTTCAATCCTTGAGGGGGCTATTTGGGGATTTAGTTGGGGATTGGTCCGGCTTTGAGCAGGGGGTTGGACTAGGTGACTTCCTGAGGTCCCTTCCAACCCTGATATTCTATGATAACCATTCTGCTGGCCCACCTACACACCAAGCAACATACCATGGTGTTAAAAATAGCCCTGTGGCTTGGGCTGCAGCTCAGGCTCTGAAGCCCAAAGAGGGGGATGGGTTCCAGCTCAAGCCACAATATCTACACAGCTATTTTTAGCACCGTAGTGTGAGCCCCAGTCCGTCGACAGGGGCCCGGAGACCTGCTGCTGCGGGCTGCCACTCAATGTATAGACGCACCCTTGAACGCAGCCTGATTTGGCTTTTCCCCCTCACGTCCCAGGAACGCCTCCACACCACTGGGGGAATTCCCTTAGGTCAATCCCCTTTGAGCAGCGGGAAGGGACTTACTCTGGGGCAAAGGTCTAGTGAATAAGAATAATTAGAGCTCAACTAATGCTTCCGGACAAGGAAGGAAATAGCTGACAATGATAAGAATTGCCACCAGATGTCACCAGTTCAGGCAGCTTTGTAGAGTTTTCAAAGGACAAGCAAAACCAAGGTAGCAACAAACTAAACAAAAGCTAAATTAAATAAACACAGATTTAGTTTGTTTACTAAAGGTCCCATCTTCCTGCTACCTTAGACACTGAGTAATTTTGTTAGTAATGTGGGTTACAGCAAACACACCAAAGGAGAGGCAGAGAGAGAACCTGCCCGTGTTCAGGTTTATATTTCCCATGCAAACATGACAGAAAAGCAATTATTCAAATAAAATATAAGCATTGGGGGGAGGGAAATGTCTCACCGCCTATGCAGCAGCCCTAAAAATCTGATTTTAAAAGAATAAGGAGAGCAGCTTTTTGGTTTCTACAGTAGGCTTCTATATAGGAAGGCTTTACTGCCTTCCCATTTTTAATTATCGTTGACTCAAAAGTTGCTGGCCATTGTCAGTGAACAAGAGGGCTGATCATACTCTTAATTCCAATCTTGCAAAAAATAAGAATTCTCAAGAGTGTGGGGATAGATGAATTCTGAGCCTGCTAATGTACAGCATTGTTTTATTATGTTCCATCTTAAAAAGATACTCAGAGGGTGGCTTTTTAATGCAAAGGTGCATCAAAAGGTGGGATATGGCCCAGAATGTTTAATGCTCTGATTAAAGAAAATTCCATGCAAGAACGCAAGAGACACATTTATGGGTAGAATGTAACAGTAATGGATGTTGACTGCCCCATAATATTGGAGCAGTATAAAGCAACTAATGAACTTGGAAACTCCCTGGTAAAATCGAATCCTTCCTGTACGTAGCATTGTCATTATTTTTCCTAGGTGAGAAACAACCTATAAAAGGATTCCTAGAATTTGTGATGCAGAAAATTTCTAACTAGTGGGGGGAATTTTTTCCAGCATACTCCGACTCCTTGGATCTTTTTTCTCACCATGACCAATTCCCCATTGCAGAGGTGACATTCAGTTCCACATTAGTAAGCAAACAGCATTTCAGGAATCTATCAGGATAGACAATGGATGGACTGGAGCCAGAGCCCTAAATACTTTTAAAATATTTTACCTGTTGTAACTGCTTCCCATTCTCGAGTGGTAGATAAACATCCTAGGAAGTTCCCGGTTAATCCCTCTGCCTGGAGTGAAAAGTGGGGAGGGGGGAGGAGTACTGAGGTAGACGTATGGTTTGATTATGCTAGACAATGTAGTAATGCCAAAGGGGCTTCGGCACATCGCTGTAAACATTCTGCACCTTATTTGTTTTAATAAGAAGAGTAGCAATTCTCTCAAGGTCTGATTCAAAGGCCACTGAAATCAATAAGAGTCTTTCCATTGACTTCAATGAGCTTTGGACTAGGCCCCTGATAATATTATTGTTAGCCCTCCACAGAGAAGTAGTCTAAAAAACAAAGGCTGATTTTAGATTACCTCTTTTTCACTGGGGACAATGGAATTTTTCTTAACAGGCTGCTGCTCTGAACAGAAGATTTAGGAGGCTATTCTCCTTGCCCTATGCACACAAGTCCAATGAATGTCAACAGGAATGTCAAGTGCTTATAAAGAGACTGGTCAGAAAACAAAGAGGCTCTCTTAGCCGAATATTGGATCACAGTGCAGCGTGTCGAGTATTAACTTTAATGCCGCAGTTCAGCAGGTCAGGAAATCAGGCAGCATCCCTTCTGTCACAGCAGGAGTCCGGTTGCCTTCAGATAACGAGAATTTATTATTCCTATGAGGGGGTTGTAATGTTTCTGACACCAGGCAATGGTTTTGTTTGCATGTGTGAATGTATCCTGTAATCAGTAGTTCTGCACCATCAGGGAACAAACTTTACTATTGTACACAGCAGCTTCTAAACAGAACTGTCTCACAACTGGCAACACGCATCCCTCATGTTCTGACTGACTATACAGTCAGTTAAACAGAAGGTTAGACTATTGGTAACATCGCCCTCTAGTGACCCTCAGTAGTACCAACATTTGTTTCACAGCAGGACCAAAATTATGAATATAACCAATCCTTCTCTTCAAGCAAATCTAAAATACAGGTGCAAACTCCAATTTCACAGACAGTGACACAGTGAAGATGGTACATATATTTATGAAAAGGGAGTTACTGGATTCTTCTCTTCTGATTTTTTTAATGCAAAATTTTCTGTGAGCACTGCAACATGTGGAGCTAATAGATTTTTAAAACTATAGTTCTATAGTAAGTCTGTTTACCAAAAAAACAGAACATACAAATGTATATATTGAGAGATTAGTTGCATGTAAAATTTACAAAGGATTAGGCGTCAATATTATTACACAATATTGCATACACACCACATAGCTAGAATAAATTTTAGCAGGTTACTGAGTTGATAAGTAGTCACTGACCTGTGATGAGAAAGGTATGCCCATTTCTTTAAAGACTTGTTAAAATTATGCTTTTCATGGGTTACTAGCATTCTATAGGTACTGAAGACTAATGGCCAATTTCTGTTCCTGTTTATTCCAAATTTACACTGCTGTAACAGAATGTGGCCCCTATCCAGTTAAGATCTTTCTAGCTCTACATGATAATCTTCAACGTAAATGACAAGTGATTATCAATTACACTTTTTTCACTGATTCTTCCAAACTCATATTGTAGATCTGCTTATTTTAGACTCTCTAGAACATTTTTTATTCCCTTTATAAAGAACAATATCTGTAGCCAAGTATTGTTTTAGTGCATTTGATTCAAACCCAAATCTGTCTTTAAGACAGGCCTGCACAACTCGTAAAGCGGCGAGGGCCATATTACTCCAAAGAAAACAGCTGAGGGCCGAAACCCCCCAAGCGCCGCCAACCCCCCCCGAAACACAACACCCCCCCCAGCGCCGCCCGCCCCCACGGAAACAACCCCCCTAGCGCCGCCGAAACACCCTCCACACCCCAGCACCACTGGCCCCGCGGAAACAAACCCTCCTTCCCCAGCGCCGCCCCACCGAAACAGCAGTATTGAACCTCGGTAATATGTTATAGCGGGCCCCTAAGGTAGTATAATTGAGGTAAAAGAAAAATGTTTTTTTGCTAGGAGTAGAATAAGATCTTCCCCCCACTTTGTAATCAATTGCCCTGTTGAGTGAATGAGGTGTAAATGAGGAAGGCGTAGAAGGCAGGCTCTAGGATTTTTGCTGCCCAAGCAAACAAAATTTTGGCTGCCCCCGCCTTTTTTTGTGCCCCCCCGTCCCCGTCCCAACTCCACTTCTTCCCAACCCCTTCCCCAAATCCTCAGCCCCGCCTCCTCCCCTGGCGTGCCGCATTCCCCCCCGCATTGCTTCCTGTGGGCCCCCCTACCACCTTGCGCCCTAGCTCACCTCTGCTCCGCCTGCTCCCCCGGGCGTGCCGCTGCTCCGCTTCTCCCCCCTCCCTCGCCTGAGAGCAGGCGTGTTCAGGGGAGCAGGCGGAGCGGAGGTGAGATAGGGTGGAGGGGCACAGGAAGTAACGGGGGGGGGTAGAGGAACCACTCCCCACTCCAGTTCACCTCCAGCTCCACCATCGCCGCCTCCCCCGAGCGCCAACCACTTGGCTTCTCCTCCCTCCCAGCCTTGCTGCACAAAATAGCGGTTTCGCGCACGGCAAGCCTGGGAGGGAGGGAGGGGAGGGCGGAGAAGCGGAGCAGCGGCGTGTTCAGGGGAGCAGGTGGAGCAGAGGTGAGCTAGGGTGGGGGGCGCAGGAAGTAATGGGGGGGTAGAGGAAACCGCTCCCCGCTCCAGTCACCTCCGCCGCCTCCCCCGAACGCCCCGCGACTCGGCTTCTCCCTCCCAGCCTTGCTGCGCGAAACAGGCAAGCCTGTGAGGGAGGGGGGAGAAGCGGAGCGGCGGCGGTGTGCTCAGGGGAGCAGGCGGAGGCGAGCTGGGGCAGCGAGGGCACTTTTTCCCCATGCCCCGGAGCCAGCGCCTATTATGGCCAGCTCCAGAATGCCGCCCCTAAGATGTGCTGCCCCAAGCACCTGCTTGTTTTGCTGGTGCCTGGAGCCGGCCATGGGAAAGGGGATGGGAGCCAGACTAGATCAGTAGAACAGGTCAGCTACCGATTCACCGCTCGCCTCCTCAGCCCCCACCCCTCCGGCTCGCCAGCTCACCTGCCCCCCCCCCGCCACTGCCCGCCCGCTCGCCTCCTCAGCCCCCCGCCGGCTCACCTACTTACCCCCTGCCACTGCCCGTCCACTTGCCTCCTCACCACCCCTCCCCCGCCATCGGCTCACCTGCCCCCCCCCCACTGCCCGCCCACTCGCCTCCTCAGCCCCCCCCCCCCCCCCACCGGCTCGCCTACTCACTCCCCACCACTGCCCGCCCGCTCGCCTACTCAGCCCCCCTCCCTCAGCCCCCGTCCCTCACCCGCTGCTTGCCTACTCACCCCCCCACGGGCCACACACAGTGAGTCCACCTACTCAACCCCCACGGGCCCCTGGGACGCATGTTGTGCAGGCCTGCTTTAAGACATGGTCAATGGGACATGGTTTTGTGCATGTAACCCTGTGTTTCTATTTAAGAAAATTTAAAACCTAGGCTCACTTTGAGATTGTAGCCCTTCAGCGTCAACAGAGGGCCTGCAGAAGAGAGACTCAATGTAGGAACCACAGGCCAATTATTCTAGAAGGCTCCAGTTCTGGTTGGCTCTTCAGTGCAGACAGAGCCAACCTATAGAGCTGCAGTTGCCACAGTCATCTGTGACTAAGGAACTGGTTCACTGTGCTGTGCTTGAAATTACTATGCAGATTTTCTCAAGCTGATCTAGAAAAGTGAAGCTGTTGAGGAAGGTTTGCTAGGTTGGGTGAGGCGGGAGAAATCAGAGGAGAAAAGGCAGTTGAAAGATGCTGTTAGAGACAGAAAGAGAGTTGTTGAGGAAGAAAAAGACAGAAAGTTTATCAGCAATACAGGCACCAGCAGTGCAAACTTCCCCACCAAATCTGCCCCGGTCCACTTTGAACCAGACAGAGGCCACCAGTGTACTTCAGATAGACCACCAAGCAGCCATTAGACTAGAAATTAATATCTAGTTCTTGGATAGCACTTTTCATCAGTACATAACAACACACTTTACAAAGGAGGTTTTACAGATGGGGAAACTGAGGCATAGATTGTGGCAAAGTGACTTGTCCATTATCACACAGCAGAGCAGGAAATAGAACCCAGGTCTCCTGTATCCCAACCCAGCATTCTATCCAGTAGACCAATTTAAGCCACAACTGCTTTAGTCTGGATTTGACCCAGCAATCTAGAGGTAAAAGGATCTTTTATTCCATTAGCAATCCCCTGACCCTGCCAATTCCTCTAGTCATTTCTCCAATGCTATCTTTGTAAACAGCAAAGAAAGCAATACTTTTTGTCCAGTGAATTCTGTACTAATTTTGAAATAGGAAATGCATACGAAGGTGGGAAATGAAAAGAAAGGACATCACTCGTTTTCCATAAGCCCCATATTCTGTCTGCTATTTTTGAACTAATACAAAGGATTAGTAGGTTACATATTACTAGAGATAGGCCTGAGCTGTAAGATTCAGCTCCAACTTTGAAGGGATCACATCAAAACTGCTGGCTTGGCCCACTGCAGAAGGAATGGCTGGTGGCAAAGTTTGGAATGAAATCCAAACTTTGGAAAAGTTCTTGGGTGTTCAGATCCCAGCCCCATCTGTATTCATTACCTAACGGGGCTTGCATGCTATTTAGCTCCATGTGCTAAAATTTTAAAAGGACATGGTTACAGTTGACATTCACAAACCACAGGTTCAACCTTCCTTTAAAAGCATCTCCCCCCTCCCTCAAGGTAACTTCTAATTCTTAAAGTTTTAGTGTCTTCCTTTGCAATGGTGTAATGGTGCTAAAATCCCATTTCTTTGCTGGTGACATGCCAAAAAACAAAGGGCACCAGGCTTCTTGTGCACAATGAGGTTGCAGAGCAACCACATCCCATCCCATCCTCAGCTCTGCGGATTTGCATTGTACTTGTGAACAGAGACTAGTGAAATGCAGAAGAAACCAGATGTCCAACTGTCTCATAAATCAAGCCTCTCAGATCTCAGTGGGGAAGCAAGGCGGTGTAGTTAAGATTCTGCTCTCCTGACGGTTAAGTTAATTCACTGGCCTTTATGATGGTATTTGAACATCACACCTGGCCAAGACCAGCCAGATAGAGCTATGCAGTTCACTTTCAACCATGAAGGTTTTTACACACATCTTCTAAACCACTCTACATGATACCCAGGATGTCAAGCTAGCCACTGACTTCTTTATATGAATTCACAGACTCAGGGAATTTAAGGCTGGAAGGGACTGTGATGATAATCTTGTCTGACCTCCTGCTCAACACAGGCCATGGGAATGTCACCAACTGATTTCTGCCTCAAGAATATAACTTCTCATTGAGCTAGAGTATATCTTTTAGACAGACATCCAATCTTCATTTATGGGCTTCAAGAAAAGGAGAATCCACCACATCCATAAGTAAGTTACTTACTTTCACTTAATTGTAGCACATGGAGTCCACAAAAAACAAGAAGGGAAATCAAATCTAGAGAGGGAACAGAGGAGGATAACTACAAATAGTCAGTCTCTGGCATATAGACACGAGCCCAAATTAATTAGAAGTGCCTAAATATTCAGATTCAGAATTACTGTCCTAATCCAACTCCTGGTATAGATTTGTCAGCAATTGTGCACCTCCTCCTTATAGAATCTTTTCCTTTGGGACCATTTCATTCTCCCTGTGGGGCACCAAGTAACTGCAGGAGAGAGATGTCTCTCAGCTTAGCATCTTGGATACAGTTTTCTATTCCACTCCAAGCTATTTAATCATTAAGAGGTTAGGCCTTTACCCAGCAAAATAAGGCCTTTTATGTTGTCTTTGGTTTGAGTCCACTCTCACTCTTTCATTCCCATAAAACCTAATATATTCTTGCCAAACGTATAATCGTAGGGCCATGAGTGGTACTGTGTGTAGAATACCAACTACATGGTCATAAAAGTATGAGAACAGCATTAGTGGCTAGAAAAGAGAGACAATGAGAGTGGAAAATAGTATTCATTCAACTTTTCTTGTGGAGTCAAAGGCAGCTGGCAAGCAAGAACATGTTCTAAAAATAGAGTAAATCCTTAAAGGAATAACATGAAATTAAAGAAACAATTCCAAGGCAGCTGCTCTGTTAAAGCTATCCATAGATGCACTTGGATCTCCAAACAATCAAGTACATAAGGGAAACATGTAACTCACTTATTTTGGCTACTGCAACAGTTTTCTGGGATCCCGTTTTGAACTTCTGGCCTTGGGATGTTCACGTCTAGAAATCTGTCATAAACTTTGCAAACTCCTGAGTTCCTTTTACCCTGGAACACGGGTTCAAGACCAGCTTCAGTTCTAATAAGTGAAATGATTTTACTGGTCTTAGATTCATTCCCAGTGAAAAAAATAGCAGACAGCACTAAAGCCCTATATATAATTTGGAATGATTGATTTTGTTCAGAGAAAGCCCCAGAGAGAGTTGGTACTAAAGGCTGAAATACTTTAGTTTTATCAATAGAGAGAGGGTGAGGTTTGGGAGCGGTGTGGGAAGTCTCTAATTTCAGCTGCCTGACTATTGTGTTAACAAAGACTTAAATGTTATAGTGGAATTGGAAAAGGTTCTGAGAATGGCAACAAGGATGATCAAGGGTATAGAATGGCTTCCACACATGGAAATTAGGGCTGTTCATCTTAGAAAAGAGACTATGGGGCGGGGGGAGGGGTATGATAGGTGTCTTTAAAATCATGAATGGCGTGCAAAAAAAAGTGTTATTTACCCTTTCCCAGATTACAAAAACCAGGGGTCATCTAATAACATTAATAGGCAGCAGGTTTAATACGAAGTAGAGGATGTACTTTTTCATACAATGCGATGGTCAGGGATGCAACCCCATCCTCGGGGTGACCCTAAACCTCTGATGGCCAGAAGCCAAGAGATGAAGATGAGAAAATCTCTACAAAATTGCCCTGTTCTGTGCACTACTCCTACAGCTCTGGTACTAGCCACTGTCAGAAGACAGGATACTGGGCGAGATGGACCATTGGTCTGACCCAGTATGGCCGTTCTTATGTTCTTAGGCTCTAAGATACCAGTCAGTTAGCCTCAGAGCACTACCAAGAAAAGTTGGGCTTGTCCTTAACTGTCTTAGGGCTTCTTTAATGAAGCCAATGCATGGGGCTGGACAAGCATCCAGTGCTATCGTATGTTACAGATATATCATCTTCAAAGTGGCAAATTCCAGAAAGAATGCTTCCACTTCAAAGAGTGCCACCATGCGTTCATACAGCACAACTGCTACAAAAAACGTGAACCAGGAATAATCTCTGCTAAAACTGGAACTTGTGAAGCTCTGATTCCAAAACACTAGAAGTCCAAATATGCCATTTCCGAGTATGCAGGTGCTCTCATTCGTTAAAGAAACAATTACATCAACAAGAGGCAGTTACACACATCAGTCGTCTTTCTTTGGAGATACACAAAGGAGTAATTTTGGCAATATGGATGGGTCCAAAGCAAAAACAAACTTTTGGGAGAATACAGTTTGACAAATAGGGCACTCTTTACAGTATTACCCAGACACCTCCCCATTAGGCTTAACAAGGTATGCACTTCTGTAACATATGGCAGAACTGGACTTATGGGTGGTTTCAAAACTAGGGAGAACCAAACAGCCTCCAATGTGGTTTTGGAAATATTTGTCTGATAAAGGAATGCTTCCCAGGCTTTGTTCCAGAGAATGTAACTTATAAAACAAGTTCAAATCTATCCTGGAGGAGCAGGGAAAGGTTTAAAATAATATGCTGCTGAGGCTCTGTATAACATTCAGTTTTTTTTGAGTATTAGTGATTTAGTACCTGAGCAAAATTTCATGAAGGGAGAGACAATGCCGTGAACTGATGATCGCCAGAAAGAATTTCACACAGAACTTATCAGTCTTCTCCTCTTTTTTCTTCCAGTGTTTTCCTCTCCTGGGGAAAGACTGAAAAAGGCCACATTTGAGAGAGAAAGAAAATGAAAAAAGGCCTGAAATGAGCGTGTCTACCAAAGCTGGTTGAAATGTTTTGTTCAAGACATTTTTTCGATTAAACAAACAGGCTTTTTCATCCAAACAGAAATTTCCACAGGAAATGTCCTTTTGGGACAATTTGTCATGTTTTTCTACAAAAACAACCTCCCCCACCCCAACTTTTTGGGAACCAAATATTGGGTCAAAAAATTATTTTTTCTGAGGTAGCGGTCTCCCTTTTGTAAATGTGATGTACTTGCAACCTGCAGTCAGGCATTCAGAGGTCAAGTACTCAGATTTGCACCTGCAATTTATTTTTAAGTTAGTGGGCGTTCTAGGTGCTTAGCTTCTCTCAGGTCAGGTTGTAAGTGTCATGAGACAGAAGCATGTAAACTATTAGATACAGAGTAGCTCTATCTCCTCTGTAATGCATTAGCAGCAGGATCAAAGCTAAACAGATGAGGTTTATAATATAGTTATGGGAAAACAATAAAAATAAACCCTCTATGTTATATGTATGTTTGAATTACAGTGTGCTCTGTCGTCTTTGTGTCTATCAATCCACTTGTCTGTAAGCAATTAATATATAGAACGTGGTATATAAGACACTGGTTGCCTGAGATTTCAAAATCATTTTCTAGATCTGAAAAGTTAAGATAAGCATGGATAAGCTTAGAATAGCATGTAAACTACACCTCTACCCCAATATAACACGACCTGATATAACACAAATTCGGATATAACGCGGTAAAGCAGCACTCCGGGGGTGCGAGGGGGCTGCGCACTCCGGCGGATCAAAGCAAGTTCTATATAATGCGGTTTCACCTATAACGCGGTAAGATTATTTGGCTCCCGAGGACAGCGTTATATCGAGGTAGAGGTGTATTGGGTTCTTATCCAAATCAATCCAGAGAACCTTTTGAAGTCGGCCCGTCACTAACACTAATATATTTGTGTCTACAAATCAAGCTGCCACTGAGTTTGCTGTGTGCTCTGGAAGAATTTAATACTGGGAAAATTAGAGCCAGATAGGGTGATCAGATACTGTAGCAAGTGTGAAAAATCAGGAGGGGGTGAGAGGTAATAGGAGCCCATATAAAAAAAGCCCCAAATATCGGGACTGTCCCTATAAAATCGGGACATCTGGTCACCCTAGAGCCAGATGAGCCTGTACCTCACTATAAATTCAGCTAATCTAAAGTCCTGGCTTGCAGAATTATGGGTCTTGTCAGCATCTCCGCTGTAAAGAGTGTTGTGGTGTCTGATTCTTGTGTGGTTCGAATGCCTTTGTTTTTGAACATTAAATTTGGCTAAAATGGAGGTCAGTGCTTCCTGCCAGGTACCTTAAAGAACAAAAAGAATGTGAGACACTGATGTTTGAATGTAGCACATTTATATTTCTCAAAGCTCCTTTCCACGAGTGTTTCTTTGGACGTGGATTACAGAGTATAACCCTTGAACACATGAATTCCCAGATGTTTTTATTCAGAACTTCTTATGAAAAGGTGCCAAATTGTCAGCCTTGAGGACCAAAGTCCTCTATCCACGGAACAGATCCAGCACTGGGAATGGCAGGGCAAGGGCTCTGTATGGGCATTCCAGGACCCCTCATCCCCCTGGGAAAAGCCACTGTTACAGATTAGAGGGTAGTTCTTTCTCTCCAGACCCATTGAGTGCCAGATCCTGAGCTGGGGTAAAGCTGCACCTATTTACACCAGCTGAGGACTTGGCCCTCAGTCCTCAACATTTTTGCTGAGCCTTGATACCAAGGGTGCCTATTGCTACGATAATGTGATGGAGTCACTTGTCCAGTGAACACTAGACTGACCCAATCACCTCATATTGTATACTATGAATCACCAAGCAGGTATACCTTCTGGCCCTGCCTACCTGAGCTATCTCCAAACTGGTGCCCAAGAAGTGAAAAGGCTTCAACTCCCATTAGCGATCCCCTGAGGTACCCCCTTCCTGTTCTGTTAACCCACTGTGTGCTGTGTTATTGCGGCGGTCTGAAGCAGTACGTACTATGTAGTACACAATATGTGTTGCAAAACCTGCTCAGAATAGCTTAGGGGCAGAGTGAGAGTCATTAACTCTGAGCTTCCTGCCTCTTGTGAGTTTCAATCGGACATTGTATGTTTTTTTAAACCGTTTTTTGAGCATTTACTTTTAGTACATGTGTCGAGAGAGAGGAACGATAACTTTAAAAAGAAACGAGTCCCTATGATCCTGGCTACAGCCAACAGGGAACTATCAACATTTAAAGGAGCCCCACCTTTTGTAGTATGTCACTGGCTCATCCATTGCACGAATCACCTGCAGAGGCTGTGTTTAAAACAATTGTCAGTGACTCCTCTAGGTGTGTCTAGGATCCTTCCCTGCTCCTTTAAAAGTGTGGGTTCAAGAAATGTGCTGCATACTTCGCTGCCATAAGCCTGTTGAATTTCTTACAGTCTTGAAGCCGTGCCACTGGGAGAGACTCGGAGATGGCCGAAGGGGAAATAACAACGTTCACCGCCCTGACCGAAAAATTCAATCTTCCACTGGGGAACTACAAGAAGCCCAAACTCCTGTATTGCAGCAACGGAGGCTACTTCTTGAGGATACTTCCAGATGGCAAAGTAGATGGGACAAGGGACCGAAGCGACCAACACAGTAAGCAAATCAGAAATGTGTTCAGGACACAGCTCTTACTTGGCTTATATGACTAGTGCTGCCTTTACCTTACTGCTCCTTTTTCTCTGGGAGGCTGGCATTACACATCAGCTGCTTTTCCAGCCAAGAAGGGATAGGTAGAGTATTTATGCTCTATGCCAGGTTCTCTCTCCTGACATGGCAACAAACCATCCAGAGGTTCAGCATGTGAAACAAGGTCTACTATATATACACTCTCCAGAGATACAGGATGTACAATACCTCACATTTGTCAAAATATTAAATATAAAATTAGTCATTAAAAAAATAAACCAGAAAGACTGACCACAGCAGGAGAGACTGAGATTCTAACTGAAGCACAGTTACCAGTTTACACAGTTAGTTGGCAACTAGAAGAAGGGGTTTAGGAGGATGTCAACATACTACATTGCAAACTCAGCCGTCAAACATGGTATCTGCATTTCCCTCAGTCTAGAAGATTCAGCATGGTAGTAGGGTTGTTATGATGTTACAGCTGTGCCTTTTTTGCAAGTTAAGTCATGCTCTGGAGCAAGTGTTAAGGCCCAGATTCCTAAGCATGTGTCATGTATTCTATTGGAATGCTTTGCACAGGATTTACTCTTGCCATTGGTTAACTTTTCTTTTCCCTTATGTAGCAAAGTGCAGTACATTCCTGAGGGACGTGCAGGTTTAACAATGGAAAGACTCAGCTCAAAAAAGTTATTCTGTGATTTATCATTTTAAAAATGCACTCATATTGCACTTATTTTCTCAAAACAAGTATGGTTAATTCTATGCTGAGTTGGTTATGTGTTTTATGTGCTTATTTGTGCTCCTGTAGTATAAAGGACACACAGTACTGTTGTGACTACCAACTGGTGTAGCAAAATATTAAGAGAGAGACTTAACCAATTATCAGTAGAGGCCTGCAAATCTGTGGATGTGGATATCCACAGACCATGTTTGCAGATGGATGTGGATCCAAATTTTGTATCCACGCAGGGCTCTAGTCATCAGAGTTCCCATATGTGGCTGGATTCTCTCTTTCCCCTCCATAACCGGCATGTTACTAGGGTCAAGACAGGAATCAGAATCACTGCAGTCCACAGACATCTCCAACAGATGAGTCAGAAGGGGACCTGTTCTGGGCCAAGCTAGCCAGAGCAGAGATAAACTTCTCACACAGAAGTCACCGTTTGCCTTACAATTTCCATATTCCAATGTATAAATGCATCTTCAGACATAAGGAGCATTTTCATACATTTGAACCTGCCTTAGAAGGAGATCCCAGTGTGCTGACAAGCTCTTTTAGTTTGCTCACAAATAGCTCTGTCCTAGAGTTGATTCAGCAAGAATCCTCCTTTCCCCCAAGTCTCTACTCGAGGTGGGCCTGAGCGGCACTATTCAGAGCTGAACTTCTCCAAAGTTTCAGTTTGTTCAGATACAGTTTCTCATCAGGCCAGCTTCAGTCTGTAATGAAGCAACATCACAGCATGGTTTTAGGGGACGTGGTGCTGCTAGGAGTGGGCCTTCATACAGGTTTTGAAAGATCCCATGACACATTAGCAGGAGTACCCTTATTTGGGTAATTACAGTCTGCGTATCCAAGTTCCCCTGCTGTTTCAACTAGATGCAGAACTATTCTTCGCTTCCAGTCCTTAACTACTACATAGCATTGCTGTGCACTGTCATACAGCTGGTGCATTTCACCCCAATGGCAGATGCATTTCAGTTGTAGGTGAAGGAATCCCCGGCTATCAACTGAATAGGAATTGAAGTTTATAAATTGTTTTGGGGTCCTTTAGCATGAAGGCGCATAAATGATTATTACAGCAACTTTTTTCTGGATGCTTTTTTATGATGATTTAAAGCAGACTTTTTTTACTCACAGTTCTTTAAAAAAAAAAAAAAAAGAATGAAATTTTGCAGTTTTTTGGTGCTATCATTTCTTTACTGGGAAAAGAATCACAGAACTATTTTAACAATACACCCATCCATGCAAAGATTACAACACACATACAAAAGATTCAGTCACACCTAGCAAGGGTTAAACGGGGCTTTTAATGCATTCTTGACATTGATCTGATTTCCTTCACACTGGCAGATCGTTCTGGGCTCACATATGCCTTGGCTATGGATGTTTGGACACTTCCAAGCCTGTGTAAAATTACTATTTTCTTTATGAATCACATACAACATGTACGCCATGTGACTCCTCTAGTTTCCACCCATCTTGCCAAATAAGTTTCTCTTTCCCAACCTCTTCCCATTGCAAGTGCTCAGCTCCTGAGTCTCCATATTGCTTTGCTAATGAGGCAGATAATTATGCACTTTACAGTGTGTTGGTCTGGGACAAGAGACCTTTAAAAAAACCCAAAACAAACCCAAAGTGCTGCCTACTCTGTGTAGGGAATTAATGATCTCATACAAAGATTAGTAAGTAAGAGTAGGAGCTTCCCAGCACTCTTGGCTAGGAGTATTCTCTCCCCACACTGCTAGCACTGGTTGCTGCTACCTTTCACCCCAGGCGTGGCTGCGTTTCAGAGGTCTAAACATTTTTGAAGTGCATTTTGGAGTTCTTCAGGATGAAAACTTTTGTACAACTGTAAGGCATTGTTGTCCATGCTTTAAATTCTCATGTTTCACTTCTTCCATGTTCAAACCATATACTACTATTATTATTGCTTTGTAAAGTGCTATGGGATACCAAGCATTATATGAAAGCGTGATATGAAAAACCAAATTCTATGCTTCTCTGGCTAGAAGGGATGGATGTTTGGCTTCTTCAGTAGCTGATCATATTAGTCAATAAGGATACTTTCCCTTACATCTGTAAGGAACCCAGCCTGTTCTGGATGAGCAAGACCCCAAGGCCAGATCCGTGGATCTGACAAAGCTGTGCTTGATCCAGGACCCAAGAAGGACTCGCTCCCTCCTTTCAGCTACCTTACTGCTTCCTCAAACTGGGGACCTGAAGTCTGCTCCGGGTTCCGCTGGCAGTATCAATTCTTTTGGGACCATACCACCAGCTGGAGATTGTTGGGATGCAAAGCAATCCTGACGTGCCGCCTCTTCCAGGAAGAGTGAATAGATGGTGTAGAGTTGGTTATGCAGCTTTATGCCACCTGAGGTTTTCTTACAATAGAATAATCCCCAGTTGCTACCTTAAGGGAGCTTTCTGGCTGCTTTGCGTTAACTGAGCAGTGCAAAGCATCCAGATTGGAGTGGGGAGTGGGTTGAGGATTTGGTCCCAAAACTCCATGGGATTCCTCAGCCCATAGCCCTCAACAGCTCACTATTGAACTAATCTGGAGCTCTGCAGAATGACTGGTTCTGTTAAAGAGCATTCCGACGTACTATAGAAAATAGCTGTGCCAGGGAAAAGAGATGGACTTAAATTCCAAGGAATCTGTTTGAAAGTTCTAAGCTATTCAGGTTATTACACTTTCAAAATGCTTGGGAGGGTTTTTTTTTTAAATAAATGCCAGGCAGGAACTGGATGGGGAGATGGAGGCAGGGATGGGAAAAGGAATGACTACAGCAAGCCTCTGTCTTAAGGTGGTCCGGGGTTTATGAATTGTAAGGCTATGCTTTTCTTCATGAGAACACACTGTCTCAATGCACTGATTTCAAAGCAGGAACCTTTTCTGTTGCATGTGTAAACTCTGCTACTGAATATTTACTGGAATATAGCTGGACTACACACTGCAGCTGTATCTGGCTAAAGAGTGGTGTTGGGAGAAGCCAGCTGTGCTTTACAAATTCTAAGAAAAGCACTTGAAAAAAACTTAGCGCTTTATTTGTTTGGTGAAAGCCAGTTTGTGGCAGAGTTTTAATTATAAATGCCATTTACACACACACACACACAAACAGCCTCACAGCAGACTGAAGGAGGATGACCTCACTTTGAGTAAACATAGCAAGGGACGGGAAGTCTCTAACCTAGAATAAACTGGGCATGTAACCTTTCTCAAACCCTGCTCAGAAGAGGAGGTGGGAAAACAAACATGGGGGGTTCTTTGGAAGGCAGGTTCATGCTCACAATATGCACAAGTCAAAGTGCTGAAAGTGCTGTATGCACCGAACAGACTTCTGCCATTTTGGCACTGAGATACTGGACCTGGGATTAAGTCTGGGTGGCACTGCAGCCCCTATGCACCCTCACACACACAGCAAGGTTTGAGTCTCACAGCAAACATCAAGTCACACCATTTGCCAAGGGGCATCCTAGGAATATACATTTTTAAGCCTATAAACTGCTATACATTCCTTTAATAGTAAGTGTCTGATCTAAACCAACAAAGACACAGAGGTTCTGGGCCCAGTGGCCAAATAAATTGACCTCACAAGTCTTCATAGGCATATGTGTCTAGGAACATAAGCTTATGATCTCCTACGAGCAATCACAGCCTAAGCTAGGGTGACCATACGTCCGGTTTTTCCCGGACATGTCCGGCTTTTTGGCAATCAAACCCCCGTCCGGGGGGAATTGCCAAAAAGCTGAACATGTCCGGGAAAATGCCAGGCGGGCACTTCCCCTCCCGCGGTGGCTCTGCTCCTCCCCTGACTCTTTGGCTCTGTTTAAGAGCTGAGCTGCCCGAGCGCTATGGGCTTCAGGCAGCCCCCTTGCCTCCGGACCCCAGCCGCCGGCCGGGCACTTCCCCTCCCGGGCTCCGGCGGTGCAGGGTCTGGAGGCATGGGGGCTGCCCGAAGCCGGTAGCGCTCGGGCAGCTCAGCTCTTAAACAGAGCCGAAGAGTCAGGGGAGGAGCAGAGCCTCCGGCCGTGGCGGTTCTGCTCCTCCCCTGACTCTTCGGCTCTGTTTAAGAGCCGAGCGCTACGGGCTTTGGGCAGCCCCCATGCCTCCGGACCCTGCGCCGCCGGAGCCCGGGAGGGGAAGTGCCCGGCCGGGGGCGCAGGGTCCGGAGGCATAGGGGCTGCCCGAAGCCCAAGCGCTACCGGCTTCCCGGTTTGCCGGACAGCCTCCAGACCCTGCGCCCCCAGCTGGGCACTTCCCCTCCCGGGCTCCAGCTGCGCTGGGGAAGCACCGGCCGGGGGCGCAGGGTCTGTGGGCTGCCCGGCAAACCGTTAAACCAGTAGCGCTCGGGCAGCCCTTTTCGCGTGGCTGGGAGTGGGAAGGAGGAGGGGCGGAGTTAGGGCGGGGAAGGGGCAGAGTTGGGGCAGGGATGGGGGTGGGAAATGGGCGGGGCCAGGGCCCCGTGGAGGGTCCTCTTTTTTTATTTGTTTAATATGGTAACCCTACCTAAGCGCTGGTTTATTTTGGGACTCAGACAGTCATTTCTGAACACTGGTGTCATGCCAGTTCACCCAACTGAACCCATGTTAAAGTAAGACACACAGGGCTGGGGAGGGCGGGAAATACCTGGAACTGGACAAACAAAACCCTGTCAATCAGAAATGCTGGGAGGCCTGGGGCCTCCACAGAACACTAACCCAGACAGGACTGGGGAGGTGGATGGTGCTGCTAGTGACCAGTGTTGCCTTTCCAGTTTGTTTTATGTATTTTTACAATGCTCGATTTAGCTGAGGTGGCAGTGATAAAACTGCAGAACAGGCAGGGCATGGTCAGCGGTAGTGCAGGCTTCCCCCAGCTTCCCTCAGCCCTGAGCTGGGGACTGCTTTTCCAGGTGAGAAGCAGTTCATCCTCTAGGCTCATCCAGCCTTTAGTGTCTCTGCTGAAACTGCCAACAAGAGTGTCAACGCATTCCAACAGCGGTGGTGATTTTGTGAAACGGATATTTACCCACTACGAACTAGCATGTGGCAATCAACTAATTACCTAGAGGCCACCACATAGCGGCGACTTTTGAGTGCCAGACTCAGCCACCCCAAAATCAGGAATAGTTCTGGGAAATCTGTTACTTTCCCAGACCTTTGCCAGCTCCAGGCACCAAGAACGTGTATCCTTTCCTTTGATCTCTTCCTCCAGCAAGGAATCAGAGCAGGTTGCGCTAGAAGGAAATGGCCAGCTACCGTGGCGAGTTCTCCACCATGGTTCACTCATGACAAGCTGCTTACTCCCCTTTGCATGTCGCCAGTGCTGCTTGCTGAAGGATGTCGGTTTGCAAACCTTTGCCAGAAAGGATCTGAGTGTCAATGAGCTACTAAACTTGGACATCCTGATGAAAAATATTTATAGAGGAAACTCCTTAAAGGGATACATGCCAATGGAATAACCCTGGGTACAGAGAACATTTCTGTGCACTGAAAATTATGAGCTAAGCAGGTTCCATGCCTCTATATTTTATAGATACTTAAGTGGGATGAGAATTTGCCCAATAAAACACACCCTCAATGCGTGGGCAGGCTGGTGACCTCACCTGGCCCGACTCTCCCTTTTGGATGTTATTCATATGGCTGGTAGAAAGCATTGACTGACAGGGAGCAGCCAAGAACCCACTTCAGTGGGTTCTTATTTCTCTTGAGTGTTATGCTACCAGCAAAATAATTCACTCTACTCAGAAGCAATAAGGTCATCCCCAATGCCACACTGAAAACAATGAGCCTCTGGTCATAAGAAAGCAAAGGGGAAGAGAAGATCTGTAATTTATCAAGGTTTTCCTGACGATAGAGCTAATGGAGCGTGTGTTTGTATTTGCAAATGCTCGCTCATGCACAAATCACAAAAGATTTGGAATTTGGGGATTGTTCTCATAAGCATCCAAAGTTTTGGATAGTTATCTGAGTGCAAACTTGGCTAGGAGATCTGCTGAGAACAATCTTTCTGGCACTTCTCCCCCCATGCATCCAGTTCTAATTAGTAATCCCACCAGCAGCATCTTTCTTGCAATATTCAGGCAATTCTGATTCTGGAAATCAGACAAAGAAAGAAAACTTCACAGAACATTTTGGACTCTTAAACGTGAAGTTCATGCTCAATTCCAAAAATGGACAAAGGTTTGGGGCTGATTCTTAATTATTCTCTATTTTACCTAGTTCCGGTGGGGAGGGTTGTGAGGAATCCGTGCATGGGCTCTTGCCTGCTTTTCCTTCCCAAACTACTTCTCTCTTCTTTTTCCCATTCAGCCACGTTGCTGCCTGCTACCAGCCTAGAAATTGTACAGCCAGCCAGAGAAGACTTTGCTTCTTCATTGTGGGTGGATGCTCTCTCTCATTCTTGTATGACTATTTTAATTATGTAGCAGCCTCTCTTCCTGTTTCCCTCTCTCCTTCCTAGTTTACTCCCTTTACCGGGTTCTGGGAATGCAGCTCTGAGCAGAACATAAGCAGACTGGTGGTGTTCCAGTTCAAGGACGTGCTGAATGCAAGATCCCAATTTGAACAGAGCAAACAAAGGAGTCACAAATGACAGCAAATCTGCTCCCATCCAATTTGCTAATCAAACATTATTTACTGAACAGTAAGTGCCTGATTAAAGGAACTGAGCCATAGCAACAAAGGTTTCACAGGGACAAGGGCTTCTGTCATTTCAAGAGACGATATTACTTTTTATCTTACCAAAATGAGACTAAAATAAAATAAGGGAGGAATCAGCTAAAAAAATTTCAAACTTGTCTCCCAGTGGCACTGGATTTCCCCAGGTCATGAACACTATTTGATAATGAGTCTTTCCGGGGCAGAAGAAAACTGACTGGAGGCCTAGAAATATGATGCTTCATGATCCTGATTTTGTAAGACTCTTCACATGACGAACGCAATAGTTATTTGCCTGTTTTAAAGTGATGTTTCAATTATTCACACTAGAGCTGGCTACAATATTTCTGCCTAGCTGCCCATCACAGTAGCATCTAAGTCTTCTATCTGAATGGAAAGAGTTTTCAAGAATGCTCCCTATACATTATTACGTATTGGATCCCCTCCCTAGTGGAAATATATTTTTGAAAGAAATGAGCATTGGGTTTTTAATCATTTTTGCCTAGACAATCAGAGTGAACTAAGAAGAAAGATAACCAGCAGGAAAGAGTGTCCACGCAGCTCAAATTGGAAGTTTTTTTAAAAATGCAATTTTATGTAAGAGGACATCAAGTGTGGTATAGACACTAGGACCTGCTCGCTGGTCTCAGGCGATACAACAGGGATACACAGAGCTTTCCCCCCGTCAAAGTCACCAGTTCAAATCCAGTCTAGGTTGGTAGTGACTGAAAGTCAAAGTCTGGTGGCCTGTGTTGAAGTGATTCAGGGTCTCAGTCCAGTTCCTAGTGGACAACTCTCCATGTCACAAAATTCACTACCAACTGGCGCCCTATTAGCAGTCTCAGTTGACAGGTCAGAGATTTAATACATTGTACCAGAGTTTCCCAAACTGGGGTCTGTGGACCCCTGCGGGTACTCCAGAGGGTCCATGAGTCATGTCCAGGGTCGCTGGCCCTGCTGATCAACTCCTCCCCCTCCCTCCCAGTGCCTCCTGCACGCCACGGAACAGCTGTTCATCGGCATACAGGAGGCATGGAGGGGGGAGGAGTGGGGACGGGGCATGCTCGGGGGAGGAGGTGGAAAGAGGCAAGGAAGAGGAAGGATGGGGACTTGGGGGAAGGGGTGGAGTAGAGGTGGGGACTGAGCAGGGGGCTGAGGGTCTGTGAAAATATTTAAATCAAAATGGGGGTGCTCAGGTTGCTAAAGTTTGAGAACCACTGCATTATACTATCCACGCTTTCTTCAGTAGCCAATTGTTTTCCCTCTCTGTTTACATCATGGCGGGGCAGCTACCCACATTATAGTAGTATAAAAATGTGATCACTTGACCTGCCTCCAAAAGGAGATATTTTCTAGGATGGAGACTGACCTTTCCTACTTATTTAGTACCCTTAGTACCTTTGCTGGGAGAATAACTACACTTAGACATTAATAAACATGAACTCAAAACATTATATGATTAAGAAACTTTTAAATAAAAAAAGATTTGGGGCTGAACTCTGCTCTCAGAGTATGTACATGAAATCGGAGTAACTCCATGTCATTGGATTATTACTATTATTATTAGTGTTCCATTAGCCCCAATAAGCTCCAACCAAGATCACGGCTGTGCTTGTGCTATGTGCTGTTGCGCTATCTGCTGTAGCTGCACGTGGTAAGAGACAGTGCTTTCCCCAAAGAGCTAGCACTCTGCATGGACAAGGAACAAAGGATGGGAGAAAAGATTATTACTATACCTATTTTACTGGTGGGAGCTGAGGGGCAGAAAGCACTACGTGACTTGCCAAGGTCAGAGAGCAGGTTTGTTAGGTAGAACTATAACCCAGATCTCCTGAATCCCTATCCAGTGCTTTTTTAAAAAAATGTCTTCCTCTGATGTAAATAAAATAAAATTTGGCCCTTCGTTCCTAAAACACGGGGACGGGGATCGGACAAGGAAGGGTTATTACTGTTTCAGCAATATATTGTCTCCCTTACAAACAGTCTCACCCTTATGAACAGGCACTTTGGATCAGCATACGATTCTCTCCCGTTGCTAACCTTCCTAGAAGCATTGCCATATCTGTGACGCCTTTTTTTTGTTTTTTTTTCTTTTATTTTTGTTGTTTTATTTTTACTTTCAGTTCAGCTGCAGCTAAGTGCGGAAAGCGTGGGTGAAGTATATATAAAGAGCACTGAGTCTGGACAGTTTTTGGCTATGGATACCAATGGACTTTTATATGGATCAGTAAGTATGAGGTTGATGTGGTACCAGACATTGAGAATTTTGAGGTTGGCAGAAATCTGGTAGCTCTGAGTAATGTAACCCACAAGCAACATTTAGTCTGTTTGTTATTTTTGCAGCTGGATCACCACTCTTTACCCAAATTTATTTTTGGAATGAATAAATAAATAAAAGCTTGTAACGGTGCCCCAAAATATTTAACATATTATCGTTCATAGTTGGAAGCAGTAGCAGCATCATTATAGTGTCTTTTCAGCTGCCAGTTTTCAGAAAGAGCCTATTAGGAACTCTTGGCCAAAACTTCTCTCTTGCCCATAGACTGCAGTGAAGTTGCAGCTGCTTGCCCTGGGGCTGGCCATCGTCCTGTTTTGTAAACTCCCTTTTTTCAGGACGCATCACATCAGACTCTTCATTCTATGATGCAAATGTTGCATTGTAGCTTAAAACTTCTCAACATCCTTTCTAGGTGAATTTAGTGCTTCCAAAAAGGTATTGATGTGAGGTGAAGTTTTCTGTTCTCAGATTAAGTAAACCACAGGAAGCAGCATAGCTCCCAGCCACCTGCTTGCCAATTTGCCTCAGCCGTGATCTGCAGGGACCACCTGTATGAGGGAGAAGGTAGCAGTGTCTCCAAGCCATTCAAACCTCGGCCTTTCCAGTCATTCTCCCAATGAGGACACTTAGTGCCACACATGATGTCTGTTAACAACTGACCTGAGATCACCCTAATTTTGGTATGACATACAATTGCTGATTTCTCTGTTAAGCATGTGCATCTGTCACAGGGGCCCTGCTCCACCTCACCTTCTTACCCCAGAAACTGCACCGAGTCCTCCAGGTGCGCTATCAGTGAAGATTTATTTCAAGTCCCCTTCACCAGTATCACCAGGGTCCCCCGTGCTCCCACCTATTTACAGTGTTTGCCAAGCTTTAGGCTCTCTCCTGAAAGGAGCAGAGGTCTCCTGACTCTGAGACTCTCTGTAACTAGGCCCCAGGTAGCCCTGTTCCTCCCTTCTCCCCTCGCTCTTCTCTCCCATTGCACTTCCTTCCTGTGCCTCTGATCATTCCTGGACTGATGGCCAACTGAGTTCATTAATCCTAATCAGCTTTTCCTGGAGAACTAATTAGCTTCTAAGGCATGGTCTACACTACAGTGTTAGGTCGACATACGGCAGCTTACGTCGAACTCATTATGTCAGTGTACACACTACAGCCTTGCTCCCACCGATGTAAGTGCCCTACTACACAGGCATAACAACTCCACCTCCAGGAGAGGTGTAGGGCTTATGTCAGTGCAGTTACGGTGACACAGTGTCCCTGTAGACACTGTTACTTATATTTGTTGGCTGTCATTCTTGTCAATTTCACGGCTCCAGCAAAAGCTGCCTCCTGGCTCGCCAGCCTGGGTGCTAGCCGGGCTCCACTCGAAGCCGGGCTGCCACCCAGGCTCCTGGCTCAGGCTGACCCCTGGGCTCCCCACAGGGAGTCCTGCTGCCCCCCGGGGTCACAGCTTCCCACTCTGATCTGGGCTCCCACCCAGGCTCCTAGCTCCCCACTGGGAGCATGGCAGCTAATTGGACTCCGGGCACAAATCTCCCTGCTTGGAGCCCAGCTGCCCTCCCCGGGCTTCTCTCCGGGAATGGGGCAGCCACACCAGGCTCCTTGGCTCCCTGCTGGGAATGGGGCGGCCACACCAGGCTCCAGGCATGGATCTCCCCGCTGGGAGCCCAGCAGCCCTCCCCAAGATCTCAGCTCCCTGCTCCACACTGAAAACATGGCTGCTAACATAGGGCATCTTAAGTGTAGACATGCCCTAAGTGATCAAAGTGAAGGCTCACTGGCGCCCACCTGTAATCCCAGCTACTTGGGAGGCTGAGGCCAGCGGATCACTTGAACTCAGGAGTTCTGGACTGCAGTAGGCTATGCCAATCAGGTGTCCGCACTAAATTCGGCATCAATATAGTGATCCCTGGGAAGCTTGGGGTCACCAGGTTGCCTAAGGAGGGATGAACCGGCCCAGGTCGGAAAAGGAGCAGGTCAAAACTCCCCTGCATTCTGTCACAGTGTCTCAGAGCTGGTGAGTGCTCATGAAAGCAGCTTACTGATATAATTCCACAGCCATCGCTAGCTATTTGGCAGCTGCAGAAAGAGTGGACCAATTGCACTGATTTCAATGGAACTGCACCACAGATGAACTGGGCCCAGGATGTGTAGCTGCTCAGGAGGCGGCGGGGTTCTTTGACAAAGAAACTGATTGCAGACAGGATAGTGTCACAGCTCACTTGTAGCTGATTGAAAGGCAGGTGCCATGAACAAGTTACTGTAGAGAAGTTAGCTTAGCCAAGGAAACCTACTTAGCACGAGCTTCCACCAATTTTAGGAAAGTGCCTGTTTCAAATGAACATTGTATTAATAGAATGGAGTCAGATTCAAAAACCAATGGTCTTAAAGGGGGGGTTTGGGTAGAGCCTCACGGCAAACTACGACTCCTCAAGTCTAACTGAGTCTAGATCACTGCACTTAGGGGCATGCTTATGCACTTAGGGGCATGCTTATGCCATTCGCTCTCACCGTGGATATTTGGAACTCTTTTTCAGCTGTTACCGGGTGAGGAATGCTTGTTCTTGGAAAGAGTGGAAGAAAATCATTACAACACGTACACGTCTAAGAAGCATGCAGATAAGAACTGGTTCATTGGTTTAAAGAAGAATGGAAGCTGCAAACTGGGACCGCGGACTCACTATGGCCAAAAGGCCATCCTTTTCCTTCCTCTGCCCGTGTCCGCTGATTAAGAGAAGTATCCAGGGTGCCATAAAATGACCCTGAGTCTTAAATACCAACTTCTATTCCTTCTCTCTCTCTTTCACTGGGCAGTGTGACAAAGAGCTTAATTTTAGATCCAGGAATTTTAAATCTAAACACCTTAAAAATAAAATAGAGCTATTTAATTTTGCACTAACCAAGTTTAACGTGGAGGTGAGGAAAACACTTGTAGAGCAATGGGCAGGTTGTCTCTCCAATGCATTCTTGTTGACGGGTCTCCATTGTCAGACCTGCGCAACAGAAAGCACATGTGAGGCACATCTGAGGCAAAATGTGTGCACTGAAAAATGCAAAAGGACTCCAAAGAATATACATAAACTCGTGTTTCAAAGGGACAACACAGGAATGTTACTGCCCTAAATGCATGGCTTACTAGAACTCTAAATCAATCACACCTAGAGAGAACAGGTGCATGTTTTATATTTCCATAAAAGTAAAACTTCCCTAGAATATATAGGTATTTTAATGTAATCTAGACAGTATCTAATATACACTTCAAAAAATTTAAAACTGCATCAGTATTCAATTTATCAACTGAAAGCAGAATTCTGCACCTATCCTAATTGTGTACAGCTCAACTAACCACGACCCATACTCTTGAAAACTAGACATCTAAGCCAATCAAACACTACTAATATTACTATATTTCTTGTTAATATCCTTCATATGTAATTTGTATTAATTATTAAGTGACTCGGTAGACATTATAAAGAGTTCAATAATATGAATTATAGGCAGTCAAAGCCAGTTAATGTTATCTCAAGAAGGATGCAGATGGGATAAAGAGGGGTATGATTTTGACAAGAAAGTCTGGGAGAAAGATCATGGGGGAAAGGGAAGTAGTCATGGAACTATATTACCAGCATGGGTAAAAATCAATGATTTAAAAAAAAAATTGGAATGTTTTTATTTAAATCGGATTTTTTGATAAAATACTTTTTGAGGAAAAAACCTATCTAAAGATAGTTTTAAGATACATTATAGCTCAAAGATATCTCATCAGGAAATAGGGATTATAAATTCTAATTCTATAGTATGAGACAATATATTCACGTAATGTTTAAGAAAAGTTTTGTAAATGAGTTCCAATAGTTCATGGATTAGGGACCCAATTTTAAGGAGTTCCAGGGGCTTCTGTATAGATTATTTAAGGTAATCTTTCTATCTACCCAATGGGACTCAATGCTCAGTCTAGAGGATACCATCAGAGATGCTTAGTTTTGCAGTTCTCAAACTGTGGATTTGTGTCTCCGGAGATAACATACTTGTTAACAGCAGAAATGTTTTAAAAATAAATAAATAATATATAGAGGTGAGAAATAACAGACCTCAACCCTATTGTCCCTCTGCAAATTTGTGTACACAGAGTCAATCCCTTACCTCTCTCTAAAAGTGCAAAGTTTCAAAAAGTTCAATGAATAGAAGATCGTTGGGGGTGGAATAGATCTGGACAAGGAGAAGAAGTATGGAGATAAATGTGAGAAGGGAGGGACAGGCAGTAGAAACAAAAGTGAAACTGTCTGAGGAGCATATTCCAGAAGTCTGGAGGTCTTTCTGAGTGTAGCCTTCATTGATTTGAGATCTACCATACCATTCTCTCACTAGAAGGGAAAACCTATAATGGAAGCAGGCCGTAAAAGAGACCCAGTTTGGGAATAAGAACCATTCAAGAAATATGTTTGCTGCTGATGTTTAAAGAAAGTCACACCAGTGAATTGGTGGAAGTCACTTAAGCACTTGGATTTAGAGACTGTTAAAGTGATAATCTCACTTTAAACAGCAGTAGCTTCTTCTGCCAGTATAGATAGAATATTTTCTTCCTTTGGACTAATTCATTCCAAACTGAGAAATCGTTTGGGACCTGAAAAAGCAGGAAAGCTTGTTTTTCTTTTCCAGATTATGAACAAACAGGAAAAAGAAGGTGAAGACGACTAAGTTAGCTTCAGAAGCCAATATTTTAAGTTTCTCATGTTGACCTAGCTCACATAGTTGATTTAATTTTTTTTAAAATGTTTCATTTCACTATTTTAGTTAAAAACAATTTTAACAAAAACAAACCTGATTTTAAAAAACTTGAATGTTTAACTAAATTCGAAAATTCATAAGCTTGTTTTGTTAAAATATTATGTTTGCTGTTGACGAAAAAAAATCAAGAATATATAACATTGTTGTTTTAGTTAAATAAAACAGTTTAAATGTCTGTCTGGTGATGTTCTCCTCCTAATACAACATGGCAAGAAAATCCTCCAAATATTAATGATTAACCTGTTGAACTGGAGATAGTTCACTTCCCAGTGACTTCATAAATATCTGCTTCAGTTACCTTTGGTAAATGAAATAACCAAACAATCATACATTTTCTGATATAGCTGTAAAACTAATCTGAAAAGTTTTCAAAATAAATCACTTAAAAAATGTATAGTGTACCTTCTAAAAATGAAACCTACATCTATCCCTGAGTTGTGAAGAATATGTATTAAAGTTATAACAACCAACAAGAATGCACTTTTAAGTAGAAATCCATGATTAAATCGAGTCTTCCTGACTAGTGATTTAAATCAGGATTTAAATCAATTTGATGTAAATCAAGTCCATCCTGTATATTACTGTAAAACAATTCATCATTTTTATTTTGCTCCCAAAGCTAATTTTCTATTTGAAAGCGTAGTTCCACTCTGAATAGCAGAATTGTGACACTGTAAAAATGGCACCATGGGACTTCAGTGAGTTCCATATCACCGTATGTGCTGAGTTTACTAATAAAGGAGTTATTTTCTACCTGACAGCCCTGCAAACTCGGGCCTTGGCTACACTTGCGAGTTACAGTACTGTAAAGGCTCCCCCAGCGCTGTAACTCACTCCCCGTCCACACTGGCAAGGCATTTGCAGCGCTGTATCTCTGTGGTTGCAGTACTGCATGTACTCCACCTCTCCGAGAGGAATAGCGAGTATTGCGCTGTGAATGGCCTCCAGAATTATTTGGCAGTATCCCACAATGCCTGATCTGGCCACTCTGGTCATCAGTTCAAACTCTACTGCCCTGGCCTCAGGTAACCAACCATGTGACCCACCCTTTACATTCCCCGGGAATTTTAAAAATCCCCTTCCTGTTTGCTCAGCCCGGCGTGGTGTGGAGTGCTATCAGCGAATCTTTCCAGGTGACCATGCCTCCACGCGCCAAGCGAGCCCCAGCATGGAGCAATGGTGAGTTGCTGGACCTCATCAGTGTTTGGGGGGAGGAAGCTGTACAGTCCCAGCTGCACTCCAGCCGTAGGAATTACGATACCTTCGGGAAGGTATCAAAGGACATGATGGAAAGGGGCCATGACCGGGACGCCCTGCAGTGCAGGATTAAAGTGAAGGAGCTGCGGAGTGCCTACCGCAAAGCCCGCGACGCAAACGGCTGCTCGGGTGCTCCCCCTGCAACCTGCCGATTCTACAAAGAGCTGGATGCAATACTTGGGGTTAACCCCACCTCCACTCCGAGTACCACCATGGACACTTCAGAGCCGGTGTGGGGGGAAGGGGGAGGAAGAGGAGGAGGAGGAGGAGGAGAACGGGAGTGATGGTGGTGGGCCGGATGGAGACACCCGAGAATCCCTGGAGCCATGCAGCCAGGAGCTCTTCTCAAGCCAGGAGGAAGGTAGCCAGTCGCAGCGGCCGGTACTTGGTGGAGAACAGAAGAGCAGGTTCCCGGTAAGCGTTTTTTTTTTCGGGAAGGAATTTTTTCGGTGCAGGCTCTTTGGGAGAGGAGGGTTAGGCATGCATGCCTAAATGCGGAATAGTGCATTGATATGGTTTATCACACTGCAATAATCGGCCTCGGTAATCTCCTCGAATGTCTCATCCAGAATGTGTGCAATGCGCTTGCGCAGGTTTATCTGGAGAGCCACCGTGGTCCTTGTCCCAGCCAGGCTAATGTGTCCGCGCCACTGTGCCGCGAAGGGCGGGGGAACCATTGTGCACACAGACAAGCTGCATATGGGCCAGGGTGGAAGCCGCGTTGCAGTAGAAGACCCTCCCTTGCTTCCTAGGTCACCCTCAGCAGCGAGATATCATTCAGGACGAACTCCTGTGGAAAATGTTGGGACAGTGTTCAGTGTAGGTGCCCCCTGAAGCTGTTGGCTCTCCCCAAGGCACAGAAACCCAGAGGACAGTGCAGCCCTGAAACAATCAGTCCCCCTTACTCACCATTTTGAGGCTCCCCAGGGATATGTGTGCTCTGTTTCGGATGGGAAAATTATGCTATTGTGTAGACCCTGTGTGTTTTCTACTCCTTAAGTGCGGCGGGAATCATTACTCTGTCTGGTATAAACAATGCTGCCTCTGTTAAATGTTGCATTTTGCCTATACAGCTGCATCAACCTTGAGACCTCAGACGTCCCTCTTATCGCCTGCTCAGAGACTGCAAAGACTCAGGAAGAGACCGTGAAAAAGCAAAGAAGACATGCTGCAAGAAGTGATGCGGCAATCTATTAAAGAGAATGAGAAAGCACAGGACTGGAGGGAGAGAGAAAGCAGGATCCGCCAGGAAAACGCAGCGCACCGGCGGCAAAGCACCGTGCACCGGCAGCAAAGCACTGATAGGCTCATAAGCATCCTGGAGCGCCAAGCAGATGCTATCCAGGAGCTGGTAGCCGTGCAGAAAGAGGAGCAGTACCGAAAATGCAAACGCCATCCCCCCCACAGCCCTTGTCCCCAAACTCTTTCCGTTGTGCCCCACTGTCACCTCCAACCCACTTTCCCCAACTTCCGTGTTCTTCACGCCACCTGCTGCCTCCAACACCAGTATCTTCACCACCCAGCCCTGAAAACCACGACCCTTACCCTCTGCACTCAACCCCCATCACCATGCAGTATAGCTGTCCTGAAGTGCAGCACTCACTGCACAGCACACCAGACAGGACATACGCGAATCTGTGATTGTACTGTTCCCCACTCCACCCTCTTGTTTCTTTTCAATAAATGGATTCTTTGGCTTTGAAAACATTCTTTATTATTGCATAAAGTAAAAGACTCCTTAGCCCAGGAAATAAACAGGCACTGCAAGTCTGCTTGTCTGCTAAGCAGACACTGATTCCTAAAGATTGGAACTACTGCACTTCACTCCTGTGCAGGGCACCAGATATCACTGCTGGTTTTCAGCCTCAAATTTGCTCCCTCAAGGCATCCCTAATCCTTGCAGCCCCGCGCTGGGCCCCTGTAATAGCCCTGCTCTCTGGCTGTGCAAATTCAGCCTCCAGGTGTTGAACCTCGGAGGTCCATGCCTGAGTGAAGCTTTCACCCTTCTCTTCACAAATATTATGGAGGGCACAGCACACGGATATAACTGCGGGGATGCTGTTTTCGGCCAAGTCCAGCTTCCCATACAAAGATTGCCAGTGGGCCTTTAAACGGCCAAAGGCACACTCCACAGTCATTCGGCACCGGCTCAGCCTGTAGTTGAACCGTTCCTTGCTGCTGTCAAGGCTCCCTGTGTAGGGTTTCATGAGCCACGGCATTAACAGGTAAGCGGGATCTCCAAGGATCACAATGGGCATTTCAACTTCCTCTACCGTGATCTTCCGCTCTGGGAAAAAAGTCCCGGCCTGCATCTTCCTGAACAGCCAAGTGTTCTGAAAGATGCGTGCGTCATGCACCTTTCCGGGCCAGCCTGTGTTAATGTCAATGAAACACCCACGGTGATCCACAAGCACCTGGAGAACCATAGAGAAATACCCCTTCCGATTAACGTACTCGGATCCTAGGTGGGGTGGTGCCAGAATAGGAATGTGCGTCCCATCTATCACCCCTCCACAGTTAGGGAACCCCATTTGTGCAAAGCCATCCACTATTTTCCTGCACATTACCCAGAGTCACGGTTCTTCTGAGTCGGATGCGATTAATGGCCTTGCAAACTTGCATCAACACGATTCCAACTATCGACTTTCCCACTCCAAACTGGTTTGCGACCGACCGATAGCTGTCTGGAGTTGCCAGCTTCCAGATTGCAATAGCCACCCGCTTCTCCACTGGCAGGACAGCTCTCAATCTCGTGTCCTTGCGCCGCAGGGTGGGGGCAAGCTCCTCACACAGTCCCATGAAAGTGGCTTTTCTCATCCAAAAGTTCTGCAGCCACTGCTCGTCATCCCAGACTTCCATGACGATGTGATCCCACCACTCGGTGCTTGTTTCCCGAGCCCAAAAGCGGCGTTCCACGGTGCTAAGCATGTCCGTGAATGCCACAAGCAATTTCGTGTCGTACGTGTTACGCGGCTCGATAGCATCATCGGACTCCTCACCCTCACTGCCACTTTGGCTCTTAAGGAATAGTTTGACAGGCAAAAGTGACGTGCTGGCGAGACTCGTCAGCATACGCCTCAGCAGTTCGGACTCCATTTCCCGCAGACAAATTGCGCTGCACAGAAACCGTTGAAAGATGGCGCCAAAGGTGGACGGAAACAAAGGGATTTCTGGGATGCGAAGTGATGCATCACAGGGCATTGGGACAGGACCCAGAATCCCCCGCACTCACGCCCCCTTCCCACAACCCATGGCACCAGAATGGGAAAAGGTGCTCTGTGGGATAGCTGCCCATAATGCACCGCTCCCAATAGCGCTGCAATTGCCGCAAATGTGGCCACGATAGTGCTCTGGGCAGTTGTCAGTGTGGACAGACTGCAGCGCTTTCCCTACTCAGCTGCACGAAGTCAGGTTTAACTCACAGAGCTGTACATCTGCAAGTGTAGCCAAGGCCTCAGCCTGGGAGTTGACAGTCAAACTGGGTTCTTCCCTTTTCATGTATTATCACTAAGAATGAAAGCTCTGCTGATCGCATTCTCCCTTCATTGACGCCAGTGTAAACTCATTGACTTGGTTTGCATAGCTGTAACTTGACTGGAACATAATACACATCACCATTTATAATAGCACAGGAAGAAACAGAATCCAGTTCACTCTCCTAAACTAGAAAATTAGGTTGATTTGATTACGTCAGTCAGGGGTGTGAAAAATCTACACCTCTGAGCGTTATAGTTAAATGATCTAAGTCCCTATATAGGCACTGCTAGGTTGACAGAAGAATTCTGTCAACCTAGCTAACATCTCTCAGGGAGGTGGATTACCTATGCTGATGGGAGAACTCTGTGCTGCTGTAGCATTTTAAGTGTAGATAAACCCCTAGTCTCTGCCATTGCTATGGCTAGTATCACTACTATATTTCTATGATTCAATCTTGCTCCCACTGAATCCATGCAAGCAGATTCAGGGATATGGTGCATCAGTGAGTTTCTTTGCTAGGAGTATAGCTTAAGGACTGTGCATATGAATCAACCCCCTTCCTTCCTGTTGTATTGTAGCTTCTCTCTGAGCAGAGCTGTCATTGAGAGTTAATAAGAGTTCAACACACAGAGCCCCTAGAGAATTGGTACCTACACTGGGGAATAAGTTAAATAAACAGAAAGATTTGTTCTAATGTTGCAAAATAGCCTGTAATTCCAAAAATTCAGGCAGGCTGAGATTCACTATAGTCCGGACAGAGCATAGACTAAGGCGATTTTCACCCGAAGTGTCTTTTCTCCTTTGTCCTGCCTGACGTTCTGGATAGTAAACACATCTACGTGGTCCATAACCCTTAAGATTCCCATTCACTTTTTAGCACACTTCCCTACCCTTCTTAACACTCACAACTGTAAAGACTTCAGCTCTATTTAATTAATATTAAAGGATACACTAGATGCCTACATTTTTTTAATGGTTAAAATAGTTTATTTAATGACTCTAGGTCACTAGGGACAAGTGCTCCTGGTAGATTAAAAGGTTGGAAAAATAGAGTTTATTTTAATTGTTTATATTACAAATCATTACAAATTGTGGAACTACATGTTCACTAATTGCATTAAGACAACTCATCTAACATTTGGAAGAGGAACCTCTGACAAATTTGAAAAAGTTTTGGTCTAACTTTTTAGAAACCATTGATTAAATCCTAGTTAATGGAAATCCAAGATGTCGCACTCCTTTCCCTTCTTTGCCCCCCTTCCTTCTCCTCCTCTCCCATTCTTTTACCTTTCTGTTCTTCTACCTTTCCCCCCTTCCTGTTATCCTCTTATTTGGGGGGGAATTTCTAATAAGAGACAGCTCATCTGCGCTCTTCCAGCTTAAAATTGCAAAAAATTATTAATATTTAGCATATTTCTAAAACAGCAAAATGGATTTTGTGGTTTGCATACAAAACTTTTGAATTGCTGTAACAGGCTAACTTCCTGCCGATACATAGAATCATAGGACTAGAAGGGACCTGAAGAGGTCTTCTAGTCCAGTCCCCTGCACTCAAGGCAGAACATCTCTGCATCTGATTCCTGGCTCTGTCCGTGTGTTCTAGCTGCCAGGTGGACTGTAGTAGAACCAGAGTACACAAATTCATTTTTGTTTAAATGTACTGTACCTTCTGAAAACATCAAGACAAGGCCTGCAGTGTCCGCTAATTAGATATTATAATCTATTTTTTCCGCTTTACTTTTAACACTGCCAAGAGACACCACTATCCTTCCCAGAAATGGGCGTTACCTCCAAGGTTCCTGCCATTACTTGAATGTTTTCAATGACACACTTTGTTCCTGAACAAACATGACTATGGGATGTTCTGCTACTCAGGAACCATCTGTTCCAAAACCAGCAGTGCAAGTTTATGATTCTTTTAGCCTGATTTGTTACTAATCATGTTAAATTAATGTAATAATGAAATTGACACAAGTACGCTCCATAGACTGTAGTGCTGAATTGGGAGTGGGGGAGAGAGGGAGGGGAGTGCACTGAAATCAGTTTCAGAAACAAGAATACACATTTTTTCCCCACAGTATTTATGAAAGCTTTCAGACCTCACTTATCCGTGTATCTCTTTCACTCACTGCAATGCTCATAATTATAAACTACTCCTTGTATAGAGCTATTGTCCTTTGCCTCCCCAGTCCATTATCTATTCCCCCTTCATAATGTCCTTCTTTAAAGTATATCTCATGGGGTGGGATAAGTTCCTCCATACACATGATCAAGATCAGCATCAAGAGCCTAGAACCAGAAGTCTTTGGCTCCCTTCAGAGAATGGCCTATAGAGAGAGACTTAAGTGGCAAAAATACCATCCTTGCTCATGCACAAGAACATGTACAAAAATATATCCAAAATGGCAACTCTTGCCCTTACTACAATTGCACGTGCAACTGCAGTATCTAGGTATGCATGTGACCCGCTAGAAGGGTAACAGGTAATTTGCTTACAGGAGGACCACAACTATCCACAGTAAACTCACATGCAATTTTTATGTAGAAGGTACTGAACATTTGGCCTTTCAGGTTTAGCAACCCAAATTGTCACGGTCTGATTAATCAGAAAACAGGGAGAAATTACTTAGCAAAAACCTTTTGTGCTCACTCTTTAGATTAATAGAGAGCTTGATGGTTTGATTTTCAGAGGGGCAGAGAACTGCAACAACTCTATAAATAAAGCCATTAGTATCCTGGGCTGTGAATCAGGACAGGTGTTTGGTATGTATATTAAAAGTAAGCCTAAGATATTGATGCTGCTCTTGTCAATGGGTGCTGACCAAGAAGACTGTATGCAATTATGAATGCCACATATATAGTTGAAGAGTGTTGCACACAAGTACACTGTCCTATACAGGACAGTATAGTAGCAGCACATATCTTCATCAATGACAATATGAGCTAAGGTGTAAATATCTCCAATTTGCATTGAAGGTGGGTATGGATTAAGAAGGAGAGTTAAGGTTTTTGCGGGGAGGAGGCCACAATTGTCCATTTCCAGACTTTACAACTTTTTCTTTTAAGTTTCACTGTGATTGAAAATGTCATGCCTTCCCTTAAAGTTTTCTTCCCTTTATCAATCAATATGGTCTTACAATTAACCCCAGCTTAATAAAGTTTTTTCATTGAATATATATATATATATATATATGTTTGTGTACTTACGTGTGGGTGTGCTTATTATTTGGCGTATGCAATCCGGTCAAGCCAAGCCACAGCTTTCTTATCAATGATGTTCAAGCCATGAAGACTGCCAGGAAGTTGAGTCCTTTTTTAGTCCTCAACAAAATGTGTGTCATGGATTGTAGCTGCACACAGTGACATAGTGGACTGTCTCTAAAACACTACCAAAATTCCACTGCAGCACAAATTCCACATCTGGTATGAAACCAGTTCAGAGGCTCCACTGCCTTTGCGCTAATTCAAATCCGGGTTGATGATGAGTGAGGACCGAGACAAGATAATTATATGTCACACTTAAGGTGGCTGTGCTTATCTACATTGACACAATTATCTAGGTTTAATGTTGTCTACCTCAAAAAACTAAAGCAGTCACATGTGGAATGCGTTCAAGTATCTGCTGAAAAAGTAGCACCAACATCTGATGCTTCAATACAACACAGCATCTGCACTGTAAAATATTATTAATAATACCTATAATTCAGAGGAAGTGGATGATTGCATCACTGTTGGGAACATAGGATGGTGAAATTTCTCCTACACAATGCAACTCATAAAGCAGAAATCTCAGTTTAATGACATGAAGAACCACAGCTTTAGTATGTGCACTAAGATTGCCATATTGGAATTTATTATGGGAAAAAATAGAATAAACTTTCCCACCCTGCCCTAAAATCTTTTATATTTCCTCAAGAAAGCTCAACCCTGATGCAAGATTTGGTTTTAAAGGAGAAGACCTAGGAGAGCCTCATGATCATTTCATGACCATTGTTAGAGCTGAGTTGACTGAGATACAAGAATATGAAAGGCCCTGTTCAGTGCCACACAACAGAGAACTAAAACCCAGGAACTTCCAAATGCCTTCTCTGTAACCACTTCATCACACAATGCCCTCAAATCCAAGGCTCATATTTTGCACATGCAACATCCATGAGAAGTAACTAGTCCGAACTCTATTGAACCATTTTTCTTGGCTGCTTAGAGTTTTCTCTCTCTCTCCACAACCACCAAAACACATTTGAAAATTCCTTAGTATTTACTGAGGTAATGCAGGGAAGAATGTCCTAGAAGCACAGGCCTGACAACATCAGGTCTCTCTTTTCTGAATCAGCAATGTTCCTGCACAGACTCCTTTTCTTCAAACAGGCTAGACTGTGCAATCCTGGTCCCTGTGGATGAGTAAGGGATCCACAATCTGGCTAATCAGTTAGAAAAGACTGAGTGATGGCTACCCAAAATGCTAAGAGATGAAAAAAGTGGGGATGATTGGTAAGATGCGAATCTGCTATTGGAACGTCTATAAACATCTAGGAATGACCAACTGGAATTAACACACACATACAAACACCCAGGATTAAAGCACTTGGTCAGACTTGCCAAACAATACAAATTCTAAAATGTTTCCGGTGCATTCTCAAGGCCTTTGATGTGAGAAATACATTCAGTTGTGAGGTTCAGTTGTGTTGGCCTAATATTTCAACCCACTCGGGCTACTCTTGGAGGCATTTTTCTTCATTCCCCCCAGCAGAAGGCGCAAAGGAGAAATATTTCTTGCTCCAGGCAAACCCCCCAAAAGAAGAAAGCTGCCAAACAACCTGAATGTGGGAGATATAAATAAAGACGAATATTTCCTCTGTATTTATGTCTCATTAATGTTGAAATATGTAGCAATAATTAGCCACTAATTGCTGCACTTTTGAATTGCTGTGCTAATTGCTGCACTCCTGAACTTCTGCACTTCCTGAGTCTGAAGGCTTCTTCCAAGTTTTGATAGCAACATTATTAATTTTCCTCCAATTCAAATGTAGTGACTTGTTCAAAAGAACGCCTTAGACATGACAGGGGAGGGTGTCTGTAAAAGCTTCAGAGGCACTGCCAGCTACAGTGCTTTACAATGGAGACAAGAGACCAAAGTTAATTAAGCTACTCTTTGTACCTATATGGATAATAAAAATCTTTGTCCATACCCCAGAAGGGGTAACCCAACATGCAGTGTTGCCATTTATAGATTAAAAACAGGTTAACTCTTAAGGCAGAGGTTCTCAAACTTTAGCAACCTGAGGACCCCCATTTTAATATAAAAATTTTCACGGACCCTCAAGGCCCTTGCTCAGTGCGAGGCCCTGCCACCACTCCACCTCTTCCCCCAAGGTCCCACCCCACCTCTTCCACTGCCCCTCCTCTTTCCACCTCCTCCCCCGAGCATGCCTCATCCTCGCTCTTCCCCCTCCCTCCCAGCGCTTCCTGCACACCGCAGAACAGCTGTTCCATGGTGTGCAGGCAGAGGCGTAGTGAGCGCCCTCCGTACCCTCCGACCGGAGGGGGCTCCGCAAGGAAGGGGGCCCCTAAAAGTGGCAAAATAAATACCGCATTCCAGTTTCTGCATTGTAAGGGTCCCCGCCCGGACATATGTTCGGAGGGGGCCACCGTTCGGAGGAGACCACGTTCTTTGTTGCTACGGCCCTGTGTGCAGGCGGCACTGGGAGGGAGGGGAGAAGTTGATCAGTGGGGCCAGCGGCCCCGGACATGACTCGCAGACCCTCTGGAGTACCCTCTGGAGTACCCTCACGGACCCCAGTTTGAGAAACCCTGTCTTAAGGCATGGACTACAAGAGCTACATGCAGTGCCCTGAAGAACCAGCCACATAGGGTTCCAGAGCTATGGGGCGCTAGCTCCTAGCTAGAAAATAAATTACTTACTGGCCATTTAAATACAGACCCCATTGAGCTTTTTAATTTACAAAAGAGGAAGAAGCATCTTTATTGGATACAGTGAACATCAAAGTAATTATTTCCCCTGATCCCACTGCTTCTGGAATGCTCTGTTTGATGCGTAAGTCATGTCAAAGAGTCATTTCTCCTCCTGAATTGCTTCTAGAAGGCCCTCTGTGTCTCTTGCATACCAAAGTTTCATACTGATCCATCTAGTCTAGCATCCAGTCTCTGATGGTGGCCAGTTCCAGCCACTTTAAAGGAAGCTGCAAGAAACCCCACACTAGGCAGTTATAAGATAACCTTCCCTTAGGGAAAGTTTACTCCTGACCCTCCCCCTCCCCCCCCATTAGCCAGTGGTTGGCTTCTGTCCTGAAGCAAGAGGGTTAGATCTCCTCATACTCTTGGGGTGGGATGGGGGGGTGTTTTTTTTTTTTAATATTTACTATTAAAACTCTAGACATCTCCATCTGTAAAATGCAACTCATTGCAGTTGTCCATCTGCATACAGTTCCCATCTGTAAAATGGGAACAGTAACACTCTCTTTCTCCCACTCTGTCTGCCTGGCCTATTTAGACTGTAAGCTCTTCAAGACAGGCTCTTTTTATGTGTACGTACAGTGCCTAGCACAACGTGGCCCCAATTTGTGATGGAATACAAATGGCAATTTCCAGCTTCTATGCATAATCCCTAATGGCCCAATACAGACAATTGCTTTATTGTTCAGGTCATCTTCTGTATTTTCTCTGAGCACCTTTAAAATGCTTTTTAAAAAATATCTAGTCATTCTTGGCAATCTTTTCCAAAAAAACCAAAAACAATGTTTTTTGTTTTTAACTAAATAAGAGAGAATAAAATATAATATGATTGCTCAGTACCGTCCTGGTAAGGGTAGACTTCACACCTGAGCTAGTAAAGGTTCATGACCATCTGTCTTAAAATATATGTTTAAACACCTGTATCGTGACTCTGATACTAACTCAATTAAGCTGCTTTACAAGGCAGTGGTGCAAGTCTCTCATCAGGTTAAACTACTCAAACTTGAATCTCAGAGTTTATCCACTTGGGAACAAAGCCTATTCCAGTGCCACTGTTCGGAGACTGCTTAATAACGACTGGGATTTAAACAAATACCTGGTGGCAGCCAATTTCACAAAGGCCAAAATCTGTGCTCTGTCCAATAAACACAGAAAATTTGTGGGAAATCCTGGATTCAAACCAATAGGCTACAGGAAAAAGGGTCCCAGCCTTGTCTTATTTCTTTGGTAAGGCATGCTGTTAGTCCTTGGGAATCATAGAACATCAGGGTTGGAAGGGACCTCAAGAGGTCATCTAGTCCAACCCCCTGCTCAAAGCAGGACCAATTCCCAACTAAATCATCCCAGCCAGGGCTTTGTCAAGCCGGGCCTTAAAAACCTCCAAGGAAGGAGACTCCACCACCTCCCTAGGTAACGCATTCCAGTGCTTCACCACCCTCCTAGTGAAATAGTGTTTCCTATTTCACTAGGATTAGTTATAGCAGCAGACACATGGATTTGAGCTGGGACAAGATGGGGTGATGTGGATAGTGAATGGCAGAAGCATCTTCCCTAACAAGTGTCTTCTTAATTTTTCCCCTCACAGGGCTGGGTTGTCACTCAGCTAGAATATAAACTTATGTATGTACAGGTGATCAGGCTTTCTAATTTAACAGGAAAGCTAGAAACTGTAATATTAGACTTAGCGCTGATGTCTTCCAACACCTCATTAACCTCAGGGCATTCCTTTCTTTAGACATCTGAAGCCCAAAAATTACCACCTCAGATTATGCTTGCCACCCAACTGGGCGAAAATGTCAACACTTTGCCTGAAAAATAATCCTCAAGAAAGCTACAGTAATTGCTCCAGATGAATGAACAAGCAAGGATGACATTAGTAGCTGAAGTTACAAACAGTTCAAAGAGTTTTGTCCTCAGGGCAAGAGGCAATTACTGAGCCCCAGACTTGGGCATTCTCTGCCTGACTCAAGGGAGGAACCTGTACATTTAAGAGAGGAGGGTGGGGGTTTATTCCACATCATTTGGGGGAGGGTTATTTCATATTATGCAGTCGTTCTCGGCTTCCCCCCACAAAATTCCTATAAAATGTAGCACAGGGGGTGGGGGGGAACCTGAAGCGTCATCTTGTGTCATACCTGTTAGTAGTCCAACGTGAAACCCAGCTCTGTTTACTGTCTGGGTGACAGTTAAAGATGCCATGACATCTTATTTAAATTGTGTGGGATTATAACTCTGGTGGCCTGGTTGACGACCTCTCTCTCAAAACAGGCCGTAACATCCAAGACTGTATGCCTGCTGTAGGAGTTCATAATGATTGCTACATTTACCTGTGCATGGGCCCCATTACCTAACTCATTGCTAGGTAAAAATGCCACAGAACCCCTGGGGTACAGAAGGAACTAGCAAGGACCAGATTCCAGCCAAAATGTTTTTGATGACAAACTGTATACCAGCTCCCATCAAACTCCATGATTTAAAATGTCCAAGTTCCTAACTCCTTTGACATACATTATGAAAACAGAAAGAAACCCAAGGCTAGACTATTGCCTGAGCATAAGGGGAAAACCAGCAACTGATTCCTAAGATCTCTAGATCCTCAACCAGCCCCAGAACTACCTGTGAAAGCAGGGCCGGCTCTAGTTTTTTTGCCACCCCAAGCAAAAAATTTTTTGGCTGCCCCCCACCCCAGCCCTGGGCTCTCACCACTCCCCCACCAGTACCCTCCCCCACCCGCACCCCTTGCCACCCCAGCGCTGGGCTCTCCCCCCTACTCCACCCCACCCACACCCCCTGCCACCCCAGCCCTGGGCTCCCCCCTACCCCACCCCACCCCACCCACACCCCCTGCCACCCCAGCCCTGGGCTCCCCGCGACTAGTGCTGACTCCGTCCGCTCCCGCCTCCCCTCCAGCCGGTCCGGCGCTGGCAGGGTCGGGATAAGCAGCAAGGCTCCCGGGCTGGGCCTCAGCCCAAGGTCCCTCCAGCCAGTGCTCCCGCCTCCAGGACTGGCTAGGATCCGGGAGGGCAGAGCTGGGGGACCACCCTGACAAGGGGCTGAGGAGCCGGGGCAGGGTAGCCCCAGAGGGAGCGGAGCCCCGGAGAGCGGGATTCGGGCCCCGCACGGCAGCACCCTGCCCTCTATGGCCCCACTGCTGCTGCTGCTTCTGGCCGTCCTGCCGCAGTCCCTGGGCAGCTTGGGCCGCTTCGCCCAGCCCCAGCTGCGGCGCTGGAGGGTGACCGCCCTGCGGCATCTGCAGGCGGCTCCCTGTGCCCCGTGGGGCAGCCCCCAGCCCGAGTGTCCCCCGCTCAGAGCCTGCCCGGCTCAGCCACAAGGTGTGGGCGCTGCTCCCCCATGGCGCGAACCGCAGTGGCCCCAGGGCGCCCCCCGTGCACGACGCGCTGCTGCTGCCAGGGCTGGCTCTAGGCTTTTGCCGCCCGAAGCAAAAAAAAAGAGGCTGGCTGGAATGCGGCCCCTGAAAATGTGCCGCACCAAGCACGTGCTTGGTTTGCTGGTGCCTAGAGCTGGCCCTGTGTGAAAGGTATCTGGGTAGTATAAGGAGACCTAATGTGCTTTGCAGGTTTAATATTAGCCTTAGGGGCTATTTTATTTCTTTACATCCTGCTGTCACAGTGATGAAGGAGGACACTGATCACTGGGTCAACTGTTCACCACAATGACAATTCCTTTTTAAGGTTTCTTCCATGCAGTATCAGGTACATGGGGGACACCATGGAGTTTCCCCCTATCTCCCCATATCAAGGCTTGAGTTTGCTCAGATTCACATAGAGAGAAACACTTCCCGGGAAAGCATAAAGGGGCATTAACAGTTGTATTTTATCTCTGCTCCTGCCTCCCAGCAGTACCCAGACCTCCCAAAACAGTTTATTTCCCCATTCATTCCCTGCAGCCCACCTGAAACAGCACATAAATGATTCCCAGAAGGCTTTGCTGCTCTCAGTTACAATCAGGGGATGCACTTGTACCTTCTGGAGCATATCTGAGCCACTGCACGCAGTTAAGGAGCTCAGTGGGCACATACAAGAGAGGCCTGGACTTGAAGAGGCCTGGGGATCTGAGGAAAGTTGATTTGAAGGCAGGGTGGGAGGGGAATAAAAAGATTCAGGAGAAGTAGCAAACTATTCCCAGACCTGGCTCACTTTGATGAGCTGGTTGCAGGGGGTAATTTATTCTCTTTGGATTCTCATTCACTATATTACTTGAGGAAGCTGCTGAGTGTTACTGGGAAGGTCTTTACTGTGGAAGAGTTTTGGTTGCTTGGGCCCACTCACTCATGCTGTTTCAGTCCTTGTGTTTCCACTCTTAACTAATTCCCTGAGCTGTCCACTGCTCCCCAGCAGGGAATTTTACATATTTTCAGTGCATTGTGTTCACGTGATTTAGCACAATTGGGAGCCTCTGCTTAGGACTACAGCTGATGGAGAGATTCAGGTAAGGATGGGGGGTATGGGGAGAAACTACTACAACAACTCAGCCCTGATTGAGACAAGTCTAATCACATCTCTATTTTCAGGACCACCAAATTGACCATACGGTCATAGCCAGAAAAGGGAAAAAGAACAGTCCGAAGATTCCATGTGACAGGGTGCTCCCCTCACCGCTAGGATGGCACCTCCTTCTGGTCACTCTGGGGAATAGCTCAGGAAGTCAACACCCCTTCCCACCGTTCCACACTGTCTCTCCATCTCTCTCGCTTTATGAGCTGCAGCCTCCTCTTTGTGACACGGCCCTTCGGCCAGGTCACTATTCACGTTTTCCCCTTGTGGGATACCAAAGTCTTCCCATTCACTGCTGTATGGCACCACTCCCTCAGTGGCTGGCAGGGGAACCCAGGCCCCACCTCTATTCCAGGTCTGGCTCAGGGACCCTCTAGCCAGCAGTCAAGGTCTGTTTCCTCCTGAACTTTACTGCCTTTCCCTGAGCCCTTACCTTACCCTCTGGCACTGCTCCCCTCTCTCTGGGTCTGCCAGTTTCAACACTCCCTCCACCCAGGAAATAACTGCAGACTACATGTCTCTGCAGCGTGTCATCCCTCCTCCCTTCTCTCAGGGAGGGACTGCAGCTTTCCCAGCAGTCCACCTCCCCCCACCCCCACCCCCAATATCCTGTCTTCATAGTCCCATCCCAGGTCTTTCCCCCTCAACTGGGCTCCCTCACTCAGTCCACGGATTACTTACCCACCCGATTCCCCTCTGCTGTGGCCTGTTGTGTTATATAGCCCCCTTCTCAGTCTACATTAACCCTTTCAGGGCAAGTGTGGGATGAACATCTCATCACATTAAAGCTACATTCGGCAGACGCTCTGTCAAGTAGATCTAAAAATCTTACACAGAGAGATCTTAACATACAACCATTCCAAACAATGAGCCATCAGTCACGATGACTGTAGAACTGGCAGAGGGCTGTCAATCTTATTAGCTCACTAGTCTGGTTGGCCCCTGGTTCTTCTTTGGAGATTGAAAACCCCCCTGCCAGTTTCTGTTAAACGTTTATCCTGCTCCCAGAAGAAGGGCATGAAAATTCATGCACACTATGGCACTGTGGAGGCTGCAACTATTTTTAAAAATATTGTACTTTACATCACACAAACTTTTTGAAGTGCTGCCACTTTTTAGGAAAGAAAACAGGTTTTTCTAGGCTGATTTTTGCCACTCCTGCTTCAGGTCATGACCCAGAATCTTTGAGAACAGCCTCAAGCACAGTATTTCAGCAGTTACAGAATCAGGCATTGTGGTCCAGCAGTGAGGGCTCTGGATTGGAACTTCAAGTGAGGGTTATTCCCAGCTCTGCCACTGGCTCACTCTATGACCTTGGGCAACTCACCTCTCTGCTGCTCAGTTTCCCTATCTGTGCAATGGGGAGAACAGCTCTTGCCTATGTTGGAGATCTGCAGATGAGAAGCACCAAGTAAAAATATGACTATTATTAGTTGGAAGCTGGAGCAGACGAAGTGCTTGGAAGAACAGTTCAGAGCCTAAAAAAAGATGGGTTCCAGGAAGAGGGGAAAGTTTCGGGGAGAATCATATTTTTCCCTTTCTCTAGGAAGCATATAAGTAAGAAGATGAAAGGCACATGTGGAGAGGAGAGCGAGGAAGAGTTTGCCTGTGGAGAACAGATCAGCTAGAAGAGAGGCTCTGAACCTCCTTTATTTGACCTTCTATCTTTCATAAGCCGTTTGCAGCAAAACAACAATTTACTCTAAAACCTTCCAGCCTCGCCAAGTTTAGGGGCCATGTAGCCTCCCCTGAGCGCTAGCACTTGAAACCAATTCAAAGTGATTTCGGAAGTCACTCCCGCCTGAGGGGGCAGGGGCGGGGAGGGAGCTATTAAGTGCGGGGGGGGGGGAAGCAGGGGGATTGCTTCCTTTGGAATGAGAGCATTTGGAGGCAAGGCAGGAATGTGAGCAGGACGCTGCTGTCATAAAACAAGCTGACAAGTGTGTGTCAGTCGCACAGGGGATGGAAGTGACATAACATGGGCTGTTCTCCCTGCCCGTGCTGATCAGTTTGAGGCTACAGTGAGCCAGAGGCAGAAACAGCCTTCTTTCCAATTATTCTTTATTTATTTTTACCTTGGGGCTGGAAAGCACCTGATTCTGCATATGGCAAAGGGGAGTGAACATTTTCCTTGGCTTTTGCAAGAGCTTCCTGACAGCAAGGAGGGGCGGATTAAGATTATCCGGGGATTAGCTCTATCACAAAATCTTTTCCACTTCCACCCCTCCTCCCCCACCCCCCTTGCCACCACCCAGCTGCCAAGTGGGAGTCAAGGGCCTCCGAGTTGTTGCCCCATTCTAACTTTCCTGCTAGCCAGGTTATGACTTGGCCTAAGGGGCTGCAGAGGGCAGCAGGGACTGAGGGTGCATCTCCTCCTCCCCAGTTCTTGCACTGAGTGGCCAGCCAGCACTGTGCACCAGACCACTTGCCAGCCTATTCTCTGCCTTGTGTCCATGAGCAAGTCAGAATTGGAAAGGGATATCAGACTTCAAGGACCAACTTTTCTAACCTGGACGCCTACATTGTATCTGCTAGTCAAGCAACAAGAGCAGAGTCCCTGCAGAATGCACAGAGTCCTCCTCCCACCCCCTCAACTCATGTCCCATGAGCTGCTTTTGCAAGCGAAATTTATCAGACACTGTTTGAAAACGTAGCCCCATACTATAGATACTTTTTTGTAATACAACCTGACCCCCTGAGGCAGCTTGAATGCCATCTCAGTTAACACCTGAGGTGTCCTCCACCAAGGAATTGGATCCTGCCCTTCAGAGGGAAGCACTACATGAGCTAACATGCCTTCTCTGTCTCTGGTCTCTGCAAGGAGCGCACAGAGAAACGGGAGCATTCAGGAATTTGGTGGTGCCGTACATTTACTGCCCGGCACTGTGGGCAGTGTGGAGGGGAATCCACGCAGAGCCTATAAGGGTGGCATCATACAGGGCTCCTCATCATGCTATAACTGCATAGTCATTACACCCCCCCTTCGGAGGGGGCAGCATTTGCTCCCTTCTTCCCAGGGACAATCAGCCCCTCTTAACTCAGCTGAGCACAAAGACTGTAACTCTTGCTATCCCCGCAGATGATGCATGCAGTGAACAGAGTGGCCTCCCAATTGTTGGGCTCACCACCACCCCCGTTTTGTGCTCTTGCATGAGTGCAGGGCATAAAATGAGCCCCATGGCTCAAATTCCCTGCTCCCCCCTGACAACGCTGCCATTCGGTGCATTATTCACACACAGAGCTCCCAAAACACGCGGGGAAATTGTATTCTCCATTTGTTACATGCAACATCCACTAACACTGAGGCCATGAACTGTACATGTGAACATTAGGAGGTGACTGGACCCCTCATAAGGCTAAGCAACTTGCCTTTCTAGATGCCACAGAGGAGCAGCTCAGTCACTTTTTCCATAGCGAGGCAAAAGAGGTGAAATTCATCCTCACATAACTTCATTTACTTCAGTGGAGTGACACTAGGGATGAATTTGGCCCAACTCATCTGTTACCAGGGAAAAATTCATCATCAGGCTGAATGACAAACAACCCAAATGGAAACCGATTACTTCCCTGTTACGGCTCTTTGGCCTGGCAGTGGTGAAGAGGACACAGCTGTAGGAGGGTCTGCTGGATTTGCACATCTCCCTATTTCTGTTTTATATTCAGTTTTCAAGCAGGCAGTGGCAAAATGGGGAATGCCTTTTACATTACAATGTAACGATACACTGACTGACCAAACTAACTACTTGGAACTTTGTTCAGGCTGGGGTATGGCTTGTCAGACACCTGTTTTCTGTTTGTTGTACACACAATCCGCCCCGCTTAAAAGTAGGTCATTATTATATACAAGTGAATTTTTTTTTCTGTTTGTAAAAGATCAGGTTCAATGTTAATAAGTAATCAGAAAATCCAGAAGGGGGCAGTGCTGAGGCAGAGCTGCAGTTTGGGAGAAGCAGCTTATTTTTGGTATTGTTGTGTTTACCTTCTCAATAAGAAAGAGATCTCTGGACTTAGCCCAGAAGAGGGTGCTACCTACCTCCAAGATGCAACAGCACGACTAAGTTTATGCTGCAACGTTTAACACCTGCATTGAGGCTGCTGGCTTCCACACCCTCTCTTTGTCAGAGTTTCAAAAGGAAACACTTCCCACCCTCATGCAAACAGGAAATCCACTAGGCAAATCTGATCAAAGGAAGCCAAACACACACTCCAATCCGATTTGGATAGCAAGAAGCAGGCAGTATGCGAGCTGATTTTCAGTGGCACTCAGATTGCCTCGGGTCCTGGCCACCAGTGCAGGGGACTCTGCATTTTAATTTAATTTTAAATGAAGCTTCTTAAACATTTTAAAACCTTATTTACTTTACATACAACAATAGTTTAGTTATATGTTATAGACTTATAAAAAGAGACCTTCTAAAAACATTAAAATGTATTACTGGCACGCAAAACCTTAAATTAGAGTGAATAAATGAAGACTCGGCACACCACTTCTGAAAGGTTGCCGACCTCTGCTGTAGCACCATCAGTAAGCTCTGATGCCAACAGGCAGAAACCAAAAGAGGAGGCCATGGGTCTGCATCTGAACTGCAAATGGAATAAGAAAGGGAGCTTGAAGGAAAACTGGAAATAGAGAATAAAGTATGAAGGGCTGTTCTAGCCATAAAGCCTTCACTGGGTGAGATCAATGGGGTGTGTGGAGGAAGGGGCAATGGGGAAGGTGAGTATCACTTTGCACCGAAAGGGAGACAATAAGGAATATTTCAGGGGAAAGGAAATGAGATGAGTCAATGCAATGGTGCTGTCGTAAGCATTCTGTAAAGGAGTTTGGCGTTTTGCTGAACCTACACATTCATCCAACCTTTCCCCACTGGCTGATCACAACCCCCTAGCTTGGGGCATACTTCATTTAATATGCTGCTTCTGTTACCAGCTGTTCAGGGATTTTTAAATGACATGCACACACATTTTCCAGGTACCCGCCTGAGGCACAGCAAAACCGCCCCTCCATTTCAGCTGTGGGTTGGGGACACTGGCTTTTATTACAATTCTCTGCTGCTCAATATCATGAATCCCTGGCTACCACCCTCCTTGCTCACAAACTTAATGCCATCAACACCATGACAAAAGTCCCCATTGCTACTTATTGGAGGCAACAGGCAATCCTGCTCAAAAGCCCATCCCTGAGCAAAAAGATCTATCCAGAGTGACTGTCAGACGTCTGGGAGGGAGAGTGAAGTATAGAAAGACAAAAGGTAAGGGGTGCTGTGTCGCAGGAGGGGGAGAAGGCGCTAAACATCTGGCGAGAATGGATCTGAACATGGGAAAAATTCTTCCCACAGATCGTGAAGGCCTTTTTCTCCCCTTCTCTTTTAGCTCTAGAAAGCTGCCTACATCCAGGAGATAGGGCCCAAAAAAAAAAAAAAACAACACAACACTGAGGCGAGGGAGCCCAAAATAAGTCAGTTATTTAGTTTTGGGAGCCAGTGGAAACCGAAGCAAAAGGAAAGGTTTGGTTTGTGTTGTTTTTCTGTGGTTGGCATTTCGGAAACCCTGCAGGAGGACACACAGGGAGAGACCATAGGGATCACAGTTGGTGGGACTGATCTGGGGAACAGTAGGTCAATTCTAAAAGCACAGTCGTTTGTGGTCACTAAACGAGGTCACCAAGACATCTGGCTGCTGGGCATTTCCTGCAAGGATCACAATATGTTCTGTTGCTGAAAATGAATGCAAATCCCTTTATGAGAGGCTATAATTCTTAAAGCAAGGGACATGGGAGCCAGGACTCCTTACAGGTTTTGCTACTAACCTACTGGGTGGCCTTTGGGCAAGTCACTTAGGGCCCAAAACAACAGGAGTAAGATGCCTTAATACCCTCAAGGATCTGGGCCTTGAGGCCTGATTTTTAATGATGCTCGATCTCCACAGCTCTCACTCACTGTAATGGGACCTGGGGGTGCTAGGCACCTAGGAGGCTCCAAGAAGCGGGTGGCTTTATTCTCAGTTTCCCCACCTGCCCACTGGAGCCAACACTGTTTAATAACCTCACAAGTGTGTTTTGAGGCTGAGTTGCATTTTTGGAAGCACGTTGGGCTCCTTGAATGAAAGGTGCTGAGCACGTTCAAATGATCATCGATTGTTAATCATTATTATTTGATGTGAAAAAGAGGGCTGGGGATTGGGGGGGCTTGGGGGCGGGTTGTTTGGGGGAAGCACGAGGGCCGATTTCCATTCATTTTTCAGGGGCCCATCTATATTTGGGGTGTTCTGAGTTCTATGTCCTGAATGAATATATCCTTCTAGGAATCAACGAGGGTCTCTCTGAGAAGAATTCCCACCCTTGCCCCCATGTCCAGAGCTAGTCACCTTTTTCTTGCTACCCATAAGAGCACAAAGTGCTCAGCCCCTCTGAAAACCAGGCCTTTCAGCTCCACATCTACAAACCTGCAGCCTGGTTCTGATTCATCAGTCCGAGCCACTGGGAGCTGTTGCTGATCAGTCCCTCTGAGTCAGACTCCTCCCAGGCCTGGCTTTCCAGGGCCCATTCCACTTCCATCCTCACACTGCTGCTCGACCTCCTGCACGTAGCTTCCCTCCATGGTGAAAGGCACTAATCAGGCTTTCCAGTTACCTTAAAGCACACCATAAAAGAGCTACTTGGGCCCATGATAATTCTTCTGCAGGTAACGAATTCGTAGACCTCTTTCTTGCACTGCACCTCAGAAGCCAATTCTTTTAAAAAAAATGTTTAAATTGAAAATGTAACCTGCCCAGTATTCAAAATCCAGTGGGTCAGGGACTTGGTCATGAATGGGAGCGTCTCAGAACAGTGTCTAAAGACAGGTTTACTACTACAGGGATTCGACTTCCCCACCCAGCCCTATCAACGTACGTCAGCCATATCAACTGCAGAGATGGTCAGTCATGCCAAACCCTGAGCAGTTTTGTGATCTGTGTACACTGGAATGAGTTTAAGAAGAGCCAATCCATGACCCAGGATTTGAAGGCAGGACTCCTGATACAAGAGGCCAGTGCACTAGACAACTGTATGACCCAGCTTTTGGGCTAAATTCAGAAATGATGTGAGTTACCTGTCAGCAGGAGGAAGATGTGAGGGAGTCTAATTTACATGCTGAGGGTCAGGATCAGGAGGCTGTAGGTGGAAGTAGCCCACATCCCCTTACCTTACTTCTTATTATACCCTTTTCAGGCTCCTGGGCACATAAGTTAGGATTTCCTTAGACAACCCCACCCCAGCTTTAGAGACACACGTGCACCACAATAGCACATTGCCTCTGATGTTTGAATGGGCAGCGATGCAGAGACTGGGCATTCCATATACAAACTCCCTCTGAATGGAGCTGAGAAAAATAGAATATTCAACTAAGCATCCCAAAGACTGCGAGGGTTTTGTTTTTTTGCTCACTCTAGAACAGGGATTGGCAATCTTTCAGAAGTGGTGTGCCGAGTCTTCATTTATTCACTCTAATTTAAGGTTTCGCGTGCCAGTAATACATTTTAATGTTTTTAGAAGGTCTCTTTCTATAAGTCTATAATTTATAACTAAACTATTGCTGTATATAAAGTAAACAAGGTTTTTTAAATGTTTAAGAAGCTTCATTTAAAATTAAATTAAAATGCAGAGCCCCCCGGACCGGTGGCCAGGAACCGAGCAGTGTGAGTGCCACTGAAAATCAGTTCACATGCTGCCTTTGGCACGCGTGCCATAGGTTGCCTATCCCTGCTCTAGAAGTTTGTCTAAACCGTACTATTTCTAAGCACATGTACACATTTGTTCTGGCGAGCGAAGATATCTTTGGCAATTTCACCAGCCACTTCGTGTTCAGATGTTCATCCCAGTTTCTGGCTTTAAGTCCCAAAAGAGGAAGGAAGGAGGAGTCTGCTAATAGCCATTACACTCCTCCAAAGATACTCAGCGTTCAACATCAGGAAGCTAAGGCTTAAAAATCACTATAATGCCAGTGGAAAGAGATGGTCTCCTGTAATGGGTTTACCTGCTTAATGCTCCATGACCACTCCTGGCTCTCACTGCTTTCCTTTCTTTGCTAACACTGTTTGTGACAGGAAATTCTGCTTCCTACATTAGGTGGATTATGTGCAACAATATACACAAATATATTTGTCACGCGGAATTCCCAGACTTTACATGGTGGACTTTCCAGGATATGAATCTTCTGTCATTCACGCCTTTCTTCTCCATGTGTCCTGACTTAGTGTGTTTGGTACCCAAGGAGCAGAATACCTTCCTTTTCCTCCCCATCTATCTTCCCTCCTTCCTCCCCAAGGTCCCTGTGTTGTCATGTCAGCATAAAACAATGTAGTGAATCCTGTTTCCTGCAGGAACACTCAGACGGCTTCTTCTTACTGCTCTTCAAGGGCCTGAGCCAAAGCCTGCTGATGTCAGTGGCCTCCCATTGCCTTCAATGGACTTTGAATCAGGATGTGAGTGAACAAGTTGCATCAGGATAATAGGGACTCAGGATGAATGCTGGCTAAGGTTAGGAAAAGCTTGCGACTCTACACTCCAAATAAGTGATTTACTTGCAGAAACTTACATTCCAGGAACAAGAAACTTGTATTTCCTTTCTCTTTGGGGAGTGGAGAGGGGGAAATCAAACATCCACAGATCCCAAACCAAACCAAACCAAGAAAACCTCCAAAACTTGACTCAGAAATAAAACTGGATGTTCGATTCAAAGCAAATTAGCAAACCCTGGACTAATGCAGGAAAAGTAGCTCTGTTAAATCACTCTGAGCCAGAACACTGCTCTCAGCCAGGACTTTGGCTCCCAGTAGAAGCTGTCAGGATTCTGCACCACTTTTCTTCCAGGTTTTGCTTAGGAAGCAGTACTCCCACACCACAGCGTTTTATATTTCAGATGTATCCTTGGCCTCTCGGGAATCCCAGCAATAGGCTTCTCCTCCAAGCTGCCCTTCCTAAACCACTTGAATCTCATTTATCCTGCAGCTGAGTTTCTTTTTCCCTGAGATGCTAACAATTTGTGTGGATCCATCTGGATGTTATTACAAAAATACTTGGGTCCACCGAGGCTGCTGGCAGCAGGCTCCTGCCTTGCTTCCTCTGTCCTGAACGTCTGAGGCTGAGAAGTTGACTTTCACAAGGAGTTTGGAATAAAAGATTATAAAAAGAAACCATCAATATTTTTCAGGTGTTGAGGCCTCATGAGTTGTGTTCCAGTCCCAAGGACTTCCCATTCCAAGCTCCCATCTGCTGTGTTCTGCTGTGCTGGGCCAATGCTCCCTCAGGGCAGGTTTACACAGCAGCTGGGAGCAACCCACCCAGCCCAGGTAGACAGAGTCGTACTAGCAGGGCTTGAGCTAGCGCACTAAAAATAGCAGTGTGGACGTTGAGCTGTCAAGCCCACCCGACCCCCTAGGCTTGAGAGCCTGAGCTCCAGCCTAACCCGCAATGTCCACACTTCTATTTTTAATGCGCTGGCTTGAGCCCCATTAGCACAAGTCTGTGTACTCAAGCTGGGAGGCTTGCTCCCAGCCGCAGTGTAGACATAACCGACGGGGCCTATGCATGAATGTCAATCCCACCCAGGTGGCAAACAGGCCCTCTACGCTCCTGTGAATGTTACCACTTGAGGAGAACTATTCATCAGCCTTGATGGGCAGCTGAGCTACAGCATCGCCCCCATTTGTTGCTGTTAATAAATAATAATAATTCTTTGCCCTTCTTTGCCTCCACCCCCTTATAATTATAATTTAATTAATTTTAATTAATGGAGATATCCCATCTCCTAGAACTGGAAGGGACCTTGAAAGGTCATCGAGTCCAGCCCCCTGCCTTCACTAGCAGGACCAAGTACTGATTTTGCCCCAGATCCCCCAAGTGGCCCCCTCAAGGATTGAACTCACAACCCTGGGTTTAGCAGGCCAATGCTCAAATCACTGAGCTATCCCTCCCTCCCTTCCTCTGGGGAACCCAGAGTTTTACCAATGTGAAGCTTATCCATTAATAAGACCCCCATGAATGGGGGAACTACTTCATTTTATTTATTGCAGTTCATTAAAAAGTGCCCAGCCAATATATTATTAACCATGGTGTGCCTCGGTTTCCCCAATTCTGAAAAGGGGATAAAGTTCTTGCCCAACGTCACACGGTGAAAGGATGGCAAAGACAGAAATAGTCTCAGCCCTGTGCCTCACACACAAGCCCATCTTTCCTCTCCTAATATAGCCTGATACAGGCCACTGAGCTCTTCATGGACGCGGCCTTACGCACAAGAGCTGTTCCACAGCCAAGTAAGTTGACATTTACCTTTATCTGCACTTCTTATCTCCAGGAAAAAGACACGGCTGATAATTGCAGCACACGCAGGATGAGAGCTTCAGTAGGCTGAGGTAAAATCTGTCTCCCCACAGCCTGAGGTAGTGTATTGGGTCAGCACCATAGGGTTGTGGCTTTATAACAGGAGTGGGCAAACTTTTTGGACTGAGGGCCACATTGGGGTATGGAAATTGTACTGCGGGCCATGAACGCTCATGCAATTGGGGGTTGGGGTGCGGGAGGGGGTGAGTGCTCTGGCTGGGGGTGTGGGCTCTGGGGTGGGGCCAGAAACGAGGAGTTCAGGGTGTGGGAGGGGGCTCCAGGTTGGGACCGAGGGGTTTGGAGGGTGCAAAGGGGGATTAGGACTGGAAGAGGGGGTTGGGGTGCAGGGGGGGGCTCAGGGGTACAGGCTCTGGCCAGTGCTTACCCAAGCAGCTCCAGGAAGGATGTCCCCCCCCTTGTGGCCAAAGGGAGCTGCGGGGGGGCAGCGCCTGTGGATGGGGCAGCACGCAGAGCTGCCTGGCCACACCTCCGCGTACTATGTAGGAGCCGGAGGTGGGTCATGCCGGCGGCTCCTTGGGAGCCATGCAGAGCGGAGCAAGTCCCTGACCCCGCTCCCCGGCTGGAGCACCAGAGTGGGGCAAACCACCAACCCCACTCCCTGGCGGGAGCTGAGGAACAAATTAAATGGTCTGACGGGCCGGATGTGGCCCGTGGGCCGTAGTTTGCCTCCCCTTTCCTCCCCCCCACACTTTATAACACATCCCAAAGCTTCAGCCTGCAGCTTCCGATTACTGCAGCTGTCTATCTACCAAAGTCTGGCCATTGCCTGCTCTAGACCCACTCAGGACATGAGCCATCAAAATCCTGAAGCACAAGCAGGGCCGGCTCCAGGCACCAGCCCTCCAAGCATGTGCTTGGGGCGGCACCTGGAGGGGGGCGGCGCTCACCCGCCCTCCCCCGGCGCTCTGGCCGGCTGGGAAGAGCGGGGCCGCCCTCCCCCGGTGCTCCAGCTGGCCGGGGAGAGCCGGGCCGCGGCCGGGCTCTCCGCCCTCCTCCCGGCGCTCCGGCCGGTCGGGGAGAGCAGGGCCTCAGCCGGGCTCGCCGCCCTCCCCCCGGCGCTCCGGCCGCCGGGGAGAGCGGAGCCGCGGTGGGCTCGCCGCCCTCCCCAGGCACTCCAGCTGGCCGGGAAGAGCATGGCCGCCCTCCTCCCGGCGCTCTGGCCGGCTGGGGAGAGCGGGGCCGCGGCCAGGCTCGCTGCCCTCCCCTGCCTCGCTCCTCGCCGGGGGACGGGGGGTGGCGGAGGTTTTTTTGCCTGGGGCGGCAAAAAAGCCAGAGCCGGCCCTGAGCACATGCTTAAGTTTAAGCCTGCAAGGAATCCTCTTCAAGTCAATGAGACTACTCATATGCTTACCGGCATTGCTGGATCAAGTTTTCTTGATTTCACAGCCTCCATTCCTTCCTCTCCTCTCTCAAAGGATGGAAAATGGCTCTGACCACAGGATGATCTCGATGATCTCAACCTCTCAGCACATACAAGAGCGAGAATGACGGTCTGTCTACACTAGAAATGCTACAGCAGCTGTAGTGCAGATACTTAGTACAGTGACAGAAGAGGTTCTTCCATCACTGTTGTAAATCCATCTCGCTGAGAGGCGGTAGCTAGGACAACAGAAGAATCTACACTGGGGGTTATGTTGGGATAGCTATGTCACTCAGGGGTATGGATTTTTCCACACCCCTGACTGACATACCTAAATCAACCTAAATGTTCCAGTGTATACCAGGCCTAAGGACTTAACCTAATGGGCTAAGCTAAACAGGACCAGAATAAGAGTGTCCATTCATGGAATTATTCAGGAAGAGCTATTGCACTTTAAATTCATACCCCACCTTAATCTGCATTAACAAGCGTAGACAAGCCCTCAGTGGTTAAAGGAATTTTGTGATTTCTCTGGGTCACAAAAAGCCCATCAGAAGCACAGGTGGTAGGTGAAACTTCCCCCAGGGGAGGCTAACTTCCTGTCCTGCCTCTTCCACCCGAGGCCCCACCCACATTCCACCGCCGCTCAACCCAGACCCCGCCCCCTCCCCACTTCATCCTCCTGCCACCACTCATTGTTTCCCTGCTCACCCCACCGACCTGCTGCTTACTGCATTCCTTCTCACTTCCCCACCTGCTGCGAGACCCCCTAGGCTGACCAGATAGCAAGTGTCAAAAATCGGGACAGGAGGTGGAAGGTAATAGGTGCCTATGTGAGAAAAAGACCCAAAAATCGGGACTGTCCCTATAAAATCAGGACATCTGGTCACCCTAAGACCCCCCCACCCACCATGTCCCTCCTCACCCCCATCTGACATGTCCCTCCTCACTCCTCTGCCAGACCCACCCCACCCGCTGTGAACCCCCCCCACCCACCGTGTCCCTCCTCACTCTCCGCCCACCACGAGACCCTGCCACTCACCACGTCCCTCCTCACTCTCCGTCCACCATGTCCCTCCTCACTTCCCCACCAGACACCCCTCCCACCACATGCATCCTCGTCCCCCGCCTGCTGTGAGACACACCCCCACCCGGCCCCTCCTCACACACACCCCGGTGGAGGAGAGAGGTTGAGGAGAGGAAGGATGTGGCAAGCGGTGGGGACCTCCAAAGAGTGGGGGTGGAGAGGAGGAGAGGAGAAAGACTCACCAGGCAGCAGCAGGTGGTGGAGGTCTATGGGAAGGAGCGGAGCAGGGAGGGGAAGAGGCGGGGCCACCACAGCTCAGGTGTCCAGCAGTGGGTCAGCAGTGGCTGCACCAGAGGAGGCTTAGCCTCCCCTGGCCTATTATACCCGCTGCCCATGCTTAGAAGTGCAAAGGAATTTCAATCTCTTAAATTCTCCTAGGAAAAATGCTAAAAAGCAAAAGAAAATATTGCCCGGGGAAATAATCATATCGTGTCACATAAATAATCACTCCTAGAGAAAACGATTGCATTTAGCTAGCATAAAGCTGATTTTAGTGACACAAAATAATGCCCCAGCATGTATATTTAATCCTTTGCATTCGGGCTGCCAATTTTTTATAACTAGTAATTTTTTATAGTGATCAATAGATGACAAGAAAGCAACCTTCAGAAGGTTAAAATCTCCAGCCTCCAGCTGATGGACCACAGACAGTCCAGGCTTTAGGTTTTAAGTCCATTGCATGTGTCCATATGAGTGAGGATGTATGTGAAGAGATACCAAATGCTGAGCCCATACAAAATGGATGGCTATCCCAAATTCTCATCCTGGTTGTACCGACCTTGAAATGGCAGAGGAAATCACACTTTTTATGATAAATGTGGGGACCCTTTGCAGCAGATATGAACTAATAATAAACTTTCCCCACCAGCAGCCTCACCTCTCACTCCCTTCTGCATTCATTTAATTCATCCTTTCCCCCTTTTCTTAACAAACAGTGATTTGCAATAGTCACAGTTTGCCAGTATGGAAATACGATCCCCCTGAGTGTTAACTGACAGCATCTGTGAATTTGGGTATGTTTTTATTCATCCATTATATCTACATCCTGAATGAGGCTATAAAGCACATTTACCCTTTACAACTTAACTCAGTGCCAAATTAGTCTGAGTTTATGGTCTGTGTTTATGTTAGTGTGCAGCATTTGCTGCGGGTTTTTAAATGTCTTTGCCTGTGGTAACTGTTGATTTTAAATCGGGGAAATAAAAAGGTAATGAATAAGAGGGAGATAATAACTGTGGTACAAACACACTAAAGAGAATGTGATAGCTTCGGGGTGCCCAGTGACCAGTATTACTTTCAAGTGATATGTCCCTTTGTGAGTATTATGGCTATACCAAATTCCTCTTCATAAAACCTTTATACATCAGATATATCTCTATGTGCATATATATTGCACATGTATATAGAAGATCTATATCTAGTTAGCATACAGAGTGTGGGTGTCTATCTATACATATGTTATACAAATATATATTCGCTGTACTGTATCCATTTGGGAAACCACCTTAAATCCAGAAAGCTCAAAGTAAACATAGCCTTGGCTGTTTACATTCAATATTTGCATTGTGGATGCAAAAATATGCCACACCTCAAAATACTTCCAGGGATCAAACTAAGTTGCCAAAACAGGTATTCCTGAAATCTGTACAAAGTCCAAGAGGTTAACAACTAACAGCTTTGTTTTATCTTTGCTCTGTGGAGGTAGAGTCAGTGTTGTCAACACCATGAAAACAACCAGAGAAGCATTTCTCAAGAGAGATTAGGGGAGATAAATTAGAGAAAAATGCACCTGTTAGACAGATTACCATGTCCAGATCCATGTTCATTCTCTTGGTGTTTACTGCAAGCATTTGTGATTTGAAAATAATCGTTTTAAATAACGATTTTAATGGCTATCTTTGCAAAGTTATTTAAAAGGACTATTATCAAATCACAAATGCTTGCTGCAAACACCAGGTAAATGAATATGGATATTACAGGGTAGTTTAGGTTAGAAAATATATGTCTCAAACACATGTATAAAGCCACAGCCATACTGAAAATTTAATGATCTACATTAAAGTGCTAGATCTTTTTGTTCTGATTAGAAATGGGCCTGAACTGGAGCATTGGATCCAAATCCCTCACCCCAAGCTTCAGAGAAGCACAGATTCATATGTCACAGCTCAACCCCAACTTTCATTCAAAGACATTCGGATCCAATCTTGATTCACCCAGGCAAATCTATTGCTCTTGGTGGAGACTCAATATATGTGAAGTATTCACAACAAAAAGTGAAACTCCCCTTGACATTCATGGGACCAGGGTTGGGTTCTGAAATATCCACAGTAGAAAAAGTTAATAAACTTTGCTTAATTATGGTTTTCTTTTACTATAGCTTGCAGACAAGTTCTCAACGAAATTTAAAAATATAGATATTTGAAGGAGAACTAATATGCCATCTTTGGTTGGCTAGAGAGAGAGAAATCATAAGACAAAAGTTAAAATCCAGGTCCAGGTAATTCAGTAATGACCTATCATTCAAATACAATTTGATAGCTTTTCTTCAGACTTTGCAGACACATTCTTCTCTGCTTCCAGAGTAAAAATGTAATTTTTCTGGCCAAACCAATTTTCCAAGCCAAAGTTATAGACGGGACTAAAGTAGGGCTTTGTAATGACACCTGGTTCCAATCTTTATAGGGAGAGACTACTGCCTGTCCATACTAACACTCCAAAGAGAAGTAAAATACAGGTGGGGCAACTCCAATTTCCTGATCTGAATTTACTCATATTCCAGCCTTAATCCAGAAGGATTAAGGAGAATAGCCTAAATTCCGTTTTTTTGTACAGAGGGTTTTTTTTTTTAATAGAACACAAACAAATAAATCACATGCCTTGAATTTTATTGAACTGGACAATCCAAAGATACAGTCAAGCAAGGCTAGCGGGCACATTTTGAGTGAGACTGAATGTTTTTATCTCCCACTTCAGGAACTGGAAAACATTCTGACATTGGCACACACATGCATGGAAAGTCAATCACAATGATGGCAGAATTAAAATGAGTGGGGGGATCTAGGCCCCAGTCTCCATGCAATAAAAAAAAAAATTCTGTAGCCTCCTGGTTATTTGCTGAGCAATAAGACACAAGAGGCAGTGCATGTCACCAGGATTATAGCAAACCAGAGCTGCATTGTGGGGCAGAAGCCTGAAGGACAAGTGTCTTTACCTAGCTCAGAAGTCCAATACTGCCCTCTACATAGGCACTGCTTAGAATGCCTTACTACTAGCTTGGATCATATGTATTTCCAGTCATTTTAATATGTGTTTCATTAAATCTATTATCCTGTTATGAAAAACAGATTGCAGCAAAGATGTAAGCGGAAAGGGAAAAGCAACCACATGAGATATTCTGCTGAAACTTATGGTTGCTTCTGGGCTGGAGGGAAGAAATTGTTGCCAAGCCACTATGGTGACAGGGGTACATTAGAAAGAAAATCTGTTTCCAGTTTACTGACTGCTGCTGCCAAAATAATCTCCATCTCCCATTGATCTGATCATGTCATTCCATTAGTCAAATCCCTTCACTAGCTTCTCCTTTGCCTTTCACACTGAATTCACAAAAAGAACAGGAGTACTTGTGGCACCTTAGAGACTAACAAATTTATTAGAGCATAAGCTTTCGTGGGCTACAGCCCACTTCTTCGGCTGCATATAGAATGGAACATATATTGAGGAGATATATATACACACATACAGAGAGCTGGCATGGTCTCAATAGATGTTCCATTCTATATGCAGCCGAAGAAGTGGGCTGTAGACCACGAAAGCTTATGCTCTAATAAATTTGTTAGTCTCTAAGGTGCCACAAGTACTCCTGTTCTTTTTGCGGATACAGACTAACACGGCTGCTACTCTGAAACCTGACATTGAATTCAAGCTTCTAATCCTTACTTTCAGGGCTCTTTAAAATCCTTCTGGCTGGACCTTAACCACCTTTCCACTGCTTCCTTCTGCAGCTGCCACCAAGTACACCCGTGTCTCCCTGTCCCACTTCGATCACTGTACTGCCTTCCAGGCCACTCCTTAGACGGAGGGAGCTCCACGCCAATGCCCATGCACCTTTTCATTGTTCAAATTCCTCCTGAAAGTGCAAAACTTCTCGTTGGAAGCCTATCCATAATTATCCACCCACCTAAAACACTTCCAAGTATTTCAAAGAGCACCATCTGCCCCCACCTAGATATTTAACCATCATCCGAGAGTGACGAAACAACACATAATATCAATAATAAAATGAGCCTCAAAGTGGGGCTCTATGCAGAGAAATGACTATAAAAATGGCATAGTGCATTTCTCTCTGTGATTTTTCATATAAAGTATGCTCAGTTTATAAGCAAAATTATATTTTTGTTCTAAGTGCCAGCTCTGTAAAGTCAGCCTGGACCCAGGGTGAAACTGAGCTCTTTCTATCTCTCACACCATCACCAGCAGCAAAGGGTCTGCTGCCAACTTTGGTCCCCAGTTACCACTTTGCAACCATCTTTCAATAATGCCCTGTTGCCACCTATGGAAGCCCATTGTCTTCAATAGTGCTGCACAGATATAAAGGACTGGAACGTAGCAAACAATTCTGCTGATGATACCCAAGAAGGAAAAGAATCAGTTCACTCCGGCTCAGTTTTATAGGCGCTGAGCTGTGTAGGAGAAAAGGGCAGGAAAGGAGCAGGAACAAATCTGTTGAGTAAGGAGGTGCCATTTTAACTAGACTTAGTCTTCACATAGAAATTGCATGGACTTTATTATTATTATTTATTTGTATTAAAGTCATGAACCAGGACCCTATTCTACTAGGTGCAGTATAAACAAAACAAAATCAGTTTCTAAATCAATCTAGTTAAAATAGGTGTAACCCACTTGCATAGATGCTCTCAAATGGCCTTAATTTGGTTTGTTACAGTTTATCTACACAAGGAAGTTGTACCGGTTTAACTTTAGGTGCATGGGCAGCGCCTCGCATAGGCTGGGGAAGGCTGTGCCTCCCCAAACAGCCCGGCATGGTCCCGTCCTCGCTCCTTCTTGACCCCAGCCCAGGCAGGCTGCTCCTCTCAGGGAAGCGTGCTGTGGCTGGGGCCACGCCGCCCAGCACTCAGGGGGAGGCTAGAGGCACTGGGGCTGCCCGCCCTGTGCTTGGCGGGGGGGGGGGGGGGGGAAGACATGCCGCCCATCCACTCTGTGCTCAGGGGCCGGGGAGGAGGCCGCACGCCCAGCACTCCGGGGTGGGAGCTGGCGCCCGTGGGGAGGGGGGCTCCGACAGGAGAAGGGGAGCAGGTCCTCGGGCGGGGGGGGGGGGGGGGGGGCGGCCGGGGCCTAGCCTCCCCAGACGGTGGTTCACCCGCTGCCCATGTTTAGGTGTGATTTTAAACAGATACAGAGCAGAAGGCTGTGTGGCGACACTGATTTTGGTTTCAGAGTGGCTTATTGAAGCTTAGCATGAGCTTTCTCCTAAATAGAAATAAGCCTGGCTTAAACCAAAATAGATCAGCCCTAGGTAAAAATGGCATTTATTTGTTTAAACAAAATCTCTAAGTGGGTCTCAAAAGGGAAAGAGAAAAGAGAGGGAGCCAGAGAAAAAACTGGATGGGAAAATGCACCAGGCAGCCTTGTCATCTATTGCTATTTACCACATCACTGCTAAATGCTAAAATGAACTGTGAGTTCTGGTTAGCAACAAGGCTAGTGTCCTGGAATTCAGAATGATTAGGCCAGCTAAAAAAGGCAAAAGCTACAGTCAGGTCACAGCTAAAATGGAAGCCACACAACTTGTGGCAAAGAATTCTTAAAAAAAGGTAGGTCACCACTTCCCTAAAACTGGGCAAAATCCCAAAGAAACAGCTCCACCTGGAGGTCCTTATTGAGTGATGTCAGAGCTAACAGACTCGGAGAGAGGTAGAGCCAGGGTTTTGCGCCTGACCTCACCTGTGTTGTTTTTGGTAACAACTTTTTAAACCATCGCTTCTGCCTCTTTGCTTTATTTATCCCCCATGTTTATTTTCTATATTGTTTATGCTGAAACATGTCAGTGTGTAACTTTCCAGGCCATCCCATCCCGTTGAATGAACTCGATATATGTGGGATGCCACGAAAGATTAAAATTAACCACCACTGCTATTATTATGCTCAAACTGCTGCCATCTCTGCAGTTTCTTGCTAACCTGGCTCTTCTAAAATTTACTATATTTAGGCTTGGAAGGGTTAGGTTTTTATTGGCAAATATCTGTAAATGTCAATTTCACCGTTCACATAAACCAACGAACAAATATTTCCATCAATAATCATTCAAATGTACAGATAAGCAAAATAAGAAAATTGCTGCTTGGGAACTAGAGTTTGATTTATACATTTGTATATTTTGACATGATATTGACAATTTCTATTTCAATGTTATAAAGGTTTAACTTTTTGAATCTCAACATCTACTGTCAATAAATAATAATTGTCTGACCCGCTCATTGTCTGATCCCCCAAATAATTTCCAGCAACTATGAAAATTTAAAATCAATAGAAACAAACAAAAATGGTTAAAGATAAACGTTAGTATTACCCATCAAAATTATTCCTTTTGTACCCTTTCATTTTTGAATATATAGTTTCTATACCTAGGCAGCTAATTTGGCTATTTTGACTGACTTCCAAATCCTAATCTCAAAGCAAAATTCAAGGGAAGGTCTGAACCAAACCTTCTCAAACCACTCACATCAACTCCTGCAGCACGAAACTGCCAAGCCACCCACAGCTCTAGAGAGGTGGCCCCTTTTCATTACGTGGCAGAGAAGGTAGGCGCTCGTCATAGCATAGCATTGACTCTCTGATGTTTAAACTCTCAGAGTCGACGCCTGGCCTCTTTACTCAGTTTTGGTTGGTTCAAAGTGACATGCACCAGCCATTGATCCCAAGCACCACCCAGGAACTGCCAGTTTGAGTTGTGCCCTTGGTAGCTTTCTAGAACGCGTATTGTGCATATTAGAATTGTGCTCTGCCTATATTCTGCAGGGTCCTGCAGGAAGTTTTAAAGGAAGGATGGTCCACTGGTTAGGGCACTAGCCTGGGACTTGGGAGACCTGAGTTTAAATCTCTGCTCCTGTATGACCTTGGGCAAGTCACTTAGTCTCTCTGGGCTTCGAGTCCTCATCTGTAAAGTGGGGATAATAGCATTTCCCTACTTCATAGGGGTGTGGTGAGGATAAACACATTAAAAGATTCTGAGGGACACTACAATAATGGAGGCCATATAAGTCAGACAGACAACTCTGGTTGATATCAATGAGCCTTTTTTCTAGATAAGGGCTGGGTAAAATCTGAAGAAATACCTTAACGCACAACCAATTTCCTTGGAGAGTAACCATCCCGTAGGTCAAAGGGCTGCTCAATGATTCCAAAGCAGGCTTCTTTTTCCAGAAAGACCCAACATTTTTTCCCTCTTCTTTGTCATACCTCCTCCATGTTCAGGAGTGCTGCCAGCTATTCAGAAATACCGCTGCAGTCGCCACCGCCTAGGTCGCCTAATGGGTTGTGCCGGCCCTGTCCATGTTTCCTTGTACAGTACACTGTTGCCTTGGTAATAGCAACCAGCAATGCCCTTCGGTACTAAGGCCTCCAGTGGCCTGTTGGCCAGAGACACTAACTGCATCACCTCCACATGCTTCTGCTTGCCCAGGATCCTTCCAGGACTCTGTTTGCTTGCACACATGAGCTGCCCCAGGGCTGTGGGTCTACAGAGACACTTCCCATATGCTGAAGTGATGCTCATTGCTACCACCTCCCTGCCCAAAAACCAAGAATGAGGGAGAAAAAAAAATCCCAAACCTTTGAAATCAATTTTAACTAAAACAAAATTGATCTCACAAGCTCCAGAAACCACAAGCATAAATTTGGGTTTGGCTGGGGTCTGTGTTTTCCTTGGGCTCCTCCGCATCATCTATGAAGCCCATTTTAAAATGGATTTGCTAGAGCGGTTCAGCATATTACAAGGGCTAACATGCACCAAACAGCTCCTAGGAGCAGTGGCTTTGCTCCTGTAGCCACCAGATGCCTACTTGAGAGAGGGGAGGCAGTGATGGCCTCAAGCACAAGCAAAAGCACACAACTGCTTTGGCCCCTGCATACATGCAAACTCTGTACGTCAGGAGTGGCACTGTACATGCAGGGGAGACAGAGGGTAGAGAGAGGAAGGAAACAACACACGCTTCCTAGAAAAGGGATTGGAAGAAGAGGCGATTCATAGCCTAGCTTCCCTGCTTTCACCAGCATGGGCTCCTGCAAATGGCAAGACCGTCACTGAATGGATTTATGCAATCTCGGATCTCCTCAGGAAAGAGGCTGCTCCTGTAAATCTTAAGTCAGCTCAGTTCTACATCTGAACAGAGTGAGAGTTACCTTACCTCCCCTTTCCATTGGCTGAGGGGGAACAGTAGAGATGGGCCCACATGGCAATGTTGGGATCCAAATTGGAGTGTCCTGGATTTCAGAAGAGTTTGGATGTGGGGTTTTGGTTTGGTTCGTGTTAGAGACAGGAGGCAGTTGCACAGTTCCGATGTGGATCCAAACTTCTCTAAAGTTCAGGGAAGAAAGGAATGCAAGGGTGGGTTTTGGTTCAAGCCCATCTGTAATTAAAAAAAAAAACATTTGAAATTAAGCCTGACAATACTCTTGGGTCACAAGCACACAAAAACATTAAGAAGAAGGGTTTCCAGTATTTGTTTAAAAGTTGGAGTTGTAGGGGGCGTGGGGAACATGAAGGTATGTTCTAAATGATTTCTTTAGAAAAGACAGAAAAATGACTCACTTAAGAAACATGTTATCTTCCCCTCTTTCCCTTATATGCATAGGAGCCCTGTCAACCATACAGCCAATAACTGGCTTAGGAGAAAAGAAAGGAAAAGGAAAAGAAAGACAGCAATTTACTCTGTGTCAATTTTCCAAATGATCCTTCACTTTTTTTTTTTCCCCCCCCCTTCCTCCCTCTAAGTTGATCCCCAGGGTTTTCTATCATTCCCTTGAAGAGGTAGCAGGCTATCACTTTACAGCGAGAGAGGAAGCAGCAGAAGAGGAAAGAAAGCAGACAAATTACTAAACGAGGAGGTGAATTAGACACTGTAAATGAATGCTGCGCTGTCTCCACGGGTTTAAGTTGCCTTGCGTGTGTACTTTTGGGCCGAGGCACAACTTGGATTTACCGAGCTTCGGCTTGTGGCCATTTGTACAATACCAAAAAGAGGGTCATTTTTATGCAATGCTTCCCTAACATTTCTCCATTAAACTGCAACCATCCAGGCCGAATTCCTTCCAAATCACAGGCCTTGGCCCAAAACATCAGTATTGTAAAAGCAGAAGAGATATGCGAAGAGCTGTCATATAGCAAAGGCTTTCTGGTTTCTGTTTAGAGAAGCTTTGGAGGTTATTTGCAGCCTTAAACTAATGAGCGGACAATGGAGAAGTGGAGGAGGACTGTTAGCAGCTACCGAGTAATGATACTTTACACACTTATAGCTACTTTTCATCCATGGATCTCAAGGCACTTTACATGAGTGAGTAGGGTATTATTATCCCCATTTTATCTATGGGGAAACTGAGGCACAGATTTGGTCTTATTTGTTTAGGTTAAGACATGTAAATACACCTCTACCTCGATATAATGCTGTCCTCGGGAGCCAAAAAATCTTTCCGCGTTATAGGTGAAACCATGTTATATCAAACTTGCTTTGATCCACCGGAGTGCACAGCCCCGTCCCCCCGGAGCACTGTTTTACCACGTTATATCCGAATTCGTGTTATATCGGGTCACATTATATCGGGGTAGAGGTGTACACAGAATGCACGTAATAGTTAATCATTTATAAAGGGAGCTGCAAAATGAAATAAACATTATTGTTCTCTAGCAGCAAACTCTATTGTGGCAACAACCATGACAACAGCAACTTGTTTCAAACATGATTGCTCAAATGGTCAAAAGGCTAATCATATTGTATCTTTTATGGACATTCCTATGGAATTTAATAGCAAATTATATCCCTGCTATGGAATTCTATGACAGGTTTCAGAGCAGCAGCCATGTTAGTCTGTATCCGCAAAAAGAACAGGAGTACTTGTGGCACCTTAGAGACTAACAAATTTATTAGAGCATAAGCTTTCGTGGGCTACCAATGTGATATATGCCATCATGTGCCAGCAATGCCCCTCTGCCATGTACATTGGCCAAACCGGACAGTCTCTACGCAAAAGAATTAATGGACACAAATCTGACATCAGGAATCATAATACTCAAAAACCAGTGGGAGAACACTTTAACCTGTCTGGTCATTCAATGACAGACCTGCGGGTGGCTATCTTACAACAGAAAAACTTCAAAAACAGACTCCAACAAGAGACTGCTGAGCTGAAATTGATATGTAAACTAGATACAATCAATTTAGGATTGAATAAGGACTGGGAATGGCTGAGCCATTACAAACATTGAATCTATCTCCCCTTGTAAGTATTCTCACACTTCTTATCAAACTGTCTGTACTGGGCTATCTTGATTATCACTTCAAAAGTTTTTTTTCCACTTACTTAATTGGCCTCTCAGAGTTGGTAAGACAACTCCCACCTGTTCATGCTCTCTGTATGTGTGTATATATATCTCCTCAATATATGTTCCATTCTATATGCATCTGAAGAAGTGGGCTGTAGCCCACGAAAGCTTATGCTCTAATAAATTTGTTAATCTCTAAGGTGCCACAAGTACTCCTGTTCTTTATATGGAATTCTATAATACTTTAAAAAACAACAACACACACACCTATGGAACGGTTATCATTCTCTATTAAATTCTGTAGGGTTTTAGAAGTCTATTCCATTTCTGCAGAAATTTACTGATATGCATGCAACCTGATTGAAAGCCCCTTCAAGTCAGCGAGAGCCTTTCCATTAACGTCAATGGATCTTGGATCAGGCCCTTAACATCTATTAAGTCCTATAAGGACATTTGAAGAAATCTCATTTACTATCAGTTCCACTTCTGAAGCAATAGGATGATCCACGGGGGGGAAAAAATGTGCTTCAGAGACGGCACTGTGAGCTCCAATATGTCACAGAACAAGTTAATATACATGCATTTCCCTGAGATAAAACACGTACGCATTGAGGTAATCTCTGTGTATAACATATATGATTATGTTAGTTTGAGTACAAACCCGATCTCTCCACATTTCCCCATCCAAACACCCCTGTCCCTGGTGTGCATTTGGTTGCAGATACAACCAGAGTAGAAATAAACGTGGAATGAGTTGCCCTTTAATCACCTCACTATAATATCAGGCTTGCTGATTAGAATGCACACCACCCACAGCCAAAATCCCCCTTCCTAGATTATGCATCCAAGAGATAATTATATTTAGATCTAGCAATAAGGAGGAAATGTGACATCAGGCCATGGCTGTTCCAGTTGTGTGGACTGTAGAATGAGAATGCAAAATTCACTATCTTCCATTATTGCAGGGGTAGGCAACCTTTTAGAAGTGGTGTGCCGAGTCTTCATTTATTCACTTTAATTTAAGGTTTCGCGTGCCAGTAATACATTATGACGTTTTTTAGAAGGTCTCTCTCTATAAGTCTATATTATATAACTAAACTATTGTTGTATGTAAAGTAAACAAGGTTTTCAAAATGTTTAAGAAGCTTCATTTAAAATTAAATTAAAATGCTGAACTTACACCACCAGCCTGCTCAGCCCGCTGCCAGCCTGGGGTTCTGTTCACCTAGGCCGGCAGTGGTCTGAGCGGGGCCTGCGGCCGGGACGCTGGCTGGCAAGGGGCCGGCAGCCGGGACCCCAGACCTGGGGGGGAGTTCAGGGGTCAGGGCAGAGGGTTGGAGGTGTGTGGGGGTGCAGGGCAGAAGGCTGGGTGTGTGGGGGGGGTTCAGGGGTCAGGGCAGAGGGCCGGGGTGTGTGGGGGGTGTAGGGCAGAAGGTTGGGTGTGGGGGGGAGTTCACGGGTGCAGGGCAGAAGGCTGGGTGTGGGGGGGAGTTCACGGGTGCAGGGCAGAAGGCTGGGTGTGTAGGGGGGGCTCAGGGGTCAGGGCAGAGGGCTGGGGTGCTCGGCTCGTGGGGGTGCTCCCAGCCCCCTGCCCTGAGCGGCTCATGGCAGGGGGCTGGAAGGGATATGCCCTGTTCCACCCCCTTCCCCAAGGCCCCGTCCCTACCTCTATGGAGCAGCGAGCAGGCTGCCACTCCTCCCTCTCCCCCTCCCCCTCGCAAGGGCCATCAGCTGATCAGCGGCTGGGAGAGGGAGTGGGAGGGGCAGGAAAGCACCACGCTGGGGGAAGAAGTGGGGGCTGGGGGAAGCTTGGCTGCCGCAGGTCCAAGCTTCTGCCTCCTGCCCCCGCAGCGGAGAGCGGTGAGCGGGGGGGCTGAGTGGGGTTGGGGGCTGGGACTGCGGCAGGCAGCTGCGTGCCACTCAAAATCGGCTTGCGTGCCGTGTCTGGCACGCGTGCCGTAGGTTGCTGACCCCTGCATTATTATATGCAGTGCTGTTGTAGCCATGCTGGTCCCAGGATATTAGAGAGACAATGTGGGTGAGGTAATATTTTTTACTGGGCCAACTTATGTTGGTGAGAGACAAAAGCTTTCAAACTTACACGGGTCACAGGTCCTGAAGAAGAGCTCTGTGTAAGCTCAAGAGCTTGTCTCTCTCACCAGCAGAAGTTGGTCCAATAAGATATTACCTCACTCACCTTGTCTCTGTAGCACCTGTGTCAGTTTGGCCCTGGATCATGACAAACTCTCTATAGTGATGCGCGTTAGCTGCCTTCCTCTATGTTGCTCTCTAATAGGGAAAGAAGGAAAGATCTGGGGCCTTATGACTCTAATGCTCCCCCAAAGCTCCTTCTTTCCTCATAACCCTCCCACTGGACCCTGGTTTCCTCCCTCCCTGTGAGCAAGATTTTAGTGCAGCACAGAACTTGCAGCCCAGGGGGATAGGGAGCTAGGATGGATTTTAACCTCCTTTACAATCCCCCAAACCTACACTGTTTTGGGTGCTGGAAGGTGCCCCTCCCCTGCATCATAACTTAGATAGCCCAAGTTTCAGACACCTCCTGATAGGGTTGCCAACTTTGTAATATTTAAAAACTGGACACTCCAGCAGGAGTGCCGGAACTTTCCCTCCCCCCTGAGGACCTGCTCATGCACTGCCCCTTCCCCCCAAGGCTCACCCCTTGCCCCGCCTCTTCCCCCAAAACCATGCTCCTGCCCTGCCCCTTCCCCCTGAGATCCCAGCCCCCATTTGCTCCTCTTTCTCCCCCCCATTTCAGTTACTCACTGCTTTTCCCCTCTCCTCCCATCCCTGTGTGGGTTGGGAGTGATTCACCGGCAGAGCCAGGGTTGGGCGCTGCAGCCGCCCGATGCAGGTAGGTGTTGGCTCTGGCTGAGTAGGGGCTGGCAAAGGTGATGACTCGGCACCTCCGCCACCCATAGTAGATCTGACCAGACACCGTGAGGTCCCCTTTTCAACCAGACTTTCCAGTTGAAAACTGGACACCTGGACACCCTACCTCCTGGGGCTACCGTATGGGCTGCAACACTGCTTGCAATCGCCACATGTGCTGCTGTTCCACCCTGACAAACTCCTCCTGCCCCAGCCCCACCCCCTGAAAAAGGGTTTGTGAGGGGATCATCTGAAGGCAGCCTTCTGGCTGTCTTCTGCAGTGCATGAATCAGAGGAATCCTGGTCCTGCTGGAACTGGGGTTTTAGGACATTTTTATGTCACTCTAGCACTTTTTATCTGGCATAAAGGGACTGAAGCAGGGATGAGGAGCTTTTAATAAGCCTCCAGCCCAATTCCATTCTCAGAAACTACCGATAGACCCTAGTCTCCCAGAAGCTCTCCAATATTCCTCTAGATCCCCATTAAAAGCTTACCTTCATCCCCAGTGTTTCCTCAGAATCCACCCATAGGCTTCCACATCACCCTCTAATAAGCTACCAGCTCCTTTTCCCTCCTCAAAATACACCCTAGCTGCTCTTCTTTCTCCTTCACCATACATTAAACCTCCAACCCCACTTGCCACCTCTCATCCCTCCGGTAATCGCCCCGCTGCCTTTCCCTTCCCTGCAGAGATCCAATAATTTTTCCACTATTGAAAATGTCCTCAACTGTTTGACTGGATTTTATCCATCCCATTCTATTATTGCGGCAAACAAACCTGGAACAGGATCTTACAGAATTCCACACCAGCCACGAAACATGCCTTGCACAAACACTTCTTCTCAGAATGAAAGACAAAACCAGCGCCTACAGAGCAGCATGGAGGTTTCTGCAGATTCTAACAATGTGGTTTCGGCTATGCTGACTTAACTTAAACAGGAGGGGAAATGAAGCATAAGGGAGCTCTCTCTGACAACTGTTAGAAAATTCCAAAGCCTGGAAGAAAAATAACCTCTTTAATGAAAGGTAGATTATAGTGCAAGTTGTGGCCTTAGCTAGCAAAGTTAGATACTTTTAGGAAATTGTGTATTGTTACTGCATTAAAACCCACTCTTTGTCGGTCAAGACTGTGTGTGTCTGTCTCTCCCCACGTGTCCGCACACAAATAGATGTAATATGGCCAGGTATGGTAATAACAATACTATGCAAGATGAGTATTATCAATCTTACTCATGTTACAGATGGAGAAACTAAGGCACAGAGAGCATTTGCCCAAAGTGGAAGAGTTAGGAACAGACCCAATGAGACAGTGGCAAAATCAGGAGTAGAACCTAGGGTCTCTTGACCACCAGTCCCCTGCTCTCACCAACAGACTATAATATCTTTCATCTGAGATGCTCAAACAGCTACCCAGACCTTATAAGCAAGCCCCAAAACACCCATATAAAGGAGATAAGTATTATTACACCCGTTTTACACAAGTGCAAAATATTTAATAGGAGTAATACCATTTGTGACGTTCTGTACCCCGTGGGAACACCCTACACCCCTTATAATATGTTCATCCTTATAATATGATTGTGTGGTATCTAATGCAAAGTTTGTCATATCGGGTGTCTTCGAAAGGCTCATGATATACTGAGCATTGTTGTTATGGTAACATTATAGTAATCGTTATAGTAATGTTATAGGTTATAATCTCATGTACATAGTTATGAGGCTGAAAATGTGTCCTCATGGCTTAAAGCAAGCCCAGGCAAAAACTCCCCAGGAGCAGAAGGGCAGTTCACACCTCATCAGGGTATGTATGGGACAAACCCAGCCAGCCTCACAGGAACAAAGGACATTGGCGTAGGCAACAACAAAGGATCTGTTGGACTCTTGAGTGAGTCGCCCCCCCTTCCTTTGGTCAGTTTGGGACTATGATGAGGTAATGCTCACCTGACTCTGAAGGGGGGGGGGCAAAGCCAAGAGGGAAGAAAGAATATGATAAAAGGGAGAGACGTTTGCCAGGCTCTTCCTCTCTTTTCCACCTACATCTGCAGACATGACACCAAGCGACTGAAGCGCTGATCAAAGGGGAGAGCCTGGCTGAAGCAACAAGCCAGCCTGAGGTGAGAAGCATCTAAGTTTGTAAGGGCATTGAAAGTGTTAAGATCAGCTTAGAACACGTTTTGCTTTTATTTCATTTGACCAAATCTGACTTGTTGTGCTTTGACTTATAATCACTTAAAATCTATTTGTTTATTCTACCTGAAGCAGTGCGTTTGGTTTGAAGTGTGTCAGAGACTCCTCTTGGGATAACAAGCCTGGTACATATCAATTTCTTTGTTAAATTGACAAACTCATATAAGCTCAGCATCCAGTGGGCATAACTAGACATTGCAAGACGGAGGTTCCTAGGGTGGTGTCTGGGACCATAGATATTAGCTAGTGTCATTCAGTTGCACAATCCAAGGAGCAGCTTACATGCCAGAGGCTGTGTGTGAACAGCCCAGGAGTGGGGGTTCTCACAGCAGAGCAGGGTAAGGCTGGCTCCCAGAGTCAAGGATTGGAGTGACCTAGCAGATCACCGGTTCAGATAACACCAGAGGGGAATGTCACACCATTGTTATACGAAAATTCATGTATTCACCTGTGCTTCCCAGGGAAAAGTCATAACTCTGTGTGTGATATAATCTTACACATACAAGACCGATAAAATGCAGTCACCTCTGGAGTGTAGGGTAAGGGCCAGGCAGACAACCAGCATGCACAGCGTATCATTGAAGGAGAGGAAATTCTGGCCAATGACACAAGGCAAACTCCTACTCTTATGACAGATGCCCTGGGAGCTTTAACATCTACATAGACCAAAGAGGACCTCAAATGTCTTGTCAAAAAAACCAAACACATAGTAAGTCTTGTCCAACTACAATGGATCTACCTTGACAGCTTCAGTTGACCTGCTGGTACAGTATTTCCAACTCATGGATAGAGCTGTGTGAATAACTGATCTTTCAGTATGCTGAAAATTCCAAAAAATCCAAAACCAAATTCTATTTCAGGTTCATCCCGAAAATGGAATATTTCAAAATGTTCAGCAAATCAAAAGTCAGAAAAAATATCACTTAAGACCAAATTAAATATTTTGTTCAATCCAAAATGAAACATTGTTTTGATTTCAAGTGATTTTAACATTTTTATTTTTTTTTAAACTAAAACTGAAGAATATTTCAAAACGAAAAGCCATTTCAAATTGAAACATTTCATTTAGAAAACGTCAAACCATTCTCCACCCCCCAAAAACGAACAATTTGGGAAAATCAACACAAATTTGCAAAATGTTTCATTGTCATCAAATCTGCATTTTTTGCTGAAAAAAAGTTTTCCTGAATTTTTTTTTCCAGCTCTGCTTGTGGATCAAGGGATTCTGGTATTTCAAACCCAAAGCTTCAGCCATTCTCATAATCCCCCCCAGTTTCAGAAAAATACAGAGCTGAACAAATAAATTACAGCTTCCAGTTACAGCCTCTGCAGCTAAAATGCAATCTTAAAACTCACTGTTACTTAACAGAAAATTAAAATTTGTATAAGTCATTTGTGAACAAAGGAAAGGATGATTAGAGGAATAAGGCTATAAAAAATTATTAACTCCAATATAAGAGGAAGGTGACAGGAATTATCTTTTATGTTTAAACCACTCATAATGCTGGTTTTAAGCTTCGGCATTCCCCTCTAAGCATCTATGTAAATAGAAACATATGTACATTATATATGTATGTACAAAGGTATTTATGTAGTAGGTCCAAACAATCTCATACTCAGAGGTTCGAAGTCTAGGTTTCATACTTTCCAAAATGTAAGGTGGTGGAGCAACAGGGGACAGAGATAGGCTAGAGATTTTTAATTCAGGTGGATCTGGATCTGAGGTTTGGGGTCACTGTTTTAATTAGGATCTATTTCTATAGACCAACAATAATGCTACTGAGCCCTTATACTGCATTTTATATCTTCAGAGCACTATTCAAACGTTACAAAACTCTCACAACACTACCCCAGTGAGGCAGGTAATTGTGTATGTATATACTGTGCTTGTGCATGATATAAGGCAAGTACTTCTTACGGAAGCTGTGAAGGGGCTTTCCACAATAAAATGGAAAGACTGAAATTGAGACGGAACCCACTGAACCCAGCCAGGGTTTCATGTAAAATTACATTAATAAAAGCCCAGCCTAGGCAAACTCGAAGGCGAAAAATTAAAATCATCAGTATATATGCCATTACAAAAACCTCTCTCATTCTTTCTCCTGCATCCGTCACTACATGCTAACTAACTGCCACAGAACATTTTCATTTTCTTCGCCCAATAGGCCTGCCCTGGTAGGTACAGCACATAGCTAGGTAAAAGCAGGAAAGATGTAATGTTTCTGGACGTTGCACCTTTTCAGATTAGGATTCTCCCTGCTTTTCTGGCTGGGGAGCCAGATACTGTTAGCTCACCGTCTCTAGCATTAAGACTTATATTGGTTCTTTCTTTGTTCTGTCTGTTGACTTTCCTTAATCGGAAATAAAAATCACTCAGGCCAAAAAGCACATTTCACTCAGTATGTGGGAACCATAACAACTGTGCTGCGTTCCCCCAAAACACATGGCAACCCAGTACTTTCATAGAATCTCAGTGTTGGAAGGGACCTTAGGAGGTCATCTAGTCCAACCCCCTGTTCAAAGCAGGAGCAATCCCCAGACAGATTTTTGCCCCAGATCCTAAATGGCCCCCTAAAGGATTGAACTCACAACCCTTGGTTTAATAGGCCAATGCTCAAACTACTGAGCTATCCCTCCCCCTACTTTAGATTGTGGCCATGGCTGATGCACTCAGTCCATTTGTCCAGCAAAGAAACTGGCAAAGCTGCAGAATGTTATTTGGCCAAAGACCGTGGGAGCTGCTTGGTTATTGAGGCTTCTCCCTTCCCCACCATGGAACATTCATCCTAATTCACCAGAGCCAAAAAAATAACTGTAATAGCGACACATTCACAGAAGCTACAGTTTTTTTGCTGAAGTTAAGCCAGCTCTGAGCTGGTGTAGCAATAGCATATCCCCTTTAAGCAGGCTTGGCAAACAAGGCAGGTAACCCACTTGCTGCAGAATCTGCACCCTTATGCACTTGAGTTCATAGCTGTAGCCACAGCTACAGAATTTACATCAAGCTTGCTGCAGAAAATGCCAGGAATTGTATATACAGAATACACAACTGTGTGGTGTGGTATTAAGGTATTATTTTCACTTGTTTGCAATGATATGCGTAATTCATCCATGGCTTGAACGCTCATGAAGAAATAGGACCATCCCAAACTCGTGCCAACATTACCTTTATACCACATATTCCACAAGTATATATTACTTGTAGAGAATATATGATACAGTGGTGTGTAATAAAAGTTTAATTGGCATGAATTTGGGTTGGTCTCACTATATTTACAGGTGGTAAAAACCACAAAGTGAGTTATTCACAAATGAGGACCAATAAAACCTTAATACAGAATACATCTTGCTTTAGGGTGGTATCTGCCACACATTAGGAAGAAACTATTTTCAAAATGTTTAAGATAATTTTGTATCTTTCTACCTATAAAGCCAAGCAGCTGTCCTTGGCTACCATGAGTTCAACTGCACAGAACACATCAGGAGCCATAAATACCTCTAAAAATAAACGAATATAGCTCTTCTGTATACAAAGAGTTTGATATCTCAGGAATTTCCACGGCTAGGAATGACTAGATCCCATTAGGAAGTGTGTGTGAGATGATGAGGTATCTCCCATTTTCCAAAGGTACAAAGCTGCCATTTCTAGCCCTACAGGGTCATGGCATATCAGACTTTAAAATCATGACACCCTTAAGAACAGAAAAAAACATTAAGGTACAGGACTGAAAACTTTTTTCAGGCTGGAAGGGGGGTTCACACGTTGGAGCCAAAGAAGGACATATTTCTAATAGCAGCTGTTTGAAGGTCCTCAAGGATTTGGAAAATGTTAGAAAGAGTCCCACAGGAGATGGATCAGTGGGAGGAGAGCAGGTGAAGAAGTCAAGGCTGCATGATTAATTCATTTATAACTTGGATATATGTGTGTGTATAAACACACACTTAAATACACACACACACAAGGTATGTCATCTATCTAGTCTTTTTAGACAAAAGTCTACCTGAGTCCTGCGGCATCTGGGGCTAAAGACTTCAGGCTTTCACATCTACTGGGTCTCCTAAGTATGCACCCACAATCCTAAGCTCATGCTCTCATACTCTTCTGCATCCTTGGATAGAAAGACACATAATGTAATGCAAATTCTCTATGTATGAAATATTATCTCTGCTTTTTCCAGAGCAACAACAGATGTACATGTTGGGCTGTTATTCTGAAGAAGGGGGTCTGTTGGCCTTTCTATACTCTTGGGCTCTGCTTTGGCTGCAGCTGTGGAGAAAGGAAGCATTTGACACTAATGTAATCGTGTTCTCATTGTAGCTTTACCTCATCCCTGGCATTGAAGCAGTGCGGGGAAGGCAGTAGTCTGTTACAATCTGTGGTTCTTTTCCTTTAGGTCTTCATTTCCCTGACCTCTGTCTTCTTTCCTGACCCCAAAGCAAACACATTTCAACACATTCAGAAAGGTGCTTGTGGTGGCTTGCCTCAGAGCACAGGTTCCTGTGTTACAATGGGGCGCACAAACTAATGGCGCAGTTATCAGGAGATAAAAGGGTGGCATCATGGACACAGTAAACTACACGTTTTCTGGGACACCATGAACAGAGCTTGCATTAAGACCCTGGCAGAAATTGCACAATATGCCTGGCAAGTGCACAAGTCATGTCAGTCACCACAACCCACTAATAATTCTAAGCTATCATAAAGTAGGAGATGGGGACTTGGAGACTTTCTAGAGATCCCTCTGAGCTTGTGATTTTATGATTCTGAATTACAGCTTCCTAGATATGCTGCAGAGAAGCCAGGTTTTCAAACAATGATCTACTGTCTGAGAGAAAGTCACCCAGGCAAAATCCTGACTCCTTCGATGCCATACGTTACAGATCAACTTGGTCTTCGTCCTACTATATGTTCTCTGAGAGGGCCATCAGCCTGAACACCTGATGTATGCTGATCTTTTAAAGCAAGTGAAGAGAGGCACTGTCTACTTCTAATGTGCCAAGAAGAGGGATCTCTAGCACAGGTCATAAAGAATACCAACATTCTTTATCATTTGCCAGACCAGATTTTCTATCTCAGAGGAAGTGAAGTTACATTTTTTTCTTCCCTTTGTTAAAAGATTTGTCAGCTAAGTTTGGGGTTTGCCACAAGAGGCTGCCGAAGAGTTGGCGGACATGGGTCATGTTTAGAGCTAATCAGAAACTTCTGAATTTTGATTTTTATGGATTTTTTATCAAAATTCAATTTGTCAAATGTTTTTGACCAGCATAGAGCTACCCGATTTTTTAAAATTGAAATTAAAAAGAAAAACTAAAATAATGTTGTGAATATTTTCATTAATTTTGTTAATTTTTTTTTAATCTCTCTAGTTGTCTAGCCACAAATGTTGTTTGTGAGACAAGACAATTTTATTACTGCCTGTGAAGTGAAGTAGGAGATGAAATGGAATAGAATAAACAGGGTTGCTGGCAGTCAGAGCTGACCTTTCCTTATGTCGTGTCTCTTAAAGACAAAACAGCAACACATATTCATGCCAATGACTGGAAATATCAGGCTTTTCCTACAATTCACAGTAGCAGCAGCCACCCGCTGCAAGTGGAAAATTAGCTCCAAACTGATTAATGAAAACAGGATTGAGAAAAGCAAAAAGTAAAAGCTGAATTTGTTTTATTGTGGCTGGAGAATTGAAAAATCCATGAAACCAAAACCCTAAAATACACAAAAATCATCTGACTTCTAGCAATACCATTTCAACCCTCTATCCAGGGAACAAGAGAACCTAACAATGTAATTATACTAATATACTGGACACAAGGTTTATACAAACAGATTGCAAAATATTCACAATACAACTAAAATGCAAGTATTTTTGTAATTGGTCAAAAATTTAAAAATGGATGACTTCTGTGACGAATTCCAAACATGTATGCAAATATTTCAAAGAAAAAGGGCAAAAGGGCCAAATTCTTGAAAACAGGCCAGTTTTTAAGCCAATATGATTTTTGTGTCAAAGCCACGAGAAAATATTTTCAGTGTTAAAGTAGCCACTGAGTCAAAAATATTGCACAAAACAAATTTTAGTACCATTTTTACAACGGTGCAAAATGAAACTGAGTATGTTCGTTTACTCTACAAAACTAAAATTATGAATTTCACACATCTCTGCTTTATGTAAATCTGCCATGATTCTGCAAATCCAATGCAGTTCCACTGACTTCAAGGGAGTAGCTCTAGATTTTCACAAGTGTAATTAAGATTACAACTGGCACCTAGGGTCTTTTCTGGTATTGGCAGAAACAGTGCATGCTTTTTGTATGGTTAGAAATCCTCCATCAATTACTAGACTATCAATGACTCCATCAACTACTAGAGATCCTTCCTGCACTGGCATTGCACCAATCGAAGTCCTACCTGAGCTCTGACACAGTTTCTTTAAAACTGCTTTAAAACTAAATGCTCTTGTCTACACTGGCTAGACAAATGTTTGAAACCCCTTTATCTGAAAGGATGTTTTAAACAGATTCAACTCCATTTTCCAAAATGGTTCAAATTCTACTGTAAACAGGGCTTCTGCTCCCCCCAGCCCGTCCTTGCCTCTGTCCTCCCTCCCCAACAGCTGTCCTTGACCCCAACTCCTGCCCATGATCCCACTCCTGCTCCTATCCTCCCCACTCCACAGTGCCTGCCTTACCCCTCATCCCTGGCTCCTGCTGCTAAACCCTTCAAGGTTCCTACCCCACGCCCCCCTTATCTGCATTTGAGTCAGCTTGTTTCATCCTTTCCCTCCATGCTGCCTAGGTGCCAGCAGGGGGCGCACTGAGAGCACAGCAGAGACCATATCCCTGCTCTCACCTCTAATGTGTGGCACCACAGTACCCCCAGCACCTGAGAAGAGCAACTATTGGGAAAGTCCTGCTCAGCCCCTGTAGCCCTGGCTTGGAGCATGCTCAGTGAGGATGGAATCTTCAGAGGTATCAAGAAGAACAGGAGTACTTGTGGCACCTTAGAGACTAACAAATTTATTAGAGCATAAGCTTTCGTGGACTACAGCCCACTTCTACTCTGAAACTTGTCAGAGGTATCAGACTCTAACAAGTCTCTGCTGAGCACATGTGAACTGAGATTTTTTCAGAGGCTTGGCCAAATTGGGGTGAATTTTAACAGGGATGGGAAAAGCAAATCCCTGGCACTGGGGTGAGCCCTCCTGCCGAATTTCAAATCCCTGCTCCAAGGCACCCTCCGTTCAGGCACTGCAATCCTGATCCTGCCTGGTGAGGAAGGGTGGCCGGTGGGCAGGTGGCTGTTGGGAAGCCCACCCTGCAGTCATCCCAGACAACCGTGGCTCCTGCAGCTCCTGTCCCACAGGGCTGGGCAAGTGCTCTGCTCCAGGCATTGTGCCTTGGTATGCAAGGTTGCAGTGCTGTCTACGCTTGGCCCAACTGCTCCTTTCTCATAACAGAGGGATGGGTAGGCCAAACCTTTACCCCTTTTCCCTCTTAGAGATCTTCTACCGCTCTGGGCAAGGGGGGGGCAGAGAGGGAACACCACAGTACTCGGGAATTGCAAACGCTCTGTGGGTCCACAAGTAAAAATGTGGCTTGCTCACGTTCACTCCTTATGTGCCATGTGGAGAAGTAAGGAACATAAGCAGAACTTGTGCTGTGCTTCCCCATGAGACCCTTTCTAGCTGGGACCTCCTCTCAGACCAGCCCTGAAAGAGGTATGACTTCTGGGCTCTAACCCAGGGTGTGCCTGCACAGGCAGGCTCTGTTTGGGAGCAGGGAACGGACGCTATCCATTCACATTACACCTATTAAAACAGCACAGAAAATTTCAGGGGCAAAGACAGTGGTTTGAATTTTTCCTGTCACCTCAAAATAATGCACTTAAATAGCCTAGCAACCCTGGCCTATGGGAAACAAATTGGTGGTCTCAGTCCAGTTGTCCTGGATAGCCATCCACATCACCACAATTGGCATTAAATATTAGCAACTTGTTGGTAGCCTCAGAAGATACCAATCGTTGAGTAAGCAGGGAGACTGGGCTTCCAGCTCACACCCAGAGTATTCACCAGTCAGGGTGGAGGGCTTAAGGAACACCAGCAGAGCAGAGAAAGGGAAGCTTGCATTGCTTTTGTCCTATCCTGCCACTAAACAGAGGACTTCATTCTTCAGGGCTCTCGTTCTGGCATCTTTCACTGGCACTAGATTCACTTATAATTTAACTAGAAAGAAAAACAAAAAGATTTAGTGACCAGAAACATGAACGCTCGGAAATGAGTATTAACTCAAGGAAATCAAGAGCTGAATGAGTTATATCTAGCATGGAAATGAGCTGGCTTATGGAGGCACGTTTGCTGCAGCTCCGAGATTGCTGTTCAAATCCTTCAATATCCTGCTGTTCTTTGGTAAGGACTAGAGTGTCTCAGCCAAGCCAGATCTTTATAAGGTGACAAATCTGAATTCAGAGGAACCTGGTGACAAGAAGAATAAAAAAGGAAAACAAGCAAAAATAGAGGCCTTTTGGGGAAAATAGGTTTCCTTCCCACTCTGTCTAGCATGGAGGAAAGCTTTTGTCTTGGAGAAACAAAGCAGATATTCCCAGTGCCAGGCTACAGTCACTAGAACATACCATTATTTGTATTATGGTAGCTCCCAAAAGCCTCAATCAGGCATTGCACGAGGTGCTGCACAGATATAGGGAGGTTTCAGAGTAGCAGCCGTGTTAGTCTGTATCCGCAAAAAGAAGAACAGGAGTACTTGTGGCACCTTAGAGACTAACAAATTTATTAGAGCATAAGCTTTCGTGGACTACAGCCCACTTCTTCGGATGCATATAGGGAGGAAATTTCAAAAGCACCTGACTGATGTGGGAGCCTAAGTCCCATTTCCAAAAGTGATATAGCCAGAGAGCTACCTTAGTTCCATTGACTTTTAATGAAAGTTACGAGCTTAAGTGCCAAAGTCACTTTTGAAAAAGGAATTTAGGTGCTTTTGAAAGTTTTGCCCATGGTCTCTGCCCCAGTTTACAGTATGGATTGTGAGGAAAAGAGGACAAAGAAAGTGTACTTGCTACATTTCAACTCACATCTAGGTCCCATTCACTCAAACAGTCCAATTGTTTTAAATTGGACTACTCGGGAGTAAAAGTTTCTAAGATTAAACCCTTATTTTCCTGGACTGACCTGGCAGTCTGAGTTAGTACCAGCACAATCACATAGCAAGGGATCCAAATTGAGGTCCCAGGCTCAAATAGCTGTCAGACAGTGCTTTGATACTACAGAGATGGATGCTCTACCCACACCTGTGAGAGCTATATACACACCTCTACCCCGATATAACGCTGTCCTCAGGAGCCAAAAAATCTTACCGCATTACAGGTGAAGCTGCGTTATATCGAACTTGCTGTGATCCGCCGGAGTGCGCAGCCCCCCCCCCCCCCCCCGGAGCACTGCTTTACCACGTTATATCCAAATTCGTGTTATATCGGGTCACGTTATATCGGGGTAGAGGTGTACTTAAAATATATTAGACAGACAGAACCAATTCCTGGAACTCATTCATTGCAGTACTAAGTACCTTGATGTTGCTCTCTGATAACCAATGTGAAGAGTGGCATTGAGAGAGCTGGAAGAAAATATAATGTGGGGCCTTTAAGAGTGAAAGCAGAAAAAGAGGGGAAAAAGGAGGGGGAGAGGAGAGAGCTCAGAGGATTCTTCTCACATATTAGGAAAAAATCATTTTCCTTTATAAATATAATTTACAAAAGAATTTATACAAGATACTATCCCAAGAATCTCCAAGGCACTGCACAGAATTCTGCCCCACCCCGATTGCTCTGTGAAGCAATTGATTTTTGTTCGTCCCTTGAGCGGTCCTTCAGACATGATTCATTGTACATTTTTATTGAATTCTGCAACACAAAGTGCTAGCACTAGAGTTCTGCAAAACTGTTGTCATAAAATGCAGGAAGTGTGCCTGTTCTCAGATCCGCCAGCCAAGGCAGTCACCCTGCAAAAGAAAGTCCTGCCAAACCCTTATGTTGTCTCTGGGTTCTAGGGAGAGTAAAATAGAGAGATCTGGGGAAATATTCCTCTGAAACCAGTTGGTTCTGTCACTTGGGTTTTTTGTTAGAAAAGTTGCTGATTTCTTAGCCAAGCTATCAAAATTCACCATTTTCACAGCACGTACATAAGCCTCACTGGTTTTATTGGAGTTTTGCAGAGAAACTTCAGTTTCACCCTAGAAATGGGTCAAACCAAACCTCTGGATCCAAACACCCCTAAGCTGCAAGGTGACCAGGACCCAGATACTTATTCCACAGCCAGCCATGCTTTTTACAATGATGTTCTTGCACTAGAAGTCTGGAGCCACACGCTCCAGATCCATGTCTGAATCTACAGCTCCGAGCTATCTCGGATTCGTATGAACCTGACACTCAAGAGTGAAACTAGATGCAGAACCATGAAAATGAGCAGAAAGGTTCCCTGGAACCAGGAGAGTTATCCCAGCATGAGTAAGAATGGTTAGGACAGTACAAATGTTTATCAAACTTATTGAAATATCCATTTCTCACATATAAAGGCATCATGGTAAGTAAAAAGTCTAATCACCATTACTAAAGCTAGATCTTGCAAACTACTTAGCAACTCCCAATCTCTGCTTCCGGACCCCCTGATCTCAAACTGCCTGGTCCTGGCACAAGCTGGAGCTGCAAGAGACCAGCTCTAAAACATGCCACTGCCAGGAACCTCACACCAGCAGAGGATGAGATGTAATGAAACTTTATTCCACTGTGCCCCCTCGCTATCCTCATCTGCCCTTGGCCTCACACCATTTTTCTCCTTACCCTAGGGTGCTACAGGAGATGGCAGATCCACCTCTCCCAGTTTTTTCCTACACAGGGAGAATATACACTTAGATCTCTCCCTAAGCAGCAGCCCTCACATGTATCAAGATGGAGCATATTATAGTGTGCACAGGGATTATTTCACCTATAATCTAAATGCAGGCACTCTGGGATAGTTTGCTTTTGCTCCACAAATTTGGCAGACCAGAGAATCTGGCTCTTAGAGTTTCATGATCCTTTGTATTATCTTCACCCTGATCGTAGACACCCAGAAAGGAGGTCAAAATGTCACAAAAAGTATCTATTCTTTAATGCTTATTGACTATCTGAAATGCCTTTGCTCAAGACAAGTTAAGTCTCTTTGGATATAGTACAGTTACCTCCATCTCAGGAAGAAAAATAACTTACCAGTTTTGTAGAATGTGAATGAAGAGAAAGAGATTATATTGAAAGTACCTAGTAGGATTAAAAATGATTTATGTCAACATTGTATTTCAGAGCATGAAATATAAATGAAAAATATACTGGTTAAAAAAGGTTATATTACTCTCTACCCTAGATAAAATTAAATCTTATTCCATGTAAAACACCAGAGCATTTATAGCATTAAAAAGATCTACAAATTATTTTTACAAAAATTATGCAATTTAACTGATGAGATCTTAAACTGGTCACTAATGCAGTACTGAATATGGTCAGTCCTGTAACTCAGACTCTCAGAGAAGCCACTGGAGTGATTGGGTAATGACCCCTGCCATGTGACAGGGATAGAACCTTTTGTAACCCTGATCTATGCCAAGTGACTGGTGCCAGTAAATAAAGATCAGTTTCTTACCAGCACTCCATTGTGTCATATTTTTAGTGCATGCACCAGTGTAATTTGGGCTAAAAATTCTAAATATGGGGGAAGGGAGAATACACTCTGCCCCAGATCCATCTCCACTGGGTCTACTTCCAACCTCCTGAGAAAATTCAAAGAGCCACCTTTAAAAAAAAAAAAAAAAACAGTGCTAGAAAAATATTTGCTTCTTTCCCCATCAAATGTGAAATTTCCCACCAGGATTACACTGGTCTGAGGTGCAGGATGGGCAATTTTCAGTCCCATACCAATGCTAGGTAAAAGCTCCAGTTAATTGTGACCTAAACAGCACTATAAATGGGTGCAATATATCATTGGAAAGGAAAGATTCAGAGCTGGAATATACAGCAATTACTATTATCTCAAAAAATGTCCTGAGATACTAGGGGTGAAATACTGGAGGGTTCCATTGAAATCAATAGGATTTTTGCAGTTGATTTCAATGGGATCATGTTTTCAGCCTAGGTCCTAAAATTGTGACATTGCTTATAAATTACATTTTCCATTTACCATAATTTGTGTAAGCATGCAAATGCAACAGACATACTATCATTTGAGAAATATAAATGAAGGTTTGACATTTCATAGAAGCCCAAGGGACTTAGGGATCCTGATGTCATTGAAACTGAATGTGAGTTCAGCATGTAACTTAGGATCGCCACACTGAAAATCCCAATTTATATTAATATAGTCATACATCTACAAACCATTCCTCGGACAGATAGCTCCAGTAGGATCTAAAATATACTATTTGAGTGTACTCTACATGCATACATGGATACATATAATATTTGTTAGATTAATAAACACATGGTGAAAACAGAAAGGAAGATATATCTGCATGGATGAGCAAGTTAAATAATATTGCTGAACCATTCATTTCCACAAGAAAAGAAAAAGCAAAGGCTTTACTCCTTTTGTTATTATTTTTTCATAGGCAAATAAAGATTGAGAAAACGATCATTCTCATCAACACTATAATCATAGTCTCAGGTCTATAATCCTACAAAGGAAACCTGCACTGCACGAAAACTAAGTCTACCGGGGGTTGTTGAAGCTTAGGTTCTCTAAAGAATTATTTTCAAGTTCCTCTCTGTGAAGGATATTATGAGTAATAAGAGTAGCTGCAATTGTGGCTTTTTAGAAAGTGTTTTTACCAGCCAGTTCTAGAAGGGATAACTCAGGCTGTGTTGCTGTGCTTGTGGTACGTGGACTTGGCTAACTGGTATAGAGTAAGTGCATTTTTGTTGGCCTCTGGTTTAGACTATTTTAATTTGTAAAAATTGAAAAATTCTTGGCAGAACTCCACAGCCTACGAAAAATGTTCCTCTTGAAAACTAGTTACGAGTTAATGATAATTCCACTTTGGGCAGGAAGGAAGGGTTTAGACTGGATGTCCCCGAGTGAATCGGGAGAATGTTCATCACAGCTCGGCTCTCCATTACTCTAGTCCTATTAAAGAAAACAAAACACTCTGCTTGTATTAGATACATTAATGATATTTCCACAAAAGCAAGTTAAATGTAAAAGCATTGAACAATCCTGACTACATGAAAACTTTGTGACTGGCGTTCGATTCCAACACGCTCTGTGATGCATTGCCTTAAAAGCAACTTAATATTTTAAGTTCAAAGACCTTTTAAAGAAGCTCCATGTAAAGTTGTAGACATTCTAAACAGTTCAGTGGGAACCCTTACACTGAGTTAAGATATAGTGAAACACCATAGTTTGTGAAGTACAATTCAAGCCCTGATTTATTCCTGTGTATTGCCATGAGTGGACTGCAATTCTGGATACAGCGAACATTTTTTTTTTATTTTTTTTTACTTCAATGGGCTTTCAATCAAGCCCATGTTAAAGTTCTTCTATGGAAAAAAGAAAAAAGAAACTTCATTATTTGGAAGGGTCAGCTGTAGCTTTCACAAAAGAAATGCAGGCTGTTCACATGCACTGAAAATAACCAATATGAAAAGTCATCAAAGTATGTGGTCAGATACATGAGTTCTCCTCTCATGACTAAGAAAACAGCTGCTGTTATATTAATTTAGTTTAAATAAAAATATATAAAGATGATTAACATGAATGATCATAGATGTGCGTGAAAATCGTTTTGTAAACAGAGTAAGCTACAGTAAGTACATGAATTCACCTCGCTATGACTTTTACAGAAAGACAGTCTCTCATAATTGCCAACATTTGACCACTGCAAACAGGGGCATTTGGGGAGAAAATTTAGAGCTACATCTCATAACTCCCATTGAAATCCAGTGGAATAGGGCCTTGATCCTGCAAACGTTACACATACGCTTTACTGTAATCATGCAGAATAGTCCCGTTGCAATCTATGGGACTGTTCCTGTACTCAGTGTTAAACACATGCCTAAGCATTTGCAGGATCAGGGTCTTGGGAGAGCATTTTGGATGGAAAGAATGAAAAAATGGTTAAAAATGCTGCTAATGGAGTTTTTTAACAAACTCCACACAAAAATGGCACATTGCACACACAAAAGCAGCGGTTTCTCCCTACTCCTCAGCAAAGATTTAAGGGCAAAGATATGTAGTGAGGTGTCATATTAATAACTAAGGTTTCATCATTTTTTTGCAAATTACAGTACCAATTAGCTATCAGTACTATGACTAGTTAACTGATCTATCCTTGCTGAATACAAGAACAAAGCCCATAAAGTGGTGCAGAAACCTGGGTCTGTTTGTTGGTTTGTTTACTTGCTAATTGGCAACATTCAGCAGTGGGTCTCCCCATCATTAGCATGAATTGGCGAGGCTCTGCTGCATTTTGTTTTATAATACATACATACATACATACACGGGACTGTTCCTCCTCAGTGGGGAGAGCAGGCCTGTCGGAAGAGGCACAGATATGGTCTGAGCAATGAAAGCAAGACAGCTTAAAAAGCTGAGGCACAACTGATATAAACTGCAAGCTTTAACCTAGCAGCCCAAAAGTACAATGGTCAAATATGCCTTTTTAAAAAAAAATCCAATAAAATGAGCGGATGATACTGAAGAAACGGAGAGTCAGAGACAAGGAAACGAGATATTAAAAAATGTAAATGAGAGGGAAATTATAAAAAAGCATAAAGCTCCTCTCCCTAAGGGAACAGCTGTGTATGCTAATCCCTCCTGGGCTGCTCCTTTTGGATCTCCCTTCCTTCCTTCCTCCGTCCTTCTCTAATAGCTCCCTTGTTCCTGCTGGACAAAACTAGCCCTTTGTGGCTGCTTTCAGAACAACATTAAAAACAGGAATAGGGAAATTGTAAACAGGAGGCTTCTGGCCTACAGGCCAAGGCACACACAGGCCTCTGAGGCCTACTTCATGCTAAGCAAAGAAACAGATCTTTGTTGCTAAAGGGATTAGGGCTGCGGGATTTCTGAGGCACTGCTAAGGCATTCAGCTGGCCTGAAGTAGGGGCTTTGTAAGGAGATACCTCCATTAGATATCTGTGAGCGGAAATCATTCATACTCTTTATACAATCTGGGTAATGTGATATTGTTGGACTGTTAAACAGCTCGAGTGAAGCAGGGCACTATCTACTTGAATGGTAAATTCCTCAGCAGCTAAATAGATGGTGGTATAATTACCTTAACTGACTTTAAAAAGAAGTGACCGATCTTTAATTCTTAGCTGGTATAATATAGAGCAATCACAATGAGGTACCTGGAAGCTGCATTCAGGGGTTTGCTAAGAGATTGCATGGAAATAGGCTTCCAAACTTGGCTCATCATCTGAATCACATTTATCCCAAACTCTCTACTATCCAAAACAGGTTTATGTCCCACGATATATATATTCATTTGTATTGTCAGTACCTTCTATTATCTGAAACTTTCATAATCCAAATTTATTCTGTGCCCGCCATGAGATTCAGGTAATCAAGATTGCACCATATTTTAAAAAGTACCACAGTATTCCACAGCAATGGTCCACAACACTACAGTTTACAATAGAGCTATTGCATTGTTTGGAGTTAATACTCTAAACTACTGTATCTTTTTAAAAATAAGAATAACTCCTGTTTAACCACAGTACTCAGCATACATTCATTAAAGCTGCTTATTATGAATCATATACATCGCTCTCTCTCTCTCTCTCTCTCTATATATATAGTTATATAGTTATAGTTATAACAACTATCGTTGGGGCGTTTCACAGTTAGCCTCTAATTAAATTCCTCTGCTAAGCACAAGAGCCAGGAAGACAATGCTATGCACATAAACAGTACCCTTATTGTATTACCTAAACTCCCCTGTATTTCAAATGGAGAAGTTAGAGATGGTCCCAATCTATACAGATCAGATTTGGATCCAAGTTTCTCCAGAGTCTGAGGGTATGTCTACACTTACATTTTATAGCGCTCTAATTGCTGGCTTAGGGGGGTGAAAAATCACCCCCCTGAGCGCAGCAAGTCTGAGCACTTTAAAGCGTTAGTGTAGACAGCTCTGAGCGCTGGGAGCCGTGCTCCCAGGGCTCGGAGCTAATCCCCTCGTGAAGGTGGATTACCAGGAGCGCTGGGAGAGCTCTCTCCGAGCGCTCGCGCGCGACCACACTCGCACTTCAAAGCGCTGCCCCCGGAGCGTTCCCGCAACAGTGCTTTGAAGTTTCCAGTGTAGACATACCCTAAGGGTGTTTGGGGAAGTTCTTATTTGGATGCCAATACAAATATTACGACTAGCTCCCAGTCTCTTTAATGGCCAAACCAAACCCTCAGATCCAAGTCCTGGAGTGGTCAGACATATGATCCAGACCTGGGTCCTTGTCTCCTGTATGTATATAATTATGAGCTGGGTGAAACCTTGTTATGGGTTGAGTTAAAAACTCATTCAAACTGATGTGTGAATTCACCCTTCACTTAAGATAGTTGTAAGAAACAGTTAAGGGGCCACACCTAAAACAAAGCCTTAATAATACAGTCTGCCCAGAAACTAGCACCAGGTTTTTGGCTTGCTTTCTAGTCTGATAATAAATACATTTTGCATTTAATTGGATTTTTTTTCCAGGCACTGTCTGCATCCCACCCTTCCACCTTTTGGGGCATAGCTTCAGAGTCTCTTCCAAGAAAACGTTTGCAAAAATAATTTTCTATAATTAGAAAATGTTTCATTGAAAATTCATTACTGGAAAGGTTTCCTGCAATTCTGAGTTAGGCAGGCTTCAAGACATTTTACTCTGTTACATTTACTGATGGACTAACAGTCAACGGATTCCTACATTTGTACTAGGGCTGAGTGGCAAGAGCCTACCACCTTCTGAACAAACCAAGTATTGGGCCAGGATTACACTACCACTTATGTTGGCAAAACTTATGTCGCTCAAGGGTGTGGAAAAAAACACCCCCCTGAGCGACGTAAGTTTCGCTGGCATAAGTGGTAGTGTGCACAGCGCTATGTTGACAGGAGTGCTTCTTCTGCCGACATAGCTACCGCCACTCATTGAGGTGGTTTTATTATGGCGACGGGCGAGCTCTCTCCCATCAGCATAGAGCGGCTAACATGAGTGATCTTATAGTAGCACAGTTGCATTGGTACAGCTTTGCACATAAAGAAACCAAGGCAGAGGGAATTTAGGTGACTTGAGCAAGTCTAAACAGGGAGTCTGTGAAGGGAAATCTGGGTTCCATTCTCAGCTCTAATTCTCAGACCCACACTTTCCCTCAAAACTACTCTTCCTCCCTGCTATAATATGAAGTACTGCGTGACCAAGCATTATAGGCTAAAAGCTAAGCAGATCGGTCTTTCAGAAGTTAGTGAAGGAGTAAATAGCTGTGGGGGAAGGAGAGCGTGGTGTTCTTTTATTGTGCTTCAGGCTTGGAAGACACGTACCCTTCTCCAAGTACTTTAATTCAATAAAGTGGTCACATGCATGATTTGGCCTCACTACCAATATAAGTTGGAAAACACTGTTGCTGTCATAGGTATTAGAAACATTTGCAAATCAAGTTTCTGTGTCCTTGGGAATACAAATAAGCAGTCACATGGCATATCACTCAGAGGACAAGGATGCTGGCCTCCAGAAAACAAGTCACTTCTGCTCCTTTATTTACAGCAGCCACTGACCCTGGGCACTACCACTACCATGGGCTTCAACCACATAGAAGTCAGGTTCCGTGGCTTTTCCCTGAGGTGAAATGAAATCCAAAGTCTAATGTTCTCACTTTGTTAGTGAACTCTTAACATTAAAAAGAGAAGACTATCTATTCCTCTCTCCAGCCACTTTTGGGCACTTTGTCACATTTCCCTGGAGTCCTTGAAATGGATGTCTCACCTTCATATTCTTGTGGGTCTTGACCATCTGACTGAAGAGCCAGAACAGTATCGGAGCCTTGTGGCAGTCAGTTGTGCAGAACATTACTGTTTAGAGAAAAATATTTTCCAAACTCCTTGGAGATAGCTCCACAAGATGTTTCTAGAATTTAGGTTACAGAAGCCTTGTAAGTTGATCCTTTGGAGAGGTCAGCAGGTAATGTTTGGGTGAATTGGTGGGTACACATTGGGTGTGCTGATACACATCTCTACATCTTTGTGCTGCACTGTGGTGTGTGGTTGTTAGAAAGGGAGAGTTTGTAGTGGATTAGTGGAGAGTCAGTGTAATTAGAGAGCAGCAATTCCACCCGAATAGGTTTGTAACGGAGACAGTATCTGAAACACTATTGGGTTTCTTTACTGGAAAAAAAAATAAAACATATTTGTAATGATTTCCATACCTACAAGTATAAGTACCTGTTGGTACTATTCTTGTAGTGCTAGAAAGCCACTTATAAAATCTCTTTGTCTTCATTAACATTAGTCCAGCTGTAGGGATTGTTCAAAATTTGACTGAGTGGGAAAATGGTTTTCCTGTCTCACAAAAATTTTCAAGATATTGAAAAAAGTTTTCCCATCTCGAATTGGGATGAAAAGTTTTGTGAATCAAAGATCTAGGGGGAATGTCATTTTAGATAAATCAAAACATTTTATGCTGAAAATCTTGATTTTGACAGTTTATTTAAAATATTTTTTATAAATTAGCTTACATTTTTAAACAAAAAGTCACGTTGAACCAGAAAACCAGAAAATTTTCATGACTATTTTTTCCAAAATGTATATAGTCAAAATAAATACACCTCTACCCCGATATAATGCAGTCCTTGGGAGACAAAAAATCTCACCGCATTATAGGTGAGACCGTGTTATATCAAACTTGCTTTGGCCCCCCCGTTCCTTGTTCCCCGACCACCTCCTCCAGAGACCCCTATCCCTAATCACCCCCAGGACCCCACCCCCTACCCAACCCCCCTGCTCCCTGTCCCCTGACTGCTCCGACCCCTATCCACACACACACACACACCCTGCCCCCGACAGGCACTCACAGGCACTCACCGGCAGCGGCGGGAAGCACAGCAACGCGGTCCCAGCCCGCTCCACCCCGCCACCTCCCACCGGTGAGTGTGGGGATGTTGGGGAAAGGACACCCCCCGTATTCACCTGCGGCGGGAAGCGGAGCGTGGCAGCTGGGAGCTGGCGGAGTAGAGCGGGCTGGGGTTGGGCTGCTCCGCTTCCCGCTGCCGGTGAGTGCGGGGAGGTTGGGGAAAGGATGCCCTCCGCACTCACCTGTGGCGGGAAGCGGAGCGATGCGGCCCCAGCCCACTCTGCTTTCCTTGCCCCAGCCCCAGCCATGTCACTGGGGAGGGGGTGGGGGTTGGGGAAAGGTCCCGCACTCACCTGCGGCGGGAAGCGGAGCGCTGCAACTGGGAGCTGGCGGAGTGGAGCGGGCTGGGGCCGGGCTGCTCCACTTCTGCCACTGCCAATGAGTGCGGGGAGATCCCTTCCCCCAAACCTCCTCCCCTGAGCGACACGGCTGGGGCCGGGGTGAGGGAAGCGGAGCAGACTGCTCCCGGCCCCCTGCTTATCCCCCGGGCCACTCTGGGACTGTGGGGCCCCCAAAATTGCCCCCCCACAGCTCCTGCCTCCTAGACCCTGGGGAGGGGGCCCTGACCGCCCCCGAGACCCTCTGCCCCTTATCCAACCCCTCGGCCCCAGCCCGGCACCCTTAACACGCTGCTCAGAGCAGCGTGTCAGAGCTTTACCACATTGTATGCAAACCCGTGTTATATCGGGTCACGTTATATCGGGGTAGAGGTGTAAATAAATCTAAATCAACCCTTTCCTGTGAAAAGTTTCTGTTTTGACAAATTACCAATGTCCGAAGCAAAAACCTTTGGTCAAAGAATCCCCAACCATCTCTACTTCAGATACACTTAGCGGATAATATTTAGAAACCCCTAAAAGTCATTTTTCTGTCTACAAAATAAAGTAATGATTTTAAAGCCTGACTCTCAAGATATTTCCAGGCTTGAATCCAATTTGGTGAATCCCATGGAAAGCTGGGAATCTCACCTCTTTGGAGGTAACAGCCAACCAGACAAACAAAAAACCTTTCCCCTTCTAGCTGTGCAAGGTCATAAGAGTTAGATCAGTTATTGGTGCAGGAGTGAATATTGCTACCACTGGGCCTCAGACAGGCGGAAGACAGATTTGTCCACTGACTAGGGGAAATGACCTAGGAGTTGGGAGACCTGGTTTCAGTTACCTGCTCCAACACAGGACTTCTATTGGACAGATCACTGTACCTCAACTCTCCATCTCTAAAATGATACTCCCTACAAATACCTTAATAACTGTGTAGTGCTCAGCTATTGTGGTAATAAGTATCATGTGTTGGTGGCGCTATTGCGGGGTGAGCTAAGTGAGAGAGAATTCCATAGCAGGGGAAAAGAAGGAAATGGTTTCTCTGGCAGTTATTTAATTAAAAATAAAACGGTTGTTTGAAACTACTCAGCAGTTTGGAAAGTTTGAAGCAGTCCTGACAGAGTGCAGGTAAGGTGGTCAATGGTGTGCGATAAATATAATTTTTTATCACATAGCTACCACCACCATAGATATGATATCTATGGTTACATAGATATTTTAAAATGCACACAACTATAAATACAAAAAAATGGGGGATTCCCCCAGACTGTATGCGGTACATATATGGTAAAGAATGAGAGATGGTCTATCTGACTTGAGCTTGGTCAAATATATACAAACTTGTCATTTATTCTGGACCCTATTCAATTCTACTATGGAAAAGACGGAGGCATAAATTATGAGTGAAACTAGCCCAAATAAGAACATTGGTCAGACCTTTAAAAATACTCTCATCTATGCTAATGCACTCATTTGCCTGATATATTAAGAGACCCTTTTAAGATCAGCCAGACCACTCTAGAATAACAGATTGCTATGTGTAGCTGAGCTGTGGATTTCCCAGAGACATCATTGTTCCATGCAGGACCTTGCAGTGAAAAAGGCAAAATTAACAGTGGGGGTAAACTGCAGGACTTGTTTGAATTCTACAATCTGCAGTGCAGATCTCCAGTTCTTTACTAGTGGGGACACATGATACCATTTTAACTCATTCTAATGGTTGTCAGTAATCTTAATGTCAGTTTGTGGCTAATCGATGCTATGTAATTGTAATATGTAAACTAGATCACTTGCAGGTGCAGACAATCTACCAGTTTAACCACTGCTTTAAATCTTGGCATGTGGGAACCATCCTAAATTTATATTCTGTAACGGTATCAAACAAGTGCTATTAGCCTAATTACATGTACATATGTCAAAGAGAAATGCCAGGAATTGTAAAATGCTATTTATAGCCGCTAATTACTTTAAAAAAACCACACGCACATCTGGAAGAACTAAAGAATCACACTAACCAACCATGAGTGGGATCCTGTCTCATGGGGATGGGGAGAGATAGCAGAAGAGAAAAATCTTAGTTCTTTTAGAGTTGTCCCTCAGTTCAAAGAGGTTTCAGTGTAGTATTATAGCCAGAACTCCTAAAGGCACCAGTGAATGCTTTCCTCATTAGGGAGAGATACAAATATGCAAAATCCTGATGTTTCTATCTGATTGAGGTCCATCTTTTTCCACTTCTGACTTGATAACATCAAAACTGCCCTGAGACAACTGGTCCATCCTTCATCTTGTCCACCTCAAACAAAAAGTTGGAATCTCCAGCCATCTCCTCTGGATCAAACCCTACTCTCACCCACTCTTTTGGCAACTCTGCTCTTAAGTCTCCAGCCAGTCACACAAGTGGCTTTCTAATAAGGCCGACTGTCATTTCTCACATATTTTTGGGGTGGATTAAAAGTAGAGTTAGGAAATAACATAATTGCCCTGCATGCGGCCTGTCTGCGTCCCCAGTGTTAACATGGTAATGAGCTTCCAATAGGAAAGCATAGTGCTTGCCTTTTAACCATCCTACCCACTATGTCCAGAGACCCTCTCCCAAAAGAATGGAAAGAACAGCCAGACACAAAACTCCTAGTTCTGAGAGGTGCTGAGCCCCAACAATTCCCATTGACCTAGCCTCCAAATAACCTAAATCAATTAAAACAGTAAGAACCAGTCTTTGTTTTGAAACATCATTTTTGTCTTCAGCCCTCTGCTCAGAACAGACCCAACATACACTAGTCATTGATGTGCAGGAAGAAGCACTTTCAGCAGAACTGTTAAAAAGAGAAACAAGACCAAAATTCATACTTTGAACTAATCATTCCAACAGCTGGGTCTTTCTGCTTTTATTATCCCTTCGTCTGGGACTTTTCAAACACGGTACAATAGACCAGACTGGAAGCTATTTGACAGTACCTCTCTGACCAATTACACATTAATTAAAAGACTGAGTGTGGGCTGGCTGTAGAAGCCTTTGCATATGGACTTTAAATATTGGGCTATATTTTTTCCAGAGAAACACAAAAGACGATCCAGTTCAGCGCAGAGGGTACATGTGGCTTGTGTAGGTGGAGAAAGTTACGAGTGTTACCTTGGGTAGGAAGTGGGATTTTCCCACTGTTCCTGCCCCGTAATCTTGTGAAATTCACCCATTTTTAAGTCTGTAATTTACATTTCCCCACGCCCCCTCAAATATGGCCAAAAAAAAGCCTCTCCAAACATTGTTATTCTCTAGTTTGACATGTGATACATATTGACTTTGACTTATACTCACATTTACAGAGTTCATTCAGCAACTGTTAGTTAAAAGAAAATATTGAGGAAAATAAAGAATTGTATACATATACAAAAGAAAATAGAAGAACATTTAGGAATCTGCATGACCTTTTTCAATTTAAAGAGAAATAAGGAAAGAGCCTAGAAATAACATCTCTAAAAAGAGCTAAATTCCACATGAAACATAATGTGGGCCAGGTTCTATGCAACACGCACATAGAGATCTGCCACTACACCTTGACCAGCAAAAACTTCTGCAGTTGCAGTCTTGGGTCCTCATGTTGTGGGTTTGTGACAAGCATCCACCTGTGAATAGGAAATGGTGCCCCAATGCACTTTCACTAGTGACCGCTGCTTCGCTTCCTATTTATACCAGTTTTACAGCTGTGTAATTCCACCAACTTCAGTGGTGTTTGTCCTTAGTTGTACCAGCAGGAGATCAGAAAGAGTCCCCTACCAAGACTGGAGCTCAGATCACCACAGGTGAAAAGTTAGTGCATAGCAGTGTAAGTTGACAATTAATTACTCCCCCCCTCCCTTCCCCCAATTCCTAGCCATATGAAGACAGGTGTACTACACATGTGTTTTGTGTGGAGGTGGAAAGTGTATCTAGGCCTTTTTCTAGGCCTGCAACCATAACCTCTTGGGCTGTGATCTTGTCACATAAACCAAGAAGGCTGAGGCAGACCTTCATGGAAAAAAATCTAGAAATTGCAGAAAGTGGTGTTCAGTAGGTGGCATTTTTCCCTCAAGGTTATTATTGAACCAATGCCCCAGCATGGTGTTTAGGAGAATTCTAGTGAAGAAGGTGCCATCTTTCAAATGAAACTTTAATCTGAGGTTCTAACCACATATATTGATCGTCAGAGCCCTGGGCGCCTGCGACCCCTGCAACGAGTGTGTGCTGCGGACCTGTGGGATCGGTCAACACTATGCACGGCTCATGCAGCGCCTCATGGTCTCAGACACCATCCAATGGTCCAGGGACATCTACATTGAACATATCACCGGCCACTGACAGTACCAGGAGGCGTGAGCCAGAGTGACATCGTGCATCGACTACGAGAAAGGGACCAAGAGACTTTTTCTGTTGGACCATATGAACTGGAACCATAAACTCACTGAACGTTACATCTCACCAAATGGGGGTCAATCCATCTTCATCATCGTATCCACTCATTATACTCCACACCCGAACATAGCCATTATATGAACAACATACCGTCATCTCAATGTCTGTACTTTGACCCATCAACCTTTTATCCCCAATCGGGGATATTGCAGATTATGTATTCCTTTTGCCAGTGGTTCCCAAACTTGTTCCGCCGCTTGTGTAGGGAAAGTCCCTGGTGGGCCGGGCCGGTTTGTTTACCTGCCAAGTCCACAGGTTCGGCCGATCACAGCTCCCAGTGGCCGCAGTTCACTGCTCCAGGCCAATGGGAGCTGCTGGAAGCGGTGGCCAGTATGTCCCTCAGCCCGTGCCGTTTCCAGCAGCTCTAGCAGGTAAACAAACCGGCCCGGCCCACCAGGGGTTTTCTCTGCACAAGTGGCGGAACAAGTTTGGGAACCACTGCCTTACACCCTCCGATCTTAAACCAAACTTCGCACCCCTTGATAATCTGTATGTTATTCCCTGATAACCAGAAACTTTTACACTTAAACTCTGTACCATTCACTTTTTTTACACATCATCTTAATTAAAGATCACAAGATCACCTGTCACTTTGGGGATGTGGGAGACAATACAAGTCTTAGCCCCAGTATCTAGGCCGAATTCCAATTTGAGGTATTATATTCTGCTTGCCTTAAATTCCCCTTATAGCTGCAAATAAATGAAGTTGTAAACTCTCCTGGTGAAGCTGAGTGCTATTAAACACTTGCTGAATTCCACCCCAGAGGGCCCATTTCAGTGGAAGTGGGTGGAGCAATTACTGAATAGTCTGTAAAATGAGTTGGAATCTTTCTGGGTGAAAGAAACTATACAAATGGAAGTCATTATACTTTTCTTGCTCCAGTTCTCTTCTGAAATACCACCTACTACACTAGAGTTCAGATCTACCAGGAAATTTCAAATCCACAGTGCAAAATGAATTTGAACTCCCATATATTCATCCTTACCGACTATCCTCAGAAGGCTGCCTAAGGCAGGGAGCAGAGCAAGGTGCAAAATTAAAAAGGGGTGGAAGGAATTAAACAGGAAAGTGCCCAGCAAAGGTTTTCTAACCTGTTTGTTCTGAATACCAGCCTTTGAAAGCTGTCAATAAACAAATTTCAGTGATTTGTACCCATGCAAAATGAAGGATTTTAGAACATGAAGAGAAATGGCAAATAAGTGTTGGCCCTATAAATTCTTGAATAGCAATCAAATAAGGAAAGATCTTTTCCCTTATAAATCTAGCCCATAGCACTCGGGCAGCTCAGCTCTTAAACAGAGCCGAAGAGTCAGGGGAGGAGCAGAGCCGCCATTTTCCCGGACATGTTTGGCTTTTTGGCAATTCCCCCCGGACGGGGGTTTGAGTGCCGAAAAGCCGGACATGTCCGGGAAAAAGAGGACGTATGGTAACCCTAAAGAATGGAACTATATGAACAAAGACTTCCAAACTAGGTAATGTAAGATTGTTAGTAATGCATTTTCCAAGGTACATCCCTCCTATTTGGCTTCAGTCCTAGCTCCCCTCACTCACTGAAGTGGTTCCAAATGACTCAGTGGGGCCACACCCATGAATAAAGTGGGTGTGAAGTGGCCCCATGTTGTACAATAGCTTGGCTTCTTTCCAACTTCATATATTTTTCTATTTTTCATATTGTTTAATAAGGAGGACATGGCCAAACAAAGGAACCTCTGTCTCTCTGACAAGCAGAAAAGCTATAAAACTAATGGAGCTGACTGAGCAGAACTGAACACTAAGAGCCATTCATTTAATTTATTAGGGCATCTTCACCGCTTTCCTATCTGTATTAGCATTTAAAGCCTCCTGTGGCAAACCCAAATTCCCGGTACATCATTTGGGGATATACTGCCCCTCTATCTTCTAGCACGGGGCAAATCCGACAGTCTGTGCTCAGGCAAGAAAATCCCTTTGCCTCAAAGGAGGTTGGAAATTGCCTTCACCCAGACCACAGAATCTGGCTCTGTATTAAAATGCTATGAAGATGAGGGTTGTCTAAGTACCTACTGATAGATTTACATTAAATACAAACCTGATTTGTTAGAAAACTTGGAGGGGTGGTAATCGGTAACCCAGTAGCTGAATTCTATTAGAGCCAGGTGTGGGGAGCCTACACAGAAATCAACTTAAACGATTGCATTATCATCAAGTCTCATTTTTGTCCCTCCTCTGGGACAAAACAGTTCTTCAAAGGGGGGAACCACACCCATGAGCTGGGACATAGCAACAATTGCCAGTTGGGCCTAGGGCAATGGACTCAGAGCCCTCCCTGATCAGAGCTGAATTTCAGACAAACAAGAAGGTGAATAAAACGTAATGCTTGGCACCTGTTACCGGTGAGCGCAAGTAAAAGCTGCATGGACTATGTTAAGCTACTTTGAAACCTCCACAAGTAAACAATCAATCTGCCTCCCTTGCATAATTGTACATAAACAGAAAGCCCTCTGCTGTGACCACTTTTGACTTCGGCATTGAAAGTGTTACGGAAAACATGCTATACAGTTCCTTGGAGGCTTTAATTTTCTCTACCATCTTCCTTTGATTTTGATCTCCTCCTTTCTTTATGCCCTTTGCAGACATGTCATAAAACAGTTTTTTTTTTAATTCATTATCCTCTCTTTGATGATCTTGCTACTTTGTATGAACTGCAACCTCGGCAGGATGTGGAAGCCAGAAGATCTGAAAGTGATACTGACAAGAAAGAATGGAAAATTTAACAGCTTGGCCAGCTTGTTTGTCAATAACTTGCTTTAGAGAAAACCAACATCCTTTAGTCTTTACTCCCAAAGCTACTTTTTTTTTTTCTTACGAGGGGGGTTGAGAAATTAGGCTCAATCTGCTGCTGCTTTGAGGAAGCTCCAGGAGAGCAAACAACAGGGGCCAAAGCACAGCAGGACCAAGGAAGGATGCCAACCTGCTGAGAAGTCAACCCAGCAGACCCCTTCCCCATCCCCACCTCTCCTATACTCCTAAACAGAGATTATCTGGTTCCTCCAGCAGCTTCCAGTATCTTCTGAGTGAGAGTTCCCTTTCACTTCCGCCTCCACAGTATGCAGGGTTTGGCGATTCTTTTGCCTTCCTCTTTCACTCAGAAGTTTCTGAACACAAAGTTAACAGAAGCAGGGGCCGGGGATGTGTACACATCCAAACTCCACCTTTAAAATACAATCATTGTAAAACAAATGGATGGAATCAATAGGTATAATTCTAGGGACAGTTTGCAAGAGGAGGCAATCTAGTCTATGGATTAGAACAGAGGATGAGGGGGTCAGAATTGCCTGGGTTCTATTCCTGGTCCTGTCAATTACTTACTTTTAGGTTTGGATAAGTCATTTAGTATTAGTCAAAAGTATTCTGTGTGGACTTAATTCTGCTCCTATCAAAATCAGTGTCAGTACTCCCATTTCACTGGCAGCAGTTATTATAACACCAGACTGACCTGGAAGGGTGAATTCTTCCCAACCCCAAATCTGGCAATCAGTTTGACCCTGAGCATCTGAGCAAGACACACCAGCCAAGCATCAAAGAAAAAGGATTCTCTGTACCACTTCAGTGCACTGGTCCACCTTGTCAGATATCCTGTACCTAGGTATGGCCAATCCTTGATGCTTCAGAGAAAGAAAGAAAGAAAAAGAAAGAAAACAGCCATCCAGAATACATAAGGCCAGTTGTGCATCAGAGAAAACAAAACAAAAAAATCTTCCTGAACCCTGCAGGTGACTGGCTGAAACCCTGAAGTGCAATTTCAAGCAACACACAGCACGCAACAGAAGTCAGAGTAATGGAGTCTTGCCATCCATACAAGACTGAAACCATCATATCCATCAAACCCTCAGTCTGCTGGTCCAGAGAACATGGAGCCCCATGTGGTTGTGCAATTCTGGTAGTACTATCAGCTAAGATGTGACACAGACTAAGAACTTTAACTCAAAAGTTTTCTCCTGCCTAAACCCCAGTTGTACCATTTGGTAACAAGTCTCCTGGACTCGTCTCTTTATAGAGTGTAGCGCCTGACACAGAGGCTAATTCACACTCCAGTAAAAGGAGACGTTTATTTAAATAAAATAACATGGCAATTGTCACTGCAGTCAAAAGAACTAAAGTTAGAAACATTCCTCTGATTACAGCACTTCCTGCCTCTCACAGAGACTTGGCCTGGTGCAGAGGAATGAAAACAAAAAACTGACTTGATAAATGGGAGGAATGCAAGGAAGCAAAAGAGGGGGGTTGATTTGTGACTTTCACCAAAGATGCGAGGAGGGGAGGAGGTTGTTGTTTCAGGTGTCCTTTGTGTTACTGTTTTCTCAAGGACAGGAAAGGCCCAGTGATCTTCAAATGCTTTTGGATGTAAAAAGGTTCCTGCATCCTATCTCATCTTCATCCTACTGTATTCACTGAAGTCGGTGCAAAACAAGTCAAAGCAGATCAAATTCTCTTCAGCATATGGAAAGGGGAGAAAGATCATCAGGTTTCATTGGTCAGATAGGACGCCGTATTGCCCCAGTCTTCTTGAATGAACTTTTTTAACTGGCAGGTAACGGGATGCAGGCTACATCAAAATTGCATTTGCTGTCAAGTGGAAGCATTAATTCTTTTCCTTGCCAGTTTTTGGAGTTAACTTGGTCAATGTTATAGGAAACAGCACTGCACAAACTCTGCAGAGTTATGACCCCAAATTGGTTCAGAACTTCCATCTAACCCTGGTAGCTAATTCCCTGCTCACTTGGGATGTTTTAAACTAGACTGGATAAAACATTAAGAACAGTCCTGCAGGAAGGACGAGATGGCCTAATAAGGTCGGTTTTTCATTTCCCGTTATCAGGATTCTATGTTTCTGCATGAAGGGTATGTGCGACATGTAACCAGGATCTGAAACCAGTTACTTTCTTTATTACAGAATAATGATGCTACCTTACAAGACTGGAGTGCAAGAGGGAATGGAGACAGGAACAAGGGGAGGAGTGATAAGGATTTTTACCATCTTAATCTTATTTAACATTTCTTGGCACAACCTTAAGGCCCTGATCTTCTCACTTTTGCATCCAATTTTGCCCCCCACAAATAATTACAGGCACAACTTTGCAGTGCAGATAATTGCCAGTGTATTTATAGCACTTAGTGCAGTCAAATGCTATAACCTCAAGTGCTGCATGAGAGCCAAAAGTTATTCATAGGTGCAAAATTGGAACAGACTTCTGAAAGTCAGGTGCAGAAAGTGTGGTTGTCCCTTACTTGCCTCTCCTTAAGTTCTGCTTCTGTCTGATTTTAGAAAATCAGAGAAATGAAATAAACATTTACTATGCCCTTGACTTCAAAGCTCCTCAGTTGTGATGTAAGAATGCTGTTCTAAGCTTATAGCATATAAATCCTTTATGTTTAAAGGGGCTGTTCACCTTATGTAATGAAACCTCGTTCTGGTACTAAACACAGGTTCCTAAAGTCCAGATTGCCACCAGAATAAGACATTAGGAGTCAGCCAATGAGTTCTGTGATCAGTTACTGTGGGTTTGGTTACCATCCTCTCCCACCCCCACCTGCTACAATTATGATTTGCCCTGTTGCCAACATGGAACACTACAAGGCTTTATTAAATACCCACAGAAAAAAAAAATACAAGCCCCCCTCAAAACTCTGTGTTTAGCCCTGTAGTCCAGCCAAGGAAAAGAATGATAAGGCTATACTTGATGGATGAAAGGGGGTGAAAAATACACAACACAACAGTAGAATTGGTCTGTTCTAGTAATTTTCTTCACATTAAAGCTCCTTTCTTTCAAACTAAAAGACTTGAAGCTGAAACCCAAGCCTAGATTGGCTGGCTTCCTTTTTTTCCCCTTGCACTTAGTTTATTTCCGAATTAGAGTCAGACATTTCCATGCTGAGTTGTTTTTGTAGAACAGGCCTTCGTGGCATGAAGCTCATGGTCAGAACCTCTCAACTTGATTTAACCCTGGTGTAGGGAATTGCATTAAATCATTGCAAGAGAACCTCATAGTGATGGAGAAACAGATGTTCAGATGCACGATAAGCTGTAAATAAATCTTCAGTGTTTATTAGTAGTTGAGGGTTCTTTAAAATGCTGACCACTGGGAGGAATTTAGAGGCAATAACCCTGAAACCAACTTAAGGAATTTTTAAACAAAATAAAAATATATTTTTTCAGTAATCCCTTTTTACATGCAATGCTGCCTGATTTCTTTTCATTGTGAAGTGCCGAGGTCCAGAAAGTGAAAGCAGATAGGACTAGAAGAACCAGGAATTATGCAAACTTCCACCCCACAGCTTTGTCAATGCACGTCAGACTCTACACTCAGGGTGGCTTAGCTTTAAGGGAAAATGCCTCTATAGGAAAAGGCCTACACAATTCCATGGAGAGAAGCCAATAGGGCTCTATAGATTAAGTTACTCTAAAAACTGTAGAAGTAGGAAAACACAAAACCCTTTCTATATTTATTTATTTAAATCATCCTTATATAAAATTGTCCCTGGATGGTCTAAAAAACCCAAAGAAGAGTTATTTTCTGTTCAACTCTGTTAACCTGGTAAGGAATCTGCTAAGGATGCTGCTGCACTCTAAGCTATGCCAGACCAGGCCTCTGGGGGTGAAAAAAGCGGACTATAACTAACAATAGATATACATTTTGCACTTATGTAGAGCCTTGCATCTGAGGTTCTCAAAGTGCCGTAAATGTATTCAGCCTCACTGTAATCCTCCCCAGTACACATGGGTCAACTCTGGCCTTGTCTACACATAGACTTACACCATTTCAAGATGTGATTTTTAAACCACTTTGGTAAACCCTGTGTAGGCTCCCATTTCAGTTCAAGTGCGGCTTATATAGTTTTAGCTAGATTGACACTTTTCAGACTTTCCTGTGTAGATTAAAACTAAGCAAGAGTCGACTGTAGACTAAACAACCTTCTTGTAGAGACGAAGGCCTTGGCTACACTGGCAATTCACAGCGCTGCACTTGCTGCGCTCAGGGGTGTGAACCCCCCCCCCGAGTGCAGCGCTGTAAAGCGCCAGTGTAATCAGTGCCTGCAGCACTGCAAGCTATTCCCCTCGGAGAGGTGGAGTACTTGCAGCGCTGCGAGAGAGCTCTCGCAGCGCTGGCGGCAGCCACGGCAGCGCTGTGAATCCACGAGTGTAGCCAAGGCCTAAGATACAGGGTGAAATCTTGGCCCCACTGAAATCAGTGGCAAACTCCACTGTCATAATAGGTACCATACGTCCTCTTTTTCCCGGACATATCCGGCTTTTCGGCACTCAAACCCCTGTCCGGGGGGAATTGCCAAAAAGCCAAACATGTCCGGGAAAATGCTGGCCAGGCACTTCCCCTCCCGCGGCGGCTCTGCTCCTCCCCTGACTCTTTGGCTCTGTTTAAGAGCCGAGCTACCCGAGCGCTATGGGCTTCAGGCAGCCCCCTTGCCTCCGGACCCCAGCCGCCGGCCGGGCACTCCCTTCCCGGGCTCCGGCGGCGCAGGGTCTGGAGGCATGGGGGCTGCCCGAAGCCAGTAGCACTGGGGCAGCTCGGCTCTTAAACAGAGCCAAAGAGTCAGGGGAGGAGCAGAGCCTCCGGCCGCGGCGGCTCTGCTCCTCCCCGACTCTTCGGCTCTGTTTAAGAGCCGAGCGCTACCGGCTTCGGGCAGCCCCCATGCTTCCGGACCCTGCGCCGCCAGAGCCCGGGAGAGGAAGTGCCCGGCTGGGGGCACAGGGTCCGGAGGCAAGGGGGCTGCCCGAAGCCCAAGCGCTACCGGCTTCCCGGTTTGCCGGGCAGTCTCCAGACCCTGCGCCCCCGGCTGGGCGCTTCCCCTCCCGGGCTCCAGCTGCGCTGGGGAAGCGCCGGCCGGGGGCGCAGAGTCTGGGGGCTGCCCAGCAAACCGTGAAGCCGGTAGCGCTCGGGCAGCCCTTTTCGCGTGGCTGGGAGTGGGAGGAGGGGGCGGAGTTAGGGCGGGGAAGGGGCGGAGTTGGGCGGGGCTGGGGTGGGGAAATGGGCAGGGCCGGGGCCCGTGGAGGGTCCTCTTTTTTTATTTGTTAGATATGGTAACCCTAGTCATACACTTAGTCTGGTGCAAAACTGGTTACAGATTCAAAGAGTCCTGAATAAAAGGATTTAAAGCTCACTTCAGCAGAGATTGTAAACATATGCTTAACTTTAAGCATAGATAGATGAAGGAAAATAAAAGGAAGTTCCTCTTAGACAATTCTTTTGGGCAGAAGGACAGTCACTGTGAAATTGTTGTGAAACAACCTCTTACCACTGTATTTTAACTGCTGATCTGATCCAGTTGCTAGGGGGCAGGAAGCCATAATCACAAAATACCCCCTCACACTGACTGTGGACACCTTTGTCATCAGTCTCAGAATAAAGGCCAGAGTTTGAGGGTCAGACAGGGGTGAAAGTGGGCCGGTACGGTGTACCAGTAAGAAGCCAGTACCGGCCCATACGCAGTGACGTTAAAGCGCTGTGCGGTAACGCTTTAAGGAGGGTCCTTTGCCACAGCAGCACTTTAACATTGCTGCCCCTTTTGCCGCCCCCCCAAGGGCCACCGACATGTGCAGCTGCCCCGGGACCGGCAATTTAAAAGGGCCTGGGGCTCCAGGCCCTTTTAAATCACCGCCAGAGCCCCAGGCAGCGCAGGCCCCCAGCCCCACCCCTTCTGCCTGAGGCCCCGCCCCTTCCAGGGGCCCACTCCAGGCCCCCGTACCGGTAAGAATTTTATATTACTTTCACCCGTCAGGCCAGATCCTGTGAGGTGCCAAGCACTCGGCTCCCACCTAGCTGAATCTTTCTCACACACTAGAGGTGGTTCCTCCCATTCAGAATGGAGACTGGGCTATACTGGGAAGCCTCACTCACTGCAGGACTGTCAGTCTGGTACCTCTCACAAGCAACTACATTTACATGAGAAAGTTTTCAAAAACAGGAGCATTTTGCAAAGGGCGGGAAGCATGTTTTGGGGAGAAATGTTGCTTCGTAGCCTAATGCTAGATTTTGAAAAGGGGTTTAGGTGCCTAAAGATGCAGAGAGACACCCACTAACTTCGGGGGGGCCCAGGTGCTTTTGAAAATCCCACTGGGCAGCTATCTGGATCTTTAGGCACCTAAAGGTGTTTTTAAATCTGGCTCCTAGCTCTTTGTTATCCTTTGTTATTTTCTTTTATTTTTCTTTGCTATGTCACTCTAGCTGTGTGGGTCCCCTATAGCTTATTATACCTATTCAGGCCTTTTGGCTTTACAGAGGTGCATCCTGAGGATATGTACTAACAGCGTGACAGGAAAGGAGGAAGTCGACAAGTCATTAGGGGACATAAGACATGGTGCCAAGCAGCACTATTTCCAGCAAAACCAACTCTTCAGCAAACGGGGTCAAATTCAAATCCCTAACGGACGGCTCAGCTTCAGTTCACAACTGTCTTACTGGCCTATGTACGGTAAGTGAACAAAATTATATTTTGGTTCTTTACATGGAAAAGATGCGGAAGAACCTTCACAATGGAAATGCTTAGGAGAAAAACAGACCTCATACAATTAAATAGAAAGTGTAGGCACATGCGTAAAAATAGTGAACTCAAAAGTAGGAGAGAAAAAAATAGAACCCTCAAACTTCTCTCTCAAAGGAAAACGGCAGTGCACTGATCTTAATCCTTGAGGGCCCAGCTCTTACGGACTCTTGCATTAAATGATGCAGAACCAAAGAGAGTGTTACCTAAAGGTTAGAGCAGGGCACTGAGATTCAGGACACCTGAGGCTGCTCTCCTGCTGACTTGCTGAGTCACCATGTGGCCTTGAGCAAGCCGCATAATTTCACAAGGCCTCGATTAACATTTGTAAAGTGTTTTGAGATCCTCAGATGAAAAGTACTATTTAAAATACAGAGTATTTATCTTCTTCTCTCACTCAAAACTTGCCTCAGTTAGGTGGATCGGGGGGGTGGAAGGGCAGAGGTCAGTCCTGCATCTGATACTATTCAATATTTTCATTAATGACTTGGATAATGGAGTGGAGAGTATGCTTATAAAATCTGCAGGTGATACCAACACTGGCAAGATTGGCAATTGGGAGTGCCAGCACGTTGGAGGACGGGATTAGAATTCAAAACGACCTTGATACATTGGAGAATTGGTCTGAAATCAACAAGATGAAATTCATTAAAGTCAAGTACAAAGCACTACACTGAGGAAGGAAAAAATCAAATGCACAACTACACAATGGGGAAAAACTGGCTAGGCAGTAGTACTGATGAAAAAGCTCTGAGAATATAGTGGATCACAAATTGAATTTTAACCCTCATTGTGATGCAGTTGCCAAAAAAAAAAACCCTATAATCATTTTGGGGTGTATTAACAGGAGCATAGATGCCAACTTTCTCCGGCACCCGTGGGTGCCCGCGCCCACCTGCCCCTGGCCCCGCCCCAACCCCACCCCATCCCCGCCCGTGGCCCCGCCCCCATTCCAACCCCATCCCCAAATCTCCACCCTAACTCCTCCCCCTCCCTGCCCCTATTGGATCCCTTCCCCAAATCCCTGCCCCAGCCCCACCTCTTCTCCCAGCGCGCTGCATTCCCCCTCCTCCCCCCTCCCTCCCTGCCCCGCGAATCAGCTGTTTCGGGGTGCAAGCTCTGGGAGGGAGGGGGAGAAGCAGGACATGGCAACAGGCTCGAGAAGGAGGCAGAAGCGAGTTGGAGCAGGGGGGCGGGGCCACGGGGAGCTGCCGGTGGGTGCTGACCACCCACCAATTTTTTTCCGTGGGTGCTCCAGCGTCTAAGTTATGAAATGTAATTGTCCCACTCTTCATTGGTGAGGCTTCAGCTGGAGAACTGTGTCCAATTCTGGGTGCCACACTTTAGGAAAGATGCAGATGCTGATCTTTGGGAAAACCTGAATTTGGATCAGAGCTTCACTGCTGCCTGTTAGGTCATAACAGGCTGAAACAAAACCCTGGTGCCAAACAACCCAGCACTAGTTATACTATTAAACATATATAAGGCCATATCTTGCTGTTGCAACATGGTATGTCCACACACAACTGTCCCAGGAGGTTTGCAAGCATATTTTGAATCACTTGGTTGCAATACCAGCTTCAAGCCAACTGAAACAGTGCTGTCTACCATTGTTTTTCCCCAGTGTGGACTAGCAGTAATTCAGCAAGCCCTCCTGACCTCTCACCACACCACAAGGAATCACATTTGGAAACTACCCAAAAGGTCTGTGTTGTAACACCTTTTTGCCTACTGTAACAGGACGCCACTATACGCAAAACCCCAAGGAATGTGGTAGACAGGAAGAGCTAGCAATGCTATTTAAAGCCATTTAAATGCTTGCCTTTTCATTTGCAGGGTAGTTCACACAGCTGTTTCAGTCAACACCCTGTGAATTAGTCATTCTGATCCACCTCCTCCCCTTCCCGCATTGCAATCTAACCAGGTGCAGTCCAACAGCTCTGGAGTCACTTGTCTGCACAAGTGCAGCCATATGTTTGAGCTGGATGCTGGGTCAGTCCCAACTGTTCAGAGGGCGCACAGAGAGGACATTAGGTCAAGTAAGAGTGGCAGAAACATCTGGGATTTCTGAGCAACATGCGGCAAGTAGAAAAATATATATCTGTCAGCCTGAAACAACACTTTACTGCACTGCCGTCTGTGTGTGTAAAACCTCTGACAGAACGACTTCAGGGGTCACATATAATCAGCCATGTTTTCTTAGGGAAACATAATTGCTTTTGAGGGGCAAAGGGAGCCCACTGATCCATTTACCAAATCTGGCAAACAACTGACTGAACTAAGCAGAGAGCAGCTTTTTACTCAAATGGTTACTACTTACTGCAGATCCAGAAGACTTCAAGGTGTCACTAAACTGTTTGTTTTCATGTAACTTTTTTAACCTGTGTGAGTTTAGTGTCCTGAGAGGTGCTAGGTGGACAGCTGTGGTGTGGAGACTGAAGGCCTGGATTTCATTGACAGCTAAGATACAACACAGGTAGCAATAATGCAAGCTTCCCCCACTTTCCTCATCAGAGTGCTTCAGTTCTCTTTCGGGGGTGCCTACTCTCTGAGGCTGTGTCTGCAAGACACATTTTCCTTAAAAATCCCACTGCTGGGGGTGGCAACAACAATGGGAAAATTTAGGAGGGGGTAAAACATATTTCAGACAAGGGCTTGGGGAAAAAGAAGTGTTCAGTCTCCGTAGCCTCTTCAAGCCCTGCTTTCTCTGTAGCTACTGCCAACAAGGATGCTGTTGTTCTAGTTGTAGTGGTAGCTTTCAAGATGTGGACACCTGCCACTTTAGTCTCTGCTGGCCAGGGTTACATTTGAACTGGTGACTTAGGCCTGGTCTATGCTATGAGTTTAGGTCGAATTTAGCAGTGTTAAATCGAATTAACCTTGCACCCGTCCACACAACAAAGCCATTTTGGTCGACATAAAGGACTCTTAAAATCGATTTCTGTACTCCTCCCTGACGAGGAGAGCACCGAAATCGACATTGCTGGTTCAAATTAGGGTTAGTGTGGACACAATTCGATGGTATTGGCCTCCGGGAACTATCCCACAGTGCACCATTGTGACCGCTCTGGACAGCAATCTGAACTCGGATGCACTGGCCAGGTAGACAGGAAAAGCCCCGCAAACTTTTGAATTTCATCTCCTGTTTGCCCAGCGTGGAGCGCTGATCAGCACAGGTGACCATGCAGTCCCAGAATCAAAAAAGAGCTCCAGCATGAACCGTAGGGAGATACTGAATCTGATCTCTGTATGGGGAGATGAATCTGTTCTATCAGAACTCCGTTCCAAAAGATGAAATGCCAAAACATTTGAAAAAATCTCCAAGACCATGATGGACAGAGGCCACAACAGGGACTCACAGTGCTGCGTGAAACTTAAGGAGCTGAAAGAAGAACAGGAGGACTTGTGGCACCTTAGAGACTAACAAATTTATTAGAGCATAAGCTTTCGTGGACTATAGCCCACTTCTTCGGATGCATATAGAATGGAACATATATTGAGGAGATATATATACACACATACAGAGAGCATAAACAGGTGGGAGTTGTCTTACCACCTCTGAGAGGCCAATTAATTAAGAGAAAAAAACTTTTGAAGTGATAATCAAGCTAGCCCAGCACAGACAGACAGTTAGATAACAAGTGTGAGAATACTTACAAGGGGAGATAGATTTCAATGTTTGTAATGGCCCAACCATTCCCAGTCCTTATTTAAACCGGAGTTGATTGTGTCTAGTTTGCATATCAATTCTAGCTCAGCAGTTTCTCGTTGGAGTCTGTTTTTGAAGTTTTTCTGTTGTAATATAGCCACCCGCAGGTCTGTCACTGAATGACCAGACAGGTTAAAGTGTTCTCCCACTGGTTTCTGAGACAAGCGTACCAGAAAGCCAAAGAATCAAATGGACGCTCACGGAGGGAGGGGCGACTGATGACTGTAGCTATCTCACAGTTCCCGCACTCTCCGAAAACCATTTGAATTCTGGGTTGAGCTCCCAGTGCCTGAAGGGTCAAAAACATGGTTGCGGGTGGTTCAGGGTATATGTCATCACCCCCCCCCCCCCCGTGAAAGCAAAGGGAAAAAAATCGTTTCTCGCCTTTTTTCCACTGTCACTGTATGTCTACTGGATGCTGCTGGCAGACACGGTGCTGCAGCGCTACACAGCAGCATCCCCTTGCCTTGCCTTGCGGACGGTAGACTGTGCAGTATGACTGGTAACCGTCGTCGTCGTCCCGTGGGTGCTCCTGGCTGGCCTCGGTGAGGTCAGTCAGCGGCACCTGGGCAGACATGAGTGCTCCTGGCTGGCCTCGGTGAGGTCGGTTGGGGGCTCCTGGACAAAAATGGGAATGACTCCAGGTAATTCTCTTCTTTAAGTGTTGTGTAATGGAGATTCAGTCCTGCCTGGAATATCATGCCATCTGGAGGCTTCTGCCTCAGGCTGCTCTCCCAGTCTGCAGCACCGCGCGGTCGCACCTACCCCAGCCTACCCCTTGCTCCCAGGGCTCACAATCAGATACTCAGACCTCTACATTTTGCTGCAAATAAAAAAATTAAGCTGCTGTTTAGAACTGTCCCCCAACATACATATCCTGGGACATTTTGTATTTTACCAGTGTCGACCAAAGGCCCTCACACAAATGGAGATTCAGTCCTGCCTGTGCTTCTATCCTAGTGCTTATCACAGATTCCCATTTTCAGCTATAGGCTAAGCAAGTGCAGAATGGTGGTTCACTCGACTTCGCTGTAAGCCAACCGCCCTCCCCTCCCGCCTTTGATCTTTGCTTGCAGAGGCAATGAAGTCAGTGTCGTTTCAAATTCATGCATTCTTTATTACTTCATCACACAAATGGGGGGATAACTGCCAAGGTAGCCCGGGAGGGGTGGGGGAGGAGGGAATCAATGGGTGGGGTTGTTGTAGGGACACCCCCTAGAATGGCATGCAGCTCATCATTTCTGCGGGATGTCTGGGGCTCTGACCTGGAGCGGCCGTTTGCCTCTCTGGTTCTTTAGTAGGCTTGCCTGATATTCTAGGCACGACTGACTCTCCATTAGACAAAACTTAAAGAAGAGAATGACCTGGGGAGTCATTCCCATTTTTGTCCAGGCATCCCCGACCGACCTCACCGAGGCTGGCCAGGAGCACCCATGACAGCAGCAGACGGTACAGTATGACTGGTAACTGTCTTTGCCAACTTGCAAAGCAGCAGACGGCTCAGTATGGCTGGTAACCATCTTTGGCAACTTGCAAAGGCAAGGGGATGCTGCTGTGTAGCGTTGCAGTACCGCATCTGTCAGCAGCATCCAGTAGACATACGGTGACAGTGAAAAAAGGCTGAACGGGCTTCATGGTTGCCGTGCTATGGCGTCTGCCCGGGCAATCCAGGGGAAAGGGCGCGAAATGATTGTCTGTCGTTGCTTTCACGGAGGGAGGACTGACTGACGACATTTACCCATAACCACCCGCGACAAATTTTTGGCCCCATCAGGCATTGGGAGCTCAACCCATAATTCCAATGGGCGGAGGAGACTGCGGGAACTATGGGATAGCTATGGGATAGCTACCCACAGTGCATCACTCCTGAAGTCGACGGTAGCCTGGGTACATGGACGCACACTGCCGAATTAATGTGCTTACTGTGGCCGCATGCACTCGGCTTGATGCCAAAAATCGAATTCTGTAAAATCGGAGTAATCCCATAGTGTAGACATACCCTTAGAGGTGAAAAACTCACTCTCTCTTACTACCATTCCCCTCACTCAGGGGTTCTCAAATGCTTCACATAGAATGAACTACATCTTAACACAGAAGTTACCTTGTGGTCATTTCCCCTCCCACTTGTGATCGTACAGACCCCACACCTCCTTTTCTCTTCATGATCACAAAGTCAGGTGGAAGCTACAGTAATGGCTTACATGAAAGTATGAGAGTCATTCATGGATGTTTAGCTCCCTTTTAATGAAATTCAGCAGCTAGAAGCAGGTGGAGTGCCAGTACCATGTGACCAGACAGTTCTCCACTGGACACATTTTGGGAACTTCTGCTCTAATGTATCCAGTCCTCCTTTATGCAAGTTCATTGTTTAAAACGAAACTGTTCAATGGCTGGCTACTAATTAGCAGGGATGGAAAAGTGTGGGAAGGAATGCATTTGAAAAGTGGTTGTGCACCAGCCACCATATTCCAAATACCACAGAGATAAATCTGGTCATATGCTTCGCTATCGAGAATATTGGCATTTATCTTTGCGCAATAGGGTGAGTGACCATTACACTCACCAGTGGCACAGCTACAAGTGGATGAGTGCCAGCTATAGAGAGCAGATATTTCTGGGTTTTATGTATGGTTATTGCATTCTTGATTTGAGCCCATCTCTAGTTTCCATAGAAACATCAGGTTGTTGTTGGTTTTTTTTAAAGGGCCCATTCAGCAAGGACCTTCTGACGGAGACAAGGAGACAAAAAGACAGTATCTCTTTAATATCTTGTATCTCCACTATATGGACATTGTATCATTGCATGGCGGGGGTGGGGGATAGGGGTAGCTGAAACTGGTCTTTTCCACCTCTTACTCCTGTGATCCTAGATTTCTCAAAGCACGTATGTCAGTTACTTATCCATCTGCTGAAGTTATTCTCATCAGAGCTGGGTAGAAATGTACATTCTGCGTGAATATAAATATATATGTTTGAGCAACGTACTTGTACGGTATAGAGAGAGCACATACACACAGTGATATGTGCCTAGTACCAAAGACAACAGGAATGTAAATATGTTTTAAGCCTAATTATGGAAAGTACTTTGGCAGGAGGCAAACAGGAGCACAAAGAACTACTATTTAGATTCTTCAAGCTATGGCCTCCATTCAATACACAATCAACAATATTTAGACAGTATGGTGTAGTTCCTTCCTTCACAAGGTAACTTCCTCAGTCTGGCAGGCCTCAAGCATGCAATAAAGTGACCTTATGTTTAAGGACAGTGTCAAATTAAATGAGCAGTTAAAGTGTGATCTTTCTCTGGTTCCATGTGTCTGAAAAAGTTGTTTTACTGGTTCCTTTCTGCTTTGTCTGCAGGGTAGAGGCAGCTTTTTCCTCTGTTTGAACTGAAAAGTTACTGAAGCAAATCTTACAGTGCTGCCTTGGCAAGCCACCAAGTAGGCAGCAGTTGGAGAGCCTTCCCCAATCCAGCCAGGCTATGCAACACACACATAAAACGCTACACAGAACAGGCTGACAAGAGGTGCGTGCACAACACACTGGAAATAAAGCTGTAAAATTGAAGACACTAATAAACTAGTGCATTTATATGTTTACACATAAATCAGGCAAGTGCACTTGAGTTTTGGTTTTGGTCCTCCCCCCCGCCCTCAAAATCTTCCCCAGGAAAATGCTTTGCCATGAGATGATTCCATGTTTATCGACGTACTTGCATTTCAGCTGTTCCAGCTTAACTAGAGTGATTCTTTTTTTTTGCCATTCAAAGTGTTCCCTGTTCCGATCTGCTACCCATAACATTTGGTTCCAGACCACATGGCACACTGGCTTAGAAAACTCTGGCTCTAAACCCAAATAAAAAGCTTTTCATTTACACTCAAGTTTATATGCAGCAATTCAAAAGCTTTATTGTCATTTCTTACAGAGCCCCCACCTGAATAAAATTGTTTTAAGTGCCACTTTTCTGTTTATGGATCATCAAATGTTGGGAGCTCTGACTGCCTCTGTTGCCTCAATAGAGGCTGCAGCCGGGTACCTAAAGGAAATATATTACGCACAATGTGTACTTTTATACATAATAATCGTCATTATACAATGCTGCAAAGCACTCAACCAGTCAGTCACTGACCCTCTAATTTTCTTATACGGTGGAATCCTGCACTTCATAACAATAGACCTTTCTGTTGTGGACAGGTGGAAGGCGAGGAAAAAGGAGACTGGTAATTTATTACAGTATTGTGGAATTCCACTAAGGTGACTTTGCCCTAGGGAAAACAAATTACTATTATAAAAAAATCTCATGTCCTCCCCTCTGTCTCCCCCTTCTTCCAGTTCCTGTTTGCATACCAAAAAAAAAAAAAAAAAAAAACAGAACAACTCCATTATAAACTGAGGTTTGCTAGTCCAAAAGCTGGAATTTGCATATTAAAATGCACTGCAACAGTGTGGGACTTCCATTGTACTTAACTTCATTATAAACAAGCAATGGGCCCAAATTGCAAATCTGCAATCAGATTTAATCCCTCCTCAACGCAAAGTTCAAGTTTCTGATTCAGGCCTTTCTCTGATATAAAACAGAGTTCCGCTAGGGGACTGGACTAGATGACCTCTCAAGGTCCCTTCCAGTCCTACGATTCTGTATCCCAATGTTATATATATTATGAGGATGGGTATGGACACACTATGCGTATTGTACAAATGTGTACACCAAGTACACAATAAACCACAAAAAACAAAATTAGCAAATTCTTCCATTGCTATTCGTCCAGCACTGAAAACACTCAAACTTCCTGGCTTGTAATTCAACCAACATATGTATATTACATCAACAACAACAAAAAACTGTGTTAGAATAATTAGTTCAGCACTGTAAAACTGAGAGTCAGTCACTGCTCCGAAGAATTTACAAACTAATAGCCAGTAAAGGAGAAAACAGGGACTACCAGATAAACCCTGAGATAGGAGTAATTTGGAGAAATATGACTGAATAGTTAGTTTTAAATGGTGGTTTGGTTCACATCTCGTAGGCAATCACTGAATTTTTAGGGGGACCTTGACTGCAGGGCAGGTGATAGTTTGGCAAACTGGAGTGGTGGAGAGTATCCCAGGTATAGACTGGGTCATACAAAAAGCATGGAAGGAATGACTAATGATACTACAGGCGCAGCTAGAGTTTGTGTCCAATTCTGGGCACCACACTTTAGCACAGACATGGACAAATTGGAACCTGTCCAAAGGAGAGCAACGAAAATATACAAGGTTAGAAAGCCTGACCTGTGAGGAAAGGTTAAGAAAAAAATGGGCTTGTTTAGTCCTGAGAAAAGCAGACTGGGGTAGGGGGACCTGATAGTCTTCAAATATGTTAAGGGCGGTTATATAGAGGATGGAGATCAATTGTTCTCCATGTCCACTGAAGGTAGGACAAGAAGTAATGAGTTCAATCTGCAGCCAAGGAGATTTAGATTAGATATTAGGAAAAAGCTTTCTAACTATAAGGTTAGTTAAGGTCTGGAATAGGCTTCCAAGGGAGGTTGTGGAAGTTTTAAAGAACAGGTTGGACAAACACCTGTCAGGGATGGTCTACTTTTACTTGGTCCTGCCTCAGCGCAGGGGGCTGGACTAGATGACCTTTTGAGGTCCCTTCCAGCCCTACATTTCTATGATTCTATGATACACCAAGTGTGGCACTGTTGTTTGAGGGGGTGGGGGAAGATAGCAAAGAACAAGATCAGAGATGCAGGCCACAGCAGAATTGTACACACAATTAGAGATGAGGACAAAGAGTTTAAACTTTATGGATTTAGGGCTCTGATTCAGCAACCCATATAAGCCTGGGCTTAAGTCCTACTAGAGTCCTATGAAATCAAAGGAACTTAAACATATGCTTATCTGAATCTGGGCCATAAACCTGACATCAGCAGGAGTTTAGAAAGTGGATCATCAATTATAGAATCAATTCATTTATCTGTGGCCATGTCAATACTGGGAAAATCTATTATATTATCTAATATGATGTTAAACATGATTTAGCACCTAGCATGAAAAGGGATGTTTAAAAATGTTTGAGCTAGTCATGATTAACCTTTTGGGTCCAAAAAACCAGAGGTGCTATTCAAACCTATTCCTTTTCATTCTAGTTACTGAAGGGTTACATGAGTCCATAGAGTGTCTTCCCGATTAGAATGGAGGTTTAATCTGTTAAATTAAATTAAATTAAATTAAATTCGGGCATTTAGCAGAGATGGTTACTGAAAAAGAATTCCCACTCTTTCCATAGATCAATGCTTTCATAGTAATGCAGGGACGGAGGCACTAGGTGGCAAAAAAGGCCAACAGGTCCCTATTAGTTACCCTCTGGAAAGAAGCACTCACATTTCTAAACAGTATTGAAGTCTCAGAACTGAAAAGGTAAGAAAAAGGGTTAAAATACCAGTAATTGAATAATTATAACTAAGCTACACATTTTCAACTCATCTGCTTGGATTCTTGTGCACTTATTTCTCTCTAATAATTATTGTTTATTTTCATTCTTTATTATGCTACAATCAAAAAAGCAGACAAAATGGTCCATATTCCAGATGAGAAACATCTGGAGGGCTAGAGCAACAGGCCTTTTCTTTATTCCTTTCCTGGACAATTATTAGGCAACATCACACTTTAATTGGTAAAATAACTCTGAGGCTTTCATATCACTGCATAAATTAAGTCAATATTGAAGGCGGGGGAGGAGGAAAATTGTTAGCTAACTACCAGCGAAAAAAACCCAAAACATCAGATTTTGTTATGATGCCTGCAATTGTGAGTAATTTCTGTACAACCCTTCCTTTCTGGTTAAGCTTTCTGTAAACTGGATGCAAAAAACTCAAAACATTTTAGAATTTATAAAGACAGTTTTGGTTTTTCCAATACTTCAATGGATATGAAAGAACAGAATGTAGGATTAGAATGTGTCTCGTCACCGTCTGATTTCATTACCAGATCTATCAGCAACAAAAAATAGGAAGTGGTCTCATTTGTTTTGGGAACTTTCACTGACACAAAAGTATTATCAGTTTGCCATAAATATTGATTAGCCAAATGGTTTATTTGAACTAACAAAGCATTAAATGAGCTGAAATTGTCATCTTTATTATTTTTAAAAAGACAAATAGAGCAAGCTACAAGAGTGCATCTGTTCCACGTTTCCTCACACAACATGTTGTGTCTGAAAAGCCAGAAAATGTTCTTTGCTGTTCCAACATTTAAACAATTAAACATTTAAACAGCACCTCACCTATGAAATATAGATTATTCATTATATGGATTCATATTAATTCTGTATTTAATGTATGTATTCCTATCCAAATTAAGTTAGACGGGGGAAAAAGAAATAGATAATGCCCTAAAAATAAAAAAAAAGTTACGAATGTCTTCAAACAGCTTTGTGAACATCACCCAGATCCTAGTAAATCCGGGTTCAGGTTTTGTTATCAATGCAAAATTGAGCTCATGTGCCTTTTTATGAAGCTAGGTGAATTACAAGTGAGCCTAGGCCAACTCTTGGGTTGAGGTAGAGATGGATCTAAATGGCAATGCTGGCATCTGAATCTAAACTTTCCCACAATTTGGGGGCATTTGGCTCTGCCCATAAGAAAATGGGTCAGTTGCAAAGTTTGCTTTCAGATCCAGACTCACCCAAGTTTTGGAGGTATTCAGATCTGGGGTTTTATTTCAGGCCAGTCTCTAGTAATGGCTGTGGTAGATGTTAATCCCCTGAGATACAATAGGCTTCCATCCAAAACCAGTTTGTTTAGCAAATACTAGGTCTTTCAACCAAAAATATTAAGGATGCTTCACAGCAAATTCCCATCTACAGAGAAGTAATGATGTGAGGAGCTTACGGATCCTACAGGGAGCAGCTGTGTAGCTGAGTCGAGAAGAAAAATATAAGGGGGAGTGGGAAAGAAGCTGCCCTGTGACAACCAGCCTACTGTAAAAGTCAGATCAAGCCTTACACAGGCACAACACATCTGCATCCAGGGTCTGCAAAGGATATGTCTCCATTGAGGTAGTCCTTCCAGTGCAATTTCCTTGATTTAGACAAGGCCTCAGTCCCTTGACTCTGGTGAAACTGTAAAGTAGAAAGGACCTTGGTGACTTCCTCAAGGTTACACAGAAATTTTGTGAGAGGGCCAGAAATAGAATCCAGAACTCCAGACTCCTAGCACCGTACTTTTCTTTAGACACAAGACCATGCTTACTCTCTTATTCATTTTAATAACTTTGTTTTTTGTTGTTTTGCTTCTGGGACCTAGATCCTGCTAGGAGAAAAAGACCAAGTTGCTGCTTATTTTGAGCAGACAATGTAAGAGAGATACAAACACAGTTCAAATTGCAGGATGGGGGGGGAGGGGGAAAGCAATGTGTGAATCACTACAATAATTCTACTACAGCAGCAGTCCCAGTCACAGACAAGAAACCATTTTCTTATTGCGTTTTGCTATCAAGCAAGTCTTAACTTTTTTGTTTTTTTCCATTATTGCAGTTAAATTAAAACAGCACTTCCTGGCAGGTGCTGAGCCCAAGTTTCAGATCTACTGAGAACCCCCAATTTCTGCTGATTTAAATTGCAGTCGTGGTGCTTAGTACCTGCACGCAGATCTCCTGGGTGAGAACTCAGCAAAAAAGGAAACTAAAAAATGTCAACAGATAATCAACATTTTATTTTAGCCTGTGGTCATATGGTTTGCTGGGTTTAAAAAAAAAAAATGCAGCCCTGGTAAAGTTTCTACATAAAGGAAAAGCAAACAGCTGAAAAGCCCCCCTTGTCCTTTGATCCTCCCTGTGGAGAGTAAACCATGAAGCATTTGTTAAAATGCTAATCCGATTTAAAGCTGCTTTTGAATGGGTTAGAAGAGGAAGTGCCAGCTACTGATCTCCTGTCCAGCAGCGTTTTTAAAGCCATGTCACTCTGTTTTTCAAAGACAGGTATTCTCTTCACACATGGTCATTGCTTAGGCCAAAGAACAATCATCCCAGAGGTAAAGCTTGTTCAGAACGGACAGTCAACACATTTTTTTCCAGGGTCCTTTTCCTGCTGAGGAAGGCATCATGTTACCAAACGGACAAGCTAAACACCCTCAACTCCTGCTCTGAACAAGAGGTTTGGCTTGACCCTGACAGCCTCCCTGTTGTGAACGGATTGATTCTTGGGTGCTGAGGCCCAATAACTTTGCTCAGCTAACGGAACTCTCCACCTCATTGCATTTTATTTCTCTTAATTCAACAAAACTACTGAGGAGGAAGTCATCCTAACCCCCCTACTGGGGGGGAGTGGCAGAAGTTTATCAAATGATTCCTGGGTAACACGTCCCCCATCCTCCCCAGCCCCCACCATGCCCTTATTCTTTCCAGCACATTGCCAGGGTGACGAAGGAAAGGTCAACAGCTCTGCTGCCATATATGAACGTAAAATCAAGGCACATTCTCAGGAATCCCATTTCTTAATTCTTGCAGCCTTTTGCATTGCCAATATCTGGCCTATTAATATCATCACTGGTAAATTAGCTTGTAGATATCAGTTTCAGTCCCAAATACCTAAATTCTCATCTGCAGTAAACTAGTAAGGAAAGATTTAACAGGCAAGAAACGTACAGGTTTTCAAAGTGAGGCAGCCAGCCAACCGTCAGAAATGGACAATAATGTAAAACTGGCCAGGTGTATAAAATCCAGCTTCTCCTTTATTACTGTCAACAAGTCTACCGCTATACATGGACACTTGGTGCATGAGCTTACATACACGTGTGTATTGGGTCATAGGAATAATGGTATGGGCAAGACTGAAATCTTTAAGGAATATATTTTACATATTAGCTATGGAAGATTATATCTAAAAACAAACACAAATGTACCATGCATGCAAAGTATAACGCCTTTGTAAAAGATGTAAAAGAACTAAGAATATGCTGTAATTTTCTTTTTAAATTCAAGGTGGTTGTTTTTTTTTTAAACACTCTGTGCTGTCTTCATTTAAGGAGCCCAGGTGTTAACAGAAGGGGGTGATGCTTCAAAGTAACACTTCATAGCAGGAAGGACTGAAATTAACCAATTCACACCTACTGTCCTAGAAGCTTTACTTCCTCAGGAGCCCACTGCTAGAAACAGCTGTGATCAAATTATAGTTTGTAGATCTTCTTTTCCTAGTTGGTGAAGGAAACAAATGTGATCTTAAGAAAACAAGATAGCCCGACCTAGTCATTCACCCTAAATGGCAACTCTTGAGTCTGCATTGTATCATTCCTAATGCATTCCTTAAAGGATGTTTGGAAATAGGACAACCCAGAATTCAACAGTTTCTATCTACTGTGCTCTTTTCAAATGAATGGGTGACTGCAGATTTTGAGGCATATGGAAAGGAAAACAAACAGAAATAAAAACATCTATCACAGGAAAATAGCCCCAGTATGAATTTATCTTACCTAACAAGCAGAATTCTATGCGGTGTTGGTAGTTCACCACTGAAGACATTAACTTTTGATTTTAGAACTTCTGACTCATGGGACGATCTCGCTTTTCAGAGACAGGGTCGATTACTGGTTAGGGAATGTGAAGGAAAGTCAAAAGCCAGACCTTCTATTCCTGGCTCTGTCACAGACCTAGGCAAAGTTGCAGAACCTCCCTGTGCCTTGCTTTCGCCATCTGAAAACTGGGGCCCACAAAGTGACTGGATGGATTAGATTGCGCACTCTACAATTTTTCAGTCTCAGAATGATGCAGCTGTGTTCAATTAGTGTTTGTATTGCAAAGCAATGAGATTATTGAATGAAAAGTGTCCTAGAGGCACAAGGCGCTGTATTGCTTGACAAAAGCAAACTCCTGTAACATAGAATTGCCAATGTTGGTTGGATGTATTCCTGGAGGTTTCATCACATGACATAATCTTTAATTAAAGATTAATCTTTAATTCCCGGAAACTCCAGGACAATCCTGGAGGGTTGGCAAACAAAACCAATGCACATGTGAAGCATGTGCTTCCTGCCAGAACACTTGTACCATAACACTAACTAGTTTATTGTTAAAATGACAAAGTCGTACATCTATGTACAGTGTCTATAAAATATAAATTACCAGTACATATAAGCATTACATTTAAAGAAGAAATGCAAGGTAAAGTCACCTCTGTTAAAACAGGCCAAATTTGGGGCCCCGAATAACTGTGTCCCTTTTAATTGTGTATTTCATTTTGTTTCTTTTGAGAACTAAGTGAGGAGGAATGAGATCCCTGTGTACTTTATATCATCCAACATGGGTGACACAAAATATATTAGCATCTGAAATAGATTTGTTGCAGCAATGTATAAGGTGTATACGGGGACTAAACTCATTATAAAGCTTTCTTTGATAGCCCCACCTAAAGCTTTTGGCATTTGGAACCCAAACCTCACATTAATCCCTCTCCATACAACCGCTCTTTACAACACTAACAATACTCTGCCTCCTCAGGATGGGGGATGTTATGTCAGAGCACCTAGGATAGGATACAATGTGCTAGTTGAATGAATAGCACCAGCATCCGAACAATTCAGAATTTAGGAACGACCAGGAAGTCTTCCAGGCAGTCTCAAGGTGATCAAAGGCTAAAGATGACTTATCTAAATCACCTGTCTTTTCTATATAATCCCCTGCTGTTTCTGTCAACTCAGTACTGCCATCTATGTAATTCAGCTAGAGGATTTAACAGTGAAGCGCTTTAGGATTAAATATGCACCACTTGAAAATGTCCACATTAATTTGTTACTGGAAGCTATTTTAAAAACATGATAAAACTGGGTGTTTTGTTCTATAAATATATATAAACACACACAATACAAAAAGTATCCAGATTACCAGAGTGTAATTTTAAAAAGTAACAGGAAACTTCAATGTCAAATTGCATTACCTTATTTTTATACCATATATTGTCCAAGCCCTCAGTAGGCAAGTTACCTGATTTCTATGCTACCCATTGCATAGGTAATTTATTTCAGTACCTCATTATTCTCTTTGGCTCAGAAACCCTGTTTTAGGATCAATCAGGAGTGTCAGCTACATGCATTTGTACAACTGTCTCTCTCTTGCTTCTGAGCAATTGTTTACAAATGCAATTTAACTAGTTGGTATAGAAATGGCTCCAATCCAAAATTTTGGATTAATAAAATAAAATAATAATAATAATAAAAATGTGTATTATGATAGCATCTAGAGGCCCAAATTAAGGCTCAGGCCTCCATTGTGCTAGGAGCTGTACATATATAAAGATGATCTTTGCCTCAAAGAGTTTACAAAGGAATCAGAACAACAAGAACTTACAGGTGTTCGGATCTGAACTTCACATCTGACTCCTACCTCTGTAACAGGCCAAACCAAAATTCCAGTCCAGACCCCTATGCACATGGGGCAAGTTTGGATCAGGAGCTGAGCTCAGAGACACATCTGTAGTCTTGTGTAATTATTTCTCAGGTATACATTTTATAAAAGGAGTCCTACAGGCACAGGTTTTCATCATGAAAAATCAAAGGCCCTGTGCACAGTGGGATCAAAAACATGCTAAGTTTCTAGAACAGTGTTTTTGGCTAGAATGGATAAGCATTGCTTTTGTCTTAAATCTATGCAGCAATCCCTGCTACCAAGTAGCTAAAGGGGATTAGGTCCTGATCTTGCAAACATAAAGTTGGCGTGACTACTCATGTGAATAAAGCTACCAAGTGTTCACTGGACTGGGGGTGCTAGTTTGTAGCATGGTTCTGGGGAGAAGATTTGTCCAAAGATAGCATGGCTCTTTGACAATAAATAAAAAGTCCCCATTCACAATGACCACAGAAGCCATGGTGTGTTTAATCATGTAGCCATCACGTTACTGATCCCAATGTGAACAAGGTCTAGCGGTCTGCCATAGCCTGACAACTAGTCACTTGCATTTTAAAGTAATAAATCCGGGGGAGGAAGTCGTGGGGAGGAAACACATTCTTCTTCTAAGCGCAATTTGCTTTTTTTAAACAACAAAATGACCTTTCCTTCACTAGTCTGTGCACATGTAAGAATGTCATTTAAAAAAAAAAAAAAAAAGCAATCCCTTTTCAAACAAAAATCACAACATACACGTGCACAAGTCAAAAAATCTCTGCTTTGCATCACGTACGGTGGTTTTAAATTAGATCGCCTTTTTCCGAGATGGAAAAATCACAGTCAGCATTTGTATATAAATATTATTACACAGCTTGAATTTACAAGCCAGAAAACAGAGCGTGCTGCATGACGTGCTAAAAATTCCTTGCTGCAAATTTTTTTAAATTAAAAAAAAAAATCAGTTTATACAGTAATTCCAGTAATAAAACACAATGTTCTGCTTACAGCAATTTGTGGTTCAAATAGCTACAGAATCAACATTTGATTCTAAAATTGAAGTATAAAGGCACCTAAAGAAATCAGTTCTGTTGCAGCTGCTGCTTGCACTCTTCAATATTACAAATAAACTTAAAGACAATTCTAATATTCGGTCCAGACCATTGGGGTGGGGTGATTGTTTTTTTCTTGTTGGTAGAGAATCCTCTGTGACTACTTGCATATCTGTGAATGGTAACGTTTTAATCAGGAGTGTCAATCATTTCAGGGTGTCTTTTTAAAAGAAATTGATGAAGAGTCCATGCCTAGCTGCACTTGCTCTAGACTAATCCATCTCAATAATAAAGGTACATCTTAATTCATCCACAACAAAGCCTAAGAAAACAGTGCAGATTCAATGCCCAGGACTACAGACCTGTTCTTAACCTTTTACTAAGATCAAGTGTAGTATCAGCTTAATGTACGATAGTCTGATCCTCCAAATACATATTACTGAGTAGAAATTACTACTAAAAGTAATCAATGGCACTCAATTGTAATTGTTTGGGAGAATCAAACGCTAAGTTCTTTACTGGGAGACTTTAACCTGCTCTTGCATGAAGATGGAGTCGATATTTTAATACAGTAAATCTTTTCCTTCCCTAAACTACAATACAGCCTGAAGCTGCAAATGCCCATTCCCTACCCAAAAAGATAATAGAGCTAGAAAGGACTTCTTAATTCATCCAATTCTAACCCTCCTGTATCAGACAGTAAGGTTTCTGCAATCCTACTAGAAATGTACCAAGTCTCCTTCCCCTGTCCTGATAGGTGTCCATAGTTAATGGTTTGCTTTCAAAAGCCACATACTTTTACATGACTACAATTTGCTCTGTTTTATGTTGAAAACAAAACACTTTCTCTGGTAAAATTAATAATGTAACAGAAGATGTATCAAGGATAGTCATCCATCCGAGTCTCAGAAGTCATGAAAGCTTTCAATGGGGTAAAAACAATTACACAAAATGCGTATGGTAAATATGCTAAGTACAGAATAATAAGTACTTTTGAGTGGATCACAACATTTACACAAAATACATTCCACACAAAGTTTGAGGGCAGAAAAATACAGAATTGTACAAGAACAGTTTTCTCTTGCCGTCTGTCCTACCTTTGTCAGCATAGTACACGGGTGATATGCTGCAGGAACCAATGCGTGAAAAAGATTCAGGATACACAACAAGCTCTGATATCACAGTGGTAAGGGATCATGGAGTGCTTAGGAAATTGTAAAATGAAGGGGTTTGGTGCTTTTAAAACTGGAATAGCATACCTAACTGGGAAGACAACATTCAAGGAGGACTGTGGTTATTTTATAGACAGAGCTGCGAAGTCCATTGGAATCCTGTATACCAAAGGCAAAGGAGACATTACCACCTTTGGTGTGTTACATCGGGTTTAATAAAAGGATCTGAAACTAATAAAGACATGTGACGTTCACCCAAAACCCAGCAGTGTTCTTTTAATTAAAATATAAATATATATATATATATCTCCAAGGGACTAAGACCCTGCTCCGGCTCCCATTAAAGTCAATGGCAAAAACTCCCATTGACATCAATGACAGGATCGGGGCTTGAATACCTTCTGTCTCTAAAAAAAGAAGAACAGGAGTACTTGTGGCACCTTAGAGACTAACAAATTTATTAGAGCATAAGCTTTCGTGGACTACAGCCCACTTCTTCGGATGCATATCATTCATAGACTTCTGTCTCTAGGTCACCAGCACAAATCAGGTCCCAGCTGGGTACTGACCAGACACTATTACATCTGACAGCAGTAAAGAGACCTGTGCCAAATGTGTTCAGTTGATTGGGGGGGGGGGGAAATTGTCAGTCCAGTTCATAGTAAGTACATATCCCATTCACAAAACATATTCTGAATGGGACCCTTCCTGACATTTTCAGCAGTGAAGCCAATGACTGCATGGGATATGAGGAATGAATATCCACCTCAGCCCAGATCAATTTTTCAGGGATGCTGATAAGGCAGCATGAGGGAAACTTATAGCCTGGGCAGCCCCAGAGTATCTTCTCATTGGAGAGGGTGCTGTCTGCAAGGCCATCAATGCATCACCTTTCACACTGTTTTTTTAAAGATATTTTTCCTGAAGATTTTGAGGGTGGTTTACTGTATTGATACCAGTCTGACTTGAGTAGATTTAGAGAGCTCCGTACTGCAAAGAAACCTGTTCTCCAAAGAAGTTCAAAACAAGGTCTACTTTCACTGCCCTCTTGTTAATTTCTGCAGTAAACAAAGTTCCTTAAAGCTGGTGTAAAATGCATCTTGTACTCTCTCCTCCAAAGGGTGATGTTGCCTATATTGTGACTGGGTTATATATTCGCTTATTATATATCATTCTTCATAAGACTTAGGGAGAAGGGGTGGAGATGTACTGTTGCCACACAGCATTAGAAACCATCAGTTAAAGACGAGAGAGCAAGCGAGCTGCAGAAGTGACCTTTTCTGCAATAATAAATGTTACTAAAAGGTTAGAAAATGTTTGTGTGAAAGGATTTATTTCAATGTCAAGTCCATAACTGGGTGAGGATAGAATTAGGATAGCAGATTTAACTCAGCCTCTACTTTCCCTCCGCCTTCCCCAGAAATCATTCCAGGAAGAGCAATGCCAATGCCTTCTCATTGATCATTCAGATCCCTGATCACAAACTTCCTTTACATTAATGGGCGATAGTAGCAATGCTTTGCAGCCAAACACGTAACCCTCAGACACTGGAAGGACAAGATCACGGTCTCCAGCGTAGAGTCGATTTAATCAATGGCCTGTCTCTTCATTTGAAAAGCCCATATTGTGATATCTAACCAGAGGCTCCAAACAGCAGCAGAGCTCCATTGCGCTAGGCACTGTCCAACATACTGATGTTAGACAAATGGGATGCATTCTTAAACAATATAACTCAAAAGAATACAACACAACACAAGTCTAGAGAAGCCTTTCTCACAGAAATACAATGCCAGGAAGCTACACATCTATACAGATATATTGAGATGCAAGGTTTGCCTGGCAAAAATTCGACCCGATGTCACACAAGTACCACTGTAAAAGCGTTGTCACAGAATGATGCATTCTGGAACACATTTAACAAACAAGAAAGCCCCTGCCCAATTCACAGGAGAGGAGAAGGTGTTTCTGGGCTGAATGTCTACCATAGCCAGGTTAGAGAATACTGTACCCAATTGCAAATGTGGGGAAAGCTCTAAGCAAACAGCATTTCATTATCCACAATGGAATTTAACCAGGATACAGAAGTTAGCAACAGCACTCCTACTTGTATGAAAAGAGCCATGAGATCTTTAATGAGCATGGACCACAGTTTTAAAATTTCACCTGAAAAAAATTGTTCCTCTAGCAACACTGTAAGCCCTTGTCTCTTTCCCATGTTTGTGCTGCACCCCAGCATAACAGAGCTCCAATCCCAGCTGGGGCCATTGGATGCTATCATAATAGAAATATTTACTACTCTTACTATACACAACCAACAAATTGATGGCTGAGAAACCAAAGTCAATGAAAAGATATACTCCAATCAGACAAACTGGCACAGAAGCCCTTCTTATAAGCCCAAATACCAATCAGCTTCCTTTCTGAGGAATGCTACTCTTAGTCCAGCAAGCTGAATATACTGCCTCCAGAACACACACACACACACACCCCTCTCATAACAAACTGAGTCGAATTTGCAAAGCTACATGGTGGGGCAATGGGGAATGCATTACTGACCTACATAGCCAAGCATGAAGCTTGATTGTCCTTATCTAATCTATAACTACAAAATGTTACTACGCTGTTATAAAGATATTCAGCCCTCACATTTGATTGCATAATCTCCTGCAGCCATGAATTCCACAGATTAACTATACATTGGGCTACGTGTTTGTCATGGTGTCGCAGAAGTCATGGATTCAATGGCTTTCTGTGACCTCATGACTTCTGCAGCGGCCAGTGTGGCTGACCCCAGGGCTGCCCACGCAGCTGGTTCCGGGCAGCCAGCTGGTCAGGTGGCCCTGGGGACAGCCACACCAGTCACTGCTCAGGCAGCCCCGCAGCCAGCCGCTCGGGCAGCAGCTGCTTGTGCAGCCCCGGGCAGCTGGCCCTGGAAACCGCCCAAGTAGTGGTCCCAAGGGCGGCCGGAGCAGCTGCTGCTCAGTGGGCCCTGCCCCCTCAGCCACCCGGAGTGCCCCCCAAGCAGCGGCCCCCTCCCGGAGCACACATCCCCAGCAGTGGCACCCCACCCACGATTTACTCAGGGGTATATAGTATAAGTCATGGACGGGTCACGGGCTGTGAAATTTTGTTTATTGCCCATGACCTGTCCGTGACTTTTACTAAAAAAATACCTGTGACTAAATCGTTGCCTGAACTATACATTGTGTGAAGCTATATTCTTTTCCATGTGCTCTATATGTATCATTCACTACTTTAATCAAGCAGCTCTTTTTTGTTGTATTGCAAGACAGAACGACAAGGAAGGGTTGACTGATTATACCCTGCACAAATTCTGAATACCTCCATTATCTACCCTTTAGCGCTTCTTTCCAACACACAACCATAGTCTCTGTCATTACTTGCTAAATATAAATCCTTCCACACCTCAACCACCTTTATTGACCTTCTCTGTATCTTTTCTATCTCAGCCACTAATTTACTATAAATAACCAAATCTGGGTATTTGTTTTCATTGTGAATGAGTAGTGATTGAAATAAACAACCCTAAGCAGCAAGGAAAGTAGTGACTTTCTATATAGAATGGAGTTATGGGAGAGCAATGAGGGCTCTTGGAACTAGGGAGCTGAGCTATTAGATCTGGGAAATTGGGATCTTCAGCATGATTGGGGAGCCATAAACTTTCTCCAGTGCTGCTTCTTAGTCCCACTGCCAACCGCTATGCCTCACCCTCATTACCTAATGCCTAGCCCTTTTCATTCCATTTCTTTTTGCAATGCTGCCCCTCCCCCCAAAAAAGCGCCGCACCCCAGCTGTTAACCTCGGGTTGAGTGGCACTGGAGAATGGAAACATCTGGCCACACGTCTCATTTCCATCACTTTTCTACTCCAAAACTGGTTATGAAAATCTAGAGCAGTAACTCCTACATTTTAAATAGCTTGAGTTCTGATACGTAGCCTGTGTCCAAGAGACAGTAAAGATGAGTTACTGAGTGAAATTCGAAGTCTTTTGGAACATTTACGTTTTTAAGTAAGAGGAAGCCAAAGAAACATGAGACTAACAGGCCAAACTTTTAAAAGGGAGCATTTCTAAATGTTTTCCCTTCTAAAATTTGCACATGCTTTTAGTTACATGAAAATTAAATGGTCCCAGGAAGAGTTACTGTGCCTCATGGAGAGACTGAATTCAATCTTTAAACTGGAAAAATGGGATTTTAGACCTGCTGGGAGTGCAAATCTCAGCATTACCTTTATTACAGAGTCTGCACGATACGCCATTACAGTGTTCTCTGTACTATTGTTTATTACTTATATTCAGGGGCTGAGGAGCACCATTTAAAGGAGGGCATAAATTTGCCCCCCCCCCCATCTGACCTTCTCTTCCCTTTTCAGGCACTCCTCTGCCCACCAGCAGGCTGACAGTCCCCTACCCCCTGGCCCAGGAACCCCTACACTTGTTCCCTCCAAAAGTGAGACAGTGACGTTGTTGTGTTTTTGTAGACATCACGGCCTATTAGTTCCTCTATTTTTTTTTTTAATTCACCCAAGCATTCTCTTTTGGTTTTTTTTTAACTGATTATGCCGTGTCAGCCCCTCTAACCTGCAACATGGACAGATACCTCCACTAAGGTGTGCACTGTGACTAATCTCCTTCCCTGCCCACCCCAAGAGCATTTAAGTCCATCAGGAGTTTCTTGCAATCCTCAAAAAAGTTAACCAATGTAAATAATGTAAAGTGCAATTGGCAAATTTCACCAGCTCACTCTGCACTTCCTCTTGCAAAGCATCAATATAGTAACTAAATACTGGACCAACAGTGGGACACTTCACGATTAGCTTCTTTCCATTCTGATGAGCAGCTGCTCATCAAACTCTGTTTCCGGACACTAAACAAAAGAGGGATACCAACCAAAACACTCGCCACCAAACCCCTGAATTTTAGAGGAGGGTGTGCAATTCTGGATCCTAACATTGTGGTGTCAGCCAGTCCTTCCCAAACAATGTATAGTGCAAAAGAAAATACTGTTATTTATTTTTCTTCAGAGTTCTTTATGTCCACAGTTCAGCACAACACTTAAGCACATGCTAATTTGAAGCACATTAATAGTGCATTGAAGTCAATGGGACAGCTCACAGGATTAAAATCCCTAGCTGAATCAGAACTTGCAAAAGGGAGTTTATCAAAAGTTTTGTTTGAAAATTAACTGGGTCACATTCAGTGTCTACTATTTCATTAACTTTCCGTTTAAAAAAATAAAAATAAATTTGGAGAGTCCCCACTTTCCTTGCAGAAGCCTCACTGAGTCTGCCCCAGCATATCTGGTTTATCCAAGGAGGGATTATTGTACTCTCATTTAGACTCTCAATCATTTTGAGAAAATAAGGCTTATGATGAGGAAAGTTTCAGGGAGCTAGGCATGTTCTGTCTAGAGAACAGAAAATTGAGGAGAGGCAGGGCTAGCTACAAAGGGATGGGATCAACAGGACAGGACTCAATTATTCTCATCAGCCGGCGAGGACAGTACGGATAGTAATGAGTTTAAGCTGCAGCAGGGAAAATAGACTTTGAAGAATCAGAAAAATCTTTATAAGAACAGATCGGCAATGAAGCCAGCTGTCAAGGGAAGTTGTGGAATCATCCACCAGTCCTGAGGCCATTCAAGGCTAGCCTAGAAACCCATCCATTAATGATGGTTTAGGAATAATTAAATCAGTCCTGCCACAATGCAGAGGGATGGGCTTGATAGTCTCTAGAGAAACATCCAACCTAAATAAGCCTGAAATTATATGTATATTTCATTGCTTCCCTTGCTTCATTTACAGGGTGGTGGTTTCCCCTTATTCACATTTTCCTTTTAACCTTAATGTCAGTGTTGCATCCAATTATCCAGCAATTTTAACTGGAGATGAGATGTTGACCTACATGTTTCCTATCCTCCAAATGGTACAGCTTTGCATAATGATTTAACACCCATCTTACTAACTGGAATTCTTCAAATACAAAGGTAGGAATTGACCTGTATCAAACTGTAAATGGGGTTTTCTTCTTTGTGGTGGTAACCAAGCTTCTTATTTTTCTGATCATTATTATGAGACAGCCTCAGTATCAGATATTTTACAGTGCAGCCCCTAGATCAGCTTTCTTGAACTACTATAAGGTTTTGTTTGTCAGTAACCAATACTTCCCCTTTAAAAATTTCACCATACCACTCACTACTATACTGTGCAAATGTGCCACCAACACTTTAGCTGCCCACACTATTTTCCTATAGACTGCAGGTCACTAACATCAGTAAATTCCCTGACAGTCAGTAAAAAAGGAAAACTACAAAGAAAACTAGTAGGTTTAGTAGAAGAGTGGTGCTTAGAGACCTCAACCAAAATCTTAGAGAGACAAGATAGGTGAGGTAATATCTTTTATTGGACCAACTTCTGTTGGTAAGAGATGAGCTTTGAAGCTTACACACTCTTCTTCAGATCTTCTATGGCAACACAACTAAGATCTTGTCAGTTCAAAATCAACTTTTTACAACAACAACAAAAAAAGTGTTGAAGGCAAAATAATTGAGAATTTACTTTTCTTCCTTATCCTGTTGTAACTTTCCAAACTACTGTCCCGCTCCTGTGATCCTGACTCAGGCAAAACTCACTTAAGTCAATAGGAATGTTTCCACAGTAAAGCCTGCTGGATTGGGCCCATGAATACTTGAATGAAATACTGATATACAGCTGGTTTTAAATAAATAAATAATAATAAAAAAGGTCGTAGATCCTGTTCACGTAGGAGATTCCTTTGAAATCATAAATTTTCCAGCCTGTAAGGTTTCTGTTTTTTCTATGTATAGAGTCTGGGTATTTGGAGGAGGGGATGGGAAGGAAATTAGTCAGCAGAATATTAAGGTGTTAAGACTTGGTAATATCAAACTAGGCAGTGCTGTAATAGTCCAGCGCTGCTTTGAAGGAGAAAGGGCTGAGTTAAACATTTAACCCACTGCAGCATCCTGAATAGTAAACGAATTAGGATAAGCAAATACAGATAATGCAACTCATTCTGTCAAGAGAGACAGACACACAATCCATCAACACCCCTCACTCCCTTCTCCCCCTCTACGTGCGGGACTGGCTTTGCAGGCGAGGTGTCAACTAGAACCCGGTCTCCTCCCACACCCACCCACACACAAAAGGTGTCAGTAATGTGCTAACTAAAAGCAGATTAATTTAAGGGTGCGGGTGAGGGCTGTAAAACGAGGTGGGATCCATTTGCCCAGCAGAAACCCCCTTTGGAAATTGCAAGCAACAGCAGCTCCTCTACCGCGGGGGAGGAGGAGGCGGAAGGGAGGGAGGCAGGCAGACAGTGGGGATGTTTAGAGGAAATTTACAATCATTTCCTCTCTGTGGTTTGGTTACAAATCAACAACATCCTGTTCTTTTGTGAGGCTCAGGGGCGCCTGCCAGGCTGATCGCTGGAGTCCCTTAAAGCCACAGAGCAGCAGCCCTCCCCCGGCCTTTCTCTGTGCGGTGCCCCCTGGGGAAGGGGTGAAAAGGCGCTCTGGAGGGGCAGTCACGTTGTTCTCCTGGACGGGCACTGGTTGATGGAAATGCAGCACTTTCCAAATGAAAAACCATCCCTAGCGCTCGAATGTGCTCTGTGCAAACTGCCCTCCACTGCCCAGCCCTTTAACCTCCAGCTGGGGGAGATCAGGCTGGAGAGAGCTTGCTGAACAAAACAATCCTGACTTCAGAGGGCTTGAGTCAGTAAATTACAGCGTGCGGGAGGGAGGGAAGAGGAGTTTTCACACAAGGTTACACACACAAACACACGCCCCTCCGGCTGTTTACATGGGGGGCAGGGAAAGGAAGTGGAGCAATTGCCACCTCTGTGCGAGGAGGGGTTTGGGTTTATGGTGTTGCCTGACGCTTTCCATCACCAGGGTGTAATATTCCGCCTCACATTAAAGTCACACACCCCGGATAACCAGGACGCAGTGTAAGCGCGCCTCGATCTGTTTGAATCTTCCCTGTCGAGGTTAATTCGGAACGCACTCCTTCCCCCCGTTGTTCCTAATGGAAATGTAGTGTTTTGTCTCCAGACTATTTTAGCCCTTTCTTTATAACCCCAGAAAGAAATGAATCCTTCATCAATACATGTGATCGTCTTTTGCCCCAGATCTCTCTCACACACATTTTTACATTTTAATTGAAACAGTTAAACCCAGAAGAAAATACTTAAAGTCACATTATTACCGCCCATAGAGGAGGTTGGGTTAAAACATGCAGCTATTCACAGCCAGCCCTCTGAGAATATCAAAGATCTAGCTCATAAAATGAATTTACAATTGGAAAAAAAAAAATCAGTAGTTTTACATGAGTACAACCACTTGGCTAATTGCAAAGCAATGGAAGCTTAACCTCAGATATACAGTTAGCTGCCACCACTAGTTGCTTTGTAACTAAATATATACCCCTCTGTTTCAATTTGTACATTACTCCATTGCCATAGGTTAGGTCCTGAAATGCAACAGGAGAGGAAAATTCAAGGTGCTTTGGTAGTCAGCAAATGGTTGCAAGCTAAAATGATTTGTACATGTACATGAAAAAAAAATTATTTAAAGCAACAGCCCTAACATCTTACCTAACAGCCCCGCGGATTTTCCACAGCAAAGTATTTCTAAAGCAGGGAAACAATTTTTAATTGGTGGGATTTAAAAAAGAAGCAGCAGAAAATAGGTTTTTGGCGATCAAACCCAATTCTAAAGAAAAAAATATTGGATAAAGGAATTGAAATTGAGTCACTTATATTTGAGTTTTACATTGTGCTATTACATTTACTGTAGATGTTGATCTATCTATAATAAGATCACCTATACTTCAATAGCTTAATCATGCTGTAACAAACATGTATTGTCCTCTGCTCTGATCTCAGCATCCATTGCACAGAAAACTTTTGAGTTTTCTCTTGTTATCCCCTGTCAGCCACGTAGTACTGAAATGTAATCTGATTAGAACTGGGTGGGTTCTGCCTGACATTTTTTTTAAGTGTCTGCTTTACTGTTAACTAATTAGATCACTGCAAAACCAGCGTTGCAGTGAAAAATTCTTTCACGTTTGGAAAAAGTTAAGCCGCTTTTGTTTAAAATTTAATAGGATATTGCTTTTAACGAAGGATGCACTATTTTTCCAGATTGCTGTTGATAGTTTGCAGTTATCTTTATGAACTAATGCAGGGATGGGTGACAAAAGCAATCAAGATAGCACTTGTACTTTTCAGGAACACACAGGCCTGCAATTTATTTATGAACACCTAGAGGCTAGTAAAATGCTGCTTTATGCTTGCTCTGACGTTTTATAATAATATTTTTACCCAATGGTGCTGCATTTGTCACAGAAGAGGCTTTCTCCATCTGGAAATTTGGGGTGTTTTCTTTCCTAAATCACAAATAGAATTATATACATTTAAGTAACAGGTGATAGTGGACACTAGTTTACAGTATCATATTCTGCTTTTGCATTTTCTCTTTTTCACTGCATTTTTTAAAACGGAAAATATAACTATCATAAAAACTTCTTGTGAATTCATAAAAAACAACGGATTTGTTCCAGATGTGATCAAGTTAAGCAGAAAATGAGCAATACAACCACACTATATATTTCATTATGTAGAGTGTAAATTTGGGATAGGAACTTATTTTTTGTTCTGTGTTTTTACAACACCTATCACAATGGGTCCTGGTCCATGACTAGGGATCCTATATGTGATAGTAACACAAATAACAAAAATAACTATTTCCACCTCCCCATATCCATGTATTTGCATTTGTTCATTTAGTTGCTAGAAATGTCTAAGTCACATGGGGATGCCTGGGAATTCAGCCCACTAATTATGTTTATAAGCAGAATTGTGTTTCTGGAGATTATTGACTTGAGCAGCAAATAAATATTCAGAAAAAAATAAAATAAGGTAATTGAGATGATCTAATCAATTTGAGAAACAGAAATCTATTTCTCATAGGTCACTCGTTGTTCTATTGTGCCACAGCTGACATCTGTAAGTTGTCCAGTAATCAACAGTCCCATCTATAGATGCTGAGTGGGTTCAATTTCAGTCTTGGGGTCTATGGCTACAATGTCCATATCAGAAGGGAGACTCTGTCTGGGGACGGGATGGGTTATTCTGCCAACTTGTGAGCCAAAAAGATCCATAGGTCTTCTCTATGTCCAGCAGCCTCAAAAAAGAATCCCCTTTAATCATTACAACCAAGCCATGTCTCTTCTCTACTACGTGGGGCACTATCTAAGTACAATACATGGATTTGTAATGGTATGTCTAAGGTCCTTATCTTGCTGGGTTCCAGTTGCAGAACTTCCATTGAACTCGATGGATTTTTGCCTTAAATCAATGGAAGAATATGTTGACACTATTTTTAGTCTAGCTCAGATTTTCAGATTGAGACACAACCAGAACACAGCAGCTATACATCAACTTGAAAAAAGGAGACCAATATTTCACAGGAGTTCTGAACCTCAGTTGTTCTCCTCCTAATACTGGCAACATTTTGAAAAGCAAAAATCAGGAAGTGAGCATGTGCAGCTAGAATTACTAGGCTTCCACACAAGCCAAATATTATATCCACTATCATCTACAATTATACAGCCCAATCTCATAAACACTTACACACATGAGTAATATTACACACACAAAGAATCCTATTGGAGTCAATGGGGACTTCTCACATATAGAAAATTACTCACATGCTTAAGTGCCTGCAGAATCAGGTACACTGACTGCAAAAAATAATAACGCTGTCTTATACAGTTTATCCTCAAAGACTTCATTTTGGGGGATATTAGCATGAGACAGGTGCCTGTAATAGGAATCACAGGGAACGAAACAAATATAACACATGCTTTGGAAAACAGTATTTCCCATTGATATAAGCACCTCCCATCTCAAAGGAGCGGAGCTTACTCAGAACATGTAAGTACACTACTCTGTAGAGTACCAGTTTGTGCCTATAAAATGTAAGCTCTTTGAGGCAGGGAACATGTCATGTGCTTGGCACAGCTTCCCAACTGCACGGCATTATGTACAACCGGGCTTGGTTTTATTTAAAAAAAAAAAAAATCTAAGAAACTGGTGTAGTATCAAACAACAAAATAGCACCAATAGCCCATTCTGTTCTAATGCATCATCCCATAGCCCTCGGTCTAGGGGCAGAAACGCCACGTTCTCCTTCTCCACCTCTGAAGTGATACCCAGGCAGCCAGACTCACATTCACTTTTTGATTAAGATTCAAGAATGAAATGGAGCATGTGCCAATAGTCAGGTAAGGCAACAGAACAAAACTTCAAGGGAAGGAAGGAAACAAAAGAGTTGGTGTTTATTATGGAAAACAAGATGTGACTTATCGGATGTGAGTAATGCCTGGATACGAGCAACAGGTGCCCGATGAGGCAAGAGGAAAACCCAGAGCTTTCATCTGCACAGCAGAGGTGGACAAATGTCATTTCTCCATTTGTAAAATGGGGATAATGGTACATAGGGCTGCCAGGCTTCAATGCAGAAATGTTTGCCAAGTCATTTGAGAACCTTAGTTGGGAGAAAGCTGGACTAGCACTATTTGGTATTACCCTGACAACAGGTGCCTCTTACATTGATGCCAGACTCCTTATCAATTCTGTGCTGTATGCTGGGACATTTCAGACCCCCTAAGGTGGTAAGATAAGACTAGTGGAGGCTTTCGGGTCCTACTGTTGCAGAATTGAGAGGGCCAGCAACCTACCACCTCTAGAACTATACCCATAGGATGCTGCTCCTACCTATATCTCCTCTCTAAAGCGAGAGTGGGTGGAGGTTTGCCTCCCAGAACAGAGAGCCTGAGGAGGTTCGGTTCTAGATCATCAAGCTCTCTGATCTAAAGAGGATGGCACAAGATGCAGTAGAAAAGGAAAGTGGTATCTGTTGTGGCACTGGGGGAGGCTAGATGAGGGGAGAGAGAGAGCCGTTAGCTGTCCCTGACCCTCTGGGACTCATGCAAAACTCATGAAATGTTTGTGTGAGCCTTTAAGGGTTTCATCCAGCTCTCATCTCTATGCAGCAACATTTCTACCACGGCCGGCTTTCTGACTGGCTTCCATAAGTTAGCCCAGATCTGGCTGTGGCTGAAGGTTGCAGATCTATATTTCTGCCAAACTGGGGGCCAGTGTTTCACCTGTATCTACTACATTGCCAATTCAAACCAGGATTCCTGCTAATTTATTTCCCAGCCATAACAGACCAATATGCTAAATACTGTTAACAAAACATAAAAGCACAGGGGTGTGGGAGATGGAATAGTCTGATAGACTAGTAGAGTCAAACAATTTCTCCAACATAGATCTGACCAATACATTTGATATTATGCACTGCAGATTAGCACCCCCAGTTTCGCCTACCTCATTTATGATTGGAATCACAAGACGCACCCAGCACAGAAACATATTATGCTTGAGGAACATAGACTGCAATATTTTGCAGCAGTGTTAAAGCTATTTCCAAGCATGTGTCATGGCTTCTCACTGACAGAGATTGCACGTTGCAGGCTAAAAGCCAGGATAGGAGATGCCTCTAGGAGTCAAGCCATAAAACACTGCAACCCCCTTTCCTCACGCCCCCCTCTACCCCCATTTTTAACAGGAGGTTTCCATTCTGCAGTTTCCCTTTAGGTATTGTGTTTGGAAATGGTTAGCAAATAATAAAAAAGAAAAATGTTCTCAGTATTCTATCTGCCACAGATGGCAAAACTGCCTCTATGGGCGTTCTTTGCTTTCCCAAAATGAAGACCAATTTTTAAGTAGCTGCTCTCATGCACAGTTGTTTGCGTTCACACTCACTGTGATTATGCATGTAAATGAGGTATTGCATGTGCAATTTACTACTTAGAAGTTGAACTGGCCATTCCGGCACACAAGTATCCCATATGCATGCTGAATTACCACTATAAACCTGCCAGGAGGGATCCCAAATCTTCATGGAGGACCCCAAAGGGCTAAATTCTGTATGTGTGTCTTGGAGTTAGCTTAAAGATGATAAAACGCAAGTAGCCAAAGATTCCCCTGTTGGCTACACATCTGAAATGTCTCGACAGCATAAATTATGCCAGGGGTAGTCAGTTATTTTTTCCTCAGGATATAGTCAAGGTCCAGACTCCAGAGAAAATAATAAGTAAAAAAAAAATAAGTAAATAAAAAGATTTCAGGATCCGTTCAAAAGCATCTGATGGTCCGGATTTGGCCCACAGTCCATCTATTGACTACCCCTGAATTATGCATTCCCCAGGGAGTTGCAATTTCACTTACTAGATTGCCTTCACATTTGCCTTTCTCAGATGGTCAATTAGGAACTAGGCATTTCCTAGAACTGCCCACTATGGGCCGACATGCAAATACCCCTTTTTGGAGACCTGCCAGCCCACAGCCTCAGAACATGCAGATCTGGAGACCCATATCAGAAAGCCAGCCGCTCCAAGGTGAACTGGGAAGGAGATTGCTGTCTGCTAGTTAAACACTTCACTTAATCCATGTTCTCGTGGCCCAGCCCGATTCTAGCTACAGAAGGGAGTGGGGAGGAAAGGAAAGACATTTGTCTGACCTCTCTGAATATTAACAAGCCCACAGCTTTGCTTCCTTTTACCTGTATCTGCTAAAATTTTTACATTTGTTTTGTTCTTGTGTAAAGTGCAGGCTCAAATGCTCTCTCTAGCCACATACCAGGCAATGGCAGTATAAGGGTCCTCCCCGGGTCTAGTCAATGTACCTCAGCCATGTTATGGTGTGGTGGAGCTGGTGGCATTGCAACATGACACCTGTTCACTGAGCTGAGATCACTAAACTCATTTCATATACAAAAGGTTAGGAACTGCCCATACTAGATCAGAACCATCTATTTAATGCAATAGCCTGTCACTGACAATGGCCAGTATCAGCTATTTCACATGAAGGTGCAAGAAACCTCTCAGTAGGCATCTCAAGGATAATCTACCCCCAGGGAAAGTTTCTTCCTGAACTCCAGGACAAAATCCAACCACTACCGCATGAAGCAGGAAGGTTTAAATCCCTTCCAAAATTCTTTCCTATGTACTATAACAACTCTGGCTACTCTTGTTAGCCATATGAATGGATAATCCCATTTTTAACCCTACTACACTCTTGATCTCAGTGATACCTTGTGGCATTTGGTTCCACAGGCTAAATGTGGATTGTGTGAATAAAGTATTTCCTTTGGACAATTCTGAACTTGCCACTTTTCATTTTAATGGACTGTCAGACTGAAAGATGGCAAATTCAGAAATGATTATTGATTTTAATGTGATTTTAATCTGCTCCACCAAACAGATATCAGTCAGTGGTAATTGAACTCCGTGCTGAGGGTCTACTACAGACTGTTCTGGAGCACTAAAAAATGGAAAGTCTATATCAGCCAAAATGGAAAGAGAGGCATCTGGGGGCCAATATTTGAGCTGCTTTGGAAGGGTGGTTGGCTTTTTTTCAGTAGGTCTAACACAAATGAAGCTGTAGTTCTAAATCATGAAAGACCATGCCTGGGCAGTGCCTCTGGGAGCACAAACACACTTGCAAATTTTTTTTTTAAAGGAACTAACTCAAGTTGTGTATTTATTATTTTGTTTAGTTTATCATTCCCAGCTGTCAAACTGATTCTTTATAAAATTAGCCACAGCATGGTAAACTGGAATGTAACCTTTACAAAAACAGGTGTGCGAGGTGTGTGTGTGTGTGGATATTCCTCCTTGTATGGAGCTTTAACTTTTGAGTTTTTAAAAACTCAAGTGTCCTTTTTAAATATAAACACCTTTTAAAAAAAAACAGTTCTTAGCAGTGCACTTGATATCACAGGGTACATGGGGTAATTATGAAACTCCCTTAAGCCTTCTGCAGTTATCTAGTTATTGCCCATTTACATCGGTGGTTTCTTCTTTCAATGACTTTTATTGTAAATAACACTGGCAATTTTAAAATCAAGTTTGGGTGTTTTTCTAAAAGATCTGCTCTAGGAATTTGGGAGCGGGTGGGGGGAGCTTTATGGCCTGCGTTATACAAAAGGTCAGACTAATTGACCACAGTGGTTCTTTCTGGACTTTGAATATATGTATCTATGTAATTGTGAAGAAAGCTACCATAAGACATTGGGAAACCTAGCTCTCTGAAAATGCACTAGCTAGGGCCCACTATTCCACTCTTTTTGGAAATTTGTGCCTGTAACTTGGATTATTCTGCCTATGTCCATACAGCTTGGGGGGTGAATTCTGACCTTCCAATGTCTAAAGTGCTCAAACGTGGAACACACAGAACGGGTTTCATCATGTGGGCGTTTGGCATTTGAACACACACACACACACACACTCCCTCACTCAGCTTGATGAATCGTCTCATTAGACTGACCTCACACTTGGTAAGGCAATTCACATCTTTTCATGTATTTATACCTGCTCCTGTATTTTCCACTCCATGCATCTGATGAAGTGGGTTCTAGCCCACAAAAGCTTATACCCAAATAAATGTGTTAGTCTCTAAGGTGCCACAAGGACTCCTCATTATTTTTACAGAATCAAATGTTAGTGCTCAGGAACTTTCTGCTTGATAAGTGGCAAAGCTGTCAGAAATGCGCTCCCTCGTCTCTCTGCCATTTAGTCCCAGGAGTACTTAGCACTCACCTGAGGATCTCAAAGTTTCCTTTACACACAATAGCTAATCACTAATGGCTGAAAGTCTGTGCTGTCACACAGGTGTAATTTATAAAGTGATACATGTAAAAAAGCCAAGAGAGGCTGAGAATTAAAAAACTGGACAGTAAGAGACTGTGAATCCCAGTGATCACTGAACCTGGGGATATTCTAAACAAAAAGAGCTTTAAGCCATGTTAGTCATGGTTTCCATCAATTGACACTATAGTCAACAGACATTCTAGGCTTCAGAGTGATGTTTGAGGTTATTGCATATGCTGGGTGTGTTGTTGGTGACTGTGTTATGCTGGGAGAGTTGTGTGGATTTGCATGAGTGGTGAATGAAGGGTTGTGCTGCAGTGAGAGGCTGTGTGTGTTTGAGATTAGTGTGTGCGCTGGTTGTATTGTTGTGTGTGGGTTGTGTTGTGCTGGGAGAGTTGTGTGGATGGCGAATAAGGGGTTTGTTCTGCGGTGAAAGACTGAGGTGTGTTTGGGGGTTAATGTATGCACTGGTAGTATTGTGATAGTGGTTGTGTTAATTTGTGCCTGGAGGAGTTGTGCTGGGAGAGTTGTGTGGATTTGCGTGGGAGATTTGTATGTGGGTTGTGTTCTGCTGGGAGATTTGTGTTGGTATGTGTGAGGAGCAGTTGGGCCAAGTAATGTACCATCTGTGCAGGCTTTCTCATATGACCAATTAAACTGTTGCATGCAAATTAGCTGTAGAGTAAAAGGGTGGCGATTGGTTGAGTTACCTCTGCTATCACAATGGGCTAGGGCTTTTGACATGGCATAGATACTTGCCTTACTGTAGCTGTACACTGCATGAATGTAATTCGGAAAGTCAAAATGGCTGAGAACGTAAAAACTGGATGGTAACAGACCATGAAACCCACTGATGATTCAACCTGGTGATATTCAAACAAACAAAAAGAGCCCTCAGCCATGCATATAGCTGTTTCCATCGCCTCACACTCACTCAACAGATATAATACACTACAGAGTGACATTAATGGATTATTATTATATAGATCACTGGTAGCCACATAAATAAAGTGAATGGGAACTTAATGCAGAGCACAAAATGTCCATTTCAGATGTCACTTGTAGTCTATTGCTAAATTAATCCTATGCACAATACTAAAACCTGAAACTGTATTGTCATCTGAAGCACAAGCAGGAATAATCCAAGTACAGAATAAAGACAGTAGAGCAGAAACAGGGTCATACGTCTACCACTCATCAGAATTTCCTCTTTTACATCCTGAGCATCTGCTGAAGTCAATGGGAGATGCATGTCACAGCATCTCTCAGGGTTTGGCCCCAAATGACCACATATAAATTTCTAACCTCTGCTTTTTAACATAAGGCCAGTTGGTTATGGGTTGAAATGCCCACAAAGACCAAACCCCTTTTATATCTTTATTGGCCCATGCACTTTGGACTGCGGAACAGCAGATAGTGTATCCAACCATCAAAATGTACAGAACCTGTGCAGTATTTTCCATCTTAATGGAACTGCATGGGTTGTGTGCACAGAGTTTTGCCCTGGATGTTTTGTAATTCTCTCTTTCTCTCTCACTTTAAGTTTGATTTTGAAGTCACTTGCCCCAAATTCTAACCTTATTCACTCATTTTTCTTCTCCATGTAACAAGGTTTTCCAAGCTGAAAATAAGCAAATTCATATCAAACTTCAAGTTCCATTCCTTCTGAAACAGAGGTCCCCAGTGTGGTGCCCGCGGGCACCATGGTGCCCGCCGGGGCGTCTAAATGCACCTGCGTACTGGCCAGCGGACGAGTATCCACCGAAATGGCGCTGCTTCAGCGGCAACACCTCTAAATGCTGCTGCTTGTCGGCGGCATTTCGGCGGTGACGCATATTGACGTTGCTGCTTGCCGGCGGCATTTCGGCGGATGCTCGTCCGCTGGCCATGGTCCTCTGTGGCTCATCGTCTGGCACCCGCCAGACGAAAAAGGTTGGGGACTACTGTTCTGAAACAAAACTTCCTTCAGAAACACGTCCCACGCACCAAACCAGCACATGCAACATGCAAAAGTACAAACGTATCCATAGCCAAACTCTCAATGCACCAAGAGGATGGAACGCAATAGAAGATAGATCAGATCAATACAGTGTTATTAAAATACATGACTGCCTCAGTTATAGGGCCTTCATTTGCAATTTGAGTCACTACTCAGAACGTCTTCTTTGAGCTGGCATTTAATTGGAAGCTTCCTCCAGGACATATTCAGGCTCAGGGAATGGTGATCCTGTCAAACCAAAGACAGAAGTATTGGGAGTTTGGGGAATGAGCTGCATTAGCTGCACAAACATTCACTATAAATAAAATTCCAATGAAAGAATTAATGAGCTGGGGACTGGTAGGCCAGAAGCAGCACGATGCCTCACAATGGTCTGGTCTCCCTCACAGCAGCAGAGCTGGTCTTACAATATTTCCAAGAATATGCCAGAATAGTCTCAGGGATGCTAATTTGTGTGCAATGCACATATGGCAAAATTCTCCCACTGCAGGGGCTCGAATGAGAATCTGTGCCCATTTAAGATGGAGGTTTAAATAGGGATTAAGTGATGCATTGAGTTTTATGTAAGCAATTAATTTATGGCATAAGAAAGGTGTGCAATGAGGAGCTTTGTGCCACTAGCATTTCCAACTCCTGCAAGTTTATCACAAGCCTCATGATAGTTGGTGATTTTCTTAAAGCCCCAGCTCCTGCAGTCATGTGATTAGGTGAGAAACTCAGCTTTCGTTTAAATAAAAATAGTGTAGTGAGCTTGAGTTACTCATGGTTGCAGAGAAAAGTTAAAAAACCCTAAAGGGTCAAAAAAGAGATGACAAATAAAAAGAACCCAAATGTATTATTTTAATTTCATTATTATTAGGTCAATCTCATGATCTTTGAGGGCCTGACTTCTGATTTGTGTGCTTGGGGTTTGCAATGCTAGGCCAGTATTACACAAGCCCAAAGGTGAGCTGCTACCACAGGGGTTGATAGCATTGAAGAATCAACATATTCAACCCTGGAGTGAATGGAGAACTTGATGTAGCTCTTGAGCAATCCCTTCTGGCCAAAGCTCAGAGCAAAGACACTGAGCTCCTAAGTAAATCACCTTCCAGTCATGCACAGGCATAAGTAGGATTTGGGGGAGGGAAAGGGAAACAAAGGAGGAAATCTTCTCATTTTCCCAAAAATATACTTTAAAAAAAAATCTTATTCCTGATGCAAGTTGTTTGGATACCCAGAATACTGTAAACCATTTCTAACTGTCCTCTCCCTAGCACTTGGGGATGAATCTTTTGCTTCCTTTGTTAGGTGCAGTGGGTTATCCCTGGTGTTCCGTGTTCCACTGTTAGTGCCTATATCAAAGATTATAGGCTCTTGCTGTGCTGTGCCTATAGTTATACGGTTTAATTATGGCATCAGCCTTCTTTGATACAACATAGCGGTTTACCAGATGCCACATAGGCAGTTGGGGATTCATGGAGCAAAACGTATTGTACGGTAGCAAAGGACTTCCGTTATGTTTGCTATACAGATGAGCTTGATCACATAATTCAGAACCTAGTTTTGAACATCTCTAATTTTGGAGAGGGGGTACATTTGGATCTCATGTTATAAAGTTACAGAGAGACAAGGTGGGTGAGGTAATATCTTTTATTGTACCAGCTTCGGTTGGTGAAAGAGCGAGACCTGAAGGAGTGCTCTGTGTAAGCTTGACAGCTTGTCTCTTTCACCAACAGAACTTGTTCCAATAAAAGATATTACCTCGCCCATCTTGTCTCTCTAATATCCTGGGACCAGCACAGCTACAACACCATAGCAAACAACAGTATAAAGTTACAGCACATTTGCAAAATTCAGATCAAGGTTCAGAATTTGTGCCTGAGCGTGATCAGATCCAGAGTTCTTTGTTTGGGCATTTGAACCTCTCAACGTCTAGTTGGTCTTCAGCAATAAAAACAACAATAGGGTAGTCCTGTACATTTCCTTCTTCAGTTAAAGTTATATTAACATTTTCTTCTTTTACCCATATATTTACTAATCTACTGAACAGGGAAATGCAGAGAAAATCTTTTGGTTTTTCTGCCTTTTTTATATGACATATTTAATTATATGTGAGCAAATAAAACCCTTTTTGGCAACTATTTTCCATTATTTTGGGGTAATTTTTTAAAAAGAAGATGTCAGCCTTGCATGTTTAAGATCTAGTAATAATATTTTATGTAACACCATTCATCCAAAAGATCTCACAGTATTTTACAAATGGCTGAACCACAACTGCAGCTACTTCTGGGGTGTAGGCCAACAGCCAGTTGGTGGTGATGGAACTGCATAACATTACATAAACAGAATGCAATATTGATTGTACCTTACATGCATGATTTTTGTTGTAGGACTTTGTTTTAGAGAAAATACATGTTGGGCCCAGGCTCAGGGGTATATTTGCATCTCCATGCACACATCACTGCTGTTAACATGAATACTGATAACACTATTATCCAAGTGCAGGGATAATAGCTCTTTCAATGCATATATTAAAAGGTAAAAGGATACCTCAGGTCAGTTTTGTCTTATATGCCCCTGATTTTCAAATGTATTATTATTAAGCATTTTTCTGAGAATATAAATAACTTGCTTGTTTCTGTTTCTCTCTCCCCTCGCCCCCACCCTTTTCATTTGCAGATGGTCCAATAAAAACATCCGTGCATAATTGGAAAGGTTCCCTGTCCTCAGAAACATAGGAACACATGACTGAATACCAATTGCAATCTACAGGGTTTACCTTCTTTGAGATGAAGCATTTTATTTATGTGGCATATTTAACCTAATGTACAACACTGCATTCATCATTAGTAATAGATGAATAATAAATAATATTACATTTTCAAAGTGCTGTGCAAGGTCCTAATATATGTTCCACTGACTGTAGTGGGAAATGTAAAAAAAAAAAAAAAAAAAAAGATATCTGCTTAGCACTTTGTAAGTGTCTACTTCAACGACTATAATGCATTGAACAACAAATTATTATTTATAATATTTTCTACTTTCCTAGCACTGTCTGTGCAAGGATCCTGAAGAATGTTGCAAGCAGTAATCAGTTCTATATTGGTAGCCCCACGGCAAGGCAGGAAAATGTCTCTGGTTACAGATGGGAACTGGAAGCACTGAAGGAGTTTTTAATTTCCGAATGCTCAACATCCACAGTTAGGACAAGATTCTCAAGGGAGCTCAGCACCCAGAAGCAGAACAATAGTAACTGTTGGGAGCTGAGCACTTCCTGAGCCTAAAGACCTGTCTCCCATTGACTTCCATGGTCTTTGAATGATTGGATCAGAACCTACATGACTTGCACAAAGCCACACAGGAAGCCAACAACAGAGTTGAGAATAGAACCCAAATCTAAGTTCTCACTCACAGTCCTAGTTTTAGCCACAAGACCGTCCTTCTCCTCTGGATGCTTTCATTAAAATTTGGGGGGTGGGGAATAAATCAGTGAAGAAGGTGACCCTGGTGAATTGCACTTAAGTTATGCAACATATGTAGAATTAGTTTATCAGATATATTGTCCCCTACAGCATTTACTTGCATTTGGGTGTAGAACCTAACAGTAAACACCAGCCGCGATGTATTATTGGGATGACATTGTTGTATAGCTGTACTGCACTAAAATGATTGAACTGAAAGTCTAACTACTGGTAAATGATGTACAGTACAAAGCCAGCTATTTTTCGCAATGACTTATTTAACATTTTATTTCACTCTCCCTCGCCCACACAAAATGCTGGATTCTGGTTGCTAACATCAGCTCCAGGCTATTTCCCCTCGTTTTCCCATCTAGTCACATTCATGTACGTATACACTGTATAAACAAGCAAGTACACCAGGCCTGTGTGCCACAATAAATGATCAGATTTCCTCGTAAATAAAGGCTTCCCTGAGCTTGGTTTTCCCTGTACCCTGTTTCTCCTTCTCCCTCTCCATAGCATGATGCAAGTTCTCATTGTCCATCAGGAAGATAGGGAGCTCCTTTTCTCTTCTCTGGGAAGTGTCATGCACTCCAATGGGGTTAAACCAAGAATGAATGAATAAATAAAAGAATAATATAAAGACTCCCAGTTATTTTGAAAATCCAGTCCTGGCTGAGATTCCCAAATGCTTAAAAGATCAAACTGCCGATTTTAATTGAAAAAGGCAAAATAAAATGAATGCTAGTACATTGTGTGAATTCCGTTTTCCTTATACAAATCCCTGGTTTCCTTGGGAAGGGAGATAGGGGGCGGAGAAGAAAACAATCACAGTAGAAATAACTGACTCATGGTGACCCAACGCTTCCCCGTGGTTGGCGTGTTTTGCTTTGCAGAAGGTCACAACAATTGCCCGCTGCAGATCAGCAGAGCTCCCCTGTTCGCGCTGGAAATGGCAGAGCCAGGACAGCACTAGCCCGGCAAGGAAGCTACATGGAGATGGAAGGGGAAATTGCCTGCTGTCATTACAGCACCTGGAGCTCAGGTGAGGAGAAACAGGGACCTCTGCAGTTTTACATCTGAGCAGCAGCAATAAGGAGCAACGGCCAGACGTAGCAAGAACAACGCTCCCAGCCTCTGCCATGCTCCACCATGCGCCTTGAACAGTGGAGGGACACACCAAGTCTCCTGCATGGGTATCAAACACCAACATCCCCTCTTCCAGCCCCGCCACCCCCAAAATAAGCCAATCTCCCCCCCCCATTTCTTCTCCTTGCACATGCACCCTGCGTTTGCTGCAGTTTGCTTTACCTTCAGCCTAAGACTGGGGGGTGTGGTGCATGCACAGCCGCTGCCTGCCCTCCAGTCATAAAAAAAAAACAGGGGTGAAAGTATCTTAAAGGACTTACCGGTACTCCAGAGACCTGCGGAGGGGACGGGGCCTCAACTGGAAGAGGCGTGGCCTCTACCGGAAGAGGTGGGGCCTTTAAATCCCGGGGCTTTTAAATCAGGATTTAAAGGGCTCGGGGATCCAGCTGAAGCTAGTAGGAGCCCTGGGCCCTTTAAATCACCCCTGGAGCTACCAGCTGCAGAGGTGGCTGGGAGCCCTGGGGTTTGGGCAGGGGTGAAAGTAATCTACATTTCTTACCCATCTGGTCCAATCGCAAGCAAGCAATCCACCTTTCCTACGTACTTCATGGATCCCTCCCATTGCATGACATAGATATAGAAAATAAAGCTGCTACTACTACTAAAAATGCTGTCTCTTAAAAAAACTTTATTATTGGAATAAACCTGAAAAAGTGAAAACTCACTGTCACATTTTTCTCCGTGTCTTCCCTCCTCCTCCAGCCAGGCTGCCGATGCTAGGCCATGCTTTCCCCCTGCCTGGCACTCAGCAGCGGCTGCAGGGACTCCTCTCTAGCTTGCAGTAGGGAGCAAGGAGACTGGCTGAGGGAGGGAGAAGCCTGCCCCCTGCATAAGAAGAGTTTAAACTCAGCTGTTCTCTGCGCGGTTCAGCCCCTGGGGTTAGGAGCCATTTCTGGCATCCTAGTTAATTTCATTCACAGTTGTTGGGGGGGGGGGGGGGGGCGGGGGGAAGGGTGTATGTGACCATGGCAGGGGCAGTCCTTTTCTGCCCCCGGGATGAGGGGATCTCTCCAATACTAATATACACAACAAATACAATAGGCATTTGGCTGCACAGCTTAAATCCAGAGCTAATAAAAGCAGGTGGAAGGGGAAAACTCACTGTCACCTTGGTTTCTCGTCTCCTCCCTCCTCCTCCTCCAGCCAGGCTGCAGACAGTAAGGCTCTGCGTTCCTCCCCCACCCCCCACTCAGCAGGGGCTCTCCTCTAGGCTCTAGCTTGCAGTGAGCAGGGAGACTGGCTGAGAGATGCCTGCTGCTGCTGCCTGCATAAGAATAGTTAAACTCAGCTGTTCCCTGGACAGTTCAGCCCCCGGGTATAGGAGCCGTTTCTGGCATCCTTGTTAATTTCACTCCTAGTTGTGGGCGGGGGGGGGTGAGGGTGAGGGGGGGAACGGTGTGTGTGACCACGGCAGGGGAAGTTCTTTTCTGCCTCCTGGATGAGGGGATCTCCAATACTACTATAATACAATAGTAGGGGTCGATTGCTGGGGTCGGGGCAGTCGGCAGCAGGCTGAAGTTGCATTGTTTGTGGCACACACATTCATACACATACATACTGTATGTATTACTGTCCTGTGGGGAAGGTGCCAGTGCCCTTTTAAGGGGTGTGTGGGGGGGGGGAGAGAGACAAGTGTTTCTGGGCTAACACACCTCAGGAACTTCTGCTTAATGTGTGCTGCTAAATGGAGTCCGTCCTTCCCCAGGGGGCTGTTTGTTGGTCCAACTGCTACACTGAAGAGCTATCTTTTTTGAGAGATCCATCCATACTGTACATATATATTTAGAATATACCTGGATCAGAGTAGATTTAGATCTGTGAAGCAAGACAAGACAATTTTGTTTTCCCAGGAAGACATTCATGTGGATGTTCCAAAGTTAGCTTTTGGGTGCCATATGGTACCCCACATGGTAATCACGTGGGTTTGCTATTTACAACTGTCTCAAACAAAGCCGATCAAAGCACACGTGAAGAAAGGTCTTCCAATTATAAGAACTTAATTAACAATTTGTCAGTTTTGAATCCTGAAAAATGGCAAGAGAATCCAGAGAATCCCCATTTCGGAGAAAAGGAAATAAGAGCATTGGCTGATCAGCTGAGGGATTTGTTGAATTCAAGGCTTTTGGAGGAAAAAACATTACTGGTAAACTTAAAAAAACTCGTCCTTGCAGTGGACAGCCTTGCTGCAACACTGACTGCGAAAGAGGATTCAGTGCGATGAACAACATCATTACAGTGAAACGGACTGCACTTACCACTCGTCACGTGGCGGACTTGCTATTCATTTCATGTGTGGGACCTCCTTATACTCAGTGGAATCCCATGCCATATGTGAAATTGTGGCTTGGAAAGGGCCGATGTGCAGCACATTCATCTTGAGGCATGGCACGACAACAGGGAGAGCAGCTGTATGGCCCAATGTGGGAGTTGCTATAAGGATGCTTTGCTCCATCCAGTCCTTCCCATGGATGCCCCTTTCTTGCCCCCGCTGGGCTGGCCCACTCACACCTTCCACGTGCCAGGACTGAGCCGGGGGCTGGGGCAGCTTTGCTGTGGGTAGTGGTTCCCATTGGAGCTGCAGCCCCCACCTGCCACCCCCTATTGCTTGAGTTGCTGCTGCCGCATGCCCCCCAGACCTCCGTCTCCTCCCCTGTCTCCCGGGCAGCTCCCTCCCACAGCCTGGAAGAGAGAACAGCAGCTGCTGAGGCTGGAAGTTTTCCTGGGGACACCATTAAGCAGCAACCCAAAAGCTGGGCACCCACAGATTCACTGGCAGTGCCCAGCCAGACCTTGCCTCTTACAGAAGTTCCTGAGGTGTGAGCAGCAGAAATACTGTCTCCCCTGTCCCCCGACCCCTCAAAAGGGCACCGGTGCCCTCCCCACGGGATAGTAATACATACAGTATGTATGTATATGTGTATGTGCATGAAGGCATCTCTCAGCCAGCCTCCCTGCTCACTGCAAGCTAGAGCCTAGAGGAGAGCCCCTGCTGAGTGGGGGGTGGGGGAGGAACGCAGAGCCTTACTGTCTGCAGCCTGGCTGGAGGAGGAGGAGGGAGGAGACGAGAAACCAAGGTGACAGTGAGTTTTCCCCTTCCACCTGCTTTTATTAGCTCTGGATTTAAGCTGTGCAGCCAAATGCCTATTGTATTTGTTCTGTATATTAGTATTGGAGAGATCCCCGCATCCCGGGGGGCAGAAAAGGACTGCCCCTGCCATGGTCACATACACCCTTCCCCCCGCCCCCCCCAACAACTGTGAATGAAATTAACAAGGATGCCAGAAACCGCTCCTAACCCCGGGGGCACAGGGAACAGCTGAGTTTAAACCTTTCTTATGCAGGGGGCAGGCTTCTCCCTCCCTCAGCCAGTCTCCTTTTCTTACCGCTCCCTACCAGCCAGTACCGGCTTACTTTCACCTCTGAAAAAAACCCAACCCACATCTAGCCTTCGCAACTTGCAACAAGTTCCCTTCCGGCCCCCCATTCATAAAAGAGAGCAGAGCATGCGCCTTGGGGCTTCAGTGCCCACCCATTCATAGAGTTGGGAGGACAAGCATGCGCAGAGGGGGTCCCTTTCCTCCCATTCATAAAATAGCCATTTTCCCAGGCAGCAGTTGTTGCAACATCGAGGCGAAGCAAGGGGAAGCTACTGCTGCTGACAGCACAGCACTTGCAGGTCCTTCTCTGAGACCCATGGTGTTTCGTGCCAGGGATTTGCAGGTCCAGCCCCTTGATCGGTCTCGGATTTAGGATTAACTCGCCTGTTGAGAGATGGTCTTGTCTGAACTGTTTAAAGTAAGTGGGAGATTCATATTTGTGGATATATATAAATAGAAAAATAAATCCCATCCCCCTCTCCCCCCAAGAAAATGTTTGCTGCCTTTCTAGGGGCATTTATCTGTTCCCTTTGCATGACATTGAACACAAACATAAATGCGTATATTATGATTTTTTCTAAAAGTAACACATTATATCTATACACCTATGCTTTATATATAGCTGTCTGGTGTCTCCTGACCTAAAGGGAAATTTGCGTTCTTCCAAGAAAAGAAATATCCTGGTTTCTGCACAATTCACATGTGTTCCCATGATTCGTATTGAAACTCCCTTTCCTGCTTTCCTATTAACATCTGCATTTGGCTTATGCACACGGCCGGCGGCTTTTACCAGATTTGGGTTGGGATTATTTTGGGTTTTTTTTTTTTTAGAATCGCATTAGGCTTCTCTTCTGTTGATGGAGACTCCTTTCCTTCGTCCCCACCCCCTTCCCCTAACGGGTATCCAGGCACAATCCCCCTAGATTTACAAATAAAAACTGTACCTCTTCGTTCCGTGGAGTACGAAAACTGATTTTTATGTATTTCTTCTCTCCAAACCCTCTGTCTTGTTAGTATCAAGTGGCTCCGGAGCTGTCTCCATAATAGGACACTTTAGCGCTCAGCCACTGGAGTGTCAGATCTCTACCGGATGACCTTTGCTCTTTAGCATTTTATTTCATGCAACTGTCCTGCAATTCCGTTTTCCTTTATTTCTTACTCCATCTTTGCTCTATTCCCCACAATCTTCTCTGTATTGCTGTGCGGTTTTGTTGCTACAGTTATAATTTTGCATGGGACTGTAGTTACATGTTTAAAATTGTAGTTAATTAACGAAGATCTGTGCATATAGTCATTTATATTTGCACGTATATTTTCTCCATATATATATATATATATATATATATATATATATATATATATATATATATATATATATATATATATATATGTGTGTGTGTGTATATTATGGAGAAAAATGTCTTGAGTGCCCTTCTCCACCAATTGCGTAGCAAACAGAGACAAGCTAGGGTTATATTTTCTGGTACCAGTCCTGGCGTCACAGTGGAAAGACAAGACAAGACTAGACTAGAAACGATATAGTCTGAAAATTCATTATCAGAAAGGAAATGGAAAAAACAGAGAGGGACATATGCAAGGCACAGACGTCCAAGAGAAGAGCAGGATTGGAAATGCAGACCTTGGAAATGGGAGGGCAAACAGGAATCAGCATTAATCACCAGGGGAATGGACTTCATTCTTTCTTTCTCCTCAACTGATCAGAAGTAATTTATTACAGGGGATGATTTTTCTGCAATATAATCTTTCCAAAAGGGTCTGATTTCTCAATTTAAAAATATTGTATTGTCACACTTTTCTTTTTCTTTTTTAAGAAGGGTAGAGGGGAAAACACTATGGATTCCAGAGTACAGAATAATCTGTCTTTTATTCTTTAAAACGTCTTGAACTTCCCTTGTTCCAAATCATCGTAAAGCATGATATGCTAACAGTCAGTCAGCTTAGAAAATAAATAAATTGAAACCTGAACGTTCAATATTAAGTCAGCCGTCTCTGATTTGGGGGGCTAAAAAATAAAACTGTAATTTGTACACTAAATCACAATTATCTTCATGACTTGCTCCCCCTTCTTAATATAAAAATGAGTGACAGAGGAAGGAGTGGTTGCTTTCAGTTATTGGGAATGTCTCCTTGATAAATGTGCCATATTCCATAGGCTATTTTGTTCTGTTGATAGAAGGGACTCTATTGCTATTGCACAATTAAGGAAACATTTTGAAATCCTGCAGTCCTTCTGAAATCCCCTCTGAGATATGTAAAGATTTGTTCGTCTCCTAAAAGAGCAAAATAAAAGTTGTTTTATCTTTCCCAGACCATGGTGGGAAAATGGTCATTAGTCTTCAATAAAATGGCCCTAATAACCCTTTTCTAGCACTGCAGCAATGTATAGTTCATAATATCTACAGTTTTCCCCATTTTAACATTAAAAAAAAGCAGAAAACTAATCCAACATGTTGACTATACAGCTTTCCAAGTTCATCTCTGGTGTCTAAAGTTGTCTCTCTTTTTAGACAAATAACTGGTCAAATACTGTGGAAGGGGGGTTGTTTTTTGTTTTTCTTAAATTTAAGATCTAATACAATATAATTCCCTCCATTCACTAGAAAGCCCTCTGGTAGCATTCATCATTTAGTATCATTAACTTAACTCTAATTGTGTTCTTTAAATTCAGTGACTTACTTTTGTATGTCAAAATTTATTTTATTTAAAGAATAAAAATAAGAGACTCTATTGCAGATAAACTGTAATCCTCAGAGATCTGAAAATTCTCAGTCCAAATCCTCACTCACACTGCAAGAAAGAGACTGGACAGGGTGCTTCTTGGAAAGTTTACAAGTCTATTTTTTCAGCTTCTCTATTTCAGAGCCATTGGCATGGATTTAATGCCTCATCTTAAAAAGTCAGATTTCCCTTACTAAGTTTTTCGATTCCCCCCCCCTCCTCCCGCCCCTTATTCTTCTCAGTGGAAAAACTGTAACTGTCTTTATACAGGTAAGGCCATTTGTCCAGAAAGGGAATTCAACCCTCTTGTACATATACAAATGAATTACAGAAAAAATAAGCCACAATTTTTCTTTGCTAAAGAACTTAGAGTTTAAATCAACTCAGACAATGAGTTTGAAGCTATAGACATTCTACTCAGACTCACATATCTTCTCTCTTTTTTGATAGGGAGTGTCTCCTTTGACTAGTGTCTAGCTTTCTATGGACACTAAGCTTTATCCTTGTAAAGGATTTTCTGCAGCAAGAAACCAATTTTTCTCCTCCATCTATATCCCCTCTCTGTCTTCTTTCCTTCCAACTAAATCTTCAGAAGACTTCATAGGACCTTTAGATTCCTGCTGGTAATAGCACATCATTTACTACTGTTGGTGTCGCCAGTTAAGAGGTTCTAACCAAAGGCACGGTTAGAATTTCTTCAGATTTCATTCAGCTGTTTATCTCTGTGATTCAGAATGAGTTCAGTTTTTTATGGTCCACTCTTGCCTATTACGCAGTCTTACTTTGGCGTCCTTGCAATTACACAGCAAGCCTGATTCACCATTCTGAATCTTTCCTGTGCTGTCAAATGTGATTTAGAGTATCAACAACGCTTTGCCATTCCTGTCTACTTTGGGCTGCTCTTTGCATGTCCCCCACATTAAGTCCATAAATTTTCCTTCTCAAGTACTGTGCTATAGAAGGATTATTTCAGTTAGCCCCTTTGATGTGGTCCTCCAGCTGCCCAATGGCAGGCCTGTCATGGCAGATGTCCTGACTTCATTCTTAGAAATATCTGGGGACATGTGTTATCATCTTTTCTGGATAATTTTGGATATAAGGAGTTGCTGAGATTTGTCTGAGTTCAGCGTTGCCCTGCCCAAATCAGAATTCACTTTGCATGAGTGGAAATTCTGTAGGTATATCTGACTGGTGTTCTTTCTAGCATGATCTAGTGGTTAGATGATAGGATTGTGAGTCAAAAGATCTGGATTCTATTCCAAGCTCTTTCACTGACCCTACTATATGATTTTGACCAGTCACTTAGTGAAATCTTGACCCCACTGAAGTCAATGGCAAAACTCCCATTGCCTTCAATCAGTTCAGGATTTTCCCTTAACCTCTGTGTGCCAGTTTCCACATACCTACCTCACATGGGTTTGTGATGCTTTATTAATACTTGTGAAACACCATGAAATCTTTGGATGGATGATACTATAGCAAATCAACAATTAGTATTTGTTATGCTAGAAATGTTTGTATAGGTTATGCTCGGAGGTTAAGGAAACAACCTGGGGTTGCATTGTTTTCCACCCCATCCTGTTACCTTCATGCAGTGAAACTTCAGGGCTAAGTATCTGTACCAGAGCAAAGTTCGACAGGGTCTGATTTTTTGCTAGTTCAAAAGGAGCCCTCTGATGCGGTTCAGTAACTCTCCAGTGTTGTGGAATTTAGTTCCAGGTATTTGATATAAACAGCATACAGTACTTCAGCTGGCAGTGAGGGTGGAGCAAACCATGATAGCACCACATTCTAGTGCCACAAAACAGCCCCAGTTTTATGGGAAATAATCAATTTGCCTGAGAGGCATCGACAGAGCTCTCCATGTGACAAGGTGAGTACCAAGACACCATTGAAAGGCATGAGGCTGAAGGCCAAAACCTGTCCCTGAAAAATTGCCTTTATGAAGCATAATCTTAATTAAAAGGGGTAATGTGACCCACCAATCAATACTTGATATGAACAAGCTCTATATTGCATTACTCCTTTGATCCAGCTAGTGATATATTTATTACTGAATAAACTCCAAGCAATGTTTTGGGGGCTCTTCTTTTAGATGGCATTTATTTAAGCATAAGCTCTGATGTTTGCATTTTAATTGCACCTTGCAAAAGCTGCTTGGGCAAAACAAAGATATCTCTGCCCTGGTCCTAGGTGGGTGAGGGGTGAGTACAGAGCATCTGCAAGTTCTTTTGACTTTAATGGGAATTGCATCTTTCAGACTCAAAATACACTTATGTCTCTCAAATACAGCTGATAACACTTTAAGGCCTGATCTTGCAGCCCTTCCTCAAGTGAGATCAGTGGGACTGCTCTCCCCCCTAAGTGGTGCAGAATCAGGCCCTTTGTTAATCCCTCATTTTCAGTATCCTGCTATTACTACATGGTTATAGGGCATTGACTAGATTGCAAAAATATAAATATTAAACAGTTAGGTATTTAACTAATTGTATGAAGATGCATACCTCTCTACTAAGTTAAATAAGTCATTCAAAGTCTGTTCTGTTTTTCAGTAACTAGAAGTTGCCCAGCCCTTACGAAAATCCAAAAGACTGTAATAGATAAACCAGTGGGATTCTAAAGACATTATTTTAAAACCTATAAAATTTAATACAGAATGAGCCTTTCGGTAGGTTTACATAAACCATCCCATAGAGTTCTATAGTAAGTATATAATTTTCTATTAAATTCTGTAGGATAATCCAAAAACTTTATACAAAATATTTCCCACTAAATTCTGTAAGATTTTTTTTTTCCCATAAAGTGAATCCTACAAAACTTCCAAGTTTGAAATGGTACCATAACAACCACTTTGTACCTTTTTAAAAAATTATTTGCAAACATTTTAGGAAACTATTATGCAGCAAAATAGTACTTTGGATATTTAAAAGAGGAAGTGGTGAAAAGGGATCACAACAACTGCAGTCAATTTAATGGAATTAACCACAAAGCTAATTCCTATAAAGGGTTGTATATTCTTTTTATATCAAATGTTGCAGACCTGTGATATGGTCACTCCTAGTTCTTGAATGGGAAAAAAAGATAAATCTTCTCTAAATAGTTGTTTGTTCTTGACTTCTCAGTTTCAAAAGAGTTTCAGTTGACTTACTGGAATAACTTTAATTTTAAACATAAAACCAATTTGAGAACATCTGTGAGATTTCCCTTCTCTTGTCTGGCTTCAGAAAACTGCCTGTATAGTCAGACCTGGTGAATTTGTGCCTGGCTTACCAATAGCAAGTCTGAATTTACTAATGATTTAAGTGTTAACTATTTTATGTGCATGTTGTGGGTATGTTATTCTTTAATCCATATTAAAACAAAATTTGCATCCAGAATTATATCAGTGCTTTGAGAGATGGTATTTGTTGCATACACCCATACATCACATGTGCTTAAAGGCATGCATATGCTTAAATAACTTGCATGAATCAGGGCTGAAAGGCAGCACCGTTAACTTAAAAAAAGAAAGTCAGTAGGACCTTTAAGGTACCACTCTCTCTGAGAGCTGACTATACAGTAAGTAGTCTATATAGTGAGCTAAGTTTTACTTGGTACTGTAAAATTTTTGCTTAAATTATTTGACTGCTAGTTAAGTGGCTCATCACCAAGCATCTTTGTTTGATGGGCCTTACCTCACCGTTCTTAAATTCAAGTTTGTAACTTTTGGTGGATTTTATTTTCTGGATTTTATTGATTTAAAGAGTTGAAAGAAAATTGGTTTCTAAAATCTATGGCCTTTCTGTTTTTGTACTAATTCTTTTACACAAACCAATAAACTTGATTATGCATTCTTGCCTGAATATTGGTTTGAATGTTATCTGCGAGGGACCTATGAAAGCTGCAAGTTGTTTCATCCGTCTAAACAACTAAAAGCAGAGGGAGATTCCTCCCTCTCCTTTTTATGACCTCATTCATCCCTTCCTTGCAGATTCAATGCAGGGCACCTATGAAACTGCATATCATTCTCTGCAGTGGCTCTTCAAACAACACATCATGTTAGAATGCATTTGTATGAACAGAATGAAGGAATTTAAGTGAATTCGGTATTTGGGGCATTTGAGTGATGCCCACGCGACAACCCTGGAAACGGAAATCTCTCTTCACAATCCAGTGGTAGCACAAACAGCTGTCAGGTCCTTTCCACTGTGCTTCAACTGGTCTATCCTAAACAACAGAAGAGTTCCCTTTCTCGTCAAAAGATCCTTTTCCAGCTGATTCTAGCAATTCTTATTTCCCACCTTTCTTTAACCAGGACGGCTTTGGGAGCCAGAACCAGACACATCCGCTCAGAAAAGCGCAGGTTGAGACGCTTCCTCTGTTGAGAGCTACTTTAGATACAGTGACCATTTTCATGCTGGGTCAAGTCCTGTATCTGAGCTTGGGCTCACAACCCAATGTTGATTTGCTGTGCTAAGGCATTGCTGCTACCTTACAGGTAGTTTGGATGAAATATTAATGTAAAATCCTTCTACCCCTCTCCTGTGGCTGTCAGAATCCAATCTCTAAATATGGACTAGAACTTGAGTGTCCAGGGCATCTACCCTTCTTCTAAACATTCAGCCTGCAAGAAACTTGTCATCAGCAGTGCGCTTCAGATGACCATTCTGAGGTCTGTTTCTATCATGGGACCCAAGTACTAAAGATAAAAGGGGATGAAGCTTGGGGGAGAATGTCAGTTCCCAGTGCTCAGCCCAGCTGTTCAGGCTGTATCCTGGAGAAAGGCTGAGTGAGCAATCACAAAAAGACAAGTTGTTGCATCATACAATGTACTTATGCTTCAGGCTATTTTTGTAAGAGTAATAAAGTCTTAGCCAAACTGGGGTCTTGTATTGCTACTAAACCCTGGTGCGGAATAGGGAGAAGAAATTTAATTTGAACAGCAACAATGGTAGTATGTGGATATTCTAAAGAGAGGCAGTGTGTCTCTAAAGCACTGTATTGGGAGTTGGGAAATCTGAGTTTTTCCACTTAACTTCTCCATGTCTCAGTTTCCCCACCTGTAAAATGGGAGTAATGATACTTCCCTACCTTTGGCCAAGTAATTGAGATAATTTCATGAAAAGTGCTAAGTTTGATTTTCAACCTTGACTGTCTTAAAGTCCATTTGGGTGGGGGTTTTGTTGGAGGTTGGGAGGGTTTAAGTCCAGGAAATAAAGCTGGTTTTCTGACCAGCATTAATTATCCCAATTAAAACCACCTGCTAATGTCTGTCTGCATATGAACGATTACAGAGAGTATAACAGTTGCCGGACATGGCTACAGTCTCTGTACGATCTGTGTCTAACTCAGTGGAATATGCAAGCTATTCCTACTAATTCCATGCAGCTAACTCTGTATTTGCATGGCCCTTCAGATAAATAAAAAGATGTAGTTCAGTCTCAATTTCCCTTGTAAACATTGTGGTGTTTGCCTGACAGCTGCCTTTTATCACAGAGATGGCTGCTGTTCATAGATTCATAGATTCTAGGACTGGAAGGGACCTCGAGAGGTCATCAAGTCCAGTCCCCTGCCTGCATGGCAGGACCAAATACTGTCTAGACCATCCCTGATAGACATTTATCTAACCTACTCTTAAATATCTCCAGAGATGGAGATTCCACAAACTCCCTAGGCAATTTATTCCAGTGTTTAACCACCCTGACAGTTAGGAACTTTTTCCTAATGTCCAACCTAGACATCCCTTGCTGCAGTTTAAGCCCATTGCTTCTTGTTCTATCCTTAGAGGCTAAGGTGAACAAGTTTTCCCCCTCCTCCTTATGACACCCTTTTAGATACCTGAAAACTGCTATCATGTCCCCTCTGTCTTCTCTTTTCCAAACTAAACAAACCCAATTATTTCAGGTCATGTTCTCAAGACCTTTAATCATTCTTGTTACTCTTCTCAGGACCCGTTCGTTGATGCAGTCTGCACACACATGCATTGAATTCAGTGGTGCAGGAGCAGACCTGTAATTTGCAACGTTAAACTAAATACTGTTAGCCCAGGCAGGTACATTAGACACTACCCTATAGGACAAATGTTCTGTCCATCACATATATTGGTGCACAATATGCCTTAAATGATGATTTTTCAGCCCAATTTAGACCTGCTCCCTATGAGCACAACTCCACTGATTTCATTAGAGTACAGCTGGGGTTCAGTTAGACCCCCAACTGATATTTGGAAGGTACAGGTCTATATGCTCTATTTTAATAATAATAAAAAAAATCTGTAATGGAAAAAATAATTGGTACAGAGATAAAGGGCAAAAGACAGGACTGTTTCAATATGGTGCAGTATTCCACCATTTTATACAGCTCCAGCTACATCTATACCAACATTAGTCATGTTGAGTGCACACCTTTCCAGCTGAAATAGCTGCATCTCTATCCTCTAAGCTTTTTAAAAAGTAGGTTCTTGTGAAATACAACTGTCTTCCTTTAAATGCATAATCTCTGGCTGACAAATTCAGTGGTTAACACTTTGTATAATACTGAACTCTAAGCTTTAGTAAGTACTTTCTATACTGTGGCACTGAACTCTAGGCAGATGAAATATACATTTCCCCCTTCCCCCATAAGCCCTACTTATTGGAAATCATTGCCTAATTTTTTTCAAAGACAATATTTCCTAAAAGCATCTCATGTAGTTAGGAAATAAGTGCTTTCAAAACTTTTCTGCTTGTAGTTCCAAGATGTGAGAGCTGAGAGCAGTGAACAGTTCTGATTTTTAAGGAACAAATTCTCAATTGATTTTGAACGGAATTTTTGTTTTGTTTTTGGTGAATGACTGAGGAGGAAGAGTAACTAGAGAACTATTAAATGGCAAATGACACTGGCTTAAAGACTAAGCCACCCTAAGTAGCTTCATTATTCCTTCTAGATAAAGCATTTGTCCCATTTCTTGTCTTGTGTGCAGACTCTCTCAAGCAAAGCAACCAGCACTGTGCTAATGCAGCAGAAAAGGAATATACTGTACTGACCACAGATTGATATTCCAGAGTCCAGTTTCACTGCATGAGCCCTATCCTGCAAGATGCTGGGCGCCTTTTGTGAGGTGCTGAGCTACTTCACCTCCTATTGATTTTACTATGATTTGAGGGTGTTCAGCACCTCTCAGGATCAGCTCCCAAGTGCTCAATCAAGCGAATAAGTTATTCTAATAATGGGCTCTAGTCATTTTAAAGCAGATATCCCCCCCTCCCCATCTAAAAAACATTAGGTTGATGCAGGGAGGTGGCAGGGTTGTTTGTTTTGGGGTTTTTTGTACAATATTTTTCATTCAATTAATTAAACTAGTGGAAAATGATTTAACAGCCAAGCTACACAGGATAGTGCGTGTATGTTACATACACACACACAAAGTTCTAGGACAGGAGTTTGGGTGGCTCTTCCAGTTTAATGCACGCTTTCCATACGTACAACTTTTATGGATAAATCAGTCCCCACTGCCAGACCTTCTGTTGTAAAATCCAAGTCTTGTCACACATTTCTAAAACTTAAAATAAAAATCTTGACCAGCTCACTACTTCCTTTTAGATTCCAAAAGGCCCCTTCTCCCTTAGCTTACTCTGAAGTTTTACTTGCTGCTGCTTTAAACTGATCCCGAACATAATTCATAAATATAAAGGTCACTCAGCGAGGAAATGGCCCATCAACTAGAAAACAATGTGCATTTTCCAAATTTGAAGCAAGTAGTTTCCGTTCTTTGATTTAAGTTTAGTTACTTCCTGTGGTTTCATGTCCTACACTGCAGTCGAATCTTTGGATTGGCTCCAGTATAAATTGCACTCTTTCAATGAAATTAGAAACTATAGCAATAGATGGTTGAGCTGGTCTAGCTAGTAATCAGCATTTAGGCTAAATATTATTCTGCTTCATGTTTGATGGAGATAACCTAATTAGTTGGGTGATGGGATCTCTGATCAGATTTTCAGTAGTCTCACTGAAGCGAGCTTTACCTGTAATTTGCACCGATCCCTTAGAGGGCTGTGCTGCTAGGGAAAGGCTATATATCCTCCTTATTTATATTCCCCACAATGGGGATGAAAGAAGTAGAAAACCTGTTCTTTTTAGGCCAATATCTGTCTGAAGGAGGGCAGTTTGTTGAGACCATCTGTTGAGACAGACACTGGGGAGCTTTGCAAAGGATACCCGGGTTGCAGAACCTAAGTGTATGGGTCCCACCTTTTCCCACTCCCCTGCTCCAAACTCCTGCCATTCAAGTTCCCCAAGGGAGCAGAGGAATTGGGGGAGGGGGGGGGGAGGGAAAGGGGCAGGAATAGTTCGAGTTCACAGGGGAGGAAGATAGATTATTATGTTCAGAACAGCTGCTGTGGGTGTTGGAGATGTCCTGTTAAACTGGGGAGTCGGTGAGGAATTGTAAGATGCCCCAACCAGGGCCAAGATAAAGGGGGGGGGGTCATATGAACCCTTTAGGGCACCGGGTTCTCTGGGAGGGCTTTTAACCAAGAAGAAGCAGCTGATTCGCCAAGCCATGCAGCACAGGCACGTGAGCAGTAAAAAGCACTCTGGCATTTCATCTTGCACTTAGTGGGGTGAGGTTCCCAGTGTCTACCAGTTTAGCAGGATTGTCGGAACTGGCTGTAGCATTATCCTTCAAGTCTGTGTAACAAGGCCTGCCAAGTGAACTCTGCACGGTTGGACTTCCTTGGGTTTGAGGTGCGGTGGGCTAGGGGAGAGACTTTCAGTGGCATTCTCCCCTAGAACCCCACAGCGACTCGCTGTGAGAAGAATGGTCTGCCAGGGTCATTGTTAACTTGAATGAACTTCTGCTCTCTGCACAGGGGAGGGAAGAGGGGTTAGACTAGACATGGGCAGAGGCAGGCAGGGGTATACCAAGCAGGGTCTGGGACTCCATATGGATGCCTCAGCCCTCCCAGGATGTCATGAGTGAAGAGGGATGGGGTAGGTCTGTGGATTAGGATGACAACCTCCCCCCCCCCCCCCATAACAACTCCCCTGATGGTCAAATGCTATCCCTCTGAGCCCATGGGGAGACAAACTCTACGCTGCCTCACTTAGGGGCTTAATTCGGGCCTGAGACTTTGTGCTACTGGGAGTGAGTATACTAAAGCAGTACTTCCCAAACTTTAGCCATTGCTCATAGTCATGTCTGTTGGAGACCCAGGGAGGTGACAACGTAACATTCCGAGAAGCCAAAGAATATTTTAATACAGGCTGATCACTCTAAGCCATCAAGCTCAACTTCCTTCCTTCCTCCTGCATTGCCTCCCCAGCAGTCAGCGAGAGAGAAAGGGCTACTAAAGCCCAAGATATCGTTACATGTAGCAATGACTGGGAGCACTCTGCTAGGCCTAGGTTAGTGAGAGCAAACCAGTGCTAGTACGAATCCCGGCTTTACACAAGAGCAGACGCTTTATCTCCACTTGAGGTGTGTTTGGCTCATAATCACTTCAGCGCAATAGCTGCTAGAGCAATGAGCCCTCCTTGGACTGGGAATAGTGACAATGTGAGTTAATTTGGGAACCATTCCTCTTGTCCCTTCTCTTTTTCAGGACACTTAAAGCAGTTTTTTCCCCCCCAGTGGTAAGGACACTCTGACCAATGGAACCCCGGATTCCCCACAACATAACTGTGGTCCCAAACTCCGTCATGGGACAGCCGTTACTGGACAGTCGGATCCCCTATGGGAGGCTGCAGCATCCGCTCACCATCCTGCCTATTGACCAGATGAAGACTACTCACATTGAGAATGACTACACCGACAATCCCAGCCTCGCCCAGGTGGCAGCACAGAAGCGCCCCCGAGGCCACCATGAACCCGCGCTGATCAGCCAGCACCTGCAGAGATGTGAGCAGGATGTCACCCACCCCTGGATCTCTTTCAGTGGGCGGCCCAGCTCCATCAGCAGCAGCAGCAGCACGTCTTCTGACCAAAGGCTCTTGGATCACATGGCGCCGGCCCCCGTGGTGGATCAGTCCTCCCCGAGAGCAGTCCGGATACAGCCCAAGGTGATTAATTGCAAACCCATGGATCTGAAGGGACCCATGTCTCAGGAGCTTGACAAGCACTTTTTACTGTGTGAAGCCTGTGGGAAATGCAAGTGCAAGGAGTGTGCCTTGCCGAGGACTTTGCCTTCTTGCTGGGTATGCAACCAGGAGTGTCTCTGCTCCGCACAGAACCTGGTCAATTACTCCACGTGCATGTGTCTGGTGAAGGGAGTCTTCTACCACTGCACTAATGAGGATGACGAGGGTTCCTGTGCAGACCACCCCTGCTCCTGCTCCCAATCGAACTGCTGTGCCCGCTGGTCTTTCATGGGTGCCCTCTCTCTGGTCTTGCCTTGCTTGCTGTGCTACCTGCCAGCCACTGGCTGCGTGAAACTATCCCAGAGATGCTATGACCAAGTGAGCCGGCCCGGATGTAGATGTAAAAACACAAACAGTGTCATCTGCAAGGTGGCACTGGATGGCAAAGCAAGCAGGCCAGAAAAGCCTTTCTGACCATTTTGGTGGGGGGAGGGTGGGCAGGGGGGTATGAGAAAGGTGGAAGAGACACCAAAGGGGAGGTTATAATCTGTGTTCTGAGGATAACATGTGTTAGCCTTTTGCCATCAACAGAGAAAGCCGAAGTAACTATTTCCTTAAACTGAAGCACTTTGGGTTATTCAGGGTTTTGGAATTGATTATCTAAAGTTAAACAGAGGGGGGCCAATGGAGGAGGATTCTTAATACTTTACAGAGCCCAGGCCGAAAATCAACATAGACCACAGAGTACAGCTGCTTAAAAAGTCTTTTCACCATCTGGTTCATAGTGCTGGCTGCTCGCTGTGCCTACATTCAGCAAGAATAATTAACTATTAGCTTGGCAGGCACATCAGCAGAAGCAATATTCATTTTCATTCACAAAAGAATAGTGGATTCAGAGTAGGGTGGGTTTTCTTCCTTTTTCAACTCTGATTTGTGACCAGCAGCCTGTTGAAGGTAAAGGGTTAACCGTTTTCTCTCCACTTGACTATTAAAAGGGCCAGTTGAGTACAAAGTAAATGTTTTCCCAAAGCTTTTTCCTTCCCCCTTCCAGAACAGATTTTGAAGCAGAAATAACTTTTTTTCAAATCACTTTCTATAACTGTCATTGCCATGTAGGTATATTTCTATTCCTACCCCACCCGTCACGTTCCCCTTTTGATGCCGATTTTATTTTCTGACAGAGGTAGTGATATGGAACCTCTCTCCCCCTCACCTCGCCCCAATAAGAGGACTATGGGCATAATGTGTTCTTCCCGACTCCCCTCCCCCATGTCAATTTCTTTTGAAATTGTACTTTGTCACTTTGCTAGTGAGCCTAAGTCTGTAGCCTCAGATGTCACATTTAGTAGATTTTTTTAAATGTATTATTACATCAATAGTAGATCTTTTTTCAAGGGGCTTTGAATTAATCTGACTTCTGTAGTGTGATTTCTTGCTCAGCAAATGCTGACGCAAAAGTCCCATGAAGCTGAGAAATTTGATTTCCCCTCCACCCCCCCTCCTTTCTCAAACTGTAGTAGCAAGGTCAAGAAAAACTGAGCACAATACACATGTACATATTTTTTTTTAAATGGATATCAATCCAATACCTGTTCTCATGGAACAAGCTCTTCAGATCTACTTTGCTGATAATATTAAGGACGCTTTTTTTTTGGCAGAATGACATTTGCTTGAAGTATTTTTTTTTCCCTTCATTTCTATTGCTACTGCTCAACTTTTGCCTTTCCTGTATAATAGTGTGTCTTTGTAAAGTGTAAATAGAGAAATGAAAAAGTGTCTATTTTAGTGTTAATGAGTACTGGGGGAAGTCAAGGGTGCATCTTTATAGAACCTTGCCCTTGGTTTTCAGTAGCTGACGATCATAGGCTTTGTCTGTGCACTCGTACAAGGGCCAACTCTGCACTTCCTTATGCTGCAGTAACCCCTTTCTCTTGACAACTGCAAGGTGCTAAACAAAAAACTTTGTCCTAACATGCAACAAATCAAATAGATAGGTACTTGTTGCATGCTGAAAGCTGATCTAATCTGTGTGTGTGTATATATATTTTTTAATTAGAGGAAATGGACTCCGTAAATGCACAGCAATGACCGAGAAATGCCATCTTTAATTAGATAAGCAATAGGCAAAGCTTATGTAGCATTTTCCAGAAATCACATTTGTTTGGTTGTGATACAATTGCTGTTTTTTTGTTGTGTTTTTTTTTCAAAATGTACTGATTGGAGCTTTTTTGTATTTTATTTTTTACTTAATTCATTTACGAGCGGGTTACTTTTTTTTAAGTTTAATTGTAGATATTTATTATAAGTGGGGGATTGTTTTTTAAAAAAACTTCCTTTTTTATATTTATAGCATTGGCTGGCTTGTTTATGGTAAATCATAGAAAAGGGATACTGCATCTATGTTACCAGATACTGATTCCTGTAGCTTACCCTCACCAGGAAGATACTGTGTGTGCAGTGAAGGGGTTTGTATGTTTAATCTTGCACAAATCAGAGGGAACCTTGCGAAGAAAAAGAAAAGAACCCCGAAGTGGTTGAACTGCTGGTTGAATGTATAAGGCATTGCTATTTAATGGAATGATCTATCATTTTCTTAAAGTATAAATGGGCTAAAAGATGCAGCAACAAGCACAGAGATCTAGGTCCGCTATCTTCCACCTTGAACATATGCAGCGTCCAAATGGCCGCTATCTAGACATTTTCTGTTTACCCCAGGCCCTAGCTTAGTGCAACAGAGTATCCTAGTGCAAATTTGCAGTAGAAATTCTGTTGGCTGGCTGCATGTTACTGCAAGCAAATGTAACATTTGAATGGTCTCCACTGTGCCACTCCACACTTGTGCGCACACACACACACACACACATATACACACACAGCAATTCCATATTCTTACATTCTCTTCTAATGAAGAGGACCTCCAGCAACTTTTACTTTCATTGTACATAGTTGTAAACACCTATTTCTTTGTTGGTTTCTTCTAATATATAAATTCTGCTGTAATGTACGCTGAACCCATGCTGGAAGACTGTAAAGCATTAGTGGATGTGTTAGTGCAGTGGTAAATGTAGCAGAATGAAGCTCCTTGTATTCTTCCAGTCAACTTTGGTGTAGCAATCAGTCGGCATGTTTCACCAGCTCTTTGCCTGAGGCATAGCAACAAAGTTGTTGAGCTTCTTGCACAGCATTCAAAAGATTCTGGGTTAGACCAGGCGAGAGGAGCCTTGACAATATGACACTATTCCTTTAGATGCCTTTGGCTGCTGTGCTGAAGGAGGGTATTTTTCCAGCCAAAAACTAGTTTCCCCTTTTTCCTCCAATCCCCCCCCTCACTTTTAAGGGACATACTCCCACTTGGATCTCATGCCACTCCCGAGACATAAAGCATACAGGGACATTCTAATACGCCATCTAAAACTGGGTTAGGCTAGAACCACACCTAGTTTGCATAAAATAAGCTGCCTTCCTCTCATGCAGAGACAACAGATCCTGACATGCAACATGGTCTGTCATCCCTGCAAGCTACCCCTCTCTCTTAGGCCATGTCTATACTACAGGGACTCCAGCAGAATAGCTATGACACCACTGCTATGCCAGCATAACCCCCAAGTGTACATGCAGCCTATAGTGATGGAAGGGATTTTTCCCATTGGTTTAGGAACATCACCTCCCCAAGTGATGGTAGCTAGGTTGCGAGAAGCATTCTTCTATCCACCCTACCTGTGTCTACTTAGGGGGATTAGATCAGCATAGTTACAGGACTCGGGCATGGCTGTTTTACACACCCTTGAGCACCATAGCTATATAAACCTAAGTATAGACCAGGAGAATGACTGCTGGCTAGGCCATATAAGTATGAACTCTATTTAACAATCCCTCGGGCTACTCTCTGGTCATGTTGGCACAGTGCCAGAGGGAGCTGGCGCCTATCCTCATGAACACAAATGGGAGTAGGGCGCCTGCTGAGAGGACTTGCCCATTTTGTGCATCCTAGAAGAGTTTTTATAGTTTGCCTCTTCTGTGTACCCACTGCAGGGGAAGCAAAAGTATTCCCTCAGAGGCATGCTATGGTGTGAACAGAACAGTGCTGTAAAAGGAGAAAGGGGATGGGATTTGGCACGACACTTAAGTTTTACTGTCTTTTGGAAGCGGTTTCTCATTGCTTTTAGTAAACTAAAATCTCTAGTTTATTTCCTCAGTTTCTGTCTCTTGCAGCGCTGGGAATTTTTTCTTTCTTTCATGGTAAGAAAAGCTGTTCAAGGATTCCCTCCCCTACCTACCAACCAACCAATCTCTCTCTCTCTCTCACACACACACACACACACACACACACACACACTTACTACAGAAGGTTTCCTTTGTATAGAATATTTATTTTGAAGCTCTATTTTAATAGTATTTATTTTAGAAAGTCTACTATTGTAAGAGTTCTTCTGTTTGTGAAGAAAAACAAGTTAAAACTGAATGTACTGATTTAGAAATATATATATAAAAATATATATTGTTAAATATACAAGTGACTGTTTGTGGTTTCTTTAAAAAGGGTGGTTGTTTTTTTAGCATTTACTCTAGAAATATGAGCATGGTCCAGCAGTTTGATACCATGTAGGACTGGAATGTGCAAGTACTTCTAGAACCTGAATTGCATCAATCATAACAGCTCACATCTCCCTCATGGGCATCAGTTCATAGACTCAGCAAGGTCTTTAGGAGGTAAGCAGCAGATGATTGAACATTTAGATCCGAATCTACTACAGTTAATGATCTTGCTTTCTGGCTGGGAGCCTGAAACTGTGACAGTGCAAAGCTCAAGTAGAATCCTGATCCAAAAGTATCCAGAGGCTGAAATAAAGTTAAAGCCGCCAAGCCTTTTTTCCCCCCCACTCTAGCTCAAAAAACCCCCAAACAAACCCAGCCACATGAATGAACACACAACACACTTCTATATTTGGTCACTATGTCACCACAAAGATCTCGGAAGAGAATTCTGAAAGCTTAAAACAGACAAGCGAGTGGACAATCCAAACTTTTTTGAATTCGACTTCCTCTGGTCTCCCCTTTTGTTTATTTAGCTTAGCTTGTTCAACCCTCCCTCATTTTTACACACAAATGAAGCTGAGGCAATGTACTACAATGATAAGACAACCCTCTGTCAGACTACTTTTTATTATTGAAATTGCTTTCTATGTCTAAGGCCTTGGCTACACTTACCGGCAAGTTCGACGGCTGGAAATCGAACTTCTGGGTTCGACTTATCGCGTCTAGTCTGGACGCGATAAGTCGAACCCGGAAGTGCTCGCCGTCGACTGCGGTACTCCAGCTCGCCGAGAGGAGTACCGCGGAGTCGACGGGGGAGCCTGCCTGCCGAGTGTGGACCAAGGTAAGTTTGAACTAATTCGAAATAAGGTACTTCGAACTTCAGCTACGTTATTCACGTAGCTGAAGTTGCGTACCTTAGTTCGAATTAGGGGGGGTAGTGTAGACCAAGCCTAAGTTGAGTTCAATTAATGCCTCATCCTTCTAAAACTTTTTTAAGCTCTAGGGAACATCCTACATGCCCATTCCCTAATCTTCCTTTATTAAAGGAAGTGTTTAGCTCACCTTCAAACAATAAGATGGCAAAATTTGCAGATGATACAAAACTACTAAAGAGAGTTAAGACCCAGGCAGACTGCAAAGAGCTACAAAAGGATCTCTCAAAACTGGGTGACTGGGCAACAAAATGGCAGATGAAATTCAATGTTGATAAATGCAAAGTAATGCACATTGGAAAACAATCCCAACTATACATATAGAATGATGGGATCTAAATTAGCTGTTACCACTCAAGAAAGAGATCTTGGAGTCATTGTGGATAGTTCTCTGAAAACATCCACTCAATGTGCAGCGGCAGTCAAAAAAGCAAACAAACAATGTTGGGAATCATTAAGGGAGGGATAGATAATAAAACAGAAAATATTATATTGCCTCTATATAAATCCATAGTATGCCCACATCTTGAATACTGCATACAGATGTGGTCACCCCATCTCAAAAAAGATATATTGGAATTGGAAAAGGTTCAGAAAAGGGCAACAAAAAATTATTACAGCTGCCATATGAGGAGAGATTAATAAGATTGGGATGTTTCAGCTTGGAAAAAAGATGACTAGGGGGGGATATGATAAAGGTCTATAAAATCATGACTAGTGTGGAAAAAATAAATAAGGAAGTGTTATTTACTCCTTCACATAACACAAGAACAAGGAGTCACCTAATGAAATCAATAAGCGGCAGGTTTAAAACAAGCAAAAGGAAGTATTTCTTCACACAATGCACAGTCAACCCGTGGAACTCCTTGCCAAAGGATGTTGTGAAGGCCAAGACTATAACAGGGTTCAAAAAAGAACTAGATTAATTCATGGAGGATAGGTCCATCAATGGCTATTAGCCAGGATGGGCAGGGATGGTGTCCCTAGCCTCTGTTTGCAAGAAGCAGGGAATGGGCGATAGGCACTCGATAATTACCTGTTCTGTCCATTCCCTCTGGGGCACCTGGCATTGGCCACTGTTGGAAGACAGGATACTGGGCTAGATGGACCTTTGGTCTGACCCAGTATGGCTGTTCTTATGTTCTTATTAGAATGATACGTTACATGACCATCCAACATCTTGACAGAGGAAAGGTCAAGATGGACAGGGTCAGTCTATCAGTGGTGCTTAGCAACAGTATGGGAAAAGAGCCCAACGCACGAGTGGCAAACCTTTCCACTGTGGCTACAGGTCCATTTGCCAGATGGAAGTTGAAGCATACTCTGCTTTCTGGCTCACCTGCAGGCCTCAGCCTGGGCTCTCTGGTGGCTAACACCTAAGCACCAATTCAAGGGAAAATAGGAATCCTGCTTCATGTTTCCTCTGTTACCCTTGTCCATCATTAGATGTCAAACCATCTTCAACACTACCCCACTGTGGCTTAGGCAGACCATGTACCCTAACTCCTGTTAATGGAAAGGCAACCACTGACAACATGGGGCACCTGGAATGGGATGCCGTGAGAGGAATAAAATACCACAAGGATCCTCCAGTGATTAGACCCTGCTGTCCATCCCCAAGAGCTCTGCTCTCTGGGGACAAACAGCAAGAACAGTCCAGTTGCATAGAACTACCTCCATGAGACACAGGAAGCCTCGAAGGCACCAGAAGCGATCCAGCAGCATTGATGCATTTTAACCTCTGATTTTTATTTCAGTGAAGTTACAGATACACTGCGCACATCAAACGAGGCATTTGGGGGACACATGTTGTGGTGCAATCAGATGAAGTTATGGCCCTTTGGTTTAGTTAATTCCTGCTCCTGTGTGCATTTAAAAATGTGGTTGATTTAGGATATTTACAGTGAAGAGACAGAAAATTCATAGGTACTGGGGTGTGTCCTGCTCTGTCAGTAGGAAAAGGCTTTTGGACAGGAAGGATTTATTTTCTTCTTTCAAAAGGTTAGGGACACATAAAAAAAAATCAAGCTTTTTTAACATGGCTACAGCTTGGTCTTTAGTATAACGAAGCTGAATGCAGGCTTAAATCACCTCAGCTGCAGAGAAACTTTGCTGAGACACAAGGGCTCCTCTTAACATCCAGCCCCCCTTCTCCCCTCCGGTGCACTGTTTTCATTTCACAGTGTGTAGCTGTGCTTTTGCACCAAACAATTGCAAAGTAAGTTGACTTTAAATGTACAGTCATGACTAACTGGATTAACATAAGCAGACAACAGTGTGACAGAAGGATGGAGGCCGGAGGAAAAGCCAGCAGGACTCCCCCTCCCCCACCAGTTTTAAAGTTTATTCAGCCAAACTTTAATACAACAATATGTCCGTGGCCTGAGGCAGGTGTAATTTTCATAATTTATGGGTCTCTGAGACAGGAAGAAAGCTCCAGGTTTTATTGTGTTTTGCACGATAAATGGCATTCCAATTGTCTGCGTGTTATTCTTTCAGGCTGCGCTGTCTGGCAGGAACACAAGTTCTTTCGGAACCCACCTGTGCCTGCCACCCTCAGGCACAGGATAATTATGAATACATCTGTATGTGTTAAGCAGGAGATGATTGAAAAACTCGCCTCATTTCCCCATGTCATTAGAAGACACTTCCTGTATTGACATGTATATTAACACTCAACAGCTACAGGCTTGAAATAAACTCCCCTTCTCCCCCACCCCCCTTAAAACTCTTCCATTTTTATACTTTCCCCTCCCTCTCTGCAGAGATGCTTTTCATGTGGATACATGTACACTTGTTGCAGCAAGGCGCTGGCTGCAGAGACAGAAGAACAGCTGTCCCTTGCTCTTTTAACATACATAGGCACACAACCCATGGGACCAGGGACAGAGCATCCTACTCTGAAAAACACCTGTAAACAGCATGGCCTGTCTGGCACATGGCCAGCCAGGCAAAAGTACTGGTCAGAGGCAGTTGGCACTGGAGTGGCTGGGTGTCTGCAGAGATCTGCAGAAGATGCACAGTACCCTGACCTATTTTGCAGCCAGTCGGTCCCAGTCTCTAGTAGGTTGCAGATTTGGCTTTTGAATCTAATTTGTCTAGCCTCCAAGCGTTAGGGGAGATCTCTGCACCATGAACAAAGGACAGTGAGAATCAGTTCTCTGGAGGGAAAGATGAGCTTTAAATAATTATTATTGCATTAGTGTCATAGCACCAGGTTAACAGGGCAGATAATATGCAAGCTTCCCACCCATTGATATGGCAATGGCATCAAGGTTAGTGCTGTGACAGTCATTTGGCCGCACAAGTAAAGGTTTCCTCTCATGTTATGGATTTTGTGCTGTGGACAAAGGTCAGTTTGGACTAAGAACAATTCACCAAACTTACCAACTAAACCAGTATTCAAACCCAGATCTTCATAGGTGAAATAGCTCAGTCAGTCACTGTGTCCCTGAGCCCAAGAAGGCCCTGCATAGTGAACCTTCCTGGGCATTTAGAAACCCCCAGGGAGTACTATGCTACTCTTTCTAAAAGAGTTGTAAAGACCTTACAGTGCCACTTGAAATACACCATAGGTCAGAATGCAGTAGCCTAAAAGGAACATATAGTGAACCAGCAACATGCCAAACATAACATGTTGGTGATCACAGAAGCAGTGTTACTAGTTTATACCATTGTCTCCAAAAAGTGGTGCATTGTTTCCTACGATTGTATTTATTTATTTTTTTCAAAGAAAAAATGTAAAGGAGCACAAATTCCTCCGCTAAGTGCAAACATAAGAACTGCTAGGTGAAATAAGCAGGTTTTCACAACAGGGTTCCCTCTAATGACATTTTAGCGGTAGCAAATGACTAACCAGCTGCACTATAAATATCAGAGGAGGGAGTACAGTCTCTAGAAGCTAGAGCATGGAGATGAGTGGGAGTAAGTGTAACCCACACACCTCCTGGGTGTGGTGTTCTGTCCCGTTTCGTGGCACCGAGACCACTTAGAGAGAGTTAAATGAGTCTGCTCTACAGCCTTAGCTAAGAGCCAGTTGGCTTTTAGTTCACGCAGTAGAGGCTCATGTACTAAGCTCCAGAGGCCCCAGGTTCAAACCTGCCTGCCGCCGACCGGGGTCTGTCGGTGTTACACAAGGAATCCTAGGTTCCAGTCTTGCCTCTATCACAGATGCTCTGTTTGTTGCCAGGCAAATTACTTCAACTCTTTGCACCTGAGGATCCCCAGATATAAAATAGGAACAAAAACTGATTTCCCTGTCAGGGGTAGCGTGTTTGTAATACACTATGAAACCAGATGAGAAGTGCTAAGTGTTGCTATATTATTGTTTAACCACCTGAGAAACAACCAGGCTCGCCGCAGCTGTTCTCTGTGTAACAAACCCCATCCAGATCTGCAACAGAACCAGTCATCCAGGTGATTATGGTCATATGGAGAAGGGGAATAAATCAGTGAAAAACCTCCTTCCATGGCTACTGATCTATTAGCTGCAGCTGCAGCCCTGTCCCCCATCAGTGCCTTGTTTCTGGAAGCAGCATCTACCTCCCATTGACCTTGGAGTGCCAACTAGCTCAGTCGTGGGGATAAACTGCTCCCCAAAGGCAGGAAGCACTCAGGATGGCAACACAGTCAATCCTGATCCACCTTCTGGCTTACTACGTAGTTGAATGGTGTGGGAAGTGTTCCCCAGGCATTGGGCAGTGAAACCTCAATCGCTCAAGAGTCCAATCACATGTAAGAATATAGACCAATGAGAACATAAGACAGTAGCAGTAATTTATAATGGTTAAAGAGATTATTCCAAGAGTTGGGACATGAGCTGTATAAGTCAACTTGAATTAAAGAAAGTATTCGCAGCACTTGTAGAGGGTGAAGGACTTGACCTTTAAATCATATGAAACTGGACCAAAACTAGAGGGGATTGGTCGATCGTTGGTCGAGGATATGAGAACACTTTGCAAATACAAGTAATGCTGAGAAAAAAACACACTGAACTTTTCTTGAAAGTTACCAGCCCGGCCAGAACATATAAATCTGAACCCTGGTAGAGTTTGGCATATTGATGTCTTGTTCACAGGGCTTTTGAAATGTTAATTGATCATTTACATTTCCCCAGCTGGAAGTTGGCCAAAGAAATCTTGCTGATTTTATGGGGGAGATGTTAGGGTGATAATCCAAAATTAGTATCTGTTTTAAAAACATTTTTATTACATTTTCAGTAACTAAGCAACCCCCTCTGTGCCCCCCCCCCCATCTCCAAAACCATCAGTGCAGGGTGATTATAAAACAAGGGGACATATACATTACTATGCTATAACTTTATGTTACAAAGCTGCTATGGCTTGAAAAAAAAAACGTGGGATTTTTATTTAATAGGAAGTGATGGGAATATTTACAGTTGAAAAGGAGAGGCTAGTGCCCAGAAAGAAAGAATGGAATAGTCAAGGTAAAGAACAAGAACCAGAATAAAGGTATAAACATGATTCATGATCAGATATGATCATCCAGGCTGGGTACAATATGTCCAACACAAAGTCATAAAGATATAATTCAGCAGGCCCTATTAAAATCTAATGTCACATTTAGCCCAATTCTGCAAAATGCTGAGCACTCCCAAGAGGGGTTGAGTACCTTATAGGCTCAGACTCAGCATAGCTCTCAGGTTTACAAATGTTGCCAGATCTGGTCCTATAAACGGATTATATTTAGCGTTGCCAACCCTCTGGATTTTCCTGGAGTCTCCAGGAATTAAAGATTACTCTTTAATAAAAGATGTCATCTGATGAAACCTCCAGGAATCCATCCAACCAAAGTTGGCAATCCTAATTTTATTGGCTCTAGCAAAACCAGCCCTTTCAAATTTAGCTTGTTCCAGCATACGGTTAATCTATTGCTCTTTGTAAATAGGATACAAATATTCTCCACCCCCTGCATATAGACACATACACATTACGTTATACATATGTAATTAGGCACATACATTCATTTGGTGTAAGGAGACATAACTTGCTGCTAGTCCACTTAGTGAACAGTTTCTACTCTGTTTATATTGAAACCTGATAAGAAATTCAAGGCCTGGTCCTCCTGTGCCTTGGGAAAGTTATTTTTACAGGCTGCAAATTGACATTCATAATGTACTGCTGATACTGAGAACTTTCGCTCATTCACCTCTCAAGCTGCCAGGTCCCAAATACTCGAAAGAGGGCCACGAGCAGAACTGCGGCACAGGAAACTTTAAATTAGTTTGGCTTTAGTTCCATAACAGACATACCAGTTTCTCTAACTTTAGTTTCCTGAGTCAGCCTTTCCCTTGTAAATAATTCCTAACAGAGCCAGCAAATGCCAAAGTGGTGTGGGATGGAGTTAAATCTGGGGTAACGAGAGGGGGAAATCCCATGTAATGATGAGAGTTTGGCTCCACTCAGATAAATCGAAGGCCAATATACATCACACATATAAAAAGCCTGGCTTTTTGTGAGGGTCAGACAAATGGTTTAGATAAAGATAAATTGCCTTTGCATTTTGTTTTACTTCTTAATGAGAACTCCTGTGTGACACAGTGAATCACTAGGCTCTTCCCTTGAGAGCCATAAAACTTTAAAGATCTCCATCAAAGAGTTGAGAGCAATAGCTACCGTTCAGGGGGCACCTATGTCTGCATACAAAGCAAATCCTTCCTATTCAGAAAATAAATTAAAAGGTCAAGGCAAAGTATTTCTAAAGTGGAAACTCAGTTTTAAAGATTTGTTTTCTGTAGCTTCTATTTCCATGCGAGGTCTGGGGAAAAGTGATCCTGGGAAAGTTAAATACTCTGTGGCTTAGTGCATATCATTTGAATAGAAGAGCAAAATTACCCCGGGGATAGTACCACGAACACGTCAAAATGGCATCAGAGCAGAAAGCAGGATTAAAATATATATATTTTATGTTGCTAAAGAAAATATTCTGAATAGATTTTAGGGCCCAACTTTTCCAAAACTGAACATTGATTTTTGATTGGACACCCAGAAAGTGAGGCAATCCAAAATAGCTTGGGCCTGATTTGAGCAGCTACTGCTTTTACTAAATTCAACTAGAGGTGTTTGTGCGCCACCCTTCTGAAAAATCAAGCCTTCAGGGTCTCCCGTGGGCAGGGCCGGCTCCAGGCACCAGACGAGAAAGCACGTGCCTGGGGCGGCACATTGTAAGGGGCGGCATTCCGGCCAATTTTGGGGCGGCACATTCCGGCCGCCCTGCCGTGGTTCTTTTTTTTTTTTGCTTTGGCAGCCCGGTCCGCCGCTCCGGAGCTCCCGGCCGGGTCCCCACGCTTCGCCAGTGCCAGCCCAGCCCTGGCCCGGAGGGGCAGGAACTAGCGATCCCCGCCACTCACCGTGCTGCTGAGCTCCCCGGGATGCGCCACTCCCCGCCGCCTGCACCGGCCTCCACCTCCCGCGCCGCTCTGAGCCCAGCCCAGCCCAGCCCAGCCGCCTTTAAAGGAGCGGCTGAGCCAGCACCTCCTGCAGCCCCTGGGGGCTCCTCCTGCCCAGCCGGGAGAGGCACCCCAAGGCCAGAGGGGGGAGCCCCTCTCGCCCGGCTGTGAGGTGCCGCCCTTCACGCCCCTGTGAGACGCCTTGACCGCCTTCCACTCGCTCCCTGCGGCTGCCGTTTTTTTGTTTTTTGTTTTTGCTTCGGCACCCAAAGCTAGCAGCCACTTTTGAAAGATTTTGGCTTTAATATCTTAGATTTAAGATATCAGAAAATTGAAAAGTATTCAGTGTTCCAAAAAATGGGGGGAGGGAAGATGTTCACTACAATACTGATTGATTTTTTTTTAAGCATTTTCACAAGATTGTGTGTGTAAATTTGGGCTGGTGAAAGGTGCTGGGTTGACTGAATCAGGGTGCTCTTGTGAAGTGAGCTCAATAATCCCACCAATGTCTAAATCAGGTTGTCCCACCTGGGCTGTACACTCAAACAAAGTAAATCAAAAAGCTCCCTCAGTGACCTAAACACAAAGTGTGGCCAGCAATAGGTCCTGACCAGGCCTGGCTTCTTGTGGGGGGAGAGGAGAGACTAACTAGTCGGTCAGTCCGTCCTTCCGCCCACCCACATTCTGGTTTCACCCAAGAACTGCCATTTAACAAAAGCAACCAGCCCTTTTTATTTGGCCTGCTGGGCCCTGATTGGCTGCTCCCAACACTTCTAGCTCTGGAGGACCAAGTCTTGTTCCATCAGCAGCTGACCCGGGGAGGCCTTTCTAGGCAATCTGGAAGGCCCAAAACTCCTGCTCTTCTCCTCTTTAAGGGCCACCTCCTGGGATGTGATGCACCAAGGCAGCAGAATTTCTGGCAGAGGGCAATGATTGCCTGGTACCAGTGGTGGATTTTGAGTTAGTGGGGCCCTGTGCGCAGCTTCATTTTTGGGGGGCCACTCTCGGGACCCAGCCAAGAAAAAGAACATTTTATCTTATCTCTCCCCCACCCCACCCCCTTTTCATTCTTTTTTTCCTTCATCCTCCTCCTAAAAGTAATGGGAAGTATAATTAAAATAAAGTGAGGTACCTTGATTGGGGCAGGGGGTTAGGGAGCAGGGTGGGGGGTGGGCTCTGGGAGGAAGTTTGGGTGCTGGGTGAGGGCTCTGGGCTGGGGCAGGGGGTGGGGTTGTGGGAGGAGAGGTGAGGGCTCTGGAAGGAAGTTTGGGTGCAGGCTCTGGGCTGGGGCAAGGGGGCGGAAGTGAGGTAGGGGGGCAGCGCTTACCTCAGGCAGCGCGGCTCCCAAAGCAACCAACACACACACACACACACACACACACACACACACACACACACACCCTTCCGGCAGCGGCTCCTGGGGGGGGAAAAGGGGGTCTCCACGCGCCGTTGCCCGCAGGCGCCTCCCCCGCAGCTCCCATTGGTCACAGTTCCCAGCCAATGGGAGTTGCAGAGTCTGTGCTCAGGGCAGGGGCACCACGCAAAGCTGCCTCCCCCCCGCCAGGGTCATGCAGACATGCCAGCAGCCAGCCTCTTCCAGGACTGGCGTGGGGCCATGAGCCACAGCATGCAGCCTGCCTGCCTGCCTGAGCCCTGCTGCACCACCGGCCGGGACTCAGGGGCAGGTTGTCAGATATTTGTCCTGCATTTTGGGGGCCCCCTTGTCATTGGGGGCCCCATGCCACTGCACGATTTCATTTCATGGTAAATCTGCTCCTGCCTGGTACACCCCTTCACACAGCCCTAAAGGCTGGAGTCATTTTCTCATAGAGTTAGTACAGCACAGAACGAAACACTGCAAGTGTTCCCAACCCAGACGTGCACGGACCGCCCCGCTATGTGGTCAGAGGGGAGTTCACTCTCCATAACCCATGTAGTCCCAGCCTAGCCTGCCATCCAGAAGGACAAGGGTGAGTTTTGTGCTATAGATGCTCAGGGCCTAATCTATTGACTTCAGTGGGCTTTGAATCAGGTCTTTGGTCTAGTTACCACTTTAAAGTCATTTCATACAGGCCACTGAACAGGTAGCAATAACTTTCAGTCTGACCTGGGCATCTACTCATGAAAGGCTCTGTAACCCTAACTGTTCCCCTGAGCCAGCCAGACCCTATAGCATGTCCAGACTCTCACCAGCAGGGGACAGACTAAAGCCCAGTCGGATTCTCTCATTTAGAGGACTTCTTAAGACACTGCCCAACAACCTGTCTGCAGCTTCATTTTAAGGCAGTTTTTAAAGTATCTTTTATTGACAGTGGCTGATTACACCTCTACTACCTATGGGGTCATAGAGGGACCGCTAGCTCCAGAAACCCCATACCTGGCTGCCAACCCCATCTGTAGCATTACTGACTGAGTGGCTGCTCCCTCTCAGCCTCTGTTCCATCCCAGTTTAGCCATGGTCTGGTTTGGCACCAGAAGTTAGCAAGGTACCACGACAACTCCCCTCCCTAATTTGCTTGTCAATCTCCTAGCATGGTGGCTGACCTGTGATTGCTTGATGCCCGTGGGGACATCTTGCATATTCAGAGGGGTGGGGCCCTCATGTCTTTCCACAGGAGGCTGGACAGGCGGGGGAACAGTACAAACTATGACTGCTGCTATTTATTGATGTGGCGTTTCAGTGTGACATTTCACACACGGTTTTTGGAAGTTTCTCTCATTCAGGAGGTCCTAGCTGGAGAAGAAGCCCTGAATACTTCTGCATACCAACAGCCAGAATCCTCGCTGGGTTCAAAGCTATGCTGGGCTCGGCATTGTCCACCAGCCAAAAAGATTCTGGCCATGCACATGTGCATGACCAAGTTCTTCTCCACGCCTGGAGAACACTCAGTTTAATTGTTAGCTGAGCCACCTCGTGGAACAACTGTTCTCACCTCACTCACAGCTAATTCTTCACTCTGTCTTCTCCTAGCATCTCCAGAGGTCCTTCCATTGAAAAGCACGTTAGAAATATTCATAAGCTCAGTCTCACCGCATTCCTCTTTATCCCAGTTTTACAGAGGGGGAAACCGTAGACAGAAGCTTAAGCAACCTACCTGGGGTTGCACATGGACAGTGTAAAAAACAAGTAGAGCACAAAAATCCTGATTCTCAGCCCCGGCTCTAACCACTGGACACCAGTTCTTCCATTAAACACGATTACAATAACTAGAAGAATTGAGCTAGATCCTCAACTGGTATATCTCCATTGCCGTCATTTAAGCTATGCCAATTTACACCTGCTGAGGATATGGCCCATTTTCAGTAAGTACGAATTCTAGTTTGATGATCACCTAACTTAATACACTGGGTGGAATAAAAAGAGAACCAATACCAGGGTTTGCAATATCCTGGTCTAAGAATAGGAAATACAACAAATATTGCAGTACAAAAATCAAATTCTGTGGCATAGTTAATATTGTGTTAATGGTGCCCACCACACACCAGATTATTACACACACAAAACCGATGTTGAAAAAACAGTAAGATTGCAAAGTCAGCCACTGCAGCATTATAAAATACTGGAATTTAGGTTGCCCAATGGAATAAGAATTAAAGATGCAATTTCACCCTGTAAAACCACATTGACCCCCACCTTCCCAATTGGTCATTATCAGGGCTGTGATCTTAAAATCCACAGTATAATCCTCTGAGCACGTGCAAACACATTTTTCCGAGCCTTATAACTTGGCCAAATTTTGGCAATTTTTTCAAGGGAGTGGGAAAAGGCACATCCTTGACATCAGGGCAAGTCTCCCTATCCTCCATTTTAGCTGAAAGTTTCCAAAAAAAAAAAAAAAAAAAAAAAATTCAGCCCCAGGCAGATACCCAGTGGAGAATATTTCAGCCCAAATGGTTTGAGTCTGACAAAGTTATAAGCAACTGAAAACTAGTTGAAAACCACTGGCCTAGAATACTCAAATGAGCTCACACAGTGTATAATCTCTTCTGAAAACACACACACATTATTCACATTGTATTAGAGACGTGGAAAAGTTAATAGTTCTTTGGTTTTGATTGTTCTTAAATATAGCAGTTTTCACTGACTTGTTTCCTTCTTACAGAGAATGAACAGAAATTTGTGTGTGACGAAACACCAAATAAACCATAAAACCAAGTTCCACTCAGTTCTAGGTATGTTTGTGATTATGTTATACCATTATATAACCGCTTTTTCCTAATCAGAAACATCTATTCTTCTCGGCGCATGAAACTCAGACGTTCTGCACAACGTCCTTCCATTTTAATCGGCCCACTTGAGTGGATGATTATGTTTAGAAAAACAATATTCTCAAGTCCTCTAGTCTAGTCCAAGGTACACTTGGACCTACTCAGTGCTATAAAGCACATGGTTAATTTAATCTTTACAAGAGAGCCCTCTTCTTCAGATAGGTGCCTAAAAAAATCCACTATTTTTGTTAGTGTATTTTATTATTTTTTCCTTAAAAAGGTTGCAATAATATTACCACTGATCTTACACTTCAGGTTATAGGAGCCTGATTCAAAGTCCACTGAAGTCAACAGAAGCCATTTAATTGACTTGGGTGAGCTCTGGATCAGGCTTATGAGTGGGAATTTTAAAAGTGCCTAGTGTTGACCTAACTCTGCTCCAATTAAAATGAATGATAAAAATCCCCTTAACTCCAAAAGGTGCATAGTTAGGTCAATAGTAATTGCTTTTGAAAATTCCACCCTACATTATATTGTCCCCGAGAAGGAGAAGCTGTGCTAGGAGGTGGAGAACTCATAGGATATGCTTCTATGAAATCTGATAGAGGTTTCCAGGTTTGAGTAAGATCAACTATGGTTCTATTTTACTTTTTTTTTTTTTTTTTGGTGTAGCTAAGCACCATCCTACTGTGACAATTTGTCATGACTCTTTCCAATCTGTCCTGATGCTTCTTGGAAGAACATCCATATCATGGGCTGGCTGGCCTTTTAAGGCAAGCTGGGCTCAGGCTTGCCCAGGACTTAGCAGTTCTCCCTCAACCTCAATGAGGAGCTGGCAACATTAGGGTTAATTTGTGATCCTACCTGGGTGTAATGGGGCTTCCTTAGGAAGACGGACCCCAGCTGTGATAGTGTAGCAGGGAGGGCACTACTTACATATAGCTGGGAGATGATTAAAGAATGAAGACCCTGGAGGGAGGAACAAGGGGCATTCCCCTCAGGAAGAGCCTGAGGGAGTCAGGGTGAGGCACCCACAGGGAGCTGGGTAGGTTCCTGGAGGGAGCCCTGAGTTAGGGTCTGTAACAGGAGAAAGAGACCCAAAGGAAGCAGAGTACGTTCCTGCAGGGGAGCCCTGAGCAAAGCCTAGGAGGATAAGGGAATAGAAGGGAAGCCCAGGAGGGGCAGAAGATCAGTTTATGTGGTATGTGGAATCCCAGCAGGGAAAACTCTGGGGAGTCAGCACTCTAACAAGAATGAGGAAAAACTGAGAAAAGCCCAGGAGGGCTTATGTACGTCAGCTGAGACTCGGAGTACCCCCGAAGGGGGGTGAACTGTTATGTGACCTAGCTGGAGGGCCAAGCCACAGAAAACCCAGAGAGGGTGTCAGGAGAAGACATCAGCTAGGACTGGTCATCATGGCCAAGGAAGTGACCACTTGGGTGCAGGGCCTAGTGGTATAAAATTTGAAATCCCCAGTAGTGCTATGTCCAGGTGTGGTGGCCTTACAGGTGAGGATGCACCCTTGCAGTCTGTTATAAAGAGGTCTACAGATGTCTTTAACTGCAGATAAAACAGTAGATTTTAGAATTACTAGAAAGAAGATAGAGGAGCAGGGATAAAACCCTGGATGATTCCAAATCATGAAATGTGTAACAGACAAAATTTCCAAACTTTGGTGCTCAATAGCTAGAGCTCCTGACTTCCCACAGCTCCCATTAATCAGGGTACTTTTATTTAGGTGCCTATTTTACCTAAATCTGGCCTGTACTTATAAAGAGTAGTTTGGTAAAGAATAGTATTTGACATCTATAACAAAGAGGTTTCCCCCAGTCAGTAGCCAATATGGAGACTCTTCAGTCAGACAAGCTCTTGTCCTCCTGGCCTCTTCCACGTTACATTGATTATGGCTCAGTTCATAGAGCTGCCCCATCAAAGGGTTGTAGGTTCTGTTGTTGCACCAGGAAGATTTTTAAATATATGGACCGTAGGGATGGCTTGGCTTAAGGATATGGAACTAGCACTGAAGTCTTGTGTGTTTTGACCCCCCCAAATGCCAGCAATACACTGTCTCCACCCACAGCTACTGTTTTGATAGGCTAGAGTTATTACCCCAGAGCCATGCTCTCTTGATAAATTGAACTTCAACTTTTACTAGTATTTTACCCTCTGACCAATACAAGAACGTCCCTAAAAAACAGCATCGACCCACGCAAAAGTTAGGGGGAAGGTTCATTGACATGTGACATTTGAATGAAAGAGATGGGGGAATAAAACAAGGATAGAGAAGGATCTCAGTTTCTTACCCCTCGTCCCTAAGGGGAAAAAAAGAAACCTAAGAAATGCAGCTGGTAAATGATGGAACTTTACTTCATGTCCCAATGAAGTGAGCACAAAATGCTGGTTAAGATTCCAACAAGGCAAGAATGTACTTTAACACTCCCCTGGCCACCTCCTTTTCAGAATTAGCTTGGCTGGATGTTGTAAACTGCAAAAGGAAGCCCAGAGTCACAAACAATTGCAGGAACCTGACAACATCAAGTTCCTGCGGATTCCATGGGAAGTACAGTTTTAACCACTCCAACCTGTCTGTCTGAGGGGAAGTGGGCAATAAATAGCAGCCTAGTTGTTATCAAGAGGATGTGAGCTATTTATAAAAATTCTTGGGGTTTTTGAACTCTGTTTAAAGAGGTAATATCCTTCTTAGGTAATTGGGGACTAAAATTCTAAAGCAAACAGAATTGCTCAACAACCTTTGGAAAAGTTTTAAGATTCATGTGGTTACAGCAAGAGACAGACAAATACTAATGCGTCTTGTTTGAAACAGCTGCTATATGTTGTCCCTATGTCTACAGACGGGGAACAAAAGGTCTTTCAATATGTAATTCCGTATAGCAAGTATGATCTTGGACAATTGACAACTCCTAACATGCAAGTATTTGCCACCTGCAGGTCGACAGTCCACATGGTTGGCATGGGGTTTTTTAGTGAAACAATGTTTTACCTGTAGAATGCTTTTGGGACCTTTCAGGATGTAAAGTGCTTTCTATACACTATACTTCCAGCACAATTAAATTGTAGTCATCTTTGGGGTAGAGGGTAGGCGTCAGCTGGTGCACAGTTCTTTAGGAGAATTTTTGGTCGGAGGTACAACTGAAGAGTTCATAGGCTTACAGAAAGTGTCATCATGTCTTTGATGTCCATACAGAAACAACAGGATCTCCTTGCTTACAATCTCTCTTATCCCATCTACCCACAAGTGGCCTGGAATTATATATCTTTTAAAGGAACACTCTCCTCCATTCTCATGGGGAGAATAGTTAATGGAGAAGACTTCGGCATCAGGTAGAAACACCATCCAAGTCTTGGTCTACACTGAAAAGTTATGTAGCTATGCTGATATCAATCAGGTTTGTGAAAAAAACAAAACACACCCCTGGCTGATGTAGTTATGCCAACAAAACCCCTAGTGTAGATGCATCTATGTCAGCTGAAGACAGCTTCTGTCAAGATAGCTAACTTTGTTGGGGAGGTGGTATTCCTACACCAACAGAAAAGTGCCAGATTGTAGACATATCCCAAGTCTTTCACAGCTTGGGCACTGGGAAACAACTGTGATATAGAAGAGCATTCAGGAGGAAGAATGGAGTCGTGGAAAAACATGGAGCAAGATAGATACTTTGACATCCTGTGTGACCATGGTTAGGTCACAATCTTTCAGTCCTTTGGTTACCCCATCTCTAAAATGGGGATAACTAACTCACAGGGGTCACAAAACTAAATTCATTGATACTTGTGAATCACTGAAATCCTTGGACGGAAAGGACTGTGGGCCAGATGTGGAGCTATCATAAGTCAGGATAATACCACCGATTTCAATGGAGCTACTCAGGTTGACACCAGCTGAGGAGCCGGTCCCATATAACTACTGTCCTGTAACCTGAAAGCGTTTCTCTTGTTCCTGTTCATTATCCCGTAATCAGCATGTCCCAAATGTGGTGCAATTCAGAAACCTACATCAGCTGCTTTTTTGTATTTCTGAATGCACAAGGAACAGCCATAAGGCAGTCAACATTTCTCTTCTGTGGGAACCACACACAAAGTTGTCCTCACAAAATGATGGCATGGTCTAAAATACATAAACATGCTCAAAAGAAGGAAAACCATGAAAATAAGGATAACAAACAATAAAGAGGAACACATTCACAGAATCTGTTAGTGTTTATGAGTCACCAAGACCTTCCTGCCTTGTCTTATAAATTGTGGGAATCTGCAGTGGTATGTCCTCCCCTTAAACAACTGAGGCGCTATTTTCCTCACATACCCAGCAACTGGGGTGAGGGGTGGGGGACAGCGCCCTTTGCAAAAATGAAAGATTTTTTTTTTTTTGTCAAACCAAATCGGAAGAGCAAATGCTTCAAGGCATGTAAACAAAGGCAACTGCACAAGCCATCTCGATGGAATCATGAACTGTTCTGGCCTGGTGCTCTTTACCAGCGACAAAGGAATTAGCAACGGAATGGATATGAAATGCCAGGACAACTTAGAGCTTGGGACATAAATTCCTTATTATAAACAAATGATTCCTCCTTCACTCGCTGTTCCCCCCTCCACCCACCATTGATAAAGATTTTGTTTCATTATTGGATATTTTACCCCCAAAACCCCAACCTAGAATTAACACTAGATCACAATAAGATTGTTCTGTTCTATTCAGGTTCTTATGTCATGCCTATCACCAGAATGTTGGGAAGTTGACCCCTGGATCCAGACACCCAGGGTGAAATCCTGGCCCCACCGAAGTCAATTGGAATTTATCCACCGACTTCTAGTACCAGGATTTTGCCCCCAGGCTTTTGGCGAGGTGTTCAGAACCTCTACAATACTATCACGAATGGTACTGTCTGAGAACTCATGTGTGATTGTAGAGCTGAGGGAGTACTGAATGGTTTGTTTCTAGGAGTCTTGTGCAAATAATTTCTTTAATTTTGATCCATGTGGATTCCCAACCCCTTCCTTCCCAGATACATTTTGCTGGAAGTTTTCAGTTTGTGTCTGAACAATTCAAATACACAAAGTGGAACTAGGTAAAAACCAGTAACATTCACCCACTTTCATGGCAAAGCTTCAAACGCCATACATCACCCCGGTTAGCTCAAAGCCAGGCCCAGTTTTGAGAGTTTGGTCTGAGTTTCTCCTAAACCCCCAAAACAAGTATGTTTTTATAGTTAGGGCTTTCCATACCAATAATGTGCACAGATAAAGTTATAACTAAAAGTTACACTACATGCTAAAAAAAAAAAAAAAGGAACCAAATACCAGGCTTGTTGGAGAGGGGTTCAGGACTCATACTACAGTAATGAGCACTCTGGAAAAATTTGAGAGAGATTAAATGGAACGTGAATCTCAACCTGGATCCAAATTTCAAAGCTCACCCTCATGTCTAGAGGGGTGAATTTAAAACCCCAGAATCTAACATTCTTGAGGTTAGAGGATGGTTTCAAGATCTGAGTGTGAATTTGGCAGCTTGATTTCTTCTCTAACAACAGAGTTAGTTTTCTAATACTAGCTATTTTCAGGATCCCATCAAACAGAAATATACCTCCTTGGTATAAATATAGGATCTGATGCAGTGAAGTGCTGAGCATCCCCAAATCTGATGAGACTATAATATTAATTGCAGCTAGTCAGCATCTCAGGATCAGACCCATAATCCCTATGAACCCAAGAACAAAGAGTAGTAAGAAGAGATGTGTTTATTGGCATTTGTTTTCAGAGTTGTAACTCTCTCCGCCGCTGTGCCGCTATTTACTTACAATGTTTTCTTGCATGTTCTATTTGTGTCTGCTGTTAGCTTTTCTAGTTTTCAAAAGTCTAATTTGGGTTCTGTGATGTTGTGCAGTCTATATGGTTTTATAAAAACATGATAATAAGTGAATATAATGTAACTGGAATATGCTTCATGCAAAAGGTCTCTTGTAAGGTATCATTACAAAGCTTATAATCTACTGAGTGTGATCATCCGATTTGTATAAATGTACCACTCTTGTATCTAAAACTAGAAATATGAAATATAATTCTGAGGGCCTATTGTAATTATGCAAAGTGTGGGCCACTAATGGTGGTTTGGAATCTTGATGACTCCCATTGCCTGCAGATGGCTATGTTTACCTGTGAGTCTTCCTGTATATATGTGTGTGCTGGCAAGTGGGCAATGAAGTCTTGCAGTGACATGTGATCATGTCACCTGAACTGGAATCCATCTTTAACCTGGTGCTTTTCCAGTGAGGGGGGGTGGAAACCCAGAGGGACAAAGGGTTTCCACACACACCCCCCTTATCCAAAAGATATATAAAGATATATGAACAGAACAAGGAGGAGATGGAGGAGCCATCATGAAGGATCCCCTAGCTATCACCTGAGCTGGAACAAGAGCTGTACCAGGGGAAAGAATTGTGCCCAGGCCTGGAAGGTGTCCAGTCTGAGAAAAAACTTACTGAAGCATCTCTGAGGGTGAGATTATCTGTATTCAGTTAAATTAGACATAGATTTGCGCATTTTATTTTATTTTGCTTGGTGACTTACTTTGTTCTCTCTGTTACTATTTGGAACCACTTAAATCCTACTTTCTGTATTAAATAAAATCACTTTTTATCTATTAATTAACTCAGAGTATGTATTAATCCCTGGGGGAGCAAACAACTGTGCATCTCTCTTTATCAGTGTTATAGAGGGCGAACAATTCAGGAGGTAAAACAGATTTATTTGGGTTTAGACCCCATTGGGAGTTGGGCATCTGAGCGCTAAAGACAAGCACACTTCTGTGAGCTGTTTGCAGCTTTGGGGCAAGTAATTCAGACCGTGGGTCTGTGTTGGAGCAGACGGGAGTGTCTGGCTCAGCAAGACAGGGTACTGGAGCCCTGAGCTGGCAGGGAAAATAGGAGCAGGGGTAGTCTTGGTACATTAGGTGGCAGCTCCCAAGGGGGTTTCTGTGATCCAACTTGTCACAGGTTCTTCCCTTTTTAATCCTACACATCAATATTTCCACATTATTCAAGGGAGTTGGAAAGAAAGTTGCCATAGGACTTAGTGGCAGGCAAGGCACAAAAGATTTGTAGTTTGGGTAAGCATCCAAATATGAACATTGTTCCTGGGTGAATTCTGCATGACTGTGCGTGTGCAGAATTTATGTCCCCCGCAGATTTCTTTGCTTTCCCGCAGAAAAATGACTTTCTGAATAGGAAGCAAAGGGAAGCCACAAGAGCAGTCATGTGACCCTCCACAGCAGTATGTTTCAGGTGCCAAGGGTAGCTGGCAGAGAGGTAAATCACTGTGGGGGGCAGGACTGGGGAAGATCCTGTGCCAGGATCAGCTGCTAGTTCCAGCTCAGATGGGGAGAATAGGACTTCCCCTTCCCCTGCACGGCATCCGGGGCTGGGTCAAACCCACCCCAGATTTCTCCCACAGTTGCAGAAAGTTCTGCAAACTCCCACACACACATTCACTTCCTGCACCTATCACCCCTCAGCTGCAAGGGGAGGAATCCCTGTACATGGAGCTGCTCCCCCATCCACCCAGCCCCTGTGCATCCAGACCCCCTCATACCTCACCAAGCCTCACCTCCCGCCCCCATGAGTCCCACTCCTTCTGCACCTGGACCACCCTGACACTCTGATCCCCACCCCATTGAACCCCAACCAGCTGCACCTGGTTCCCCACCCACTGAGCCCCACTTCCTCAGCATCTGGACTCCAACTGACCTCCACACACCCAGAACCCCCGCCAAGCTCTATCTCCCCCACACCTGGACACCCCCTCCACTGAGCCCCAACCATCTTCACCTGGATCCCCCTGCAGAGTCCCATTACCGTTGCACCCAGAACCTCCCAACAAGCCCTTGTGAAGCCAGATCCCCCCCACCCAGATTCCCCACTGAGCTGCCTGCACCCAGATTGCCCCACACAGAAGCCTCTCAACCCACACCTGGATCCCGCACACTGACCCCCTCCACACTTGGATCCTGTCTTTCTGAGCCTGCCTGCCCGCACCTGGTGCACCTGGCATGAAGGCTGGGGCCCTGGGGTGTTTCTGGGGCAGACATGGCCCTTGTGCTGTGTCAGGGTTGGGTGCAGTTTCACTGCTGAGTCTGTGTCCCGGGAGGGGGAGGGGAAGCCTGCACAGTGATCTACCACCTCTATGCAGTCAGTGGCCTGTGCTCCCCAATGCCATACTGGAGCTTCCACATTTATTTGCCAAAGAACATTTGCAGAATTTTAATTTTTTGGCACAGAATGCCCTCAGGAGTAGAACATTTTCTACAGGTAGCAGAAGTGCACAAAACCTAAATGAGAATGCAAAAGGCAGCAGGATACAAGCACCTACTTAAGCACACTGATTCATTCTGTGCAACTATCAGTCTGTCCAGGGACTTATATGGCTCTCATCACCGTACATAGTATCTGAGCACAATGATCAAAACTGGCAGTATAAACTGAGTCCTTTTACTTAAGCAACATATTTGCAGGCTACTGCCAAAGTACCTCATCTTCTGTTTCCAATGTCAGATTCTCCAGCTTAAATTTTTCTGGGAAAACGCCAACATCCATTGGCCAGTTAGGTAGCTTCTATGGATTGCCTGTCTTTCCATTAAAACCCCACAGGATGTGCTGCTTTTTCAATCTAAAGGAGATAGTGTGATTCAGGGGCAATCAATACTGGCTCTGTTCAACAACGCACCTCTGTTTAACATTCCCATTCATCTAGCATGACTCATTCGGTCAGTTCAGAAAATAGTTTTCCTGCTTCCTCTAGGTTTCTTGGTTTTCATGCCACAAGTGATGGAAACAAAAAAAATGCTATAATAATGACAATACCAAAAAAGGGCTACCCCCAAAATTACATATTTTGGTGGAAACAAGGGAGTTGAAAAACCTGAAATGTCAACCAGAAGTGAGATAATTTTATGTTTGCACTAACGAAAGGACACGCTTCAGCAGCAACTTTCAACACCAATAACATCTCACTCGCTTTCCATGCATGGAACAACTATCACTGCAGGAAGCACAGCCCAGAGCTCTGAGGTGGATGGCTAAATGAGAGATGACAGGTTGTAATAATTGCAGGGACCTTGTTACTGACTGGGATTCACCCAGCAGCTAAAAATACTGAGAAGAAAAAAGACTTTAGTTTTAGTGCAGGATTTTTTTTCCAGGTTCCTTAACAAGCGTATGAAGATCCATGAGCCTCCAAATATGAGGGGTATTGCCCAGCTGCAGGGAGGGTGATTGTGTTTTTTTTCTTTTGCTCTTCATCCCACTAATTGCTAGGGCAAAGCAAATTCCTGGTCCCTACTGGGCTGAGCAGTGCTTCCAGCAACTCCTCAGATGCGGTGTTGTCAGAAACAGCAGTTCACTGATAGATCAGCAGGTAAGCGTAGGTTTGGGGGCAGCAGGAAAACTGACATCCTATTCTCCAGTGCCTGTTGCCATCATTTAAGCCTGGACAAAGAGTGTGAAAGAACTATAATTCTGTGCTGATAAAGTTCTGCAAGTGGAATGACAACACCAGGTGCAAGGCAATGGAGAATCAGGCCTTTGGCATTTTGCTCCCTCGCCCCTATCAGTGCTGGATAATTCCAGCTCTGCAACTGACTCCCTGTATGATCTTTGGCAAGTCACTTGACCTCTCTGCTTCCATTTGCTTTTGTATCTACCACCCTCCAGCAGGTGTTTGGAGTAGATCAGTTTGTAAACCTCTTTGGAAGTACAGATCTATATGAGAACTAAGTATTAATACTTTTTCATTTCATTAATGTCTTTCAATAGCTACCGCTAGTCTTAAAAACTGATTAAAAATAAATCTGGGTAAACTTTAATATCCACGACAAGTTAAAGGCCAATTGTGTGTGTGTGTGTGTTCGCACAGTGCTGCATAAAACCCACAGAACTAAAGGCAGATCTCATAGAGGGATCCTTATGGGTGGACCCCATACTTGGATGTCTGATGTCATACTCCCTGATGTCAGTGGGACTCTGCAGCCGGAAGAAGCCGCCCATGCAAGTCCAAATGCAAGAGTGGGGCATAGGAAACTTGCTACCCAATGTAGTGCTTACTACCATGAGTAATCCCACTGAATTCAATTAGTAGTAAGGCATACTCAGTAGTGTTTGCCGGATTGGACCCAAAGAGATCAGAAGGTATGGGCTAGACTGCCTGTCCCAATCAAAATACTACACAAAACATGCTAATAGACACTAGGATTAAACTGGGTTCTTTATTGTTTAATTTAAGGCCAGGTGCACACTAGGCATGCTTTGCCATCATAGCGATAGCAGTGTACTAACCTGTCCGCCTGCAAAATTGTACTTTTGAAATCATAGCTTGATCCAATTCCCCCAAGCAAAATAAATCATAGCTGCAAAAGCCCAGCTTTTCTGGTCTAACTGGCTACACTAGGGCTTTCTGTTGGCATATTTGCGTTGGTCTGAGACTGTACTTCAGCACCCCCCTGACCAACATAGCTATGCCAGCAGAGGTTTGTAGTGTGGCAAATTGTAACACCTTTTTCCTCCTTCCTCACCTTGCCTGGGCTCCCATGAGCATCCTGAGGCATTATTTCACACCCTCCCACCTGCTCAATTCATAGTCCTTACCATACTCCGCAAGCTTCCCACATACAGATCTGTCCATATGTAGACAACTGCATCGTGACAATTGCAAAACCCAGGCCTTTGCTGAAAGGAGCCAGTCAGCTTGGTAGTGTCCCATGATGTGGAGGAGGACAAATGCTCACTGGGCGTATTTGAACTCAGGCCTCCGCACACCACACTCATTCAATTGTGGCATTTGGAATGAGACATATTAACCACGTTATTCAAGCACGGTCTTCAGCATCAGGGCCGGCTCCAGGCACCAGCCAACCAAGCTCGTGCTTGGGGCAGCAGCTGGTAAGGGACGGCCAATCTTGGGGTGGTGGGGGGGCAGCGCGGCGCGGTGCTCTGCCGGGGGGGGTTCGGCGGCGCAGCACTCGGGGGGCACGGGGGAGGTTCCACAGGGAGGCACTTTTTTTTGCTGCTTGGGGCAGCAAAAAAGTTAGAGCCGGCCCTGTTCAGCAGACAGACTCCAAATGCTCTATGGAGAGATAGCCTCACTTACGTGCAGCTCTGGTGACTGTTGAGTTTATGCTTTTCCTTCTACACTTACGGTTGAGTGAGCAAACCTGTCTCTCTTGTGGGTTTTGTTGTTTCAATGAAGCACATTGAAGACTGTGTTTGAATAGCGCTGTTAAGTGCAGTTGACAAGATCAACAATATTTTGTAATTGACAATTTCTGGGCACAAACAGAGTTAGGACATTGTGTCCCATTAAAACTAATATGTGCAATAGTATTTGATGGAAGCAAATAGAGGCATCTTTAAAGTGTAAGGAGAAAGACCAGTGGGTGTTTATGTCCCAAATAACTTGTCATCTCTGTTTGTACCTACTACCTGTCATAGTCTAGATTTTCATTTCCCCCCTTCATTTCCACTTATCAGTATAAACTTTTACTCTGTACTTCTCCCTGTATTTATGCAGGGGCTTAGTACAAAATGTGTTAATCTTAGTCACTAATGTCTTAGTGTTCCAATAAAAATACAGGGCCAAATTTTCAGATAGTCCAAACTGTTGTGGCTCCGTTTAATTGAATGGAGCTAGCTGTGAATCTGGCCCACATTTTTATGTACTTCTACTTCATCTGTACATGAGTCTTTCTGATTTCCAGTCTTTTTATTCTCTTGTCTCACATGATACTCTTCCTCCCTCCATCTTTGAAATAGTTGTTTTAAATGTTTTTAACTTTTCAGTTTTCACATAGCCTATCAGACAGCTGGAATTGCTCACACTTTCCCTCTTCCCTTCTTCTTTGAGTGCAATGCAGAACAAGAATTAACCGGTCAAGGATACATCCCTAAGCAAAACATTCCATATACTATTTCAGTTCACATTTCATTCTCCGTGTGCTGCAGGACAAAAGAATTTTTCCACAAGCAAAAAAAAAGAATGGGAAGAAACATCAAATGTGAAGGTCTATATGGTCAGATCAAGATGAACTAAACTGATAAGTTTGACAAAGTGTGGTCAACTAAAGATCTACTTCCCCCTACTTCATAACTACTTATACAATTCATGTAATTCTGCAGAATCTTCAGCATTGACAGACTTTCTTAACATAGAGGAAAGCACAGCAGTTGCTGCAACAGATCAGATCATTAGCCCATCAACATTATTCTCCTTCCTATGCAAGCAGCCAATATTTGACATTTCAAAACAAGGTCACATCCCTCCCTCAAAATGTATCAGGCCAACCAAGCAACGTTATGGCATACAGTAAAAGGACACTGGGGATACAATCTCTGAAGGAAGGCTGAACAACAAGGCTGATTTCACTCCTCTCATTTGCATTTAGCTCAGCCAATTCCGCTGTCTCCTCATTTTTAAAGCTTAGAAAAAGAGTTATCTGCCTAAAAATGTTTCTGAAACACTCAGCACATCCCTATCAAACAACGATAATTCTCTCTTTAAACTGCAGAGAAAAGCAGGCTTCTGGACATGCAGTGTATACTTGACATGGTTAACTTTCCTACGCATTGTCCAACCGCCTTACAGTCAAGCTAAACAATGTGGTTTTTAAACAGTTTTGTCCCATCCACACCAGACTGCCAAACCTTGGTGGAAACCATTTTAGCTGGAATTAAATTTCAACATGTTCCCCTCAGTGTAGGTGTAGCAATGACTTACCTTCTCTTCATAAGACAGCTGCTGCTGCTTCAGTTTCACCTTGATAATTGGACAAGTTAGCTTCCAGGCAAACCCCAAAACTTCTCCCCTTCTTCCATAGCTCTTTGTTGAAAACCTAAAAGCAGCTCCTCCTCTCTCCAGGTTGCCCCTCAGTCTCTGCATGTATAGTCCAAAACGCCATTGCTTCCTCAAAATGCTTTTCCCCATCCCAACCCCTATCTATCCCTCTAGACTTTCCCAGGCTCTTCTAAAATACATTCCAGGTGTTTTGGCTAGAAAGATCCAACAGTAGGGTCTGTTCCCTTCAGGGATAGGGGTGCACAGTAAGTGTTTTTTTCTTCCCTAGTCTCCCTCTTACTAGGGAAAAGGAAGTACTATTATATCCCTATCCCCTTTCCCAGCATACATTGCTGCCCAGCCTTCAGTTCCCATGGTTCCTCTTGACTACAAGCCCCAGAATGCTTTTTTTCTGGGATGAATTAGGAACAGGGCCAGAGCTGGATCCTGAACCCCTCTTAAAAGACCCGTTTATCCTTGCACACCAGGTAAAAGTATGTTGATAGAACTTATGGTATTCTGTGCCTTGTAAAGAGCTGAGTCCCAGCAGAAGGCTCTCAGAACACTTTAATCATTGGAGAAAAAAGGGAAATCCTGTTTGACCATCATGAAATCCTAACTCATACAGACTCAATCAATCAAATCTCATACAGATGGCAACATGCACACATAGCCTGTATTTTAGGACTCTTTACTGTTGTGAAGAACCACTTCACATGGGTCCAGATAAAGAAGCATAATATGGTTTGCTATATCCTATGAATAACTGACATCTTGTGTCTACTTCATCCTCATTGTCACATCTTCCAAGTCTCCAGCAAGAGGCACCGTGGAATCACTAGCCAGCTCCAGACTGGGCCAAACATGAGTAGGCTCTGCCAAGCTTCCACTTCATCTCATCACCCTGTTTGGGGATGTTTTTAGCTGTGCATATTGTTCCATTGTTTTTATTTACTCTTATAAACATGAGTGTCCATCCACTGTTAGAGAGACAGAATAATTATATGTCTATCCAAAACTGCTAAATGCCCTGGAATGTCTTCTAGCTGTTCCTTTACAACATGGTTAACCCCACTCATTGTCATTTCTTCACAGTCTTCAGGGAGGTTTTTACTCATGTTTATGCCATAAGCTCATCTCCTTGATCTCCATGTGATACCAGGCACACATCCACACTCCACCTAGCTTTTAGCTTCATCTTCTTGCTTTTGCTTAACAGAATGTTCAGTCCCACTCTATGAAGATATGCTGCCCGTACTCCTGTAGCTTAGTTACCAATGCACATAACTTTTCTCTGGTGTTACATTGTTGTATATAATTTATGACATTGAACTATAACAAATATTTCTTTTCCTTTTCTCTAAAGTGAACTTATCACTCATGGAAGATTGTAGTATGAGAAACATAAGTCTTCTGTTGCTCTCCATTAGCGCTACAGAGCAAACAGCAGCTTCCAGCGTGCCTCAGTCCCGCCAGGGCATAGCTATCTCTAGAGCTGAAAGCGTAGTAAGCGTCTCCATGGCCCATTCAATGTTTACTGGAGACTACCAACAGCAATGCCAATGGCACAGAAGGTGAGGATGTGGAGACTTGTTCTCGAGGAAGTAAACTGAGAATATGTCTAGACAGCAACTAAACACACACCGCTGGCCCGGACACAGTGCCAGCTAATTTGGGCATGTGCTGTGGGCATGGGTGGTGGGTGAAGCTTCATCTCATGCGGGAGGCTAACTCCCTATCGCACCTCTTCTGCCCACAGCTCCGCCTGTACTCCACCCCCGCTCCGCCCCAGGTCCTGCCCCTGCTCCCGCAAGACACCCACCACCTGCCACATCGCTCCTCTCCTCCAGCCCCCCTCCCACCGCATCCCTCCTCTCCAGCAGCCCCCCGCCCCTGCGAGGCCCTCCCCACCTGCTGCATCCCTCCTCTCCTCCAGATCCCCTCCCCACCTGCCACTCCTCATATCCCTCCTTCTTCTGCAAGGCTCCCACTGCCTGCAGGGAAGCAGCGGGCAGGGGCGGCCTCATGGGGGTGGACAAGACGAGGGATGCAGCAAGCGGCGCAGGTAGATTGGAGGAGAGGAGGGACTCAGACAGGTAGCAGCAGGCAGTGGGGACCTCGGAGGAGGGATGGAGCAGGGATGGGAAGAGGCAGACCCCAGGTGGGGCCATCATGGCCCAGGCATCCAGCGACAGGTCAGCAGCAACTACCCGCAGGGCTGTTTCATTGCTGTGTAGACATATCCTTTGACGCTAATTGCTTGCAGGCCACCAAACAGCTATCAGGTGGTAGTAATTACAGATGATCCCACATTGCAAAATTTGGATCCTGATTTCAAACATCCTGAAGTTTCATGGGTATTTGGGTCTGGGAATGTCTCTGGTAACAAATTTCAGTCAATGCCAACCTCAGCTGGATATGAAGCAGTGACTGCTGTATAAGGTGATATGCTCTATAGCCCAACTCACTGCCAGACTCCTGAGCTATCTAACATTCCCTTCTAACAAGAGTCTTTAGGGGGAAAAAGTTTCATTCTCATCTGAGATAAATTGGAAGTGAGTGGCTGAGGATCCAACTAATCTGTTTTAAAATAGGGCAGAAAATGCTAAGAAAAGTGAAAAGACACACTCTGGGATATATTTAAAAACAAAGATTCTTATTGTAGGAACACTAGATATTTATGTATTGTATGATTGTGGTTCTTCCTTTACCAAGGAAGGCTAAGATGGTTGGGGCATGTCAGTAGGAGGACTCCCACTGCTGCCACTGTAATTATTACTAAACAGGATGCCGGCTGGAACAGAAGGGCAGATGGACCCAGAAAGGGGTGGCCTGACAAACATGAACAAGAATGTAACCAAAGCCAGCCTGACCACCAAGAGAACACAGGAAGCTATATCATCTGCTGTTTGAGAGCCACATCCTCCCAGGCACATCCATCATCTCTGTCTGAATGCAGGAAACACTTCTTAAAAATGATTTCAAAAATAAAGATTTGCCACTCTCTTATAAAGAGCTTCTGTTAGACCAGGTGCTTCACTGACAGGAGTTTAGAAAAGGTCTGCAAAGCTGATTATTTGTATTGCATCATGAATCAGGGCCCCACTGTGCAAGGCTCTGTACAAACACAGACCAAAAAAAAGGTCTCTCTCGCAAAGCAGGTTGTTTGTACAATGACTTCACCGCACGTTAGGCGGTGGGGCCTGTTGTCTGGCTTGTTAAACAAGGTGTGTGTGTCCCTTTAAGGGCTAGAGAGCCAGGAAGTGACTTTCTGCTGTAGCTGCAGACCAGGTCAGCATGGGAATGTTGATCCATCCCCCCACCTGTGGAAGGGGGGTGGCAGGAAGCCGATATACGTCCATGCCAGCGCAGGAAAAGCCCTCTTTTACCTGGACCAGGAAGAGCAGCACCCACTCTCCCACCCATGAAATACCAGGTTTTTGTCAGGATTCCCTGCCCACCGCAGTCAGCTGTTTTGTGGCATGCAGGAGGCTGGGGGGGTGAAGGGGGAAGAGCAAGGATCCGGCGTGCTCGGGGGAGAGGGCGGAACAGGGCGGGAAGACGTGGGTTAGGGGTGTGGCCTTGGGGGAAGGCATGGAGTGGGGGCGGGGCCTGGGGCAGAACCGGGGTCGAGCACCCCCCGGCACAATGGAAAGTCAGCGCCTGTGTGTGTAAGAATAAAGTTGCAGCCTAATTAAACCACATCCAGTATCTCCTGTCCTCCTTCCAGCACAGCCAGACAATAAGCCCAGCACTCTTCTTTGTTTGTTTTCAGATGCCTTTGATATTCTTCATGTTCCTTGTTCCCTCCTCCCAACACCAAGGCCAATGCACTCTTATTCATCCTTGAACATACTGACAATTACCATGTGAATCTGGGGTGTGGGGCAGGGAAAAGGGGGATACCAGATACCACCGTGATAGACACAGAATAAGAACCTAAAAGAACCAAAGAGTTTTACACTCACTTGGCACCTGTCACGGAGTATTGGGGGACTCAGGGCCCTGCACCCCCGGCTTCCTGCGATTCACCATGACTCTCAGCCAGCCAGTAAAGCAGAAGGTTTATTTGGATGACAGGAATACAGTCCAAGACAGGTCTTGCAGGCACAGACAACAGGGCCCCCCCTCAGTTAGGTCCAGCTTGGGGTCCCAGGAATCCCAGCCCACCCCCCTTTGGGGGGTCAGAGCCATCTCTGCCTCCCAGCCATCTCTCCAGCCCGCTTCCAGCACTCTGCCTTCAGCGACCCCTCCCACCGCCTTTGTTCAGTTTCCCGGGCCAAGGTGTCACCTGGCCTCCAACCCCTTCCTGGGTTCTCATGTTACACGCTCAGGTATTCGCCTTCGGGCAGACTCCCATCCCCCAATGCAGACTATCCTAGCCACACTCCCCTGTCAGCATTCCCAGACCACAGTAAGAACAGTCCAAGTTCTTCATGTTCCTTGTTCCCTCCTCCCAACACCAAGGCCAATGCACTCTTATTCATCCCTGAACATACTGACAATTACCATGTGAATCTGGAGTGTGGGGCAGGGAAGATGGGGATACCAGATACCACCGTGATAGACACAGAATAAGAAGCTAAAAGAACCAAAGAGTTTTACACTCACTTGGCACCAATGTTAAATGACTGCACAAGATGCAGGGCACGGGTGAGTCGATCCCGTTGTATTTAAATGGAGATGTGTTAATGGGAGCGTTTATGAAAGCTGAGCTCTCATGAAGATGGGGACTTTCAGGAAGATTTTCCAGGAAGGTCTGAAAGACTTTGGGCCTGGTTCTCTTTTACTTGAAGACTATTTTACATAGTTGTAGCAGTGCAAAGGAGCCTTTTAAAGGAGCGTAAGTAGAATGTACAGTGTAAATATGCCAGAATGGTGTAAAGTGTCCTTGGCATAAATGAGAATCAGGCCTTCCAACTGTACAAATTTGCTGCTGTAACTGTGTTTGGCAAAGGATCAAAGAAATCCTATGGACACAAAATGATGCTATCAGCTATATTTGGGCTACCAATTATTAGAAAACGGTGCTGGAACCTCCACATCAGGGATCAGCAACCTTTGGCACGCGGCTTGCCAGGGTAAGCCCTCGGCAGGCCAGGCCAGTTTGTTTCCATGCTGCGTCCACAGGTTCGGCCGACCGCAGCTCCTACTGGCCGCAGTTTGTAGCTCCAGGCCAATGGGGGCTGCGGGATATGCTGGCCGCCACTTCCCACCATCCCCACTGGCTTGGAGCAGCGAACCGCGGCCAGTGGGAGCTGTGATCGGCCGAACCTGCGGATGCGGCAGGTAAACAAACCAGCTCAGCCCGCCAGGGGGCTTACCCTGGCGAGCCGCATGCCAAAGGTTGCCAAGCTCTGGTCTACATCTTATGAGATGTACTATGGAGATGTTCAATGTGGAAGCAAAATAATACAGGTTCTTGTGAGTTTTACATACAGACACAACTGCAGTCATGTCACTGCTCTAGTCTAGTATGCATTCATGGACGCAAACACATAGACACAGCCCACGTGCACCGACTGATTGTGTCACAGGTACACAGATGTTCCCCCTATTGAAAAACAATGAGGAAAATTCTCTGCTGTTATAACTCTGTTGAAGCCATTGCAGTTGCACCAGCAGAGAATTTGGCCCAATATATACAAGCATTTCTGTACCTTCTGGTTGCCAAGAAGAAACATGTACTACGCATGCCCATGCAGCATCTACCTGTTGAATAACAACCCTACTTCCTGCAACACCTAAGTTTTAACTTGAGTCTCTCCTCTTAGTACTGACAGGTCCAACCTCACTTAGCTTATGAGAGCTCACGGCGTCTGGTGGTATGGCTGCACTCTGACCACTTGTATAGCTATGCATTCGGATTACAGTGAACTCACACACAGATATACTGCATTTGGAAAAGTGCTCCCAGTCTCATGAACACACTGAGTTTTACTTTCCTCACACAATAAAGGTCTCTCCGGAGACACTAGGTAATGCAAACGATCCCTCCAAGGCATTCAGATATTAGTCCAGTTTTGAAGGATAACTTTTCTCACCAAACTCAACAGCCTAATGCTCCTTGTAAGAAAGGGAAAGAGCCCTTCCAATGTCTCTCTGTCCTTCAGACACACACACACACACACACACACACACACACACACACACACTTATATATATATATATATACACACACACACACACACACGGCTCAGTAGTTCAGGATCTTACTCTAGTAGAGCTCCTACTAACTCCAGTTAGCCTTTCTCCTGAGAAAAGGCTGCAAGATTGGCCCCAACAGTGTGTAAATATGTAGATTCACTTTCAAAACAGTTACCTCGTCTTGGTCACTGGGAACATTTAGCCTAGCAGACCTTTTAACCTGTGTAGCATTACAATATGCAGTAAAACATTATCCAGCTTGTTGGATACCATATAGCCTGTTACTATTTTCTTGAATGATCATTATTTCCTCTGTTTCATTATAAAAACAAATACTTTCACCAAGAACAAACTAACTCTACAACAATAGAGAGCCGAGAATTACATCCAAGCACCAGCTATCCTCTTGATGTAATAAATACTGTACCAACATGATAAGAACACATTTTGCCCATTTCATTTGAGACACTCAGGGCACTTTTCTCAACACTAATTAATTATATCTGACAACATTCATGTGATTCTGGTAACTATCATCCATAGATATTATGGTGTGAGCACTGTAGAAAATGCAAAATAAATTAGGTTAGACGATTTCCATTTAACAGGTAGGGAAACTGAGACCCAGAGAAATTAAATGATTTGATCAAAGTCATGCAGCATGTCAGTGACAGAGCAGAGGACAGAACCCAGGAGTCCTGCCTCCAACTCCTCTGCTCTCACCTCTATAATTCCAACAAGCAGAGGAATTTCATGTTCATTAAAAGAATCATAGAATATCAGGGTTGGAAGGGACCTCAGGAGGTCATCTAGTTCAACCCCCTGCTCAAAGCAGGCCCAATCCCCAGACAGATTTTTGCCCCAGATCCCTAAATGGCCCCCTCAAGGATTGAACTCACAACCCTGGGTTTAGCAGGCCAATGCTCAAGTCTTACAAACTTCAAATAGGTATTCAAAAAATCCTTTAAATCCTGAACAATCTGAACTCTAACAGTCTCATACGGTGGCTTGCTTAACATTAGGCCACTTAAACACAATATTGTGTTGTGTTGCCTTCAGAGTAAGCGAACATCCCAGAGTATTTCTGGGAGTGTCACTTACTAGATCTATTATTTGTAGTGCTTAGGACCCCAAGTCATGGACAAGGAGCTCCCTGTGCGAGGCACTTTACAAACATCTGCCCAGGTTCTTATATTGAGAGCCATCACCAAAGTATCCATGTGACAGGCTCATCACAGAAAGCCACTATGCAATACAAGGAAGAGGTAATTCCATCCAGGGAAGAATGCTAGGTACATCATCTCCTTCATGCATGATCAGGGAATAAGAATGATTCACCACAGGATGACATGAATCCATAATGCCAAGACACAAGTGAACCGAAAATATGATTGTGTAAATAAAGAGAGGACACAACCGAGTGCCTGCCAAGTGCAGCAATAACCGATTCCATTGCTAGTGAGGGCGGGAGCATGGAAGGACAGAGGACTTTTATTGCTGAGGAACGTGAATTTGTAACCTCAGAGAGCACTCTTGTTCTGTTTCTGCCCTCCCAAGAGGAAACAGTGGGAAGCAGAGTAGTAACAGAGGCAGAGGCTGGCACTGACAAGTGCCGAAAACACAGATCACTCCCCTTTTATACACAGCCAACAAAGAGCTGTGATTGCAAAGGAAAGAGTAGGATGGCTGCCCCACAGCCCCCTTTTCCAGCTCAGCAAACATCCCACATTGGAGCAGTTTACCCTCCATTTCTCACTGTCGTGGGTGTCTGCTTCAAAGATGGTGTTTCTAAGCTGAATTGATTGCACATCTCTCTCTCACTTAACCACATTTAACTCCTTCTCCTTGCAGATACACTGCAACCCTCCTCTAGAAAAGACAGTTTCTTCCCAGCACCATTTCACTCTCAGCCGAGATCCTCCAGGGGATGGGACATCCAGTCTATTTCATACACCCTAGGGAGGAGCAAATCCCTTTTGTCTAGTTTCAGACTTACACAGAGATGGTGACTTGAACTCATGTGCGTCATTGGGTTGGTGTTGGGCTTAGGAGGAAGTATGTGGAAAAAAGGAGCAAACAGAAGACAATACTATGAAGAAATCAGAGCAGAGTGAAACAAGCACTGTGCCAGCAGGAGGTGCTTGGATGATAGCTGCCGTTGAGGCCAATACGCCAGAGTTGAACCAAAGGGCCGCCAGGGCGAAGAGCATGAACTGTTACAGAATAAGCCACAGCTCTGTGCTTGGGAACCTTGGCCATCCACTGGCGAGTGTGTCACCCTTGCACAGGGTGTTTAACACACACATTTTGGCTAGCAGGTGTGGGCCGAAGCCTTTGGGCGGGATCTGAGCAAGGAGAGCCCTGCTGATGGGCATATGCACCCACAGCCTCAGTGCAAAAAACAGCAAGCACACATTTGCATAAAGTTAACTTTATGGGAATTAAATAAACCTGCAAACCTGCTTAGAGCTGGGAAGACAGAAACACACACAAAAATACACTGAAGACTAAGGGAGAGAAAGGAGGAGAGAGAGAAAGGGGGCCGGAGCAAGACCCCAGTATTCAGTTCTCTTTTCCCACTGGCATTTCAGTTTAAACCTCAGCAGGCAGACTGCAAAAATGCGGAGGGGAGCGGGCAGAGGGGGAAGCAACTTAAACAGACCACATTTGAGTGAGCGGCTTTGCAACCTAGCACATGGGGTCACAACACCACTCAAATTTGGCCTGACTGCCCCTCTATCATGCCAGTCGGGAAGAGGCTCTGCTGTTACGCCTGCCCCTCTCCCCTCTCCACCTCACCCCCCCCCCCCGCAGTTCCACCCCTGCCAAGTTCAGGTTCTCACAAATGGGGGGCATGGCCCAGTTTAAAAAATGGAGGTCAATGGCCCTTCGCATGCCCCCTCTCCCCTGTATCCAGCACCTATATCCCCACAACATTTGGTGTTAAGCCCCATCCCCGCCATGATATGGCATTTTAAAAGTGTTCCACTTGGTGCCCCCCTCACTTCAGACACCAGAAGGAGTAGCAGCTGAAGCCTCCTCTTCCCCCACCCCATGGAGGCCAGAGGAATGTCTGAGAGAGGGGTCACTGCTGGAACAGCAGCTGCCGCAGGTGCTGAATCCACGCTGTCACTCAACGCTTGCCACAGCACTGATTGGCTGACCTTTTCCAGGAGGTGGGGGAAAAAGGGATGGCTAGCCAGTCAGGCAGGGATTTCTCCACAGGCTAATGGATCGCCCCCAGACTTGGCAGGGCTGGGTCAGGCATCTGGGAAAGGCTCCGGAGGGGCCAGCTCAGGAGTGCCTGGCATGCGGGAGCCTCCTGCCCCAAGTGATGCCAGGGATGTAGGCTGGAGGAGCCTTGGCTTGTTGACTTGGAGTCCTCCTACTGGCTGTGGGGCTGGGGGCCCATGGAGAAGGGCTAGGACCAAACAGCAAAACACCAGGTTCTGCTGGTGTCACACATCATGGAGGGGCAGCTGTATCTCCTGGTGCAGAAAGCACAGCTTCTGGATCCCAGAAACCCTAGCCATCCCCTGGGAGAAATTCTGCTTCCCTCTACCTGCATGGCTGGGGGACAAGGGCTGGGCTGTTGGTGGCTGGGGTTACCCTGGCTGGCCTGTTGTCCCCAAGTCCTGCTGCTGCTGCGATGCCAGCTGCAGAGGCTGTATCTCGGAAGTTTCAGTGGTGGCTCTAGGTCAGACCTAGACTGGAGACTGCAATTTTCATAGCTGCTGATGAGCTAATTTAATTATTTGTGGGTACTTTTGAAAATGCCCCCAAGGCCTCCACTGCGCCAGCCCTTTCTGAAGTTCTGCTGCAAATGTCCTTTGCGTGTGCAGCTGCCCTGGCTTGAATCTTTCCAGAAGATGAGCACATTACTCTGTTGCTGCGAGTAGAGCACAGAACTGGGATGAAGGGTTTTCTTTTTATTTTAAATTTTATTGTTTCTTCTTTCTGAGCATGGCAACTCTCCTGGTGTCCCAGGGACAGGACCATCAGTAAAAAGACCTCACTTTGCAATGAAATAGCTGCTGCAAGCATTCAGCTCAGACACAGGGACTGGGGGGCCTGATCTTGCAGTGTGCTGAGAGTCCTTAACTAACTCCCCCTGGGAGCGGAGGATGTTCAGCAGCACCTTGCAAGATCAGGCTGTAAAGTAGGAAATTTCAGTCTGTAATTTCCCTCTAGCTGACTCAGCTGAAAACTGCATCTCTTGACGGATTAACCCAAGGGAACGATCACCCAGCGGAGCAGACCCGGCACAGCCAATGTCAGTGAGTGCTTTTTGCTTAGGACGGGCCAGTGAATCCCAGACTAAAGTTTCTTGCCTTAACAGATTCCTATTATATCAGAAGTGTACATTTTAATTTAAAAATGTAATATTAAATACATCTCAGCTACGTGTCTGGTCACAGCAATATTCAGATTTGTGTGCTCAGCCAATGGGTGCAGCTTTCTATTAAGAGGTACAGTGCAAAGAGGCACTGAGAATTATATGGCCATGTCTCCATCATTCGCACTTGGTTCCCCACAGAAATTTTTGGCTCACTGAACAATGCTTAACGCAGGCCTCTTTTATTGTGGTTTTGGCTAGTTGGGATCAGGCTACCTGCTACTGCATTATTTTTCTCATTGTTTATGTAGTGTTTCACGGTCATGTGGGAAGGCAGGTCCTTGTCCCTAGGATGTGACAGCCTAGAGGTCTGATCCCATAAATGCTTACTACAAGGCATAGTGCCACTAACATGAGTGGCTCCATAGGCGTTTGGAGGTCACTGAGAAACATAACAGTGATGCTCGCATTGGGCCAATCATGTCCTTCCATTCCTTCCCTCAAAATAATTAAATTTTCATAACCAATTGTTCTGTCTTAACTAGAGATGGATCCAAACATCTATGGGGAAGTTCAAGACAGGGTCAGAATTTAGGGGTCTCACATTCTACAGTGTCATGTGAAGAAATTATATATCCTCCCATGATCCAACCCAGTAACATTCTGGAGTTGTCTGTATACAGAAAGCACTGGCCACAACATTGCAGTGGTGTCCACTAGGGAGCTGTGCTCACCCAGTTTCTTCAGCATCATAAAAAAATGGTTTCCTGTTCATTTGATTTCCTCCTGTCACCCACCTGATTCCATTGTGGATAATCCTATAAGTAGGTGCGTTGGAGGGATGCAAGTTCTGCAGGAGATCTCTATCCTTTCTCTGGTCAGGAATGGTAGACACGTGAATTACATGCAGAGGAGCTTTTTGCTGTCCATTACTAAGTATTGGCCTTAGAAACTAGTGTGATCTTCACTCAGGTTCCAGAACACCTACTTCTAAATTATTGAAACACGATGCTTCTCTTCTTCCTTCAGCTGCAGCAGGAGGTAGAGTTGTTTGATACAATACAAGATCATCTCCTTTTATATATTTGCTTTAGCTATATTTTATACAACCCTGTTCATGTAATAGATCCCACAGCAGAAGTGAACGGGAGAAACGGCAGAAAACACAAACACGCTATGCCAGTCACTTGCTCTTCAAAAATGGAGATAACAACTGTGTTTCTTGAGTAACACAATTCAAGGGCACCACAGCTAAAGGCTCCAGTTCAAAAGCTGCATCCCCAGTTACTGGGAGTTTCTTAAAGCAAAGCATTCCCTGACAGTGAATTACACAACTGTGGGTTTTATTGCTGCTTGGGTAGCCTGACTATACTGACTAAAGTCCCATCCCAGCATTCACTGCACTAAGTGAAAAAACCTGGCTCCTGTTTGGTTACTCTAAAGTCCTGATTAATAACTGGGAGTTGATGTATCCAGAGCATTACATCTAGAAGTCACCAAATGGGCTAGATAATTTCAGAGCTTTAAACAAGAATATAAAGAAGCCTGGAGATCAGTGGGAAACACAAAACTAATGCCTTGATCGAGAGCTATAATAAATTAGTTCCAGTTATCACTCTAAAGTCTTTCTTGTACAGGGGATTCAGTTTCCCTTGAAAACAAAGAACAAGTCCCTATGTGAGGTATTAGTGAATCTTGTTTTCACTGCCCAGTATGAACATGTAGACACACAATTTTTTTTCTGTTCACATTTTTGTCTGATGACTTGCATGACAAGCCTAGTAGAAGCTTAAACAAATAACCCAAAACACACAAAATGTAAGACTGTTTTACATTAACTCCTAGAGCACTTTGCTGTCTGTAGGAAGAAATTATAATAAAATGTTAGAACAAAAATAAGCCATGTATGGAAAGAAAAAAAAACACCCTCTTAAAAATGGCTCAGTACTATCGAGCCCCCAAATACTGTATCATTGGGCATGGAGCTTTCATGCTCCCGGATTTGGGCAATGCGGCTTTTGATTTGTGTGCCTATTTTACACAGTTGCACATGTCACTGACTTGATGTGCAGAAGTTACTGACTTGCAAAAAACCCTCACCCTTTAAGAGAATTTTTCTGGCATGTGGAAGCCCATATTTGGACGCAGCCCATATTTATGCTCTTGGGAAGCTTTTACCCTGGTCATATAATATTGGAACCAAAATCAGCTCTTGGGACCAGGATAAAAGGTTTTGCTATGAAAGACTCATATGCCTGCTGACATTCCATCCTTGAGTTGGAGCTAATCACTTGAGAGGTGCTTAGAGGTTATTTTGGAGCCTATGTGAAGGACAGAAAGCCCTGTAGGTTTTGACATGTTGAATCCTTCTTGCTTATCCTCAGAGATTAAGCATTTTTTATTCTTATACATGTTATGGTATTAGAAATGCATGTGATAGATTGCAGAGAAAGGGCTGGGGTTTTTATAGCTCTGTGAATTTCATCTGGGGGAAAGTGGACTGACTGTCCAGGACAGTAGCAATAAATGCTGCTGAATGACGTTGTGCTTAAGGCTCTAGACTGGGATTCAGGATATCTCAGTTCTGCTTTTGCCTCCTCCGAGGTAGACTTGCTATATGACTTTGGGCAGGTCAGTCTCGATGTGCCTCAGTTCCTTATCTGTAGAATGGACTTAATAGTACTGCCCTACCTCACAGGGGTGTTTGTGAGGTGTTCAGAACTAATGGCAATGGAGGCCATTTGGGTACTCTAGACAGCATTACAACAATGAAAGGTAAGGAGATTTGACTTGCCCTACACCACATCAGGCCCCTCCTCACCTGGCAGGACCATCTTTAGTTGAGGCTCATAAATTTTAAATGTTTATATTACAGTAGCAGCCAAAGGCCACATTCAGTATCAGGGCCCAAACTGCTGAATGAGGTACACATGCAGAGACAATCCCTGTCCTCGATACCTTACAATCTAAGAGTCCATAAATAGTACCCCTTAGTCAGTGTGATACTCCCGAATTAGCTAGGTTGGAACAATCCTCTTTAAAAACAATTTGGGAAAGAGGAAGGGAAGAAAGAGAGAGAACGAACACACACCACCAGGACTCAAAGCCCGAGAGAGGATTTTCTGGAGAAAGATTTTTCTTGGCAACATCTGATCAATATTTTGCTTCCTGGCTCATCTAGGGAAAGCCTCCCCTGAGGGACACTTCAGGCTTCCGGGATTGTGCATCCTATTTCATTTCCTGCCTTCAAGCTTTGCAGGACTCCAGTCTTGTCAGCACAGCACAGAGTTTATCCACAGAGACACACTTTAAAAAACTATATTGTAACAAGGAAAGCAAATAATTTGAACTGTTTTACATCAGGATTTCCCCTCCTGCTGTGTTAATTATAACCTTCCTGGGGAGGGGGGGGGGGTGTCACGGGCTCTTGGTTGACTCGCAACTCCAATGGAGTCTGGAAATAAGTGATGAAAATTAAACAACACAATCTCTATTACAGGCCTATATAGACGGCTCCTTAACAGGGAAAAGTTCTGTATTGCAAATATAACCTTTACAATTCTGATTGTGCACTGCAGCTGCCAGAAAGAAATACCAGCAGGAATGGAAAAATGTTTCCATTTATTTTACTAGGCCTTGTGCCACTAAACCTGGAATTGGGATGGGGGGAGTCCATCGTGGAAATAATAGGTGTTTTGACAATTCACTTGATCAACAAACTCACTTTGTAGCTGCTTTTATAAGACACTATAAATGCCATTTGCACCCAAACCAGTAAAGCGCTGGGCAACCCAAAGGGTTAATTCAAATCAGTTTAAAGAGTGGAAATTGGCCCCCACTCTGCAATGCAGAAACTAAAAACTGAACTTTAGACCACTTCCTCTACCTAGAAACAAGGCATGGAGGAATTTCCACAAATCCCAAGGCTGTCATGACTTCCACTTCTAGACTTGGAAAAAGAAATACCAGGACATTCCTTTGTTGTTCCAGCTCACTCACTGTTTGATCTGTTTTTCTTCAGCTGAGCCAATTAAAGGATCCTGGTTTGCCCAGGAAAAAGCCTAAATCAGTAACAAACAGCAAGCTTTCTTCTCCGATTTTAATGAATTGTTCTTTGAGCTGAATCCAAACCTGATGCCTTGCTTTGGTCCGCGTGGCTTAATGCTTAAACCAGTGGGTCTCAAACGTTTTTTTACTGGTGACCCCTTTTTACACAGCAAGCTTCTGATTGCGACCCCTCTAATAAATTAAACACACTTTTTAATATATTTAACACCATTGTGAATCCTGGAGGCCAGCAGGGTTTGACAGCTCACGACCCCCGAAGCGTCCCGACCCCCAGTTTGAGAACCTCTGGCTTAAACCATACTGTGGCCAGAAAAAGAAAGGGTTACAGGCATTTCTGCTACTTGCTCACTCTATCAAAAGAAACATTATATTGCTGTATTTATTAAATTGTGTCTCTTTTAGATTACTTCTCCTCCTGCTTTTGTTCATGTAACAATGGGACTACATCAACTGCTAACATGGAGAAGCAATATTAGGAAAGCATTTACTGGTCCTTAACTGTCTTCATTGTGGTAAGTGTTTTGTCCAGAGTATCAATCTCTCCTTCCCATCTGTTGTTTCCCTCTCTTCTCTGCAAATGCTACTTGGTTGTCTGGTCCTTCTCTCCCATTGCATCTCTCTTCCTGATGTTTGGTTCCCTCTTCCCTTTGCATCTCTGGGCATATTGCCTGGATCCTTTACTTGTTCCTCCCCTATATAATCCTCTCCCATTGGCAGCTAACAGCTCCATTCCCACCAGTGGCTGTGGTCCCAGAGTACAGTTCCCATTTCCTCCCATGTTGCGGTGACCCCTAAGCTCCTCCTCCTCTCCAGCTACTTTTACAGGCTTCCGGGTTATTCTTTGCAATTAAGAACCTGGAGGAGGCCTGAAGAAGCAGATGGAAACAAGGAGGAGAGCCAGCATCATGTGACCAGCCAGCAGACCACCTGCAACTTCTCTGCAGACTAGTTTTGAAACCGCTTGTCTAGTGTATAGAATCTGCTAATCAAGGCCTGTTAATTCTGCCAGGGTCAAGCATGCTAGCAGTCCTTGATCAGCCAGCTAAGTATATCAGATCTCTAGCACAGTGTATCCATGCAATGCTAGTTTCCATGAGGGTCCATCTTTTCCATTTCTTCCCTTAATTCTGATTGAACTCTGGAAGGAAAAAGTCCCATTCCTTGGACTTACAAAAAATCCCATTGCTGTTAAATTACAAGATTTAAATAAATAATATTCGCTTGTAAAGTCTCAAATAGCCACCAATGTGTTGCAGTATTTTTATATCCAACAAGGAAACCCCAGTACAGAGAGATTAAGTGACTGCCCCAGGTTGCACAGCCAGTGAGTTAGAAGTAATTAGAAATCATAGTAAACAAAAATCATTCATTCAGAAGCATAATCACAAACAATACAATAGGGAATAAATGACTTCAAGTCTAAGGAAACATCCATACTTCAGGCAGGCAGGAGAAAGACATGAACCTTGAAGTTGATGGAGGACTATGTTCTTGTTGTTCAACTGAAGTAATTACTGTAATTTCCTACATATAGGGGGAAATCAAAAGGGGAAGTGGGTGTTGTTTGTGTCATCAGCACTGACTCAGTGCCCCATTTGACATTAGCGGGGGCTGTTCTGTGGAAGCTGCCACCTTTTAGAGGAGATATATCCAAATTATATATTATTAAAATAGTACGATATGAGAAATCCTAACCACTTTTGGTTATTAAAGATCTTACTGACTGCACTACTCATAGGCATAGCTGTGTTCACTTCAGTGTCCTTACCAGAATTCCAGTTCATATTTGCCTACCTAATATCCTATTACGTTTGAAGTCACATAAGTGTCTAAACTGTTGTGTGGTCTTGCTGTGCGCTGTCAAACAGCTGCTGTGTGCCACTGTAGAGGTAATTTCATTTCAGCAGTTGAAGTGATCCGACTATAACCCATACTGATGTAATAAGGATGTTATGAGCCTTAATTAGCTCATGTTTATAGAGTGCTTTTAGATTCCTGGAAGATAGATACTACAGACAGGGGAAAGTATAATCATTATTATTAATAAACATCCTCCAGCTCGTGCAAGTTGAAACCTGACTGCTGCATCCATTTAATTCCAGCTGTGCTTTAAAAATCTGCTGGTCCTGAGTACGGTTCAACCCTGGGAACTGACACCAAGAGCTTCTGTGATGGGTCTCACTCACCACTAGGGCAGCTCCTCCTGACTGCTCTGGAGATTAGCTCCTTCCAGGTCTACCATCCCCTTCTGTCAGTCATTCGTGTGCCGGGCCATCTTTCTCTCTCTATGATTCAGGATACTCTCTTCATGGCTTGGACCTCCAGTCAGGTCACTGTGTGTTTTCCCCTTCCCGGGGTTTATCAAAGTCTCTCCATCCAAAATGACAGTCTTCTCCCTCACTGCCCTGACTGTGCCACTTCCCCAGTGGCTGGTAGAAGAACCAGGGCTGCCCTCTCTTCCGGGTTCCAACTCAGGGGCCCTCTAATTAGCAGCCATGGTCTGCAGTGTCCTACTTTGTTGCCATTTCACTGAGCCTTTGCCATCTCTCCCTCTCTCAGGCTTTCACTCCACCACTGTTCTGGATAAATCCTTCCTTCAGGGCCTGGATCCCAGAGTTTCTGCTCTGCCCCTAGGTTTCCTTCCTCTCCTCTCTGACATCCAGAGAGTGGCTGCAGGCTCCCTCACCACTGCCCACTTCCTAGCTCTTTAATAGCTTGGCCTGTTCCTTCTCAGCTTGGTTTCATTATCATTCAGGGGGTTACTTAGGTCACAGCTGAGGGGAATTAGGTGGCCTATCTGGTTAATCAGCTCCTTCTCAGCCTCACCAACATCATCAAGGCTAGTGTAAGGTGAACATCCCATCACGGCCTTTTAGATTATTTTAATGGCATCTATGGGGTGGCAGGGAGGAGGCTGATCTCCTGGACCTCTGGGTCCTGGACTACCCAGGTCCCTAGGGCTCATCACCATGGCTTGAACCCAGAAGCAAACAGGAAGCCAGGAGTGCAGGTGTAATGTGTTTACAGGCGCTTGTCCCATTCAGTTGTTGGGCAACTGTTCTCAACTAGCTGGAGTCTCCAGGTAGGCAACAATACGACGGGATCCCTGGGGTGCAGCCTGAGACTGCTGTGCCCCTTTAACTCTACAGCCTGGGCTGTCTCGCACAATGCTTTGCTAGTGACAACCAGCAAAGTCCTCCAAGCACTGTGATCACTCAACACAACAGCACGTGGCACTCCCCACCCAGATCGATTGCATGAATGCTCCCAGAACCACTCAGGAATCACACAGAAAAAGGCACCAGCCAAAGGCACCAGCCAAATCCCCCCAGCTCCCTCCCAGCCTTGTACCTCACGAATATATGAGCAGTGCAAATTTATTAATTGGTTCGCCACTTCATCAATGGAAAGTGGATATACACCAGACTTTGTAAACCTGAGCAAACTCCCTTGCCAAACACTTCAGGCAAACTCACTGGTAAAGATAAACAGTTAAACACATTTATGGACTACAAAAGATAGATTTTAAGTGATTATAAGTGATAAGCAAAAAGTCGGAGTGGTTACCAAAATAAAATAAAATATAAGCACACAGTCTAAACTCTCAACCCTATTAGACTGGGTAACATCTAAATTAAGCAGTTTTTCTCACCCCACTGGACATTACATTTCATAGTACACATGTTTCACCCTTGAAACTTGGGCCAGTCCCCTCTGTTGGAGTCTTCAATCTTTGAGTGTCCTTGTTGCTTGCAGCATAAGTCGGGGAAAGGAGAAACGCAAAGCATGCGGCCCCTGTGTTCTGTTTTATACCCTTAGTCCATGTGCTTGGAGAACACAAGTCCAGGCATGTCTGGGGGGCATTGCTGAGTCCGCAGGCAAGGTTGAGCAATTCCCCTGCTGTGGCCTTCTGTAGGTGAGTCATTGAATTGTAACTCCCTTGCTGGACAATGGCTGCTGATGGGTTGTTCGACACCCACCCAGGTGTTGGTTAATTTCCTTGTTGTTGTCTCTGGGGAACTAATATCTGGCTGATTCTCTAACTTACAGCATGTTTTACTGACAACCATACAACAGAATCTCATAACTTCATATGCACTAATGATATACATATTTAGACAGAACAGTGACTTTCACCAGATCATAACCTTTCCCCTGATACCATACCTGGCATGCTTTATAGGCAAGATCACAATTATATAAAAATGAGAAATATGGGGATTACAGGGCACTCCCCCAAGGTATAGAATGTCACAAAGAAGGAGCACATTACAGTGCACTAGCCTGCAGGGGACAAAGAACAGTTATAAGACCCAGATCAGAGAGGAATGGCTGCAACCTTCTGGCTAGTTGTGGAGCGTGAAAGCTAATACATGCCACTGCTGCTACCTGACATCCCAGGAGCAGCAATGAAACCAACTGAATGGGATAATAGGGCCGTGAACCATTTTGGAGAAAGGCAGGTGTACACTCTCCACAGTTGAGGCAGAAAAACTCTACCCACTTCTATGTCTCCCTCTCCAACAGTTTTCTTTTCCATCTTACCCTGGTTGATCTGCAGCCAGCTATTTTTCATCACGATCCTCATCTCAGTCATGAGTAGGAGAGTAACGAAAGACAGTGGAATAGGAGTCCAAAGAAAAGGAGATACAGAGTTGAATACCATCTCCCTACAGATAACAGTACAGCCCAAGCAGCTCACAATCTCTCTTATTGGCTTCACATACATATTGAACCAGAGGAGTCACAAGATGGAACTACACCTCTACCCAGATATTACGCGACCCGATATAACATGAATTCGGATAGAACGCGGTAAAGCAGCACTCCGGGGGGGGGTGGGGGTGGGCTGCACGCTCCGGCAGATCAAAGCAAGTTCAATATAACGCGGTTTCACCTATAACGCGGTAAGGTTTTTTGCCTCCTGAAGAGAGCGTTATATTGGGGGTAGAGGTGTATATGTAATCCTGCATGTGAAGACCCTCAGAGATGAAACATTTCACAGTACAGCTCTCTGACAGAAAGGAGTGTAGCCAATAGAGTGACTTCCATTCAACAACGCCAGATCCTGCAGACAGGTCAACAATAACCCACATCCCAGGCTATCAATGGCTGTAGATAAGAATAAAATGTCCATGCTGATTTTATTTATCACTAGAAGCAAATCATCAACCATTGATATCAATACAATCTCCATCTTCTACCAGAACAACTAGGATTGAAGAAATCTATGGAATCCAAGTCTCAGAGGATTTTGTTAATGGATTTTTCTTCATGATTTAGTTGAAGCAATTCCTATCTGGAAAAAATAAAGATTAATTTGACTCCTTGTAAATTTTTTCAATACTGTTGTATTAGAGCTGTCTTTTTGGTAACATCTTATCATACAGGGACTCATTAACCAGAGGTTCCATGTGCTGTTTATTTTCCATTTGTCCATATGTTCCCCACAAATCCAGCCTCGCCTCCGTTTTAAGTTTATACTTAGAAACTGTAATTGCAGCAGATGAATAAAGGCATGACAGAAGACGGAAGCAACACAAGTGAAAACAAACATACCATATGTTTCAGATTCCTTCATTCCCCAAGAAGTGAGATTCTGTGAAATGCTCTAATGTTTTGATCATGTTATCCTGAGAGACATAAAAACTGTTCCAGGAAAATGCCTCCTAAGTCACTAAAGTGTGACTGGAAAACTAGTATCAAAGCAAGGGGTAGCTGGCTCCTCTTTTGACTGTCATTCAGAAATTTCAGGTCACAAAGTAGGACTGGAGTCTCTTTCAACACTGACACCACAGTTCAATCAGAACAACACTGAGCACTTACATAACACTGGATGTGCCTAATTCAACCCTGGTGCATTCAACGGAGTTAAATCAGGGATACATTTTGCTTAACATGTTCAAACCACTGCACAAACATGAACTACTTAATTCTCACAACCCCCATGGGAGGTCGCTAAGAAAGTATTATCTGCTTTATATAAAAATGGGGGAAGTAATGTTGAGAGGATGCACGTATCCAATGCCACACAGTGTGTCAGTAGCAGAGCCAGGGTTAGAACACAGGACCTGATGCCACCCATCAGACTGTGCATCTGTCATCTCCAAAGGCATTCAAGGCCAACATTTTCAAAAGTAGCCTCTGACTTTGGGTGTCACAGAATCTAGGTGCCCAACGGGGGGGGCGGGGGAGAAGGAGGGAGGGGCACATTGTGCCTGCTTTTCAGAGCTGTTCACGACCCACAGCTCCTGGTGGAAGTCAGTGGCGGATGTGGCTCCTCACCATCTCTGAAAATCAGGCACAAGGTACACATGATCCCCAGCTATGCTGAGGTCACACACACTGCAATTGACAAGAGTCAGGCAAAGATGGCTGTGACACAACTTTCATCATTCCTAAGACTGACCAGAGGCTAAATCAACCGTCTGTGTAAGTCAGAGTTCCCTGGGGACTGTTCCACCAGAATTTAATGAGCTCTGGCCCCACCTCCTGAGTATCCTAGGGACCAGTCCATCAGCTGAAGATGGTCAGAATGAATGAACTCTGACCTCACCCCTTTGGTCTCTCAGGGATTGTTCCACCAGCTCAAGATGCCCAGCATGTAGTGTGCCCTGGCCTGGCCCCCTCCCAGCCTCAGCTACACCAGTTGTACACTCCTAGAGGATTCACCTAGTAGGAGAATCCTCTGCTTCCACCTTTTCAGCTGTGTCATGCTGTGTGAGCAGCATAAAGCAGCCAGGAGGGCCCAGGATCTGACCTGACATCTTAATTCGGGCACCCAAAAACCAGAGGCCTACAAAAGTGGTAAACTCTTCTGAAAGCGTGGCTGCATATCTGTGGTTCTTCCAGTGAACACTGAAGAATCTGTGGAAATAACCCTATTTTTATAGCCAAAAAAAGAAAAAAAATTACTTCTAATTTCATATCACCACTAACGAGTATAAATGCACCGGAACAGCTGCATGCGGTATATGTTGCCAACTGCTTAATGGTTACCATATTTGCTTATGTGTGGTCATGTTCTCTATGGATAGCCATTTTTGACATATACATTCCTAATGTTCTTGGAAATGCTATGCATCAAATGCACTTCCATCATACTGCATTATCCTGATTTAGCTAGCACTTTTAATACCCAAGTGCTGGCATATGCAACACTGATGTTGTTGAGGGCAAGCCTACGCTGCAAAATTTTGTCAGCATAACTACCGTATATACTCGTTCATTAGCCCGTTTGTTTATAAGCCGACCCCCCCCAAGATGGATAGGTAAAAATAGCAATAATTGTATGACCCTCTCATAAGCTGACCCTATATTTCAGGGTTTGGGAAACTTTGGCTCCTGGCCCGTTAGAGCAAGCCGCTAGCGGGTCTGGACGTTTTGTTTACCTGGAGCGTTCACAGGCACGGAGCCCTTCAGCTCCCAGTGGCTGTGGTTTGCCGTTCCCAGCCAAAGGGAGCTGTGGGAAGTGGCGCCATGCCTGCAGACGCTCCAGGTAAACAAAATAACAATGTATTATTCAATCCAATGATTCCATAGAGCAGTGGTTCTCAAAGCCGGTCTGCCGCTTGTTCAGGGAAAGCCCCTGGCGGGCCGGGCCGGTTTGTTTACCTGCTGTGTCCACAGGTTCGGCCAATCGCAGCTCCCACTGGCCGCGGTTTGCCACTCCAGGCCAATGGGGGCTGCGGGAAGCAGCGCGGGCCGAGGGATGTGCTGGCCACCCTTCCCGCAGCCCCCATTGGCCTGAAGCGGCGAACCGTGGCCAGTGAGAGCCGCGATAGGCCGAACCTGCGAACACGGCAGGTAAACAAATCGGCCCAGCCCGCCAGGGGCTTTCCCTGAACAAGCAGCGGACCGGCTTTGAGAACCACTGCCATAGAGTTTTAAATCATCAAATTTTGGCGTAGATCCATTTATAAGCCGACCCCCGCTCTATGATGCGTCACTTTTTTACCAAAAATATTCGGCTTATGAACAAGTATATACGGTATGTTTATCAGGATTGAGGGGGAAAAAGACAACCTCACACACACCCTAACTGCCATAGCTATTGTCAGCAAAACCCTCAGTGTAGATGCAACTGTACAAACAAAAGAGTGCTTCTGTTGCTGTAGCTAGTGTCATTTGGGGAGGTGGTGTTACTATATGGCCAGCAAAACTCCTTCTTTCAACATATGCTGTGTCCTATCTCTGCTATTTGGAAAGAAGGGGGCAATGAGAGAGAACAGGATGGCATATCACTCCCTTTGCTGGAGCTGTATCTTGTCCTGGTGAGACAGCCTGGCTCCATCAATCTTGGTTAAGGAATGGGAGTCACTCTTGATCCCGTACCTCCCATGTGGGACTACTCAACATGCACCCACAAGCTTTCAAACTGGCCCAGATTCCTATGCCCAGTGGTGGTATCTAGGAAGAGTACAGTGTTTGCAGAGAGTTCAGTTTAGTATTCCACAGATCAGAGAATTCCTATTCGTGGCAGCCATTTGACATCTAAGGAGGAGCTTCTCCAAAGCTGTGCTGATGAGTGCGAGATCCCAAGGCCAGTCATGAATAGCTCCCCGCCGCAGGTGACTGGCAGTGTAAATTGCTCCCATTTTGCCTTTCTTATGAGCCTTTTAGTCATGAGCAAAGATTGATACAATATCATTTTCCCCTGAGTCACGAAGAGGGAGCCCACTCAGTGATCCCTCATTCTCATTCCTTTTAGCTGAAGACATTCTAGGACTCATCTTAAAGCCCATCAATGCTACTCCTTAGCCAGTTGGATGCCATTAAGCAACAGTTCATTCCCACAGGTTCAAAGGTGCTGCCTCTGCCACACTCCCAGCCCCTCCTGACCTGCAGAACCAGAGACCTGGAATCAAACCAGCGTCTTAGAACTTTTGAACCTTTTGAATGGAAAAAAAAACAGGTATAACCACACTAAGGAAGCATGCGTGCTTAGCCTTCTGTGACGGGTCATTCACTGCTGGTGGCGCCTCCTCCTGGCCATCCTGGGGATTTACTCTAGCCAGGTATTGCACCCTCCTCTGGTAGTGTCTCTCCTATCATTCTCTCACCGTCTGCCACTGAGGGGGCTCCCTCTTCGTGACTCAGGTCAGGTCACTATCCGTTTTTCCCCCTTCCGAGGTACAAAAGTCTCTCTAGACAAATGAGCTCAGGCAAACTTTCCGCTCACTGCCCAGCCATGCCACTCAATGGCTGGTCGGGGAACCTAGGCCTGCCTTCTACTCCGAGTTCCAGCTCAGGGGCCCTCCAGTCACCAGCCAAGGCCTGCACTGTCTTACCTTGCCGCTTTCCCCCTGAGCCATTTCTTACCTTCCTGGCTTCCCCTCCCCTCTGGGTTTGCCAGCCTCCCAACTCCTTCTTCTCTGGGAGTAACTATGGACTACCTCTGTAGTCCTGTGCACATCTCCGTTCTCCCAGGGAGTGACTGCAGCCTACTTCTCTTCTGCCCCGTTCTACTGCCAGCTACCTGGCTTTATACACGCCACGCCCCTTCCTGCCCAGCTGAGCCTCTTCTAATTAGCTCCTTGTCTCCTTCTCCAGATGCAGCCAGGGCAGTTATTGGCCCACTTAGCCACCTTAACCCCTCCAGACGTTGTGTGGGGTGGACATGCTATCACACCTTCCTATTGCCCAGGACTGTGCACTGCAGACAGGGCTCATCTGACACTTACACAAGGAAATGCGGTCTCATTCTGATTTCAGACAGGCCTGCAGGTCATGTTACCAACTCCAATCCATTTTTTATCCTAGGGCCTGCATATAGAGAGAGAGAGTGGCACTGGGTTTAACTAAAGGTGTGAATTTAAACCAGTTTAGTTAAATGGGTGAAAACCCGTGTGTGGATGCTCTTATTTCAGTTTGAGGGTGGCTTATTTCATTTTAGTGTAAGTCAATTTGGAATGGGTTTAAACTAAAACCAACATAAATAAGTGTTACTTTGAAACAGTGCTTTCCACCCGTTAAATGAAACCAGTGCAAGCTTGTGTGTAGACAAGACCTAACTTTCATCTTTCCAGCAACATGAATAGTACAAAACACCCTCTACTCGATAGGCCAGCGATGGGACACTATATGGGAAAAAATTCAAATGCTAACAATGATGCATGGCTCAAGTGGCAGAGGTGCTTCTTTTGGCATAGAGAAGATGGCATTTACATTATAATTAGCATTTTTCCCTACGGTTCAGTTTGTAACAGAGGAGATCGACTATAAGATTAATGAGAGGAAAAACTGCAGCCACGGCAAATAAGAGTGACTCATGTCTGACTGATGTTCTTAATTTCTAATCTGGAGTAGTAATTTTCTACTGGACCAGATTATAAGTATTTGCTCATGCTGTTCAGACCATAGTTCATACACCAGCCCACAGTCAGGGCACTAGAGACCATCTATGTTTGATAGCTGAATGTGCCCAGTTCATCCAAATTCTGCCTCAGCAGTACATCAGAAAACAAGCTGGAGGGAGGAAAAACCCCTGCTGGGAAATTACAAAAGCAACGGTATCATCCAAACCACCCAACAAATGCATGCTTCTAGAAACCAACTAAATGTATGAAATTAATTAAAGGGAAAAGACTAAAAGCAGACTAAATACTGGAAATCAGGAACTGGAGCCCAATTCACATCATGATCGGAAAGGGAACTTCCCAATTTGATTGCAGAAAGCAATTTACTTCAATTAGCACGGATATAAACAGAGTGATTGCTTAATAGAAGTACTGCATCTCCAAAAAAACCAAGCTGCCTTAATTGCATCCCTTCACTTGGTGTTTGCAGAACTTCAAAATGTACACTGGGGAGAGACAGGTTGTAGTAACACTTTTTCACTCAGCGAGCATTTTGGCACAAATGTGCCTATTGCAGCTTGATACCAACACAGCCATTTGGGATGTGCATCCTGTTTTCAAAATGAGACAGGCATGTGTCAGTCAGAAACACGGAGTTGACGAGGGATATAGCAGGAAGAGTTTTTCCTCCCCTTAAATTGCATAACACAATCAGTCAGATGTTTTTGTCTCTACATGGTCATTGTTTAAAATATGCATGAGGTAATTTATAGTAAATTCAAGAAGTTTGGGCCTAGAGTATGCTCCTTCCTCTAGATTGCCAGCTGGAGGGGTTTGGGTAACGAATCATACTCAGCTGATAAAAGCCATTCTGCAAAACAGGCAGTGATGTCATAGCTAAAAAAAAGTAGGTTTATGGTGTCTGATACATCCTTACACCCATTATGCTTTCCTTAGCCAAATTCCATCTATGAGTTTATACCACAGATTTTTTTGGAACTCTCTAACTTCTCAGATCTACAGACTCCGAAAGCAATGAAATTCCTCCCAATGAGTTAGGAGCTTCATCCCAAGAAAACTGTAACGAGGAAAGGAAAATGACAGTGAAATAAACACAAGTGCAAGAAATCAGGCATGAAATTGAAGAAAACACAAACAACTTATAAAAAATGGGGTACAAGAGATCGTGGGGTCAAAGCCAAGGGCAATGCCATTCCCTGGGAGTTATTTTAAGTAAAATTGCAATCCTGTCCTGAAAAGTGGCTCTTTAAAAATGGTACCACTGGATCCCAAGTTTGTATGTCTCGCTGGCTCCATGTCCAGTGTGTTCAGCCTACTACTAACTACTGACCCTGCAAACCCATTCTGGCATCTCAGAGTCAAGCTGGCATCTTTGTTACTTGTCACCGTAATAAGGAAACGAAGGTTCTGCAGACCAAATTATGGTCTCAGTGATGTCTGCAAATGAGGCCTTCACTTACCCTATGTAACCATACCGTGGGGTCATGCAGTTGCACAGGTGTCAGTGGGGGCTTCATTTGGAGATGCTGGATCTTCACCAGTGTTACTAAGGGTATAATTTGGCTTGCATAAGAGAAGAGAAGAGTCCAGCCTGAATCCCAGATCCTTGGGTAAATTTGCCAGGTCGGCAGATCAATGGGATTAGTGCCCTGCTTGTGCCAGGGCTACGTTCCTCAAACTAAATTCATCCCTGCAGTAAGCCCCCAGAGTTACACTAGGGATTAACTTGACCCATTTATCATTGTACTCTCTCCTTTCCCCCTCTCTATGCTTTCAAGCCCCCACACCCACACACATACCCTCTGCTCCAAAGGCTTAAGCTCCTCACCCAATTCCATGAACAACAGGCAGCATCAACCCTTCCACCCCCCCGGGTATCAGTTATGAACAGCTGCACTGGTTGTGTCACTGCTGATACAGCTGCAGAACATCTTGCATGCCAGATACTTCCGGGAGATCGAGCTGGGTTCTCTTGGCCTCCTCTGCTGGTTTTTCAATTCAGTTTTCTCCTTAATACTCTGACAATGGGATAAGTCACTGAACCTCTCTGTGAAAAAAACTCAGAGGAATGTAGCAAGGGTTAATTTGCTAATGGTTGGAAAGTGCTCTAGAGATAACACATGCTAAATATTATCATCAAGAAAGATACACGTTGCACAAAGGTTAGGATCCTGGGTGTTTATTTTTTATTTTGAAAAGATACCTATTTAGATGCAGCCCTCAGAGTCCTAATAAGTGGCCAATGTGGCCTTTGGTGTTGCAAAGTACAGGCACCGTACCCTATTGAAAGCGTGGCTATAAACCACTGACTTGAAGGAAATCCACCAGCAGGCACCATTATAAACTCTTGGATGCTATTATACATAACAGTTGCAAAGAGCTCTGTCCATGTGCTCATAAAAGCTGCCATAATTCCAGCCTACCACTATTAAGCAACTATAAAAAGATAATTTACTTGTTCCATTCACAACTTTTCCCCTAGTGTTGTTCTCAGGTATCTGAGAGTTCAAATGGCTGGGTCCCAAGTGGTAACTCCATGTACCATGGTAGGGACCTTTCTAGCGTACAGTACCAGTGAGGTGCTATAAAGACGATATGGCAAAGAAATTGAGAGCATGAGATCACTCATTATAATCCTTAGCTTCCATCTCAAACCACTCGCAGCCCTCATCCAAACCACAGACCAGCTTGGCAGTACCACTATCCTCTTACTGTTACATAAGCTTTTCAATGAAATAAATACAAAGTCATCTTGGAAGAATTTTAAAGGCCAATAAAAAAAATAAGCAATGTTACCACCAGTCCACTTATTTAGTGTTGAGTACTGTAGAGTTGAGTGTTAATGCAGTTTTATAGTGGAAGATACTAGAGGTTTTGAGGGCTGCTCTATAAAGAAGAGTGGCTGATAGTCACATGAGCTGCAACTTGTGGACTTCCCAGGTCCACTGATATACAGCATGCAGGCTCCAGAACTCAGTGCTTAAAGAGCTTCATCACAAATCCTACCTTTTGGTTTCCAGAGCACTGTGCGGAGACATCCCTCCCAACCACATGTAGGGAAGTGGGGGAGTCAAGCAGGTGGAATGACTCACAAGAACACAGTTGCAGTCAGCAAGGTCTTCTCCTCAAGGGATAGTGTTTCTAACAAGAAAACAAGATGAACCAACAGGAGCAAGAAAGGGGTTATGTTCGTGGCATACAAACAGAGAAGTTTCATAAAAACATAAACAACTCATTTTGGAAGGTTGCAATATAAACAACTTTATTTCTGAAAATCCAGAACTTTAACACACAAAAACCAAAATCAGAGAGAGACAAAGCAGGCTGCTTCTGAAGGCAAAGAGGCACAACTCATCCCACGTGGCTGTAGGCTGGCTCTTTGCAGATGCCCAGCTCACACGCTTCCCTACAGAGCCCCCTAGCCTGCAAGCAAGACCATTATCAACTTAAACCGGTAGCTCGTAATTTTAACACAGTTTTCCATACACCCTAAAAGGAAACAATAAGACACTAAAACATGGGGTTCGATCCAGTTCTGTGACACTTTGTGACATATAGCAGCATGGTAGTCAACACCATCTCTCTCTAAGCATATGTCACACTGCGGTTGGGAGGTGTGCATGTGGCGCATGTAGACACAGCTGAGCTAGCTTTGATCAAGCTAGCTCACTAAAAGTAGCAATGAAACCGCAGCAGCACAAGCGATACAAACCTGCCTGGGACCCTGGGTTTGGGGGCATAATCAAATGTGGTTTTACAGCCATTTCCAAGCTTTCATGGACTTGATTCAAATTCTCGATTTCCGTGACCATGACAAAATCATTGCCTCACATGCTGCCCTCACACATCCCAATTGCAGTGTCATCATACCTAACGGCTGATCCCACGGAGCACAGCATCATGGCTGCTGTCTGCAGAGAAACTCTTTTCTCAATACTTCTTGCAGCATCCTAACACTCTGTAGGTACCTGCCTACTTGTTTCCCATAAAACATTGGTTCCACCTGCCCTTCAGAGACTGCAGGAGCCTACAGGGCCAAACTAGCATTACAGCAAGTCAGGTAGCTTATGCTCTGTCCCCTTGTAGCATTAATGCTAAGTGCATAACTCAGCTAGGAGTGGGATGTGTACATTTGTCATGGACTCCATGCTGCATCCAAGCAACGGCAGAATGGCAGGTGTCGATTAGAGCAGTTTTACCAGCTGCAAACACAGAAGAGTTACACTGAAACACTCGCTGACAATCAGTAGCATTTATTTATATCAGGGTGGAATCATTACACTCTACATCAGTTGGGGGAACTAAGCCCCTGAAATGAGATGTGGGTTTTAAAAGTTTGTTAGTTTTTTAGCACTTAAAAAGTTGCCTTAATTGGCAATATGTTCCCATGAAGGCCGGGTGTTGCCTGTTCTGCTTGTTGATGTAAATAACTACAAAGGATCATGATTTTAAATCTTCAGAAAATTACTAAGTACAATTACAGAGTGACTTTATTTGCCATAACATCTTCAATGCAAACTGTCCAGAAGCACTTTGCAGAGTTTAATATACTAGAGTTGCTGACTTAAAAGACCCTAATGTTTAAAACAGGTGAGAAAAGAGATGTTTTCGGCTGAGCTTTTTAAATACGAGAGAGTCACTGAAGTGCAGCTATCCAGAGAGGACGTCCTAGATGACAGGAGCTGCAGAGGAGAAGGCTCTTGCACCAACACTAGCTACATTTTTTAGATTGACAGAGAGGAAGCCAGTGGTAGACAAAGCAGGTTTGTAGAGAAAAAGTAAGGGCCCCACTTCTGGGCTTCATTACAGACCCTCTTTGCAGCTTCTGAGGTATAAAAATTAAAGCAGATGTAGCTCCTTCCCTAGGAATTCCCCTAGCAGCCCTTCCTGGGTGGCACAGGGCTGCCAGTACAGTCATAAACCAGCCCCAATGTAGAGGGAAGGTTGCATACTGGAGGGGTGTTGGGACACAATGGGGCATAGCCAAAGTGTTCTGGACTGTTGGTGGGCCCCTGCAGGACCACTGCAGCTTGGATGTATGTTAGCTTGCCCCTGGAGCTACTCTCACCTGCACTGGGGGGCCCAAGCCAGCCACCAGCTTATCCCCATATAGTTCCCATCAGTCCTAGGCTGCACCTCTTGCTATAGGTGTAGTAAAGCAAGTTATATGATTGCAAATGACTATTACTACCCATTGATAGTGATTATAGTACATTGCTGGGTCTTTTATTTCAAGGAACAATGCTCATACGGCTGTGTGAACCAGGCCAGCTATTTCTAATGGGCACAATTCAGCTCTCACTCTCACCCATGCAAAGGCTGATGACAGTGGAGTCTGCACAGATGGAACAGGGCAGGTTCGGCCCACCCTATGCATAAAAGACTCAGATCATGCTGAGCTTTCTCTCACTGCAATGATGTATTTTCCCAGTCTAACAACTGGGATTCTGGGGATGCTACCAAGGTGGGTTAGGGCATAGCTGTTGGAACTAGGAGTGCTGCTGGAAGAAGTAGTTACCATCATACACAGGATTTACAGTTTGATTCAATGGCTCTCAGCACCCCCACTATACAAATTGTTCCAGCATCCCTGGGTTAGGGCATTAGTGATTTCTGGTAATGCCCATGACATGCCAGGCACTTTCCATACACAAAAGCAGTCCCAGTCTCTGCCCCAAAGATGTCTAAGGGTTATGTCTACAGTGCAATGAAACTCCCGTGGCTGGCCCAGGTCAGCTGACTCAGACTTGCAGGGCTCAGGCTGTGGGGCTATAAAATTGCAGCACAGACATTTGGGCTTGGGCTGGAGCCCAAGCTCTGAGACCCCAGGATAGGGAGGGTACCAAAGCCCAGGCTCCAGCCCAAGCCTCTACCCTGCAGTGTTATAGCCCCGAGCCAAAGACCCATACGCCCAAGTCCGCTGACCTGTGCCAGCCTCAGGTGTTTTATTGTAGTGCAGACATACCCTGAAAGGGAGGTCAGCTGCCAGACCCAGGTGGTGAATAACAGCAGCACCCATGGAGGTCTGCTCTACGTTGAGTTTTCAGTCCGGCCCTTTGCTTGATGATCAATGTGCCAGTGGAGGGAACCTTTTCAGATATGATGGTAGATACATACAAACAAACTGGCATTTGGTCAGCCAAGAGATCCAGAGGATGGAGGGGTTTTGGCTTTGTCTTGATACAGGCCTAGCCCCATATCTCAGGGGTCTCTCAACAGAAGGAGGGCTCAAAATGGAGGGCAGTTTCACCGTCTTGTGGAAGGACCTGTGTGTTGATACAGCAGGCCTCACAGGACCTTGAAAAGGAGGGCCTCAGAAGTTCATGTCTAAATAGGCTCAGAACCAATTCATCAGTATATATGGAAGAAGAACCCCTCACCATTTCTAAATCTCTCTCTCTTTTTCTGTTTGTTTTTCTCTCTGATGATTCCTCCCCCATAAAGGACAATTGAGGTGGATGAGTTCAATGTTTGCAGATATCCTGCTGTTGCCCTGGAATAAAGCACTTTTCAGAAGATGGAGTTCTGTGGGCCTTTCAGAGCACAGTTCTAACCACTGAAACAGGTAACAAACATTCAGATAATGTTAGTTTCCTTGCAATTTTCCTAAAGCAGCATTTCTTTATTCGCTTACCCACAAGCTCATGAAAGAATCAAAACAGGCTTTTTCTGCAAGCAACTCAAACTATTATCAGTGAATGTTCCTTACTTTGGAAAATAGCTGTTCACAAGTGAATGCTCATGTCAGCAGAATGGATTTTATTTGCACCCATAAAGGGTTTGAAACCGAAAATGACCCTCTCCCGCCTTAAACAATATGGGAAAAATTTTCATCTGGCATCAGCCCAGCTACTCAATTTTGCACCCATAGAGCAGGTAGTTGGTGAAGGGTAGGAGTTATCTACCCTGTCTGCATGTGCAAATGGGATAATTACAGACCTGGATGGGTTCATGTGGAAAATTAAAGGCCATATTAAGATGATGCAGAATGCGCTCCCTTCTTCAAGTCATGGTCCTGTCTTCTCCCTGCCTCTTTTGGGGTGGTCACTACCACTGTCCACACACAGCAGCACATCACACCCTTAATGCCAGGAGTCACCATGACACTTTCACAAAGCTAGAGATGAACCCATCACAGGAAACAAGAAGAACCAAGCAAGGACAAGACAGTACAACATGGCAAGGTGTGGATTTTGTCAGGGAGTGTCGCGACAAAACTCACTGACTTCAACCGGAGCAAGATTTGGAGCAAGATATATCATTAGAGGAGCTAGTTCTTTATAACTCATTGCCTCAGACTGGCCATGGGCAGCTGGTGCCACTACGGAGTTTGTTTCCACAGACTGCACAGGCTCAGCTGAGCCACTGAGCTGGTAAAGTAACTGGGCAGGCTGTGAGTTGCTGCTGGGATTTGTGTGGGATACAGGAAGGCCTGGGGGACTGGCTACTTGCTGTTTGTTGTGCGGTGAAGAGGAAGCTCTAAGTGGTCTTCTGTCCTCTATTAACAGCAGGATGGAGTCAGGACGGAGCCAGCAGGCTGCAAAGTCAGCCTTGTTTTTAAACACACATGGCAGGGCCAAGCCTTTTAACCCTCCAGCACCCCATGGTTCCTGGAATAAGAAAACAGTAGCCTTTGGTCTAGAAGCACAACAGCTGCGCCTAGCTCAGGGCATTTCTCTGCTAGCTCAGAAACAAACAAAAGATAAGATTATATTGTGATAAAAGGAGCAACCCTTTTATAGGGGGTTATTAAAACCAGGCAGTCTGGACTGTATATCATGCTTTGTACTCAAGGGCTATCCTCTTACTGGACCCATGGCACAAGTGAACCATCTCAGAAACAGGACCACCCAAGGCAGTCATCTAGGGACTGTCCTGAGAATGGTTTATTTTGTTTATACTATTTCTCAGGCCTCCTGATCATTAACGCCCTGGAAGAGCCGTAAGAGCATGTTGTGCCTCTGTTCCCTTTGTTGTCCCACTTGCAAGAATAAAGTGATAGCGGAGCATTAATAGCTCGTCTATCCAGTCAGTTACACTAATGGAGAAAGGAGCTCGGTTTTGAGTCTTGTAAACTGTTGGGTTCATGGGAGGCATCCTGGCCCTAGTCGTTAGAGCACAGGACTGCAGGTCAGGAGACAGGGTTAGATTTGGGGACATAGCCCTGACTCAATGTGGCACAGTGTGGACTTCTGGCAGTTCAATGAGATTATAGGTTCACCTCGGAACCCCTCATTTCTGTTTCTGCCGTCACTTATTAGTCTTAAACTGCTGGGGCAGCAAAGAGCCTTGGATAAACACCCGGAAGCAAACTGCCTCAGAAGATGAAGAACTCATCAAGCGGCAAGTTAACAAAGCTCTTTGCTGCATACAAACAGCTGATCCCTTTGGACCATATCTGGGGTCTGGCTGGCCTTAGTGATCGTAGAGTTCTCCTTTCACTCTAGGGATTTTAGGTCTAAATTCTATGGGCACAGGGTACGGACCGCTATTCAGGTTGTGCGCTGCAGCCCCGGACATACTTACATAGGTAGAGTCAGAGGAGAAAAATCTCCTGCATTGAATTGGGAATCCATTTTCGCCGATAACCCCTTGTTTGTTACTATGGGACAGCCTCACTTCTTCCAGTTCACTAGGCTCTCCCATAGCAGAGTGGTCTTGGGAAAGGCTTTTTACCAGCCTCTAAAATTCACTTTTGCTGCATTTATAGTGAAGCCTTTTTTTGTTGCCAGAGCTAAGAGCTAGTGTCTAAAATCAACACCAAAAATTAACCTTCTCCTGGGAAGATCCAACTTATTCCAATGTCAAGGGAAATGCTCCTGAGTTGGTGAAAATGGCTTTTTAGTGGTATTTGCCTCAAGCCTCTCCAGGGAGCACAGGAAAGTCCTTGCCATTTTCAATGGAGACAGCTACTTGGCTTTCTCTTCATGAGCCTTCTCCTCCTAACATTGTTCTGCATCGCTCTCACCGGTGACAGCAGTGCTGGGAGCCCTGGGATGTTAACCATCATCTCAACCAATTGTTCCCATATTGGGACAACCTCAGGATGCCCCTAACATCTAACAGTACGGGAAGGGCAAGATGGTTTCAGGGTAACGGCACCTGTGTCCCACTTCACTGCAGGAGTGCCCAGTCCGGTCTCAGGTCTCCAGACATCCCCTGTCTCTGGCCAGTGATCCTTGTCCCAGTCTTTTCTGACTGGGAGTTTTAAGGCTGCACCGCTCCCTGCCTTACATTGTGATATCCTCAGCAAGGGAGTCTATCGCACAGCCAGTGCCTGTGCCTTGCTCTCTCCCCAAGGGCTATGAACACCATATTGCCAGCAGTTTCAAGTTACCACACAGCTCTTTCTAAGCAAGCACATTTATTCTACAGGTCGATGCATTACAGAGAAAACAATCAAAACAATAAGTATTCCGACCTGCATGCTAAAAGCTTATCAGAGGTCACCATCCATCTTATGGGTCTAGAGTAGGCTGTGCTCTTTCCAACCCTTCTGCAAGGGATAGAATGGATAGAAGGTCCTGTCCAATTGATGGCTCAAGAAAGAAGGCCCGGAGTCAGTTTAAATGCAGCCTTTTATTATCAAAAGCCCTTTGTGTGTTGGTTTCTGGAAAACTCAGTTTGAATCAATATATGCAAACCACCCCAGGGATGGTACCTCTCTGGATACGTTTACATCCTAAGTGATTCACCTTAATCATCTCCCACTGTTTTGGGTTCCTGGAGGAACTCTGGTAACGCCCTTCCTCCCGGAGTTACATACAGTCCCTGGCTCACAGGGACACACAAACCATTCATACACTTAATACAATATGGTCCCCAAAGACATTGCAGGGGGTTGTAATATCTGTCACAGTCATTACCCCCAATACCAGGATCTAGCCAGGACTCTCCTACCATTGAGGAATGTGGAAAGGACAAGTTGATCGCAATATATAGGAGGTCAGACCGGATGAATTGGTAGGCCCTTCTGGCCTTCAACTCTTTGACCTCCTTACACTTGCTTGTGACTCCCAGGTTGAGGATTCCTACTCTAGATGTACCCTGAGCAGGGTTAGACGATCTGATGGTTATAAAGCCAGCACTCAGACAACATGTTCCCTTCATTGTAATTTGATGGAAAAAGCTCTGGTGTAGATACAGTATTTATCCGCTTCCTAAGGTTGCTTAATTATTAATAGCCCTGTATGTAAGCAGGAGGTTGGAGCTACAGTTTTTGTGCTTTGTTCTTTTATTCTGCACTATAACTTCACAATTGTTCAACTTCAGGACCTTGTGTTTCGATTTATGTAAGACACTATATTATGTAAAAGTCACAAATGGAAAATCCAGATATCTACTGATTTCAAATAGCCACAATGCAATGGATTTTTCACGCATTAAAAAGTACAACTGAAAACTAACCCCAGCCAGTGACATCGATTCACACAGGCAATATACATAGAAAAGGCAAGTCCAGAGGCTTAGGCCTTGTCTGCACGACAACTTTTGGCTGAGTTTGTGGATAGACAAGGCCACAGGGAGAGGAATACGCTTGGAGGTCAGTGGAAATTTCCATTTCCCCCCACACTATTAATTTACACTTCCTGTACCACGGAACTGAAACATAAAACCTTCCCCATCTCTGCATAGCTCACCCCTCACATCCCAGGAGAGCCTGGAAATCAGACACTATTATACTTTCTCTGCCATATGTTGTCCCCTGCATTATTCATTTGGCTTTGAAATCGTCTCCCATTTGTTGCCAGCAATGAGATTCTCGGTAGCACTCCAATCAAGTCCGATTGCGGGAGTGGCCATTGCTCTGCCCTGGGATTCACTTTCTAACATGTTCAAACATATGTTTTTAAGTAATGCTGTTTGTGGTCGCTTTATTTTCTTATCACGCCTGTGACCTTTGCTTGTTATAGATTAGTGGCTGGAGCCAGTTGGATTTGTTTGATTTTTATTCATGGTTATTAGGAAGAGGAAGTGCCAGAAGGGATTTTGACCTTGAGTTTAAATCTATTCCCATTACAGCCACTGGGTCTTTAATTATAGATCTCTAGCTGCTCTGGTTAAAAAAAAAAAGAGGTCAAAGATGCACTTTCTTTTTATCGTTCTCCAAAGCTTCAGGAGGCACCGGATTCTTTTGTCTATGCATCATGTTATTGTAAACTCAGGGGATGCTCAGTTAATATAGCCCTTGCTTGCTAAATACAGGATACGTTACAAGGATTCGAGCTGTGTGGATTGAAAGCAAACATTTACAAACAAATTCAACCATACATGTATGGGCTAGATCTCCGGCTCCATTCAAGCTGTGATCAGCCCAAGACTGGGTTAAGGCAGCCAAAGATGGCTTTAAGCTGTTGCACTCCTTAGTCCTGAGGCCAGCTATCTATGGTCCCAAAGGGTTGCTACTGCGGGTGCATTTCAGGGATGCCCCTATCACGCCCCTGCACCAGGGGCTGGGAGAGACGATAGCATAGGAATCACTGCTCTGTGCCACCCAGAGAAACACCACAGGGCATCCCGAATTGCTGGCTTTATGGCTGCTTTGCAGTAGGACTTGGGATCTGCCCCCATATTATATGTGTGTGTATGTGTATTATATATATATATATATAATACACACACACACACACACACACACAGGCATGAGAGATGGGGCTGAGTCACAAAGTTTAGATCTGAACTTCCCCAAAGTTAAGCATTTTTGGATCTGAGGTTGTGTGTTAGGCCCATCTCCAATATATTTTAATGGCGTCTAGATAATGTGTTCTATCAAGGATTTACCCTCACCATAGGGCATGGGGTAGCAGTGTTACTTTTTCCACAGAGGCCCAGCCCTCATACACAGCTTCTTCTCCTGTTTCCTGCCTGCTTTTTTCCAGTTCCATCTGAAATCACCAGATTCCAGGCCAGACCCAGACTTGCTTGCCTGAACAGATGGAAAAGCAGGTTCTTGCAGCCAGGTGCTATTCACCATGTGAATGCTTTATCCAGCTCAAGCCCTCAGTCACAGAACAAATGACCTCACGTTTGTATTATGTCAGCAGCTCTCTGCCAGCTGAAGGTAACAAAACGGACACCTCTGAAGTAATTCCTACCAGCGCTTCCCACCACATGGACAGCCAGTTAGATTAACGGTAGCGCTACAACATGGGGGATTACAAAGAGCATAGCTCACTTGTGGGGCAGAGTTGCAGTTTCCAAAACATATCCTCATTAGTTCACTTCCTGACTGTCGAGCAACGCAAAAAAACCACGTGCGGACTGCGGGCATGCACATCTGGAGAATGGAGCGTCTTTTTCTCTTCCCCAACCCCCCCCAATCTAGGCAGTAAAAGTGGAGGTGCTGCACCCACCCCACCCTTAAACTGTAGCTATGCCCAAGCACAAGAGAAACCATTCCTTAAATATGGGACCTGTTCCAGCTTGTTGATGTCAATGGGAATCTTTCCACTGACCTCAGTGGGATTTGTATCATGCCCGTAGAGCATATAAAGCCAGGGTATAGAATCACATCTTGGCCATTAGGCCAAGTTGAAGTGCAGCATAATTTAAGTATCTAATCAGTAGCTTATTAGGGAACTATGTCCTGCTCCCACTATAACAGAGCTAACACCGCAGATCCTTTGCTATTATGGACTCAAATTCCTAAGCAATAATGAAGGAGGAGATAGCAGTAAGTGATAGGATGTAAGAGGTCCCTGCTCTAGGACCCTACAGTAATTTTCATACAATATAAAGAAGACACCACACAGATGGCGCAGAAGAATTTGCAACATCTGCTCATACCATGTAACACAGCTCATGCCTTACTCTGAGTCACTGTCAATGCCCTTCACCCTTATTCACCACTGTATTGTTTCTTTACTCTCTTATTGATACATCATTCCAAACTGTTTCCCAATGCCAGTAACCCAGAAAGGAACACTACAGCTAAATTATATTATATGGTGATTTAACAGGGCAAAACAGTTAGGAGGCTTGAACATGTGATGAGTTTTTCCCATGTATTAGCGATATGGAAAAAACTGATAATATGCTTAAACAGGCTTATTGAAAGGCAAATACATGACTACATATGTGACATAGGTTTGTTTTCCAATACTAGTAAGTACCTCCATAGATAGTGCCTCCCTGCCTTTATCATTTCTCTCTCGGTAAGACAAGCAATGTCTTTCACTCGGAAGCAGTAACATTGGCCTACCCCAATAGCATTTCAATTCGATGCAACCCTGCTAGTGAATGTCCTGTCTTGCTGTACTATCCCTTAGCACAAAGAGTTCTGTCAGTATTTGTGACAAAACAACATTCTGGTTAGATTTCTCCCCTCTCCCCCCCCCCCCCATTCTGTTTTGTAGTCACAGATGTACTGGACAATGCGTGTGTTTACCAAGCGCAGTATATAGGTTAGATCCTTGTTTTACCTTTTCTATTATTTTCCCAGGGAGTGAAATGAACAGTTTCTAGAGTAAGAGTACCACGTCCCACATGTGCAGCACACCATTAGCTGATTTTATCCAACCACCACCCACTCCTGAGCTGAGCCACTTGGCAGAACATTCCTGTAGTTAGGAAGGGAAAAAATCTATGGGTCAGCTTCTGCATCTTTAATCAAATAAACTCCCACTTATTTCAGCTTTGCTTTATGTGGGCTCCATCCTGCACCCTTTGAAGTCAATGAGAATCTGGCCATTGACTTCAATGGGGACAGGATCAGACCATAAAGGATCACAGACTTTGGCACTGTATCTGTTCTCAGAATGAGGATTCTCATATGCAGCAGGAGGACACCACATGAATTTGGGCTTTGAGATTTTCAGCTGCGTGCCAGGATCTGGAAAAAGCTTGGAGAAGGAAGGGCACAGGCCAGTCTTGAGAAAAGGAGCATCTCTTATCACTAGACAACATATTAATGGCTGATGCATGGCACTGCGTAGTTTATTCCTGGGGGAATTCTGCACCACTGCGCAATGCAGAATTCTGCAGAATTTAACATGCGCACAGAATTTCCTTTCCCACACAGAAATGGGCTGCAGTGCTGCCAGCTGCCACTAGGGGCTGCTGGACTTGGCAGAGCCCAGCCCACACATAGAAGACACTGCTGGGGGGATGGAGAGGGAACTAGTGGGTTCCTGGCAGCTGCATTTCCCAGCTAGCCCTGAGGGAAGGAGAGGGCAGCGCGCAGGAAACTCTGTGCAGGCCTGGGACCAAGCATCAGGCTGTTTCTCTCTCTAGATCCGTAGGCTCTGGGGCGGGGGATGGGGGCGTGTATCTGAGCTGGGGGGCTCCACGGCTGAGCTCTGGGGGTGTGCGGGTATCTGGGCTGGGAGGCCCCACGTCTGGGCTCTGGGAGGAAAGGGGTTCGGATGTATTGGCTGGGGGGGGGACCCCCGCAGCTGGGTTTGTGGGGGGAGGAAGGTGGCAGAGAAACAGGAACTGGGTTGTCATAAGGGTTTCTTTAACTCTGCTCCTGGGGGAATTTTGATGTGTGTCTGTATTGTTACAGACATACTTGCTGACTTGAAATAAATTACCAAAATAATTGAAACTGGCATGCTTATGTAGTGTTATTTTGAGAAATACAATTTGCAGAATTTTAAATTTTTTGGCACAGAATGCCCCCAGGAGTATAGTAGTTAGACACAGGTAAGAACATCAAGTCCTCCTTGGCCAGAGCCACCCTGAGTTGGAGTCTTTAAGGGTGACATAATGTCCTGGGACATTCCTTCCACATTCCTCCTCAGGGCTTTGAAACCACCAAAGAGGAGATGAGCCCAAGACAATCCATCCCAAGTTTTACACCAGGCTGGATAAAAATCAATTATTAATATTTTTTAATTTAAATTTTTTATTATTTTTTTATTTTAAATCAGATTTTTTTGATAAAATGCTTTTTGAGGGAAAAAAACTATCTAAAGTTAGTTTTAATTAAAATACATTATAGCTCGAAGAGATCTCATCATGGAATAGGGATTATAAATTCTGATTCTATAGTATGAGACAATATATTCACGTAATGTTTAAGAAAAGTTTTGTAAATGAGTTCCAATAGTTTATGGATTAGGGACTCAATCTTATGGAGTTCCAGGGGCTTCTGTATAGATTATTTAGGGTAATCTTTCTATGTACCCAATAGGACTCAGTGCTCAGTCTAGAAGATACCATCAGAGATGCTTAGTTTTGCAGTTCTCAAACTGTGGATTTGTGTCTCCAGAGATATCATGCAAAAAATGTTTTTAAAATAAATTAATAAATATATAAAGATGAGAAATAACAGACCTCAGCCCCATTGTCCCTCTGCAAATTTGTGTACACAGAGTCAATCCCTTACCTCTCTCTAAAAGTGCAAAGTTTCAAAAAGTTCAATGAATAGAAGATTGTTGGGGGTGGAATAGTTCTGGACAAGGAGAAGAAGTCTGGAGATAAATGTGAGAAGGGAGGGACAGGCAGTAGAAACAAAAGTGAAACTGTTTGAGCAGCATATTCCAGAAGTCTTGAGGTCTTTCTCAGTGTAGCCTTCATTGATTTGAGATCTACCATACCATTCTCTCACTAGAAGGGAAAACCTATAATGGCAGCAGGCCATAAAAGAGACCCAGTTTGGGAATAAGAATCATTCAAGAAATATACGTTTGCTGATGATGTTTTAAAGAAAGTCACACTAGTGAACTGGAGGAAATCACTTAAGCACTTGGATTCAGAGACTGCTGAAGTGATAATCTCACTTTTAACAGCAGTAGCTTCTTCTGCTGGTATAAATAGAATATTTTCTTCCTTTGGACTAATTCATTCCAAATTGAGAAATTGTTCAGGACCTAAAAATGCAGGAAAGCTTGTTTTTCTTTTCCAGATTATGGACAAACAGGAAAATGAAGGTGAAGACGACTGAGTTAGCTGCAGAAGCCAATATTTCAAGTTTTTCATGTTGACCTGGCTCACATAGTTGATTTAATTTTTGTTTTTTTTAAACAAATATTTCATTTCACTGTTTTAGTTAAAAACAATTTTAACAAAAACAAACCTGACTTTAAAAAACTTGAATGTTTAACTAAATTTGAAAATTCATATGCTTGTTTTGTTAAAATATTGTATGTTTGCTGTTGAAGAAAAAAATCCAGAATACATAATGTTGTTGTTTTAGTTAAATAAAACAGTTTAAATGTCTGTCTGGTGATGTTCTCCTCCTAATACAGCATGGCAAGAAAATCCTCCAAATATTAATGATTAACCTATTGAATTGGAGATAGTTCACCTCCCAATGACTTCAGAAATATCTTTTTCAATTACCTTTGGTAAATGAAATAACCAATCGTTCATTTTCTGATATAGTTGTAAAACTAATCTGAAAAGTTTTCAAAAGAAATCAGTTTAAAAATGTATAATATGTACCTTCTAAAAATGAAACCTACATCTATCCCTGAGTTGTGAAGAATATGTATTAAGATTATAACAACCAACAAGAATGCACTTTTATGTAGAAATCCATGATTAAATCGAGTCTTCCTGACTAGTGATTTAAATCATGATTTAAATCAATTTGATTTAAAATTAAATCCACCCTGTTTTATACCAAGGCTAATGCAACATGGGACAGGACTTTGCGAGTTTAGCTGGTGCTATGTGAATACTCATGCAGTGCAGACACGATCAATCAAGCTCACGGCTTTTCTACAATATGCACGTCCCAGTGCTTTAAGGATCTCCCTAGTAATCCGGGATGTTACAGGTGTGGGGAAGAATACCAGACTATACTACCAGGCAGAGAAATTCTCACTTCATGAGACTACTAACTAACTACACCAGAGTCCAACACAGCTGAGAGCCAAGGCTAAGTAACTTGGTGTTACAGCCAGTCCTGCTCTAGTGAATGCAAGTAGTTAATGTTCATCACAGGTGCAGCCCAAGGCAGAGTCGTCTTGGTTTCTTTTTACACCTACCTAAATAAACCATCCAAGCTAATTAGTCCTGGGCTACTATAAGCATGTTCTTAAGAATACCACACCTGTATAATTAAATAAAACATCCTGTTCCCAGCACTGCCTGGCAGACATTTGCTCCAAAAGGAACACTGAAGCCGCACCACCGTGACATCTGAAATTTCAAACTTCACACTGATGTAGGTAGGTAAACGCATGTGACTGATGAATATGTGCGAATAAACATGGTCCCAGATAAGGCACTGATACCGTGTGCTTGTGCTTCTGCCAGTACTATTTAAACACCGATAGACTCTGACAAACAAAAGCCCTTTTGTGCATTGTGCATCTGTGGTTACCATCCCCTGGTTTTCCGTATGGTCTAGGCTTGTGCTCAGATTATTCCAGCTTGTGCTCGCACCAGCACAGCTCACCACAGTTCTAAGGCTGAATGAAGGAGTTTTCACCCTAGCAGCAGATGTCCTATTTACTTTGTTGCAAAATCTGCCTCTTCTGGTTCTGCTGCACAGGGGACAGCTTTGTGTGGCCCACCCCGAGGTCCGCGCTCCTTCTGCACCATAGGAGACAACACTATGAGGCTTCCTTGCATGCCAGGGATGGGGTAGGTTTGTGGATGGGGTGATAGAGCCACAACTAGGCAGATCCGCTGGACATTCTCCTTTCATGGAGGGAGGGACACAGTGACAGAGAGGCTGAATGCCAAACAGAGCTACATCATCAAATCCTCCTACAGACTAGTGCATTTGACTAGAAATTAATCCAGTTCTAAGCCTCAGTAAAGTTAGATGAGTATTTTGATCACCTGGCTTAACTTTGTCCCGTTTCTTCCAGTGGTGCATGGAATGACAGCTGCCTAATGGGAAAGCCTCCTTATATTTATTTCCCGAATCCATTTTTTCTTTTCCATTATACTTTCCCAAATACTATAAATTTTATTTGGAGACTGGGGGCATTTGGTTGTTTCCAGCTGGCTGTAATTTTACATTAGACAGCAAAGAACAGAAGCAGATATAAAGGTATATTTTCTTTTCTTTTTTTAATTGTAGGACCCATCAAGACAACTACAGTTCTATCCTACATCATCTTAGAACTGTTTACTGATGATGTGCCCTATCCTGCAAGTTGCTGAGTACCCTCAACTCCCATCCACTACACTGAGCATTGTGGGAGCTCAATACCCCTCAGGAGGCACTCAGAACCTCACATGACTCGAGCCTACTGTCTTTTTATAGTGGTAAATATGTTATTAGATATAGAGAAATAAGCCTATTTAATTACATTGAATTCCAATTTGTCTCTACTGAGCACAACTTGTCTCCCATAAGGATTCCCTTGCTCTTTTAGACATTTACGAGCCTCACGAGGGCAAGGTAGCACTGGTGCATTTTTTTAAATGTATTTTCTTTTCTCACAGAGCTTATAGATGACGAGACAGCTCTACTCCATATATGCATACACAGAGCATCTATAAAAGTATAGAACAAAAGAACAAAAAGAAAAACCACCATTTTCCTGCTACCCAAGTTTGCTGGAGACATTTATTGTGCTTTGTAAGTGATTTTTAATGCATATGAAGTCCCTGAAAGTTATTTTTTTAAAGTTAAAACACCAATGCAGTTTTTAAAAGATTAGATGTTCACATTTATTTGTAGCTGCCCGTGTAACGTTCACATGGGGAGATTGTGCGCCCAAATGGCTGAAGCATTTGCATGCAGTTTTCCAATTTATGCACATAAACCTGCCAACTGCATGTTCAGATTAAACATGCAGGGTTTTTTTAATGAATGAATGAAAAATATTGATCAGACAGTAATCCTTCAGTCTTCACTTCCTCCTGTCTATGAAGAGTGCTGTAAAAACCCCAAACATACACAACATTTTCACACAGCTAAACACAAAAGCTAAGAAATGTCTGGTTTGCACATGAAAAATCATGGTTTAGACCTACTGTGTGACAGATAATAAATGGGAATTATCTGGTAAAAACGGTGCAAAAACAACAAGCTCTGCTCCAGGCTAAAAAACCTAGGTACCGCCTACAGTCCAAAGAAATAGCAACCCTCAGAAGTTCCTCTTAAACCCATTACTCTAAGGAGAGCATGCTTGAGTCGGTCATTGCAAAGCAATGGCACCGCTTTAACGTGAGGATTAGGTAAGAAAGTTGTCAGAAACAATTATAGCCTGCACCTCCTTTTGTGTTAGATAATAGACAAGAGTTGATGTGTGTTGCTGGTTTCAATAAATTGAGCCCCAAATCATTGATTTGCTGATATTTAGGAACAGCTGCAATAGTTACGAGAATCAGTTTAACCAAACCTGTCAACAAAGGAGATGAAAAATATGAAAAACGTTCAAAAATTAGTGGGAAAAGGGAGAGCGTGGGCAACTTTAACCAATGAACCAATTTTCCCCATGAGCTCATTCTTTTTTTAAGCAAATGTGAAAGAGAGTTATGCATCTTCTAATAAAGGGAACTAACTATCCAAAGGTTATTTGCAGGAGGAAATCATGTGCTGTTGCTCACATTATTGGAACACCAAACATAATGCAATTTCTAATACACTAAGGCCTGCGATATTAGTTGTTTCTGTTATAACGCTTAACAAAGGATACTGGGCATATAGACCCAAGGGAACACTTTTGCACTGGTTAATTAACTTCTTAGGGTACATCTACACTACAGCGGGGAGTCGATTTAAGATACGCAAATTCAGCTACGTGAATAGCGTAGCTGAATTCGACGTATTGCAGCCGACTTACCCCGTTGTGAGGACGGCGGCAAAATCGACTTCTGCCGCTTTTTGTCGGCGGCGCTTACTCCCACCTCCGCTGGTGGAGTTAGAGCGCCGATTCGGGGATCGATTGTCGCGTCCCGACGGGACGCGATAAATCGATCCCCGAGAGGTCGATTTCTACCCGCCGATTCAGGCGGGTAGTATAGACCAGACCTTAGAAGCAAACATTGCAGGGAGGTGCCGGCCTGAGTTCACTTCTTGAGCAGCAGCTGTACTCAAAACAGTATTTTATAAAGGGACTAGCTTGAATGAACTTAATAACCTTTTCCTGTTCCTAACATTGGTAAATGTTTTTATATGATGAGTAATAAGTGTCTTTAATAAACCCAGCCTTGTAAATGCTCCATATTCAAGGAGTTTTTAAAAGCCTCTTTAATCCAACTGCTACTAGATCTGGCTTATTGTACATATTTTCCGCAACACATTTGTTTATCTTTCCCTCTAATTAAAGTATACTCTGCTCTCAATATGAAGAAATAAAAGCAACAGTATGTGCTATGAAAACTTATTTCATGATGTAATGAGATGGCAGCAAATCCCGCATACTCTCTAGATATGATCTGAAAATACAGAAAAGCTACACACCATCAAGCTACTGTAGGTCAATTTGCTTTTTCACTAAATTATGGGCCCAATCCTACAAAGTACTAAGCACCTCCTATATGATACTGAGTGGCTTCAACTTCCACTGACTTCAGGGGCACTCAGCACTTCGCAGCACCAGTTCCAAGAATAACTTAAAAGATCAGGCTACACCACACTGTAAAATGGGCCAAGATAATTCAAGTAATGAGTCATTTATATAAAGGAAGCCACCAAAAACAAATTCAAATCATTGGCTTTGTGATGGCCAAAGTGCTGCACAGTGAATGCACTTCAAACACATTTTTCTTGTAGCCTTTGGCATAAAGCAAAGTCTATGGAAGTTTTTAGGTTTAAAAAAATATCTAATAGTATTCATCAACCACTTCTTGGAAACATAATCGTGTTAAAAAAAACAAAATCAGCTGGAATGAAAAGAGGAAAAATTCCTCAATCTTTTTAAGCAGTGGGGAGGTCTCCCACTAACTTGTTTCATTGCTCAGCCTTAATCCTCACTATTTTCACACGAAGGCCATGGACAATTAGCACCAAACCTTTTCCTCTGAAGCTGAACTCCCATTAGGATAGAATAAAAGAACTAAAGGACACGTTTCATAATTTCCCCCCTGCACCCCACCTGACAGTCCTCCATTCTTTGCAGACAGATTGAATTTCCTCCGACACATGGTGTTCTCCTCTCATCATCATCTCATCCTGTCTCTATCCACTTGCTTTTTCTTCCTTCAGGGGATCCAAAAGGGACTTTTAAATGGTTGCAAAGAAAAATGGTGAATCACACAAATGTTTCTAATATTTATAACAAATTAAAGAGTGGCTCCTCTCTAGCACAGCCAGTTCTTCCTGCATATAGGCTAATGATGATGTAAATGGTTAAACCTATTACTTTATTAGACTTACAATGAAATAATCTTTTGGTCACAGCAGAGGACTGGGAGCCAGGAAATCCTGAATTTGAATCCCATCTCTGCCAAAGACTCACTGTGTAAACTTGAGCATGTCAATCTCTCTGTTTCTTGATCTGTAATATGGCATGGATAACGTTTGGCTACATTAGGAAAGCACTTTAAGACCTGGAATGAAAGATGTTAGGGTAAATGCAAAGTACCATCAACCACCAGGAAAGGTTAAATAAAAATCCAACAGTTTTACCTCCGAGCAGAAAAGTTTGGTTCCTAAATGGAACAGACAGAACACTGGGCCAAGGAAACAAGTCAGCCTTCTTGAAAGACTAAACAGTAAAGATTGGCCCAAACACCAACAGCCCCAGGCTCTAGGGAAGTCTTGTGGCTCAAACCCATCTGCACTAAACAACACATATTGGGTTTTATTTTGTTAAAAATTTCCCAATTAAAATTTCATGGAAAAACAAACAAAAGCATTTTAATCATCACACACTAAGCTAAAGCAGTTCTTAGTGAGGCAAAGAGATAATGTACCTTTCTTTCTTTACAAGCAGCTTTGGGTAGTCTCAGTTTAAAAAAAGTCTACAGTTTAACTCCTTGAGGTTGCATTAAAGTGGATTGAGGGAGATGTCAGCTCCAGGAAACTGATGCCACATACATGAATCTACCATTTCTGCATGGAAACCCAGACATTTGCTTTGCGCACTTTGATGGGGTTTTAAAAATGTTGGATGCTGTTTACGACTTTAATGGCAGGCCTGCTTAAAAGAAACAGAGCCAATTCTTGGAATCACTGAATGAAAAAAACAAACCTAAGTTAATAGTACCTCCCCCTACCAGTATTACCACAACTCCAAATGTCATTTCTAAGGTGTGGTAAAGCCTCTCTACAAGCTAGTGGGTAAAATAGGATTAAAGATGTTACGGATGGACAAGACAAAGTAGATCATCAGGTCAGTCTCCTGGAAAAATCAGAATACTGTCATCTCAATGGAAGATGTATCAGATATTAAAATAATACACAACACTGATACTGATGATATATAGTCTTTTAAATTGCATGTGTGACTTCGAAGCTGACATTTTAAGAATGGTACCAGCCAGGGCCGGCTCCAGCGTTTTTGCCACCCCAAGCGGCGAAATAAATAAATCATTGCGATCGGCAGCACTTCGGTGGCAGCTCTACTGCCGCGGCTTCATTCTTCGGCGGCAATTCGGTGGCAGGTCCTTCCCTCCGAGAGTGCCTGAGGGACCCGCCGCTGAATTGCCGCCGAAGAGCCGGATGTGCCGCCCCTTTCTGTTGGCCGCCCCAAGCACCTACTTGCTGCGCTGGTGTCTGGAGCCAGCCCTGGTACCAGCTCTACAAATGAAAAGAAATGAACTTCAACAGGAGGATCAAATACAACTCATTGGCAGAACCTGACTGCTATGGCCCCTTAAAACGCACCCAGGGCCGGATTAACTTTTTGTAGGCCCAGCACCAGACATATTTGTGGAACCCCATGGGGACAATGGGACATGGCATGGAGGACGGGGTCCCCAGAGCAAGGGGCCAGCCGGGGGCAATGGCATGGCGAGAGTGGCCCTGCTCCGCCCAGCCCAGTGCAAGGGCACTGTTAACAAACCGGCAGCCACCAGACACACACTGGCCCAGCGCCCAGCCCTGTGCTGCCAGTATGCCCCTTCCTCTCAGGGGCAGGCCCACACCATGCCATACTGTCCCCCTGCCAATCGCCCCCTTACTCCCTATGCCCAGCACCCCCTCGCCCAGACTCCTATGCTTAGCACCCCCCACCCAGAGATCCACCCCCCAGACTCACTATGCCCAGTGCCCCACTGCCCAGAGACCCCCACCACAATGGCACAGCACCCTGCACACACACACTCCCGCCCAGCACTTCTCCACCCACAGACTCCCCACTGCCCTGCACATCACTATCTCCGCCCAGTACTTCCCCAGCCACAGACCCCCCATGGCCCACCACAGCTCCACCACCACAACCGCACAACACCCCAACACACAGACCTCCCCCACCTCCCATTGCCCAGTGCACCCCCCCAGACTGCCCAGTGCGCAACACCCCAAAACACACAAACCTTCCCCACTGCCCAGAGACCCACTCCCCATGCCCTGGCCCCCAGACACATTCACCGGCCCCGCTAGGAGGTGACCGTGTCTGCCAGGCTGAACCAGCAGCGCAGCCTGGACCAATTGTTCCGGCCCCTCAGGAATGGCACATCAGCCAGGCTGGAGCAGGAGCGGGACCTGCCCGGGCCAGGCTCCCTCAGGACCCACTTGCCTAGTTGGGCCCGGCCAAGCCCCTCATGCTACCCTCTCTCCCACTACCCGAGACCAGTCCAGTCTCTGCACTAGTCCCAGCAGCTCAGTCCCAGGGAGGTAGGTGGGGTCCTGCAGGTGTGGGGCACCAGAGAGTGTTCGGAGCTGGAGTCATGCTGGGGAGCAGGGCAAACCCCTGGGACGCAATCCCCGAGAGCCCACCCAGCTTGGCCGCACCCATCTGCCTCAGGGCCAGCACCCCTGCTGAGCCCATATGGTGGAGCCTGGCTAGTTCCCGACAGGTGAGCGGGACCTGCTGGCTGGGAGCCACTCACACAGGAAGGCCTAGACACTGGACTGCACCAGGTGAGGGGCCAGACCCAGCCATGTGGATGGGTTAGAGGGGTCCATACTGGGCCCCTTCCCAGTGTGGGCCCGGCCACACTGTGCCATTGTAAACCTGGTACTGAACACACCCCAGGAACTGAGTCAGAGGGTATGTAACACCTCTCTGGAAAAAACTGTGCAAGGCAGGGCCGGCTCCACCGTTTTTGCCGGCCCAAGTGGCAAAAAAAAAGCAGCCGCGATTGGCGACACTTTGGCAGCAGCTCCACCGACGCTGCTTCGTTCTTCAGTGGCAAGTCCTTCCCTCCGAGAGGGACTGAGGGACCCGCCGCTGAATTGCTGCCGAAGAGCAGACATGCCGCCCCAGGCACCTGCTTGCTGCGCTGGTGCCTGGAGCCAGCCCTGGTGCAAGGGAACAATTGTCCCCACTGCGAAACACAACGTCCTCAATTTTACAGATTCATAGATTATAAGGCCAGAAGGGACCACTGTGATCCTCTACTCTGACCTCCTGTATAGCCCTGGCCATAAAACTTCCCCAAAATAATTCCTAAACCACCTTTTAGAAAAACATCCAATCTTGATTTAAAAACTATCAGCAATGGAGAATCCATCATGATCCCTGCTAAATTGTCCCAATGGTTAATTACTCTTAACATAAAAAAATGACACCTTATTTCCAGTCTGAATTTATCTAGCTTCAACTTCCAGCCATTGGATCGTGTTATTCCTTGGCTAGATTGAAGAGCCCATTACATTCAGTATAGACTGTAAGCAATTTACCCTTAACCATTAAATTAAATAAATTAAATTTGTTAAATAAATAGTTAAATTAATGGAGATATCTTATCTCCTAGAACTGGAAGGGACCTTGAAAAGTCATTGAGTCCAGCCCCCTGCCTTCACTAGCAGGACCAAGTACTAATTTTGCCTCAGATCCCTAAGTGGCCCCCTGAAGGATTGAATTCACAACCCTGGGTTGTGGAGGCCAATGCTCAAACCACTAAGCTATCCCTCTGCCCAACTGTTTCTTTGTTAAGCTAAGTAGATTGAGCTCCTTGAGTCTATCACTATAAGGCATGTTTTCTCATCCTTTAATCATTCTTGTGGCTCTCCTCTGAACCCACTCCAATTTATCAACATCCTTCTTACATTGTGGGCACCAGAACTGGATATGTTATTCCAGCAGCGGTCACACCAGTGCCAAATACAGAGGTAAAGTAACCTCTCTACTTCTACTCAATTGTCCTTTGTGTTTATGCATCCCAGGATTGCATTAGCTCTTTTGGCCACAGCATCACACTGGGAGCTCATGTTCAGCTGATTATCCACCATGACTCCCAAATCTTTTTCAGAGTCACTGCTTCCCCATTGTGTAATTATAGCCTACATGTTCCTAGACATACACATTTAGCCATATTGAAGCATATATTGTTTGCTTATGCCCAGTTCACCAAGCAATCTAGCTTGCTGTGAATCAGTGATCTATCCTCTTCATTATTTACCACTTCACCAATTTTTGTGTCATCTGCAAACTTTATCAGTGATGATTTTATGTTTCCTTCCTGGTCACTGATAAAAATGTTAGATAACATAGGGCCAAGAACCAACCCCAGTGGGACCCCACTAGAAACCGAACCTGTTCAACGACTGTTCCATTTACAGTTACATTTTGAGATCTATTAGTTTTTAATCCATTTAATGTGTTGCAAGATAATTTTATATTACTCTAATTTTTAAATAAAATGTTGTATAATACTAAATCAAAACACCTTACAGAAGTCTGTTATGTCAACACTATTACCTTTATCAACCAAACTTGCAATCCCATTTAAAAAAACAGATCTCACTTTAGTTTGATAGGATCTATTTCCCATAAACCTATGTTGATTTGCATTAATTACATTACCCTCCTTTAGTTCTTTATCAAGTCTCATATTAGCCACTCCATTATTTTGCCTGGGATTGATGTCAGGCTGACAGGCCTATAATTATCTGGGTCATCCTGTTTCCCCATTTAAAAATATTGACACATTAGCTGTCTTCCAGTCTTCTGGAACTTGCCTAGTGCTCCAAGACTTATTGAACATCAACATTAACAGGCCAGCAAGCTCTCATAAGCCAGCTCTTTTTAAAAATCTTGGATACATGTTTATCTGGACCTGCTGATTTAAAAATGGCTAACGTTAGTAGTTTCTGTTTAACATCCTCCAGAGATACTAGTGGAATGGAAAGAGTGTTATCACCATATGATGAGATATCATCTGTTCTTTCCTCAAATACAGAACAGAAATATTTAGTGAACACGTCTGCCTTTTCTGCATTATTACTGATAATTCTAACATCTCCATATAGTAATTGACCAATACCATTATCAAAATTCTTTTTGCTCCTAATGTTTAAAACACTTATTGTCCTTAACCGTGCTGGTCATAGATTTCCCTTTGTATCTCTTGGCTTTCCTTATCAATTTTCTACAATTCCTAACATTTAATTTATATTCATTACCAGTTTCCCTTTTGTGTGTATACGTGCACGCATATACTTTTTTTTTTTTACAGCTGCTTTCATGTCCCTTCTAGTAAGGTGTTCTTAAAATGATTCCCAATTATCATTTTCAATGCCTCTTTGTAATAAGAGGCAAAATAAACTCTCTTGTTTCTGAGGAGGTCCTGGTCAACTCAATTTTTGTTCTGGTATAACTATTTTAATGGAATCAGATATATAGGGCTTGAAGAGACCTCAAGACGTTATCTAGTCTACCCATCTCCCCACTTACCTCTGCCTATGTTGAGGGAGGATCAAGTATATCTAGAGTCTAGAGACAATCTCCCTTGGAAGCCTATTCCAGTGCTTAACTATCTCTACAGTTAGAAAGATTTTCCTAATATTAACCTTAAAGTCCCTTGGTGCAGATTAAGCCAATTACTTCTTGTCCTACCTTCACAGGACATAAAGAACAATTGATCACTGTCCTCTTTATACAGTCCTTAAGATCTTTTAAGTTCTATCAGGTCTTCCCTTAGTCTCCTTTTCTCAAGATTAAATATACCTAGTTTTTTTTAACCTTTCCTCATAGGTCAGGTTTCCTAAACCTCTTATTTTTTTTGTTCTCCTCTGGATTGTCTCCAATTTGTCCACATCTTTCTTAAAGCATGGTGCCCAGAACTGAGCTGAGGCCTCACCAGTGCAAGGTACAGCAGAATTACCTCCCATGTCTTACATGCCACACTCCTGTTAATAAACCCCAGATTATTAGCCTTTTTTGCAACTGCATCACATAGTGGATCACAAATTGAGTCTGAATCCCCAGATACTTTTCTGCAGTACTATCCCCAAATTTGTACTTGTGCATTTCATTTTTCATTTCTAAGTGTAGTACTTGGCACTTGTCTTTACTAACTTTCATCTGGTTGTTTTCAGACCAATTCTCCAATTTGTCATTTTGAATTCTAATCCTGTCCCCCAAAGTGCTTACAGCCCCTCCCAGCTTGTGTCAACTACATTTTTATAAGCATGTTCTCCAGTCCATTAGCCAAGTCATTAATGAAAATATTGAATGACTCTGGACAGATCCCTGCAGGGCCTCACTTGATACATCCTCCCAGTTTATCAATGGTTCATTGTCAAATACTCTAAGTATGGTTTTTCAACCAGTTGTGCACCCATCTTACAGTAATTTCATCTAGACCATGTTTTCCTAGTTTGTTTATGAGTATGTCATGTAAGACTGTTTTAGAAGCCATAAATTAAGATAGATCAGGTCCACTACATCCCCCTATCCACAAGGGTAGTAACCCTGTCAAAGAAGGAAATTAGGTTGGTTTAGCATTATTTGTTCTGGACAAATCCAAGTTGGCAATGTATCACCCTATTATCCTCTAGGTGCTTACAACTGATCTTTTAATAATTTTGGTCAGAGGTGTGATTTATTTATTTTTTAACTGAAATAGCTATGCTGTAACAACCTCTAGTGTGGACAGTTATGCTGATATAAAGGTTGCTCATAGAAATATAGCTTATTCCTCTTCCCATACAGGAATAGTTATACCAGTATAAAGCACCTTGGTATCACTATAACTGCACCCACATTAGGGGATTGTACTTCTTTATACCAGTATAGTTAAAGTGCTATAATTTGTTGTATGCAGACAAGCCCAGAGTCTCCTAGATCTCTTATTCCATACACAGCTAGCTAAAGGGTCCAAAGCAGCTTGACATTTCTTATATGGAAATTGAGAGATTTTTAAACCCAAAGTAATTCACTATAGGGTCAATCTCTTTCTTCATCTGTGCTTAAGCCCTCTAGATTCCCAGAAGTAAATTCTCCTGTTACCCCATCTTTTAAATTATCAAAGTGAACCCTTACTGGGTCATTCTAACGGAGAAGTATAGACCTCTGCAGCATTTTCTCTACTTCACATGCCACCCTCTCCCCCCACCACACACTTAGAACCTGTTCCTCTTGCATTTCTGTGCATGTTACTTCCATTTAATAGGAGCTGTATGTATAGGGTTAGCAAGATTAACCTAAGCCCTTGATCAGAATGCAATTTTATCTAAAGAAAAAGACAGAGGAAAACACAGCGGTGTGGCATAAAGCTCTTATAGGCATAAGTTTGGGATGGCTGCATTACTGAGTGAGCTATACAGGTCATCCCAAATATGTGCCAATAAAGCCTCACCATCATGTATTCTGCATATGCCATGGCATGAGATAGAGGACATTACAACTGTCACTGGGGCAGAAGTGAATACTCAACTTAGGCTTCAAGCCGCTATCCTTTTTTGTGGGGGGAGTGAGGGGGGGGGAGGAAGGAAGATAGTCTACATTCAAGGAAAAATATATTTTTATGCAAGGTTGATATAAAAAAAACATGCCTGCTATTTAAACTTGCTCAAGAATTTAGAATATTGGGAGTCCTAGGGTGATGAACTAATGGGCAAGGGAAGAGGCCAAAGGTGTGCGATAAATTAAATTTAATCACACAACTGTCAGCACCACCTGTGTGGTATAAAATGGTTTAACTGCCATAAGATTTGCTTCTTAACCTCAAAATAATTATTTGAACTTGGAATTTAGAGAAACCAGTGTGGAACTCCATTTAACAACAACAGATCCTTCAAGCCCAACCATTCACCCATTTTTACAGAATATTCCCCCCACATCCTTATATGCCCCTCACCCCCAAAAAAACTAATGATTCCTTAAACTATAACTGATATCTTAAACGAGTAATTGAACATCTTGGGCAAGTCTTTGGCCACCAAATGAACGGAAACAGGAATGCAAAATATTCCAGTTCTCTGAATATACAACACCAAATAAGGCCCAAACGTCAAGAGAATAAACATGAGGCTAATCTACCAAGTTTGGGCAAATGTGAATTCGAGTTCTCTAATGCTGCAGATATTACTTTGCAGGGTAAACTTAATTCTTCCTGCTGCAAATGTGTATACTTATTCCTATTTAAAAAGGAAGGCTCTGTGTAACCTGCACAGATCTTTGTAAGTTCAACTGCTCATTTGTCACAACTGTATAATCATGAAGACTATGAATAAATCATTTGACAAACAGATAGAGTTATACATTCTAGACTAGCAAAAACAATTTAAAATTGTTCATATAACCACTCGTTTCGAAACTGCCAGAAGGATAGCTAGTATTTGTACATTGCCTGAAGGACTTGATAAACTGTTTATATAAAGGGAGAAAGACCTTGAATTTCAGGAAATAGATGTGTAGAAAACTTTCTTCTAGCAGAAAATAAAGTTCCATTTCTACCACACTGGTTTGCAAGACATTAAATAGATGGTATGGGCAGCTGATATCCAGATCCCAATAAAGTTCATTTTCTAAATTAAACACTTGTCTACAGCAAAAATTGCTACATAAGTGACATTTATTAATGTTCTGCTATATTTACAGTTTTAACATAGTAAAACTCCAAAGTGAATTACCACTTGGCAGAAAGCACGAAAGTGCACATTAAATCTACACTTATAATGCATCATAGTTTTTGCTAACACAAATTATAAAAGCAAGAATTACAGGTATGTTAGGGATCATCTCAAAAGTCCCAAAGCCAACAACAAAAAAATGATGACCTCTCTTTTGCAAGGTCAAATTTTTTTTACACAAAGTTGCGTTATGATCTTTGAGCTTTACACTACCAGTATATATTGCGGAAATCCCTATATAGTCCAAAAAGTATGCAGTATGAAAGTAAAATATACTGCAAGATTTAGAAGAGACTATTAAAAAAACCAATACTGGTGCCACCTTCAAAATAATACTTTCCCCCCAATTATGCCATAAAGAATCTATTGTGCACACTGATTTTACTTTCAGGTATAGAGACAGCACAGTTTTAGATTTAACAGCAGATAGATATGTGCAAAAATGTAGTCATAACAAAACAGTCTTCTAAACTTTTGAGAACACCCCTTCAAAATAGCCAGCATTATACATATTTTACACTAAAATATTGGATTCCAGAATCATTGTTAAGATGGAGAATGAAATAAAGCAAGACTGCCCCCTACTGGCTACAGGGGCATAGCTCATGCTATACTACAAATACTATATAAGGCATTATTAGTACACCACAGACTTGACTGCAATAGCTTTTTCAAACATTAGCCCACTAATGATTCAATGATTACAGAATTCTGCATTAACTATTAAAATTTTACACCTAGAAACAAATAGAAAGAAATGCTTCTCTTTTTCAACAGTACTTTTATTTATTTATTTATTTATTTTAAAGCAGGTGATTATTTTTTCTTCTGTGTTCAGAGTCTTGATTCACTTCCTGCAGGTGTCCTGTTACTTCTTGAGGGAGAATTCATTAACGCAGGAAGACATTTGCCAGAAAACATCTGTCAGAGAAGGATATTGAATATTGAAACTATAGTTAGATGGTTATTTTGGTTAAGAGAAGGATGTAGTTCATAAAGAGTGCAGGATGTTGGAAGACATATGACATGCATCTGAGCACAGTTACAAGATTATAGCGATGGTACAATTACACAGTAGTTTTCTGCCTATTTGACAATTTTAGAGTTCAAACCCCTTTAGAACATAAAGCAACAGAAAAAGGAAGACAACGGGCCAGATTCTGCTCTTGGTTATGCTGGTGTAAATCCATAACAACATCACTCAAGGCATTGGAGTTAACCTGTATTTGAATAATGGCAGAGCAAACTTTAACCCCATGTTTGGTTTGATTTGTTTGCGCCCCTAATATGGCTACATGCTAGCAAACATATGGGATATAGGAGAAGCCAAACCTCCTAAACTCTCTATCCTGATTACTCGGGCTGGGATGTTTTTGCACCAAGGATAAAGTATGAAACTAGTACACCTACAGTGTAGTTTGTATCTTCTGCTTGGATACTGATTTGCCCTGCCAACTGCATGCAGTCATATACCAGGAAGATTTCCAGCAGTGATAGATAACATGACCCATTAGAACACAGTATTTAAATAGCATATGCCAAGCTTTCAGCCAGGTTCATTTTACTGTTAACTACTTTTGGCTTGCACAAAGCACCCTCCCCAGTCCCTCAGAAAACTAAAACCAACAATCACCGTCCTAACAGTGATAGGTTCCAGAGCGTTCTGTGCACTTCTGTCACTCACTAACAGCGGATGGGATTTTATCCAAGAACAGCTCTGTTCATTTTTTTTTTTTTTTTTAAAGTGATACACACTGGCTTGTAATTCAAGTTAACTAAAAGCTGTATCCTCAGAAAATCCCCACTCCAAGTTCACAAGCCACTTGCAAGCTATGATCCTTGGGCCTCTTCTGGAAGCCTGAGCCATGCTTTGGAATCTTCTACCCTCTCCTCATTCCGTGTCCTCACAAGGTCAATCAGTACAGGCATATGTGGAGAAGGTTCTGACATGCTGGATTCCATCACCAAATTTAAATGATCTAATTCTAAAAGGATCTGTTTTTTAAGGAAAAGTAAACAGAGAAAATGTAACACTAACTTCTTCATAAGGTTCCCAATACATAGGTAGTGATTCTTTCCACCACCTACCTTCAATATTACTACGAATAGTGTATTTATAATATCCCCTCTTTATTAAGCTCAGCATGTCTGGCTCTCATCAATGGTGTTATGATGTGGGTGGAGTGCACTAGCAAGCAAATGCTAATTAGAAGTAATATTTTCGTTTCTTCAGTGGTCAGCATTTTTCACAGCTATTGATTCTCGGAGACTTTAAGGGCATTTTAAAAACAAAACATGTGAAAAGTCTTCTTTGAATTATGTCTACTTCCGCTCTCTCAGAAGGAGAAGTGACACAAGGGCAACTGGAAGAGCTGGTGTTTTGTTCCTACAAAGCACCTACACAGACCACAGAGGCACAGCAGATGTAGAAACCCCAGTGAGATATGTGCAGCTACAGCAGCTGCATGGGGACTGATCAAATATGTGCTATAATGTTTTTTAGACATATGCAATGCAGTCCAAATAGCTGACTTACACAAGTCAGTCTTTGGTATTATTGCTATGGACAAATTAGCCTCTATTTCATCCTTAAAACGGCATGTTTAGAGAAGGATGGGGGTATATTCCCGGGGCTATGGGGAGAGTGAAGAGGGTAGAAAGAACTTTTTTGTTGCTTTGATTTACTCGCTGGCGGTTTGTGTATATCCAGATAGGATTTCTGTTGTTGCTGGATGATCATTATTATGCTGTTATAAGGCTTTCAGGGCACCTACAGTTCTTTGTATAGTTTGTTTTAAATCTAAATAAATAAAACAGATGTGGTTTAACACAGGAAAATCCAACATTTTAGGGTCACAAAATCCTTTAATAAAACTTTTTGTCTTCTCTGTAGTCAAATGTACACCTCACATATAATTATATTCAATTTGAACAAGACAAAGAATCTGAAAGGACTGTCAAAGAGAACTCACATTTCAGTATATATAGCATATACATGCTTGTCAGAACTGAATAGTCTGTGTTGATTACACAACAGTCGTCCGCTCCGGCACAGCTAGTATAATTAGATAATATTTATGGGTAACTTTATAAATTTGACTCTTCTCCACAGCATGCACAAGCTTTGCCATACATGAGATGTCTCAGTCAAAGAGGAGTAAAAGGTCATAATCGGGGGTTCTCAAACTGGGGGTCGGGACCGCTCAGGGGGTCGCGAGCTGTCAGCCTCCACCTCAACCCCGCTTTGCTTCCAGCATTTATAATGGTGTTTAATATATTAAAAAGTGTTTTTAATTTATAAGGGGGGGGTCACACGCAGAGGCTTCCTATGTGAAAGGGGTCACCAGTACAAAAGTTTGAGAATCACTGGTCAGAACCATTCTGATAAGGACTCTAGGCCCCTTCATATAGTTTTTTTTTAAATTAGGTTCTCTATGCTATGAAGACAAATAAGCCAAACACAAACAGTGATAACAAGCTTCTGTACATAGGAACAGTTCCAACAGACAACACTCTCACATGAATCAAATTCCCACCCTCCTTGTAAAGAGCAGGCAATACTCAGATCTGGTTCTGCCAATTAAAATTTTAACTTACATACCTAATCTTCACTGTTAATTATGGTCTTGTTCTCAGCCTCCATAACATCTATCCCAAGAATCTCCTTTTAGTATGTATCAGAGGGGTAACTGTGTTAGTCTGGATCTGTAAAAAGCAACAGAGAGTCCTGTGGCACCTTTAAGACTAACAGATGTATTAGTGTACATCTGTTAGTCTTAAAGGTGCCACAGGACTCTCTGCTGCTTTTAGTATATATGTATCTCAATTCCTTTCTTAGCAAAACAAACCAGACTTTTGGTGACTAGCTACAATTAATATATGGCAATATAGATGTTCTTACAATATACGCCTTCTTTCTAGATACAAATATGGAATGAAGTTAAGACTACCCTTCTCAAAACTTCTGCATTAAAGAATCAGGAGAATGAGATCACCACCATGTAGTGCTTGTTCTAGATACTAGAACCAAATGTATGAATTTAATGTTAACCTCTAATATCCTCTAACTTTCATAATAAATAATTTTTAGATATATAATCAAGTTTTTTAAATTGTGAGAAGGTAGGTAGGGAAATAGCAGCTTCCCTTCACTGGCACCAGAAAAAGTAAAAGAGGAATCTGATTTGAGGAAGGATGCTATAGTGATACCAGAAGTGTTTTGAAATGCTTCTCTTCAATATTTCACATTATTGGTTTATCTGAAGAGTCCAACAGAGTGAAGTTTAGGGCATGTGGAAACATCAAGGCCTAAATTTTCATAGTGCCTAGTGTTTCTGGATGCCCAACTTGAGACATCTTAAAGAAGCCTGATTCAGAAAGTGCTGAGGACCTACACTTTGAAAGACAAGCCCCTTTAATGTGTCTCAGGTTGGGCACCCAAAAATGTAGGCACAAAATCACTACTTGCATTTCAAAACAAAGGCTTCAAGGTCTATGCTACCAGGAACCAAGCAACTCGTATAAGAAATGAAGAGTCAAGTCACTTGAAGAGCAAGAAGACCAGAATACCAGTTGCTGGGACCAGAAATAGCTTTAGCATTCAAGTATTAAATACATGGCTGTACAACCAGTAACAATGTGAATTTAAGAGGGGTTCAGAGGTTACCACAAACCCTAAGAAGGGGAAAACCCAAACAACCAACCCATCACATAGTAATTTCTTTTTATAGCATTTTCAGGTTCAGTTTAATAAAGCAGAACCATTTGCAATGTGTGTGGTTCCTGCCTAGTGAAGAGACAATGGAACACGAAAACAAAGCCTTGGTTTTGAGAGCCAAACAATTTAATGACACCTGATTTAAAGTTTTGTGTTTCTACTATTGCCCTGGTTACAACTGCTTCAGCTCTGTCCTGGGGAAAACTAGCTTCACGGAGCATCTGGGAAGCAACTTCTTTCTTACAGGGATTTTTTTCTGCCTCAAGAGAAAGAAAGTTAATGCTAGCCATTATCTATTGTATGAAGGAAATGCGCTAAACAAGCTGAACTACTTTAGCCTCCATCAAGGTCCCACCAAGATTTCAGCAAAGGACAAGAACAAGACAAGTTAATGTGCAGCCTAAAAGTGGGTGAATTTTAGATGTTTAAAAAAACAAAACAAAAAAAAACCCCTTAAAATTATTCAGGTACTACAATTAGTTAAAGGCATGTTGGAGTGGCTTTCAGAGTTTCTCCCAGACCTTGGCAGAGAATGAGTTATACAGAAAACCCTGGGCTGGTTCTGGGCCATAAGCCAAAGATATTGCTATATGCCTCTGCTCAGGCTTGGTCTGTGACCTTAACTCATGTTGAAGGTATGCCACATGTTTCAAGCGCATTACTAGTTCTTAAAATCACATCCTCCAGGGTGCACAAGTGTACCAAGTCATAGGGATCTGTTCTGGTATTTCAAATCTTGGAATCTAAGGCATCTAAAATTCCCTTCATCAAATTCTGGAACAGATACTTGATACTTCAAATTAAACTCCTGCTGTGTTGTCATAGGGAAGCTGGACTAAGAAGTATGTACAGTAGCTGGTAGCCCAGGAAATAAAATATCAGCCACTGACTTTGGCCTATGAAATTATAGCAGAGCAGACCCAGCCTAAAGAAATTGCCCAGTAAAATAAAACAAAAACAAAAAACAGCAAAAAAACCCTCAAAAAGTGTATAAGATTTACCTTTAGTAAATAAAGAGAACTCTGGTCCTGGGGAGAGTGGAAAATGTATCCGGCATCTTCCGAACCTTTGCATAATTGATAAATCCTCTGAGAAACAGCAGAAAGCCTAAGTGGGGAAAAAACCACATTTGTTCACTTAAGAAACAAAATCTATATAATTTCCAATGTTTTCTTCTCTACTTAGGAAAAGGAGACAGTCCATCTCAGAATGTCTTACAGAGCAGGCCTCTGATTCTTAGCACTTAGGGCATTTAACTGAATATAGACTTGTTTCTGGACTATGATATTAAAGCTTTGGATTTCCATATTAATGATCAACAAGAAAGTTTATTTTAAGGGTAAACCTAATTACCAAGAAGTTAGTTTACAAATCTGGAAGTCAGCTAAAGAAATCTAAGGGTATGTCTTCACTTACTGGAGGGTCCGGCGGCAGGCAATCGATGTTCTGGGATCGATCCCGGAAGTGCTCGCCGTCGACGCCGGTACTCCCGCTCGGCGAGAGGAGTACGCGGCATCGACGCGGGAGCCTCCCTGCCGCGTCTGGACCCGCGGAAAGTTCGGACTAAGGTACTTTGAATTCAGCTACGTTATTAACGTAGCTGAATTTGCGTACCTTAGTCCGAAGTGGAGGGTTAGTGGGGACCAGGCCTTCATTGCTGATCAGGATGAATGCTTTAGTGATCAAGCCAATCTAGAAAAGGTAGTAACTCAAATAAATGAGGAATAGTTTTATGAAATTTAGTCATGTTTCTTGGAAATTTATGATTATGTCACTAAAGATCCGGTATCATTTTCTCTGACAAATTCAGTACAATTCTGCTGCAATCTTTTTACAGTTGATTTTTGCTGGTTCCTGGGAGTGTTTCCTACGACACATTTTACCTAATTTAAGAATCTTGGCTTGTTCTGAGTTGCTTGTACTAGGTTAGCAATTCTCAAACTGTGGGTCGGGACCTCAAAGTGGGTCACGACCCCCTTTAAATGGGGTCACCAGGGCTGGCTTAGACTTGCTGGGGCCCGGAGCTGAAGCTCGAGCCCCACTGCCCAGGGCTGGCTTTAGGCCGATTCCGTTGAATCGGGCCCCGCGCCTAAGAGGGCCCCACGCCCAGTGGTGAGCTGGAGCCAGTTCCCAAGCTCCGGCAGCTGTCCGCCCCACCCCTGGCCCCAGCTCACCTCCCCCTCCTCCCCTGAACGTTCTGCCCCCCCTTCTCCTCCCCCTCCCCTGCTTCCCGCGAATCAGATGTTTGTGCGGGAAGCCTGGGAGGGTTCAGAAACACGCGACGGCTTCGCAAGTTAAGCTGCGGCAGGGGAGCGCGAGAAGGGCTGCAGGGAGGCGCGGCGCAGCCCATTCCGGCTCCGGCCCAGCGATGGCGGCGCAGCCCCAGCCCCGTCCCGGGCCCCGGCCCCAGTGTGGGTAAGTGGCATGGTAAGAGACCGGGGCCGGGGGATGTTTTGGATAAGGCAGGGGCAGGGAGTCCCACGGACAGGGAGTGGGTGGGGGGGTTGGATCGGGCAGAGGTTCTGGGGGTGTGGTCAGGGGATGGGGGGGGAGAGGTTGGGTAGGCTTGGGAGTTCTGGGGGTCTGTCGGGGTGGTGGTGGATGGGCTCGGGACACTCAGGGGACAGGGAGCAGGGCGAGTTGGGTAGGAGGTGGGGTCCTGGAGGGCAGTTAGGGTGTGGGGGTCTTGGGAAGGAGTGGTCAGGGGACAAGGAGCAGGGGGGTGTTGATGGGTTGTGGTTTCTGAGGGGGGCAGTCAGGGGCAGGACATGGGTGGGGGTCAGGGGGGAGGCGCTGTACTCACCGGGCGGTTCCCTACTGGGTCTTCAGCAGCGGGTCCTTCAGTACTGCAGAAAACTTGGAGTGAAGACCCGGAGCGCCGCCGGGTGAGTCATCCCTGCTGGGGCCCCGTCGAATCGGGCCCCGAACTTCCTAAAGCCGGCCCTCTGGGGCCGAAGCCAAAGCCCAAGGGCTTCAGCCCTGGACAGCACGGCTCGGGTTGCAGGCCCCTGACGAGGGGCTGAAGCCCTTGAGCTTCAGCTTTGGCCCCTCTGCCCGGAGCAGTGCGGCTCAAGCTATGTCTTGTGTGTCCCCGCCCTCCCAGACAGTGGGGCTTGGGCGGGCTCAGTCTTCAGTCCCCTCTCCTGGGGTCATGAAGTAATTTTTGTTGTCAGAAGGGGGTCACGGTGCAATGAAGTTTGAGAACCCCTGTACTAAGTAAAGGAATTCTGCCATCTAGTGGTGGACTTAGTTTGTTGCACATAAAGGAGGTAGACCATTATTTAGTACTTAGGTAGCACTTTCCGTCTGATGCTCTCAAAAACTGTGTAAGTATTGATGAACTAAGCTTCCTACAGTGAAAGGATAAAAAATAATTGTAGTAACATCAGAAGTGTGCATTGTGGAACCAGAAACCTTATTGTCTGTCATGTTGCTGCTTATTTTGTGTGTTTATATGTAGATTATAACAAGGAGTCTGGTGGCACCTTAAAGACTAACAGATTTATTTGGGCATAAGCTTTCGTGAGTAAAAACCTCACTTCGGTTGCATCCGAAGAAGTGAGGTTTTTACTCACGAAAGCTTATGCCCAAATAAATCTGTTAGTCTTTAAGGTGCCACCAGACTCCTTGTTGTTTTTGTAGATACAGACTAACACGGCTACCCCCTGATATGTAGATTATATATCTCTTCTACATATGATTGGGATTTCTAGAGTAAGAGTGTTATAGAAAAGAGATTATTATTACTAATATATATTTGGTTGTGATACTTTTTTCTATACTTAACCTTATAGAAAATAAAGGCATTTTATTAAAATATTACAAATTAGAAATAAGATGCCCCAGTCCCCAAATACACCATTTTTGATGGGGTCTCTTTCTTGAGTAGGGAGTTTGCAGGATCAAGGTCCAGAACAAAGTCTTTGAAATGGAAAGTTGAAAACTGTGATACAAGAGATTTATCTTATTTATCTTATGCACCATTGAAAGAACAGACCCAGTAAGTTTCTGAATTGAATTACTTTTGAGATAGATTTCAGTAGACGATTAAAGGGAAAAAATATATATTAAAAATATTACTCATTTTCCCAACATGACAAACAACAATAAGATTTCTGGTTCCACACTACACACTTCTGATGTTATTACAATTATTTTTTCTCCTTTCACTGCAGGAGGTTTAGTTCATCAATACTTCTTCCAGTTTTTGAGAGCATCAGAAGGAAAATGTTATCTAAGTACTAAATAATATTCTTTTACCTCCTTTGTGTGCAACAAATTAAGTCACCGCTTGATGGCAGAATTCTTTTATCTAGTACAAGCAACTCAAAACATGCCAAGATTCTTCAATTAGGTAAAAATGTGTCGTAGGCAACACTCTAGGAACCAACAAAAATCAACTGCAAAAAGATGCAGCAGAATTATACTGAATATGTCTGGGGAGACTTTGGGGTGGTCTTTTCAGGCAACAGGTTGCCTTAGAAAGGTGGTCTTTTGTACCAGTTTCACTGTACTATCATTTTTATTCTTCCACATAGGTAGATTTACAGCTAAATATTAGCCACAGAGTCAAAGAACAGAATTGCTGAGTATCAGCTGGCTACAACTCCAGGAGGCATATTTGGAACAGTGACATGCATTACAGATTGATACTACAAACTTAAGTATCACTTGGTACCCATGTAACTGGTGTTTTGGTGCAGCAAAGTTGATCTACATATTTGTAGAAAATTGATTTCTCAAAGGGCCCACCAGTCCTCATGATGGTCCCAAGAGTGTCTGAGACTCAGTATAGGATTTAGAACAAATCACAGTCTACTTGCATTTTAATCACTTGAGTGCCATAGTCCAGTGATTCAATTCCTAGCAGCTACTGTCAGTGTGAGGAAGTGCTGCTCTCTGATTTTCTTACTCTTTTTTGGTGAGAGGAGGTGTATGCTCTTTTGCTCCTTAATTTTTTGATGACAGTAGAGGAATTTAAATACACACACACCAATCTAGAAGACATTCACTACCAGAATAAAATCATTTAAAAAAGATAACATTTTGGCCGTACACCTTTAAACATCTGGTAACGAATACAACAACACTTGTCTCTAAAAGACTTTTTGCATAACTTCAAATGTTATAAGGACTTACCTAATACAAGGAAAACCCACCAGAGCCAGTACTGACCATCAAAGTAACCAGGGAAATAGGTTGAGAACTAAAAAAAAACAAACAGAAATTATAACACTTGATACTTTCTGGGCCCAATCCTGCTCCCACTGATGTCAGTGGTAGCCAGACTGGGCCCTCTATGGCCTTGTCTACACTGGAGGCAGCATGTAGAATATGTGTATCCACAAGCCACAGTGAAAAGCAGGCTGCATCCACACTGTAGTGTGTAGTCACATGGGACAGTGAAAGGCTCTAGCAGTGGGATACTACACTGCTTAAAATAGCAGTGTAGACGGGGAGGCATTTCTTGGAAGCGTAGAGGGCTATCCAGGGTATATACCTTAAGGTTCTGGTGCACCTTTACTCTTCTTGCCTAAGCAGTGCCTCACCATCTACACTCTAACTTTATACCTGTGCTACGGAGGCATGCGGTATATGTACTCCACACACCGCCATAAGCATAGACATAGCCTTACTGTAAGAGAAGCACAAGTTACAAATCCCGATTATTAAAAACTGCTCCACTGTGACCAAAAAGATGTATACAAGACAGTTCAACACTCACTAATACCTCTCCTGAGATCAGCTAGTAGGGAGACACTGCTGAATGACAGCTCTTCCCCTTCTCCCTCACCCACCTGCTGCCTAACAGCCTCTGCCAATTTTGGAAGCAAAAGTAGTAACCCCTGCTAACTACACTTCAAGGTTGGATGATGTAACAAAACAGCAGTGATGCCGAAGTTAAGCTCTTGTAGGTATGAGGAATCCTCAGACTTGAAAATCTGTTACTGGGAAAACTGCTTCCTATTAAATGAAAAGTGCCCTTGGTGCTGATATAATTATAGAATCCAATTTCATTATGTTGTCAGTGGTAGATTATTAACTTGATTTTTCATTTTTTTAAAGTTTAAATCAGAAGAAGGATAAGTTAGAAAAACTAGATACTAAGGCTGAAATCAAATTCACAGTTAAGGCTGCCAGTCTCTCTCACTTCATTTTCTTATTATCTCAGGAAATGGCACTTAGGTCTTCTGTATGAGACACCTATAGTACCTAAGCACTGTACAATGGAGACAGTTATCTCACTAGATGTCATATTTGCAGGATCTGAGTCCTGGCACAAAAGGATTAAGGATAAAGTGATGACCTTAACTCTGAATCTCTTTGCTTTTGGTCTTCAGAGCCTATTTTTTTATTGGTTTCCCTTGCACAACATCTGCCTGCAATTTTTCTAGTCACAGGCTGCACACATGACATGTTTGCTTGGACAGAAATTGCTTTGACATTTTCACAAAGATATAGCTTTATAATTTTTCATTCCTTTCCCCATTAAAAGCCTTTGCTTTCCTGACCTGCTTTATTTTCACATAGAAGATTTTTTTTTACTTCAAGAATAAAACATCTGGGGTAGATGGTATCTCTTTTAAACAAATATTGCTTAACATACAGCTACATATTACACAAGCTGCTTTACTTAATAAGAAAGAGACACTTATAAAAATGCAGCACTCCTCTGGCACATTATTCTTATTTATTACAATAACAAGGACCATCCTACCATCCCAGAGCAGTGTCACGTTACCAGCTCTCTTCAACCTCTAGACAGTCTATAACAGCCCCCATTCCCAAAGCACACTGCTAGATGTGCCACAGCAGGCAAGTTTACTGTTTCAGATGAGAATAAAGCAAGCAGAAAGAGTTATTTAAAAATCACACCTGGATCGAAACAGTCCCCAAGGAACTTTTGTGATGGTCAAGGAAACAAACAAGCTAATCTTCAAAAAGGAACTGCTGAAGGATTTAGGGCAAATTTCACTCTTGGCATGAAGAGTCAGCACAAAGCCCTCTATGCCTCACATTAGCCTTACTGTGAGTTGCCTGAGGGGAGCAGCCATGCAGAGAGGCCTTATATCCCCTGTATGCTGTGGGGGGTCCGCTCCACACCGCCCTGAACAAGTCAGAGAGCAGAGGTCTTTGTGGAAGCTGAAATGTCAGACTGAGTGGTGCCACCAGTGGGTGTGGAGTGGCAGCAGCTACTCATGTGGGTTGGGGCACTAGCCACAGATGCATTGTACCCCTGCTCGTGGGGTGGGAAAGGACAGGATTCTTCCCCTTCCAAAACACTCTGCTTAGTGCACAGTACAAAGCCCAATAACCCAGGCTTTTGCAGGTGCAAGTTTTGCCAGGCAAAAAAGCTATTTAATTGTGAACTGAGATGAGCCACTTATTAAGCAATGTAGCAAATACACAGAGGCCTTATGTTTGTCTGGGCTGCCTTTTTGTTTTTTTGCACTAACTTACCCTGACAATCAGGATCCACTTAATGAGAGACAGACCAAACCCTGAAATGGCCCCATATCGTCCTGCAGCTGAAGTGGTCAGACAGAAGGACAAGAAAAATCCAATCCAGTTGAAGAGGAAAGCCACTGAGAAAGCAAAGGGAAAGCAATAGGTCAAAATGGCTGGAAGCTGAAGCTAGACAAATTCAGACTAGAAATAAGGCGTAAAAAATTAACACTGAGATTAATTAACTACTGGAACAATTTACAATTGGATTCTCAATCACTGACAATTTAAAAATCAATATTGGATGTTTTTCTAAAACATCTGTTCTAGGAATTATTTTGGGGAAGTTGTATGGCATGTGCTATAGAAGAGCCTAGCTGCTCACAGTGGTCCTCTCTGGCCTTGGAATCTATGCATCTATTAAGAGCCTCTTCATATTTTTAGGCTGTCTTCTTCTCGTGTCTGTCCACCACACATCACAGTTTTTTCCAGTGTTGGGCACATGTGTAGCCCTGCCGAGATCTTCCGCAGTACATGGTTCCTCGAGGAGCCAGCAGACTAACAGATGTTCCATTGTTTGTGTTTCACCGCAGTCACATATATGTGGGTCACTGGAACAGCCTCACTTCCACATACTGACTTTTGACCTGCCCACTCTTGTTCGGAGGCAATTTAAACTTCACACAAGTTGTTGCAAGTGAAATGAGTGTTGGCTTCAACCAGGGTTTGCCCACAAATCTTTATGAACAGCAGACAAACTTAGATTTAATATCTGACCCTCTGTGCATTCTGAGCTGCAAAACCCTACATCCCCCCTTTTAACTCAGACTAAGAGAAAATGCCTCATGACAATTTAGCTACACTATATTTCCAGTGCTTTCATGCTCTTCACATACAAACGCAGAGACAACTGGTACTAGCCCTTTCCTAAAATACTGAGAGCTACTTCACTTTTAATATTAATCCATTACCAACTAAACTCAATTTTTAAGAGTTCAAACAGAGTATGGGTTTGCCCCCCAAAAATAAAAAATATATATAGTTCCAGAAGTTTGACTGAACCAAATAAATACTAGTTTCCATAAAGAGCAGAGATGTTTTAGGATTTCTCAATGACATGGTCAGCAGCATACTATGTGAATGAACAGCCTTGGAACTCCTGATCATCCATTCAGTTTATGCAGCCTCTTGTTTGGGTGGTGGGGGAGGGGAGGGGGTGTAGGACGAGACAGCATTCACCATACTTGAGCACGCTCTAGTGGTACATTATGGAATGGCAGGAGTCTCTACTGCTATTACCCTACAGCTAGAAATTTTGGTTTGCATTATGGGAGATATATAAGGCAAGAGTTGGTTTAATAGTGAATGAAGAGGTGCATCTCCACATTCTTGTCACTGCCTTGTGGAGGTGAACAGCTCTTCACAACATGTTATTAATGAGGTTTATAGGGAGCAACAGAAACAGATATTGGGGGATGAGCTTTAGTGAAAAAAAGAAGAAGAAGAAGGGGATGGGATTTGTTTGTAATGAAACCCTAGACTAACTTGGAGAGTTTGATACCTGCCTGAATGGTAGATCATTTCTAGAGGAGGAAGGGAAATTTTTTCCTTCCCAGAATTTCGTACTGGCATATCTAGTTTTTCCAGCTCTACGTCACGTACATGAAAAGGTTAACTTCTTCTTGTCTGGACTGAGGAAAGGTTCAAGGTTCTATTGGGTACTTACTGAAGAATGTTAGCATGAAGATGCCATCATTTCCTATCCTCAGCTGGTCAGTATCATCAAAATCATCCCGTGCCACAAAGTCATCCTCCTAAAAGTGAAGAGAGAACAGGGAATGGAGGGAGGTCAGGTTTAATGCAATCAAAGTCATACGGCAAGCCTGAGGTTATGAGTTTACACAAGATTTTACGGGAAAGGACTATCAACTTGCAGAGATCACAAAGCTCACATTGCAAGGGTACAGAATATCTTTTCATTCAAGAAAAAACTCCTTAAAGACAACAACAACATTTCTGCATCTAAGACTTCTCCCCTTTGTACCTGAACAATTGCTAAAGATAATATAAGACATGAAATACTGACTTGTCAGGTGAGATTCCCTCTTTTAGGTAGCCCCCCCCGAAAACAAATAAGGATACTCCCAATACTGACCTCACAATTTATCTCCCTGTCTTTGTCTTTGACCTCTGAAGCTTTGCCAACTCCCGTTTCATAACAATGAATTTGAACTACAGGAACTCACTCAAAAATTGGGTGCTGACAGATCTTCTGATGGGAGGTACTTTGGAAGTACAAATTAGTAAGTCATAAGATAAACAGCGAAGCTACACATGTAGCCTATATCAGCTTGCCAAATTAATCAGTACTGCATGCACTAGTGCAGGGGTAGGCAACCTATGGCATGTGTGCCGAAGGTGGAACACAAGCTGATTTTCAGTGGCACTCACACTGCCTGGATCCTGGCCGCCAGTCCGGGGAGCTCTGCATTTTAATTTAATTTTAAATGAAGCCTCTTAAACATTTTAAAAACCTTATTTCCTTTAGATACAACAATAGTTTAGTTATATATTATAGACCTATAGAAAGAGACCTTCTAAAAACGTTACAATGTATTACTGGCACGCAAAACCTTAAATTAGAGTGAATAAATGAAGACTCAGCACATCACTTCTGAAAGGTTGCCGACCCCTGCACTAGTGTTATTGACATGTCTTACATCATGCCAGTGGACCAGACAAAAAGTTTTTCAAAAAAATATTGTAGAACACTGAAAAAAAAAAACAAAAAAAAAAACCCGAGAAAAAATAAATCAAGATTTTGATTAACAAAGTATTTAAGTTAATTCAGTTATATAAATTCTACAAATGGACCTTTAGGGACATTCAGCACACAAAGTGAACTTACTCTTCCAGGAACCAAGGGAATGGTAGCTTCAGCCTTACTTCGCTCCGCTTCATCGTAACTAGGCAATGTTGTGGCCACATTGTAAGAAGGGGGCTTGGGAAACCCTGATTCGTCTTTGTAGTCAAAATATTCTGCAAAGAGAGAGTTTACATGAATTGTAGGATATAATGTGCCTCTGACGCTGGATATAAGCAGCTCTATAACTGGCAAAGAAAACAAAGTACGAAGAAGATCATGATTTTAAAATTACCATGTATTCTTTGGTGAAAGACTGTAATTTAAACTCACATGTATTGAACTATAATGCCATAATAAAGAAAACATTAAAGCAAATTTGAGACCTACAGTAGGATACTAACAGACTTTCAGAAGGGGAAGGGAATTCACCCTAAATAAATTAGTATGACAGTCATCTTGATCTAGACAAGGAAAAGCAAGAAAAGTTGAAACCTTGTTAGAAACATATGCACACTATGATACCACATACAGATATTCTTGAGCTTTTTAAGGACTGAAACATAAGAGTTCCACAACAGATACAGAGTATGAACAAGACCACTTTATCGAGGGTGCACAAAGGCACCTCCCAATCTAGAGCAACAGAGACAGGAACACATGCTGTGCCTCCCCTGATTTCAGTAAGAGACAGAGAAAGATATATTTTCAAATTTCAAATGGTTTTGATGAGTAAAAGAAGAATCCCCATAAGGTATTCAGCCAAAGGTGGCCAGTTTGTCTGAAAAAGACCCCAGTTTCCTTTCGAATGTCTATTTACTCCTTTGAGCAGTATAAATTGGGACAGGGAGGGGAGGTTACCACAATGATGGGGCTATCTTTAATCTTCTCCTTTTTCCCCCCTCCCACCTTGGTTTCCATATTCTACCTTTATGCATCTGATGTGCCTGATTCTCAAATGTGATTCTGACTTTTTATTAAGAAAATGTGGGTGGGGAAAAAAAATCAGGATCTAGATTATGACCAGCATGAATGTGATAGCTCCTCTGAAAAGTATTATTGGCTTTTAACTCAGGTATGATCATGCAGAAAAGGTAGCTTCCTCATGGGCACTCTCCTTAGAAGGTTTAACCAGTCTCCATTCCCATTTTTACCAAGAGATTATCATGTCCATGATCATAATTATCTATATAATGAAAATGATATAATGAATGCTAGTCCAAACCTTCACATAGTGCAGAATATGTAGTTTTGGTGCATGCATATTACATCTGTGTTGCATACACATCTATTTACAGGTGCCAATTCAAGATGCTGATTACAATCTAGAAAGTTAGAAATCATAGGACTGAAAGGGAACTTGAGAGGTCATCTGATCCAGTCCCCTGCACTCATGGCAGGACTAAGTATTATCTAGACCATCCCTGACTGGTGTTTGTTTAATCTGTTCTTTAAAATCTCCAATGGTTGAGATTTCACAACCTCCCTAGTCAATTTCTTTCAGGGTGCTTAACTACCCTGAAAGTTAAGAAATTTTTCCTAATGTCCAACCTAAACCGCCCTTGCTGCAATTTAAGCCCATTGCTTCTTGTCCTATCCTCAGCGGTTAAGGAGAACAATTTTTCTCCCTCCTCCTTATAACAACCTTTTATGTACTTGAAAACTTATGTCCACTCTCGGTCTTCTTGGTTTGGGACTTGGCTACCTTAAATACTGCCTTTACACCTATACCCAGGTGTGACAGCAGACATCAACTGGCTTTTACCAAGTCCCTAGATGTGAACTCAAGGTCTGGAGGAAGGGTGTTTTCAGGCCTGGTCTACACTGTGGAGGAGGGAAGGGGGAAAATCGATCTAAGTTACGCAATTTCAGCTACGTGAATAACGAAGCTGAAGTCGACGTACTTAGACCTACTCATCGCGGTGTCTTCACTGCGGTGAGTCAACTGCTGCTGCTCCCCTGTCGACTCTGCCTGCGCCTCTCGTGTCGGTGGAGTACAGGAGTCAACGGGAGAGCGCCTTGGGATCGATTTATCGTGTCTAGACTAGACGCGATAAATCGACCCCCGCTGGATCGATCACTGCCCACTGATCCGGTGGGTAGTGTAGACATACCCTCAGAGGCAAATCTCTGTCTGTGGAAACTACTCCCTGGAGTAAGCACCAAAAGATTGAATTTGTTAGAACAAAAGTGCAAGGTTCATGTTTTGGGGCAACATTTTATCAAATGGGTCTGAACAAAGGCATTTTTTCTAACTTTTCTGATATCTTCATTTTAAACTGATGTTTGCTTTATCAGATATGTGTTCTGATGCCACAAAACACATACTGGCTAAGTTACTGAAAAAAATATAAGCATAGCCTCTTAACGGGTCTATTTCTACTGGATTTCTGCTCTAATTAGCAGAGAGTAAGAAGACTGCCATGTTATATCTGAGTTGAGCTCTCTTCCAAGCTTTCAGCTCCAGCCACTTTTTTTTTTCTATAGTTGCAGATGACGAGTATTTAAAACATTGTAATGCATTCAAGCATTGTTAATCTACAGTATCATAAAAGCATTTGTATATACTTCACAAGACAAAAATTCAGCATAATGACCAAGAAAGAAGCCCTGAAAAAGGACAGTAAAGTAAAAGAACCAGTAAAGATACCATTAAAGATCACTGGGAGAAGCAGATATTATTCAAATACCAGATCATTACAGACCACAAATCCTCACTGCACTACCATTTTCACCTTCTTCTGTATGCTAAGAGCGCTGTAGAAAGTAACTTGAGCACCATTTTATGGAGATGACATCAGTTGATTGCCACCAAGGCATGTTTTCTTTCAAACCACAAATAACCACAATCTCTTTGGATCAGGTCCCATACTTCCCAGTCTTAATAGATGCTGCAATGTCAAACAGCAGTGAGCATATTATAGAAAAAGAAACAACTAAAGGGATGGGAAAGAAAAACAAGAAAAAAACAACATTTATTTCCTTGCTGTTCATTTTACCTGCATTCTCCCCAGAAATGCTGCTGTAAGGTGGAGGGGCATCGTTCACAGTATGTTCAGTCTCTCCAGGCTCTTCCTCATTCTGCAACTGAACAGAATCATTTACATTTTAATAGGGCTGAAGAAAAAGGACAAATAAATCGGACTCCCCCATAACACAGAAAATTACACAATCATGGTGTCCTGGTCAAAATCCAGTTGGGTTAGTTACATTCTGCCTACCTAAATTACCCCTGCACTTTCAGGTGCATATGGCAATCTCTTCTTGTCTTAAACTGTTGTACAGAAATGCAGTGCACTGTTAAACACTTGACACATTTCACTTCAGAGGTAGCCAAAGTAATCCCATTGGTAGATTTTAATCAACGTGCCAGTTATGATAAGTTTGTATGCTAAGTCATATTTCTACATTTCTGGTTCCAGACTGCTACAGCACATCCATGTGTATTTACTGTTGTGCCTTTCCACTTCCCCAGCACTAATTTAAAAGCTATCAGGTCATGCTAATTGTGACAAGACCAAATTGCACTTGTTTTCATAAAAAGAGGAAATGGTAGGAGACATTCAGTCAAAATCTCCATTACCATCTGTGGCTTTGCTAAGAAAACTGGTGCTCAGCTGAGTTATGCAAAATAAACTGTTTATCAGTCAGTCATGCTGTGGATAAGAGGGAATCCAGTGGTAAGATTTGTAACTGTACACTCTGTTTTGGATTAATACACACACACAGTATAAATTGGCATATAGCTTTTCATATATACAGTATGTGACTTGTATTATGCAGAGTTTGCAAACATTCTTTGATCATAAAAGCTGGCAATACTGGGTTAGGTATGTCCAAAGAAGAGTGTATCAGCTATCATCTAGCTACTTCACTCTTTCTATTGCACATCACTGAAACAACAACAACAACAACACACACACACACACACTTGCATAACAAATAGACTCTCAGATTTAGAAAGATTTCTTGGGTCTGAACCACTTTCCTACATCTGGAGAGAGAGAGATTTTTTTAAAAAATCATAATTAAATGACAGTAACACTGCAAATGGCAATTCTTTTCTTAATATCTTCCTGGACTACCCTTCATGCATAATAATGCTAATATCCTTGAAGCCATCTGAGACATTTTTCTTCCTTTTCTCTACTGAGACACTTATGACCTCTTTTCACTATTGCAGGGGTAGGCAACCTATGGCACGCGTGCCGAAGGCAGCACACAAGCTGATTTTCAGTGGCACTCACACTGCCTGGGTCCTGGCCGCCAGTCCGGGGAGCTCTGCATTTTAATTTAATTTTAAATGAAGCCTCTGAAACATTTTAAAAACCTTATTTACTTTAGATACAAAATAGTTTAGTTATATATTACAGACCTATAGAAAGAGACCTTCTAAAAACGTTACAATGTATTACTGGCACGCAAAACCTTAAATTAGAGTGAATAAATGAAGACTCGGCACACCACTTCTGAAAGGTTGCCGACCCCTGCACTATAGTATCTAACTGCCTCCCAAGTACTTAAAAACAAAATTTTCTCTCTCTTCCTCTTCAGCCTGCAGAAGTAACAGATCTATTACTTTTAGGGATGAGTTTCTGTTTTAGTTGCACATATGTGAAGTCCTTGAAGGTCTTGTTTTACATGAGCTTGGTCTATATCTTGTGTTCAGTATGTATCTTTTGTTGTTCATACAGTCAACAGCTAAGGCTCAAACTGCATCCATACTGCTTCTGAAAGTCAACCTCAAAAACTTTCCGAAGAGACGTGGCCAAGATGGCGGAAGTCGAACAGAAGAAGAAACGTACCTCAAAAACTTTAAGGACCACATATTCAAGTAATGTATGTGTGCAGTTAATGCATGTGTGCATTGCAAACATTTGTGTGTCTAGATTACTTGAAAATCAGGCCCTAGAAGTTTGCTAGAAAATATGTGGGGGTCAGATTAAAAAAAAAAAAAAAGTTAAATGGACAAATCACATGCCTAATTCAGTTGTAAAATTATCATGATTGCATACACAACAGGTAATTGTGCATGCAAATGGCTAATTAGGTACAATATAAAGTCTCCCTAAATTCCTCAAATCTTCATTCTGGAGATGAATTACCAACTCCACAAGCCTCCAAAATTGCCATTATTCTGACACAGTGGCTTTCAACTAACAAGTCTCCCTTTTCTGTACCAGGATCCCCTCCACTTCCACTGAGATCACCCTCCCCTTCTAGCTAGGATACCACTCATTTACCAATATGGGCACACTGGTAGCAATTTAGGCTATGTCTACATTTACTAGATCAGCTACAATCAATGCAGCGGTGTCAATTTAGCAGGTCTAGTGAAGACCCACTAAGTCGATGGGAAAGCGCTCCCCGAGTAAGGTAAGTCGGCAGGACAGCATCTCCCGTGGACACAGGGTAGTATAGACACTGTGGTAAATCAATCTGACAGTGCCTTACTTGGTGACTTTGGGCAAGTTCCTTTTCTCTGTTTGTTTGTTTTCCCATCAGGCTACTAAAAATTGCTCACAACAGGAGAATTCTGATGTAAGCACAACGTGACTTAAGTCAGAACAGTCTCCTGCTCTAACTACTACACCATACTCCCCTCCCCCATCTAATCTTAAATATATAATCTAAAAAAAGCTTTTAGATAAAAAAGTAGTATCAGATTAATTTTCTGGGCATGCCCAGTTCATTAAATACTATTTTATTAGTCCAAATGCCAATAGGTAGGACAAGATGAAGTAATCTGGGGACAAGAATGATACATGTAGTTTGGTCATTAGGGAAAAATATTCTCAATTTGAAGAATAATTGTATTCTGAAAGGAGGCAGCTGAGTTATCACTGCAGAGATTGAAGAACAGGTTGGAGAAAACACAGCAGGTAATCTAAGGAACAATCCCGTAAAATGCAGAGATTCAGACCCGATGACTCTTCTGTCTTCCCCTTCTATGAAGTGTAGGCCCCATTTCAATTCCTGAAAGTTACACTTGAAAATGAAAGCCTAAAATACTACCCAAGAAAACTGCAGCTATGTAATCTGCTGAGAAATAAACTTGCATAAAAATTCATTACATTAACAGTGAATGAGGTAAGGGTCTGGCAAACTAGATGTTCTGTTATTACTCTCTGAGTAGCATCACCTGCTATCTTAACAGTGGAAGGAAGTGTCCCACTGCCTTTCTAATGTTTATAAGTAAAAAAAATGGGGGGGGGGGGGGAGGGATTAGAGACTTGAGAGATGTAATCCCAAAGGGAGAGAAAGTTAAAGTGCTGGCTAAATGACATAATATTACAAGATATAATAAAGAAGAAAATGCACATGTGATGGAAGAGGGCAGAACAAAAAATATTCTTGCAATTAAGAAGAGTTTAGAAGATTCCAAGGCCCACAACATTCTAAATAGTTATAAGAAAAAGATTTCCCTTCTAATGCACATGGTACGCAGACATGTCTTGCAGCCTTTTTAATGTTTCCAGGCATCTAAAATTCAACTAAGTGCTCATTAACAAAACAATAAGGGTTCATGTGGCAGGAAGAATGAATCATCAGGCCTCAAGTGGCCCAACACTGCCATGACAGCACTAGTCTTGCATTTTCCATGCAAGATGGTGCAGGCACCTGGCATACACAATTAAAAATGCTTTATTATCTGCTCTTGCAAGAGATTTTTCACCCTTCAGGCTACTAAAAAATTGCTCACAACAGTAGAATTCTGATGTAAGCACAACTTGAGTTAAGTCAGAAGCGAGCTTTTTCATTCTCTGATCTAGGCCAAGAGTTACTTTCCTTTTGATTCACTGAAGTATTTTACTTTAAGAACATTCTTTTTTGTTGGGTTTTAAAGAAAAAACGTTGGATTAAAACGTTAGTAGATATTTAGAGTGTTAGTTTAAAAAAATTCAGCTAAGTATTTCCCCCTCAATTACTTAGATATTGGAGCAGTAACGTGCTGTTGTTAGAGTATGTGAGAGATGCTGGAATATTCCATTCCCAATGAAGTCATGAAGTCACCGTAGGCTATGGTGAAGGCACTCACCCTCTGTGTCTCAGTTTCTTCTTGTGTAAGAGGTGTCTAACAATATTTACATATTTCACAGTGCTGGTGTGAACTTTAACCTTTGTAAAATGCTTGAGAATTTTGGCTGAATATTTTTCTACTGAAATGCAAAGTCTTCATTTAATAACTAAAATATTTTTATTTTAGCAATCTTTCAAAACATACTGTTACATGGGCTTCAGATATAGTATCATTTCTGAAATATCTTTTGGTTAAACTCCATGTTTAAGTTATCCACAGATCTCACACACCAATTCCAAACAAGTGTTTAAAAATCCATACCCTGGGTACTGAATAGCACATTTAGATGTGTTTTTATAGATAATCAGGAGTAAAATCTGCAGTTGACATACTACTCAACAGCACTGCAAGATTACTTTTGAACAAATTACAAAAGCTATCAGATTTCCTAGCAAGTTCTAACTCTTAAAAAGCCATAGTCAGAAAACAAGAGGCTTTAGAAGAATATCAGCATGTGATACTCGGGCATTCAAAACTGAATCTAACTTAAATTAAATTAGAAGATTATTGCAAATGGAATGGAAAGAGACAAAATGAAATCCATTCTCCATGCTTTTCTGAACTATTACAAGGGCAATCCTACAGAACGGAACAGGTGCTGAAGCGTCTGAGTAGAAACCTGCCTTTTAGATGTCCACAGTCACAAAGCAAATTGAAATCAAACAGAATAGCCTCCAAGAAAGCCTTTGAATTTTTTCTTGTAAAAATCACTCTACAAAACCGTGATTTATTACCCGCAGAAATAAATGAATGCAGATGGGTCTCTGATATTACTGCCATGACAATATGGCAGTGTGCAACAAAACAAGCTCTAAATAGAACTCCATGCCCAAGTGTTCCTGAAAAAAAATCAAACTAATGGTCTCAAGATTGAAAGTCAAAGTTTTGGCCTGACCAATCTAGCACTCAAAATCATCCCTATAAGATTTGGGGGTGGGAGAGAAAAAATAAGGAAACAGTTTCTAGCTTCCAAGAGGCGTTTCTAAACAAAAGAGAAGTTCTAAAATATGCCTTGATTGTGTCCATTTTAACAAGTTCACAATCAAATTAATTCATTCACCATTTTTGAATGAGTGAATTTTAAATTACATTTGATTTTAATTTGACATCTTGTAGATATAAGCCAAGATCTGTTTCAGTACTGCTAAACATTAATTAGACCTCAGTGTCTGGAAAGAACAGATGAGCGCTGCAGTCTTAGGCCACAATCCTACAAACACTTATGCACATGCTTAACTTTACTACTGTGACAGGGACTGACTACTCATGGTAGTGAAGTTAAGTGTGCGCATAAGTGTTTGTAGGATTGAGGCCTTAGCAAAAAGATGACAATGAAGTTTAATTATTTTTTCGAGCTCAAACATTCTTGTTTTTAAAAAGTTCCTTAATATAAAGTTTCCAACTTAAAAAAAAATCCAATATCATTTAAAACATGCAACAAAGATAACTACTTTACCATTTGTCCAATACTTTAGTTGTTATCAGTGGTCTTCTATGATTCAGTATGTTCCATTAAAATTTAATCACTCAGTTTTTGGAGGGTTAAATCACTAAGAAACCTTTTAATAAAAAGGATTCACAGACTGGAAAAATTACCATTGCCACTAGTTCACAACTGTATATTCTCATTCAAAGGAAACTCTGATAAGTACTCAGTAACACCCGTGTTACTGGGCAGAATCTACACTGAACATGTATTTCATGCTCACAACTTCTGGTGTGCTCAAGCAGAATTGCTGAACAGTCCCATAGTGATAACATACAAGAAGCTCTAACTGCAGATAACTTTCATCTGATCTCACATCTCATGCTGTTTCTATGGCAGTGTAACGAGTTCTAGGAGACTTCTAAAAGGAAAACACTGCAGTCACAGACTGCATAAGAATCAATGCCAAAGTTACAGCCTTTCACCACAGTGAAAATCACAGAAGCTGTGAAAGCCAAGTATAAACAAAACACACTTTCAATGTATATATTCCTAATAAATTAGAGACTAGTACAGAGAGCCAATAGCCTCCCTATATAAAGGTTACAAGTAATTTTCATTATAAAGCCCTATTTTTGTCCCCCTATAACTTTGACTTGAAATAGGATATGACCTAAAACTGCCATATTTACTTTAAAGGCAAAGGAAACTATTTTTGCAATCTATGAAGGAGAAAAAAGAAACATTTCTAAATTTGAGTTAGTTATTTAACATTTGAAATGTTGACTTGTGTGTGATGTTGCTTTGGGTCCTTCCAGCTCAAAATCTCCAAACTTTCTATTATTGCTAAAACTCCCTGAAAATTCATGCAAAGAGAAAAAGTTGTAATTAAGCAAAGTGATTAACTCTTTTTTATTGTGGATAATTTTGTGTCCATTGATTTTAATGAGAGTTGTGGGCCCAAAGCTACTCACATTAATGTAACTGGAAGTTTTTTACCATCACTTAAATGAGAACAGGATCAAGCACCACAGCCCTGATCCTGCAACTTGGTACACGAAGGTGAACCTCTGTACAGCTCCACCCACACGGATACCATAGGCCTTGGCTACACTGGCGCTGTATGGCGCTGCAACTTGCTGCGTCAGGGGTGTGAAAACACACACACACCCCCGAGCGCAGCGCTGTAAAGCGCCAGTGTAATCAGCACCTGCAGTGCTGCACGCTCACTCGCAGCGCTGCAAGCTACTCCCCTTGGAGAGGTGGAGTACATACAGCGCTGCGAGAGCTCTCTCGCAGCACTGCCGCGTGAATTCCCAAGTGTAGCCAAGGCCTTAAAATCATCTGTGGCCTTGTCTCAAAGGACAAAATGGGTGTTTTCTTCAACACTGTTAGCTCAACTGAGTTAATTTAATGCAACTGAAAAGCCATCTTAACACTCATTAAGTCACAGGTGAAGGGTCTGTCTACACATGGAGCTGTTCTGAACTCCGTAAGTGGACACACTTATTCCAGAATAAGAGTGCCTTGTTCCTGTTTTGCTTTATTCCAGAATGAGTGCCTTGTTCATAGGTTAAGCAAAACAGGAACAAGGCACTCTTATTCTGGAATAAAGTGTGTCCATACATGGAGCTGTTCAGGAATAGCTACTGCACTTGAAATTCACACCCTACCTTAATCCGAAACAACTTTCAAATGTAGAAAAGTCCTCTTACCTTAGGGTATGTTTACACAGAAAAAGCTGTGCACAGATCAGCCACCTGAGCAAGCTTGAATCCAGCAAGCACAGGTAACAATAACTATGAAGACAGTGCAGCGCAAGCTTCAGAATGGGCTAGCGAGCCAAGTACGTACCTAGGGACCATGCTGGGCTTCTACTCCCCATGCTGAAGCCAATATTGTTACTCATGCTAGCTGGATCATTCAAGGCGTCACGCTGCACGGTAAAGCACATGACGCCTCTTCACTCCCCTTTAGCTAACTCAACTGAGGTAACAAGACTGAGGAAGAAACAAAAAGCACCAATATCCCTTGGAAATTTCATGCCATCAAAACTTCACCTAAATGACAATAGTACATTTACCAATCACATCCACTACTAACTGCAAGAGTTAAATAACAAGGAAATGAATAGTTGTGGACATCATAAATCTAACTGTGCCCACACAATGAAGCATAAAATAAACATGTCCTTTGCATTTGTTTTCATGCTTTAGAGATTAAAACCTCACTTCAACTGGAAAACTGAATATAACCTTAACTACAGAGTTGCTACTGATGTCTCCATAACCTTTATATTTAGTTACAACTTCTAAAGATTGCTGGATCTTCCCAGACTCTTACATACACCTACACTGCAATAAAAGACCTGCGGCATGACCCTGGCTGGCTCAGGGCAGCTGACTATGGTTCACAGGGCTCAGGCTGCAGAGCTAAAAATTGCAGCACAGTCATTCAGGCTTGGGCTGGAGTCCAGGCTCTGAAGCCATAGGGGAGGTGGGCCTCAGAGCCCAGCCTCCAGCTTGAGCATCTACACTGCAATTTTTAGCCCTGCAGCCCAAACCTAAGTCAGGGCTCTGAGATTTGGTGCCACGGGGTTTTTGCAGCGTAGACATAACCTCATCCTGATCCTGAGCCACTCCAGAGGCTGAAGAGGCCCTCAGCATAACTTAGACAGCTCTAGAAGCCAAATTATGGCAGCTTCATGGGGCTCCCCTATGGGACACAGTGCTGCCCAAAATTTCCACAGCACTGTGTGCTATGGCCCCATTCCCAACACATCCCTCCCACTTCAGCCTTCCTCTGGCATACCTCCCTACGCCACATCTTATGAGGGGGTCCCTGAAAGACAGCCTGAAACTGTTACCCTGGCCAGCTCCTGTAAGCTACTCCAGCCCCTTTTCTCTAACGTAGAGGAGATGGAGTGAGGTTGAGGATCTCACCACAAATGACTTAAATCTATCAAAGAAATACAGCAGACTCTGAGCCTAGTGAAAAAACAATAACCATAGAAAGCAGAATATACATTATTAGATTAATTGTTGCATCACTTTGAGAGCACAAGCATATGCTATTTTTGATCAGTATCATCTCGTATTTGAGCCAATCACAATGGTTAAAAATGCCGAAAGATTATCTTTAAAAAAAATCAAAATCAAACACCATTTTTATGTTTCTCTTATTGGTGAAGTGACTTAGCCTCCGATCGTGCACCGAGACAAGGCTCATGGCGGATATGGGGCCTGCACACAGTTCTCAGTGGAGGACTGGTACTGGGAAAGAAGACTTTTTTTTTCTGACACTGAATTTTACCATTCATTCCTGTTGTCTTTAGGATATCTAGACAAACTCATTTTTTCTGAAACAATAACTTCCAGTTTTTGGAAGACACACACTCATAAAAACATTTTACACATGCTAGTCGTCCCATGAACTCAATGGGAATGTTTATGCGCATAAAGTTCAGCACATGCATAAGTGTTCGCAGGAGTGGGGCTTAAATTACCATACTGTCATAATACATCTAAAACCCTTATATTTAGCTTGCCATGGACCAGCCAGTAACTCACCACTGCTATTATACAATCTGAAACCCACTGACAAATTAAAAGTAAGAAAAACGTTAAAATCAGGATTTCCACCCTCCTCTACCCTTTCATAATCCTGTAACATAAAAATTAAGTGTGTGATTTCAATGTATGAGCCTGTTCTATGGGTTGCTTTCTGGGAGCACAGTTTGTCAGTTTACCAGTTCCTGAAATTAAATATATCCGCTGTGGTTATTAACTCAGGGCTATATTTCATGTCATAGTCACAAGTGACTGATCCTTATTCACTTATTCATTACAATACATAGCAACATGGGATAAAATTGATTTAAATTTGACATCTTCAGTGTTAGAAAATGATTCTCCTCATCCTTTCTACAGCTAAATGTCAGCTATGCATCTTTATTTTCATAGCATACACTTTTGGAGCAAGACAGACCACAGCATACCAATCAATCCAATAACATATTTTTTAAGAGAAGAAAAGAAGAATTGAGAAACTAAGATTTTTTTCCCCTTTCCTGCATGTCCCTTAGGGTCCCGCACTCCAATTACATTTACTCTCAAAGATTCTGTATTATGACAGCCTTTTCATGGTACCTTCCATTTTCTGATGCTCCTTTTGGAGCAGGGACGATCTTTTTAATCTGTAAAGTACCAGGAAAATTACAGTGCTATAATAACAACAACCACCCTGTTATGTGCATGGTTAAGAGATTAATAGGACCTGGCAAAATGACAGCTTTGATTTCCTTACAGAGAACTGTGTAATGTCATTCTTATCAGTCAGAGAGGAATTAAAGAGTAACACAATATTCTCCTTCTAGGGAGCAACATGCTTCCTCCACATATACCCCCTCTGGGCTCAGGACCATAAGACCAGAACTTGAATCCTTCTGTAACATAGGCTATGACTTCACTAGAAACACTGCACCAGCATAGAGGCAGCACTACATACTGTGCCACTACAGCACTTCCGTGTAGACACCCACTACAGCGATGTCAGGGGTTCTCCAATTGCTGTAGTTAAGCCACTTCCCTAAGAGACAATCGCTAAATTGAAGGAAGAATTCTTCTGTCGACCTAGAGCTATCTAAACCAGGGGCTAGGTTGGCTTAACTATGTCACTCAGGGGTGTGGATTTTTCACACCTCTGAGCGACGTAGCTAGGTCGTCCTAACTTTTTAGTGTAGAACTGGCCAGACTCTGGCTATGTCTACACTACGGGTGCTACAACGGCACAGCTTTGATTCTGTAGCTGTGCTGCAGCATCTCCAGAGTGTAGACACTTCCTACAGTGACAGAAGGGGTTTTTCAATTGCTGTGTGTAATCCACCTCCCTGATTCTTCCATCAACCTAGACGTGTCTACACTATGGTGCTTCTTCACATCCCTGAGCCTCGTACCTATGTTGATCTGAATTTTAAGTGTAGACCAGGCTTCTGACTCTCAGAGGCGTCGTACAGATTAATGTTTAAATACTTTGAGATCCTGAGATAGAAGGTACTACAGAAGCGCGAATATTAGCGTAAGAAGTTTGGCGTAGGAGGAGTAAAGCTTTTTTAAATATCTGAGACCAAAAAAATATGACTGAAAACTTTCTTAATGGTGAAAACACGTAAAATCTATATATGTCTCAGATATATTTAAAAAAGCTTTACTCCTCCCACCCCAAACTTCTTACGCTAATATATATATTAAAAGACTAAATAGAGCTTTATCTAGCTTTTAGACATACGTAAAAAACCCTAACCTCTGAGTTGAGAATAATCATGAAAAATTTAATCCTAATGGGAAATCATTTTGAAAGGTTAAAGCACTCTGAAAAGAGAAAGTGCCGTTATGGTTTACTATCTACAACTTATTATAGTGTCACTACTATGACACTGTAATAAGTAGTAGATAGTAAATATTTCATACAAATTCATTCTTCCCTTAAAAATCTAATATGTTTTTCACTGCCCATATTGTTAGTTTACTTTCTGCACTTCACTCAGCTAGAACAATTAAGACCAGTCAGTTTACCTTTCTAGTTCTGATGCACTAGCACAATGCTGAAATATTTGAATTACAATTGCAGGAGAATGTTTAAATTTAAAATAAAGCATTATTTTAATTAGAAATATTCTAATGACATCGAAACTATTAATTTAATTTGGGGTTGGTAATTTTCAATACCTGCCCACATGGGAAACCTATATTTTGGAGACTATCTCACATAGGCCCTTTAAACAACAAAACAAAATTTAAAAAATTATCAAAAGGAAACCTTCCAGCAAGCTCAGGCAGGACCCCTGAGACTGCACTGCATACAAGAACAGGAAGAGAAGATAAATACTGTGTGAAACCAAAACTGAAACTAGGAACGAAAACTATATACAGAATCAAAAGATTTTTGTAATGCTTTTATACTGATCATAATTATTCTCCTTTGTTTTAATTAACTCTACATGTTGGAATGTGTGGGTACAAGGGTCCACTCGTACTGCCAGTTGCAGGACTGAGGCCTTTGTCTGTCTAGTTTAGAGTTATGTTTCTCAAATATTTGGCTAGACACATGTTCCAAGCAATATACATTTCCTTCCCACAGAAAGTCTGAATCACATGGAGCAAGGGGATGGAATTCAGCTCCCCAATATGTGGGCAGACTGTGGGGCTCCACTTCATCATCTTTATTGTTAATAATAATTATTTGTGTATCACAAACAATATGCTCAGATAAGGACAGTTTCTGCCCAAACACGTTTTTAATCTAAGCGAGTCACATAGAGAAGACCAGATGTAAAAGGAAATCTAGAAGAGGGGAAAACAGTAATTTAAAAAACATTATCTCTGCTTACGGACACTGCAGAAGAAAGTAGCTTTTAGGAAATATCGGCATAAGATAGCGGCCCTGACAACTGGGATTGGGAGATCATTAAATGCAGTAACTTGCAACATGGAACTACACACAGACAACTAAGAAAGAAAAAGAGCTGAACATCAAGACCAGGCCGGCTCCAGGGTTTTGGCCGCCCCAACCAGCCAAAAACAAAACAAAACAAAACAAAACAAAAAAACAACACACACACACACACACACACACACACAAAAAGCCGCGCTCTGCGGTGGCAATTCGGCGGGAGGTCCTTCGCTCCGAGCAGGAGTGAGGGACTGTCCACCGAATTGCCGCCGAATAGCTGGACGTGCCGCCCCCGCTCCGGAGTGGCCGCCCCAAGCACCTGCTTGCCAGGCTGGTGCCTGGAGCTGGCCCTGATCAAGACTAGCAATATCAAGTGCAGATATTTAAGTTCAGATCCATCCTCATTGTTGCGCCCTTCCCCCAACCCCAACAGTCTGCAGCCAATGGCCAATTTTATGCCAGTCTACTGAGAACTTCCATTCAATCCATCACAGGATAGGCACCAACCACTATGTGGCTGCTCGACTCATGCCCATCTTCCCATGCAGACCGCAAGTGGCATGCAAAACCTTATTCTGACCCTCTGTGCTTGGATGAGTTTAATGTCACATACATTAAATTATCTCACCTAAATTCCCACAATTAGGGATTTTAGTTTCGAACTCTTCTATCCAAAGATCTATTATGGAGAAGGTGCTTTAACCTGTCAGTGACCGTGAAAAGTCCAAAACACCCAAATAAATGTTACATCCTTGGTTTAGTTTACTCCTGACTGAAGATCACTTAACTATTCATCAGCACCAAGTAAATTCATCCCATTAAATCATCCTGATGCTAACCCAGGATTCGGCTATACTAAGACACATCGGACCCCCCCAAATTCCACTGGTACACTCCACCGAGCAATACTGTATGTGCATTCAATGCCACCCGGCGCAGGGAAGCCCCATCTGTGTATGTTGTGATCACACTGATGAGCACGGCCTAGATGATTTTGTGCAGATTTTCACGCCCGCTTGGCCAGGCTGCATTACGGCCAGGACCTCTGTTCCCGGAGGCTGATGTCTAGTTCTTCCCCCGACCTGTAATGTTTAGGTGTGTCACGGGCTCTTAGCCAAGGAACGGGCATTGACTTTTGGAATGGGGGGTTACAGTCCACACAGTAGTTTGCCTTGGATGTCTCACACTCCCGGCCCCCCCCCCCCCACACCAGCGGCCAAGGCTGCAAGGGTTGTTTCAGTCGGACGGGAGGAGCGGCCCGGGGAGCAGTGGGGGGCTCGCGCAGCCCCACGCCCATGCAGGGGCGGCAGGGTCCCGCTGCCCCTAGGCCCAGGGCTCGGGGTGCCCGGCAGAGCCCGGGGGCTGTGGGGTCATCCTCCCCCCCGGGAGGAGGGGCTCTGCTCCCCGCCCCACACCGGGTCCCACGTCCCGACCGCGACCGCTCCCTATCTCGGCCGGGGCGGGGGAATCGGCTCTCCCCGGAGCCCCATAATCCCAGCCGTGCGGCCTAGAAAGCCGCGGCGCTCGCGTACCCGCCCTGCCGGGCCCCGCTCGCGCCTCACCTGCTGGTATCGGCCGCTGCTGGGCTCGGCGGCCGCCGCCGCCATGGCGCTGGAGAGGGAGTGTCAGGCGGAGAGAAGAGACCGGGCGGAGGCCCCGCGGGGCGGGCTGGGGTCGGAGGGCCCAGAGGCGAGTCGGGGCGGCTCTGGAAGTGGCGCGGCTCCGCGCAGACACCCCTGCCTGCCTCCCACACTCAATGGGCGCTGCCTGCCCCTGCTGCTGCTGCTGCTGCTGGAGGCGGAGGTTGGCAAGTGCAGCGCTGCCGGGTCACTGGCTGCTGCCTGCTCAGCTCCAACCACTTCCCTTCCCCCCGCTGCTGCCGCCCTCCCTCAGCTGTCACATGCCTGCCTCTCCTTCGCTGTCGCACTCCTTCCCTCCCTCCTCCCTCGCTGGCACATCCCTGCCGCCTCCCCCGGCTCACTCCTGAGCCCCGGGGCATCCCTCACACCAGCCCCCAGCCACTATTCAGCTCGATACGGATTGGGTTTAATAGGTACACATGGTAACCATAGGGCATTCCCAGTTTCCCACCTTCTGCAGGAACCAAGCACTTTCCTAAGGGCCGGTAGTATGGACCCTGCCCTCCTCTTCTGAAATTGGTGCCTTGCACTGTCTGACACACCCTAGGACACATAGTACATGGTAGTCCTGCTTAAGGGACTCGCTCTGGGTACCCTTGGTGCACAAATTCCCTCAAAAGGTGCTGGGCTGCAGACTTGGTCATGTTCCCCTTACATCTTTCTCCACATTGGTTACAAATATGGTAGCATGTCCTCTAGGGATGGTGTACCATGCACACTCCCTATCCCTGCTCTCTGGAGTTCTTGGTAGGCAATGTGCCTATTCAATTGAAAATGAGGCATCTGGGTGTCATGTTGGCCCAAGGATATGTCTATGTAAGAGCCAGCTCTTCTAGATGTTCCTCTGAGTTGCCTTGCAAGGGAGAAGAATCTGTGTGTTGCAGGAATTCTGAGGAAAAGCTGGGAATAGAACATGGATCGTCTCACTTCCAGGCATGTGACTCACACACAAACCTTCCATGTTAGCAGCATGTATGATTTATATTATAAGAGAAAAAGATTTACAACTCAATAATAAAATACCCCCTCTGCCCTTGTATTGTATGATTGTATTCATTACTGATCATTAAGAAATATCTTTTTTTAAAATCAAGAGGTAACAGGTGCAGTTAGAGCTATAAAGGCTCGTTGGGATTTGCCCCTCAATGAACCGATGTGCAAGGGGTGGGGGAGCGCAAGGTGGAAGTTTCACCTAGGGAGCAAAATATCCTTGCGCCGGCCCTGACTATATCCACTGGATGACCCTTGTTCACATGTTTGTTGACCACCCCACCTCAAAGAATTCTAATAGATTTGGGAGGCATGATTCCCTTTACAAAAACCATGTTGACTCTTCCCAATAAATCGTGTTCATCTATGTGTCTGATAATTCTGTTCTTTACTATAGTTTCAACCAATTTACCTGGTACTGAAGTTAGGTTTATCGGCCTGTAATTTCCGGGATCGCCTCTGGAGCCTTTTTTAAAAATTTGTGTCACATTAGCTATAACTCCAGTTATCTGGTACAGAAGCTGATTTAAATGATAGGTTACAGACCACAGTTAATAGTTCTGCAATTTCATATTTGAGTTCCTTCAGAACTCTTGGGTGAATACCATCTGGTCCTGGTGACTTATTAAAGTTTAATTTATCAATTTGTTCCAAAATCTCCTCTAACTCTAATGACACCTCAATCTGGGACAGTTCCTCAGATTTGTCACCTAAAAAGAATGACTCAGGTGTGGGAATCTCCCTCACATCCTCTGCAGTGAAGACTGATACAAATAATTCATTTAGTTTCTCCGCAATGGTCTTATCTTCCTCGAGTGCCCCTTTAGCACTTCAATCATCCACTGGCCCCACTGATTATTTAACAGGCTTCCTGCTTCTGATGTACTTAAATTTTTTTTTTGCTGTTAGATTTAAGTTGCTCTTCAAATTCTTTTTTGGCCTGCCTAATTATACTTTTACACTTGACTTGCCAGAGTTCATGCTCCTGTCTATTTTCCTCAATAGGATTTAACTTCCAATTTTTAAAAGATGCCTTTTTACCTCTATCCACTTCTTTTACTTTGTTATTAAGCCGTGATGGCACTTTTGGGGGTCCTTTTACTATGTTTTTTTAATTTGGGATATACATTTAATTTGAACCTCTATCATGGTGTTTTTTAAAACTTTCCATGCCGTTTGCAGGCATTTCACTTTTGGGACTGTATCTTTTAATTTGTTTAACTAGCTTCCTCACTTTTGTGTAGTTCTCCTTTCTGAAATTAAATGCTACTGTGGTGGGCTTCTTTGGTGTTATCCCCCACACAGGGATATTACATTTAATTAGAATATGGTCGCTATTACCAAGCAGTTCAGCTATATTCACCTCTTGGACCAGATCCTGTACTCCACTTAGGACTAAATCAAGAATTGCCTCTCCTCTTGTGGGTTCCAGGACAAGCTGCTCCAAGAAACAGTCATTTATGGTATCAAGAAATATTATCTCTGCATCCCGTCCTGAGGTGACATTTACCCTTTTAATATGGGGATAGTTGAAATCCCCCATTATTATTAAGTTTTTTATTTTTATAGCCTCTCTAATCTCCTTGAGCATTTCACAGTCATCATCACCATCCTGGTCAGGTGGTCAGAAGTATATCCCTACTGCCATATTCTTATTATTCAAGCATGGAATTTCTATCCATAGGGATCCCATGGTACAGTTTGGTTCATTTAAGATTTTTACTACATTTGACTCTATGCTTTCTTTCACGTATAGTGCCACTCCCCCACCAGCATGACCTATTCTGTCATTCCTATATATCTTGTATCCTGGTATTAGCATGTCCCATTGATTATCATCATTCCACCAAGTTTCTATAATACCTGTTATATCAATATCCTCATTTAATACCAGGCACTCAAGTTCACCCATCTTAGTACAGTATTTAGACTTCTAGCATTTGTATTAAGAACCTATAAAATTTGTCACTTTTTAGCTGTCTGCCTTCATGTGATGTAATTGAACGGGACACCTTTTAATTTGACTGTTTCTCATCAGATTCTACCTGTACTTTATCATCTTCCATCCTCTCTTCCTTAATAGGATACAAAGAATCCCCATTAATAGATCCTCATCTGAGGGATGTCTCTGTCCAAACCACATGCTCTTCCACACCTGTTGGCTTTCCCCTAGCCCTTAATTTAAAAAATCCTCTATGACCTTTTTAATTTTACATTCCAGCAATCTGGTTCCATTTTGGTTCAGGTGGAACCCATCCTTTCTGTATAGGCTCTTCCTTTCCCAAAGGTTCCCCAGTTCCTAATAAATCTAAACCCCTCATCCCTACACCATTGTCTCATCCACGCATTGAGACCCTGCAATTCTGCCTGTCTAACTGCTCCTGCGTGTAAAATTGGAAGCACTTCAGAGAATGCTACCATGGAGGTTCTGGACTTCAGTCTCTTACCTACCAGCCTAAATTTGGCCTCCAGGATCTCTCTCCTATCTTTCCCTATGTCATTGGTACCTACATGTACCACAACCACCGGCTCCTCCCAGGACTACACATAAGCATGTCTAGGTGTCTTGAGAGATCTGCAACCTTTGCATCCAGTGGGCAATTCACCATGCATTTCCCCCAGCTATCTATATTTCTAATGATCAAATCCCCCACTCCTATTATCTGTCTCTTCCGAATAACCGGAGTTCCCTCCCCCAGAGAGGTATCCTCAGTGCTAGCAGATACCATGACATCATCTGGAGAGAGTGTCCCAACTATGGGATCATTTCCTTCTGCTCCACTTTGATGTTCTCCTTCCCTGAGACTTTCATCCTCCTCAACAGCACTAGGCTGTTCTATTCTGCATGTAGTTGCAATTTTCATTGGTTGTAAGTTGTAATGATAAAAAGTGCTCTGTCATTTCTGGAGTGCCCAGTTTGCTGTAAAGAGGAATACTCCCACAGCACACATCTCATACCCTCCTCCTACCCAGACTGGATTATTCACAGCTATGCGTTGTTAACCCAGGCACGTAGCTAAGGCTCTACAAGTCATGGACTATTGTGGGGGAGGGGAAATAAGTATACCAGTGGTGCCAAGATGGCATGGAGGGCGGTATTATGAGCACACTCCTACTCCCATTGAAGTCAGTTGTAGAACTAACTCTCAATGACTTCAAAAGGAGCAGGATTGGCCCTGTGCTTTTACAAGGCCTAATGGTTGTAATGATTCTCCAGGGTGCTGTGGGAGTATGCTAAGCAGCAGCTTTTGGTATCCCTTAGTAAAGGTGTAGGTTATGCTCCCTCCAGTGCAGTTTATTGGCATTTGTTGAGCACAATCATTACCACCCCCTGCTCCACCGAGACAATCCCCCTTCCAGGGCCGGTCCTACCATTTGGGCAAACTAGGCAGTTGCCTAGGGTGCCAAGATTTGGGGGCGCCAAAAAATGGTGCCCCCCAATTTTTTTTACAGCATTCCTACGCCCCCTCCCCAAGCGCGCGGTCGCCGCTCCACTTCTCCCGCCTCCCAGGCTTGCAGCGCCAATCAGCTGTTTGGTGCCGCAAGCCTGGGAGGGGAGGAGAATTAGAGCAGGGGCGGCGTGCTCGGGGAGGAGGTGGAGCAGAGGTGAGCTGGGGTGGGGAGCTGCCGGGGGGGGGAGCTGCTGCAGGGGGGGGCGCCTCAGGACGGGGGGGGAGCTTTTGGGGGGGGCACCTCAGGGCAGGGGGAGCGGGGAGCTGCCGCAGGGCTGGGGGGGTGGGCGCAAGATGGAAGTTTCGCCTAGACAAGAGTCGGTGCGCCATACCGGGGCGGCCCAGCTTCCCCAGGTGGCAATTTAAAGGGCCTTGGACTCCCAGCAGTGGAGCCCTTTAAATTGCTGTCAGAGCCCCGCTGCTGGAGCCCTGGGGTAGCAGCGGCAGCCGGGGGCTCCGGCAGCGGTTTAAAGGGCCTGGGGCGTTAGCGGCGGCCGAGCCCTGAGCCCTTTAAACTGCTGCCGGAGCCCCCGGCTGCCGCTGCTACCCCTGCAGAGGAGGGGAGGGCACTTACCGGTACAGGGCGGGCCAGGACTGGCTCTGACCCCCCTATCCTTGCCCCTTGCGCCCAAGGCCCCACCCTTTCCGGGGGCCAGAGCCAGCCCCAACCCAGCCCCGTACCGGTAAGTCCCTGTTTCTACTTTCACCCCGTAAGGCACTCAGTTTGGTACCGCTATAACTTTTTCAGTTAGAGTTGTGATTTTTTTTACTAATATAGGCCATGTTGACACTATCAAGTTTGGTCAGGTATGAAAACACCATACACCTTAACTGACATAGCTTTGCTGGCAAAACCCCCTGTAGACACAGCTATGCTGTCAGAGTGCTTCTGTTGGCACAGATAACATTGTCCAGGGAGGTGGTGATAGCATGCCAACAGAAAAACTCCTTCTATTGACATTTGCTGTGTCTACACTAGGAGGTTCTGCCAATATAGCTATACTGGCAAAGCATTTGTAGTGTAGACAAGGCCACAGTTACAGCACTACAACTCTAGTCTGGATGCAATTATGTTACTATAAAGGTGCCTTATACCAGAATAGTTTATTTCCCTTCCCATATGGGACTAACTATAGTGGTATAAAGCAACTATATCAGTACAGTTAAAGCATCACAACTTTTGTGTGTAGACAAGCCCTCAGAAAATGCAGCAAAGATCTTGGTATAAATGCTTAGCTGCATTGGATCAGACTAGATAAAGTGAGTTTAAATCATCAGGAAGGTTAATTGTGTGATAAGGCACTGTACTGAGACAATGGGGATCTGGGTTGTATACCTGAGTTTGCCACAGACTCCCTGGGTGACCTGAGGCAAGTCACCTAATTTCTCTGTGCCTCGGCTCCCCATTATTGAGGATAAATTCATTGTGAGGCACTGAGATACTATGGTGATGGGGGCTGTATAAGCATACAGTGACAGTACTGGCAAGCTCTGGGCCTCCTAATGCAGCTGGGGTTTGATGGTGACTTGTGTCACTAAGCCCCTACTTATGACAAACTCATGATCCAAGACTGGCATCCAGGTTCTGCTGGCAGGAGCCAGACAATGAACCAGGCTCCCAGGGTGCGTAGTTTCACGTTTTTCCTTCTTATTCATCTGTTTTATTCTTTTTTTTTTTTTACACCGGGGTGAGAGGAGAAGTGGAACATGCCCAAGCAGTGAGGGATGTCAGATGGTAAAGCTGAAAGAAGCCATGTCAACTGAGGGATCTAAAAGAGGGTCCCTGGTAGTGGTGGTGTTTTACAGACATTAAAACAGGAATTTTCATCCCCCCCTCCCCCCCCCCCGCAAAATTAAAAGCTTCTCAAGCAGCTCCCGAAGGGGAAAATCCTGGTCTCTAAACTCTGCTGGGTTCTGCTGAAGGCAACACAGAGAGTAAGAAAAATATTCTGCTTAGTAGTCACCTATTTAAAATGTACCTGCTCTGAGGAGCAGAATTGTTTGCTCCCCACAAACTGCTAGATGTGAGGAAAGGAAAATGAGCCTATAGAGGTACCATAGGAGGAGCTGTTTAACATTTAAATCACTGACAAGAGTCGACTATAAATAGGAAAACATTGAAATGTGTAAATAATCATACCTGCACATGGACTGCATGTTATATTCACACAGCTGCTCATTACACAGACCTGCATAATATGCAGACACACATAGTACATAGAGCATGGCCGCTCTCATAACTGATGCATACACCTGAGTATCTCTTGGATTTTTTCCCTCCTGCTTTGGGGTTTTATTTCTGCTTTGCTTTTGTCAGAAGCTGCCCATGGCCACTGTGCCTTTGTGCAGTGTGATGAGCAAAGTATCTTTTGAACAGAATGTAAAACAAGGTGCTGACCATTTGTGACCATTAAAATTTCATGGCATTTTTATGAGATGTGGGGAGTTAATCCAAGTGTCCTGGGCAAAGTCTAGTTCATGTACTATGAATTAGGTTCATTCAGCCTATTCTTGATGATTGGTTGGATATTGTGGGATCAATCCTCAGATGCAGCAGTGTTCCACTTAGTGCATCTGAGGGGCCAAAGGGCCATTGAAGAATATGCTGCAGTCAGTGACAGGTCTGGGCAAGTGCCATGTAGAAGCCTTTGAACCTGATACTGTTCTAATCACAGCAGATTGGGTGACCTAGCTGCTTCCACCCAAAGTGCCATTGCTGGGAGAGGCTAGTGCTGTCGCTCTCATAATAAATTCTTATGCAGTCTGTGTCTTCAGTATTTGCTTTTTAGAAAACTCAGAGACCTGACCACGTTACCATAGTAACAGCATGAGATGTGAGCTCTGATGAGGGTTATCTGCAGTCTAGAGGTTCTTGTGTATTGTCGCAGGGGGACTATTCAGCATTCTGTCTTTGCACACCAGAAGTTGCACATGTGTTTCAATAATTGAAATGTTTATTTAATACCGATTTCAACAAGTGACACTGGTATTGATAGGGAGATTTACCAGATTTTCCTTCAGATGACAATATGAGAAAAGAAGAACCAGGGATCAAGGCTCTTTTTTTCCGACCCTATGGACCAGAACTGGTCAGAACTTAAAACTATCACTGGTCCCTCTGATTAGCAATGTTTGCTGGCATTGATCTAGAACTGAACATTTCAAGTCACAGCTCTGAGATCAGTGTTTCATTCCCCAGGGATTGACAGAAGTCATAATTCATAGCCTATGAATTATCTTGAGATCAACAGGTATATTTAAATGATTTAACTCACAAGGCAAAAGATAAGAAGCACCATCACACAGGGCCATTGATACAGGTGGATTTATTGGCCACTATATTTCCATCTCATTGTGTGGGGGGAAGCATGTCGGGGAAGCCCAGACTATCACTGCAGCTGCTAATGATGTACTCACTTTGTGGACGTTCACAGCTCTTCAGGCTTTGCCTCCTTTAGCCAACACTACACTCTTTTAAATTATTAAAATAAGAAAACCACACCGGCAGGATCACAAGAGAAACTGCCTGTGAAATTATTCTTAAAAATAAAAAGCTCTCTAAATAGGAAATAATGAAATAATCTGAGAGAAAAGCTAGATTTATAAGTGCCTGTGACAAGGTATAAAGGTGCTCCTTAAGTCCCAGCATGTAAGGGGTTACAAGGAGAGCCCAGGTTCTCTATCACATGGGGAAGCTAGGGTAGGGCTTTAAAGTACAGATGAAGCTATTACAGGGGTCATTAAGTAGTATCTTTTCCCCTTATGATCCCACTTGCTGAAAGCTAGAAAGGCCTCTCTCTGGTGCTTGTTACCCTGAGTTGTTCTGCTCTTGTTTTTTTTTAACTTTTGTGTGTGAAAGCCAGCCTTGAAGAAGGGGACTTGAGCTGTGCTATAATTTGGGATGTTATTTTACCTTCCCTGACTGGTGTCTTGAAGTGCCTCCTTCAACCAAACATAAAGCAAACTGCCTCTGGGCCCTGTAGTCCTGTGTTCCATTTCTCTGTGTCTCAGTTTCTCCATCTCTGAAAGAGAGAAGATGGACTGGATAGCATGATTGGCTGTATCTCTGTATTAGTGACTGGTGGGGGGGGGGAAATTGATCCATTTCATATAAATTAGGAGGGCTCTAGGAAGTTGCTAGTACAGCCCTCAGATGGGCAAAGTTTGAGCATTTCTGATGTACACTGTGGCAAGGCTCTTGGAAATGCAGGCAAGGCAGATATGCTTATGCATCTAAAAATGTATCAGCTTGTTTAGGGTAATGTTTTAACTGACTTTCTGTTCATTTATGAACCACAAGAAAGTGCTAAAATAACTTAATAGGGGAAAGGGTGCGGGACAAAAGAACAGTCACACATTAAAACTACAGAGGAAGTTTACTTCTGCAAGGTCTAACTGTCTGTTTCTGAAATCTGGCATCTGCCTAATGAAAGAGCATTACATCCAACATAAAGAACCAACTCTCTGCAGCCACAGGATGCATTACTTCATCACAAGGAGAGGGGAAGCAGAGAACTGAGGCTGGGATGAGGTGGCCCATTGGCACAACGTCCATTTCTGCTAATACTGTACGTTACCTCAGGAATGGGAGGTAGGGAGTTTTGTTGTGTGTGAAGAAGATGAATCAGCCCAGAGCCTGCTTCCTTTTCCACCCTTGGCTATCTACCTACTACAGCATTTATACCACTCACCTCACCATGGTATCTGATCATCCATCAATAATAAAATCCCTAGTACTTATAGTATGTTTGTCCAATAGATTCCAAAGCACCTTACTAAGGTGACTAACAGTTATTATCCCCATTCCATAGATGGGGCAAGGAGGCCAAGAGAGACAGAGTGATTTGCCAAGGTCAGGCAGCAAGGTGTGCGGTTTGGATGTTCAGTGATCTAATTTCCCTTTTTCTGCCCCAACTAGAAATCATCTTCTTCCTCTCCCTCCCCTGTTCTGGAGGTAAAGTGAAGCTGGAAAAGTGAGTTTTAGGTTTGGTTTGGAAAGAGGCAAGACTTGTGGACTGTCTGGCCCAGATTCTCAAAGATATTTAGATGCTTAACTCCCACTGACTACAATGGGGCTTAGGTGCCTACAAACCTTTTATATAAGAGTTTATATTGATTAGGGAGCAGGATCAGACCCCAGAAGAAAGCTAATCTGAAGTAAATAACTGCAAAATGCTTTTAGGAGAAGGATTTAGAGAAAGTACATTTGAGAGAGTGAGAGAAGGTGGTTTGTTTCTACCCCAACCGAGACACTGCTCCTGGCTTTGCTTCACAAAGACCTGGTTGCTGAGATACCATGTACAAAAGCTGAACAGTTGGGCAAACAGACCATTACAGTGAAATGCACCCTTCTAAGAGAAGGGGAAAAAAGAGAGGAAAATGTAGGGTTTGTTGGCCTTTTAATAGCAAGGGAAAATGTGCCATTAGTTCCAAAATATACTTATTTCTTTATATTTCAAAAAACATTTTAAATGATTTTCTGAAGAGGAATATACTCAAACAAAACATTTTCTTTAGAGATTATTTATCTGAATACACTTTTAACAGCCCAGGTACTTTAATTATAGGAAGTATTTAAACTCAAACCACTACTATTTTAAGTCCCGATCCTGCAAAAACTTCCATAGGATAACTCGTGTGAGTAGAGTTAAGTACATACATAGATATTTGCAAAAGTGGGGCCTTATTATTAATTATTATTATTATTTAATTTGTACATCTTCTTCTCAAGGAGCTGCCTCAGAAAAGAGGATAGGTATTTTTAAATGAATTTTACAAATACCTTTATAATAATTTACAATGGATTTAGCCCTACATAATTCTCTCTCTTCCTCATTTTTCAAATCAAAGATCCTGCAATGTACAAGATTTTATGAGCAGCATTAAAAAATACACCAGACATTTTTACACTGATAAGGTAGATAAGGAATTACAGAAATGTAAAGTTAACTGCACGAAGGATTTCATTTTCACCGCTGTGGTTTAGATTGTGACAGCTCTTTTGCAATAAATTTAGTTTTTCATGGGTTGGTTATTCACCCCTGAAAATTTTACTCCAAGCTTAAACTTGTCACAATACATCTTACCACAAAAATTAAATTTGTGAAGGACCGTAGGTGAGAATTCAGTGATGATCCGGACTTGCCATTAATTCTAACCAGTTCAAAATGCTACTATTTGCATTTCAGTAGAAGGAAGCTACTAAATCCTGAGATGGAACTGGAAGAAACATTGTAATTCTCCAAATGCCATTATTGTAAAATTTACAAGCCAGAGGGTTACGGGTGAGTATTTTTGAAATCTCAAGCCTCCAGGGGGGTGTAGTGAAATCTATTGTCAAGAAAGATTTTCAAGGGACAAAAATAGGTCTCTTAAGAACTCATTGAATAAATGACTCTTGTGTGGATATTTAAACAAATGAAAATGTAACTATAGAAAGATACTAAGTAGTAACACAATTTCATGTCAGTCTAAAGTAAAAGTGACCTTTTTTTCCTTTTGGGGAGAAAATGGTTTATTATTATTATGAAAACCAATTTGACTTCAACAGGGAATTTGTATTACAAATAAAGTATTACACCACACTTCCACATCAACTCCTAGCCAAGGCTTTCAAAGGACATTACAAACATCTAATTAAGTATAACAGCATCCCACATTGAGAACTTAAGGAATAAAATGGAGTCACACTTTATCCACCAGTGAAAGGCAATCATTTCCAGGGAAGAACACAGTAGTTGCTAAACAGTATACATACAAGGCAGCAAAATACAAAAGAAAGAAAGAAAGAAAGAATATTCATTTGAAACTGCAGGGTGAATTTAGATGGAGAAGGTACTCACTCAGTAGAAGTCTTCTAGGATACCGAGGTTAATACCCCTACTCTTACAGAAATTTCGCAGGAGCTTCAATGACCAGATATTATCAGGACCCTAGTTTTATACCTTATCTGAAAGATGGCAGCTCCGGTAGCACAATGCCTCCTAGTAACATGCTAGAACCAGTGCTGACTCAGAGGGAAGAGAATAACCTATGGAATAACTAAGGCCCTGTTTACACTACAGACACTACGGCAGCACAGCTACGGTGCTATACCTGCTACAGTGACAGAAGGGTTTTTTTACAATCACTGTAATAAAACCACTCCCTCAAGAGAATTCTTCCATTGATTTAGCGGTGTCTACAGTGAGGCATAGGTCGTCTTAATTGTGTCTCTCAAGGGTGTGAATTTTTCACACACCTGAACAACATAGCTAAATTGACCTAAATTTTAGGTGTAGACCAGGCCTAAGGCCCTAATCCTGCAAAAACTTAAATACTTTGTGCACTGTGAATGGTCCCACCGACTGGCAATATCTGAGCCAATCGCTGCTTCCTGCAGTACCTGTGGGTATCCCATCTAAGCACTGACTATTGTCCCATCATGTCTAAAGTTAGGTCCAGCTCTGCACCAAACCCCATATAGATGCCTTAGACTGAGAGCTCTTTGGGACAGAGAACGTCATGTCTTTTAATTCAATCTATAAAGCACTGAGCACATTTTTGGCATCATATAAATAATACATAATAATAGTGACCCAATCTGCTTCGCTTGAGAGGGCTAACAGTATCATAGCATCATAGCACAAGGCAGCATAGCTTTGGCATACCGCTTGCAACTATTCTTACGATGTGTCATGTCAACCTTGGCATAGTCATTTATATCACTGGTATAATCTTCTCCTGAATACAAAATAGAGAAGACTATTAAACATGAAACAGAGATCAGAATTAAGGTGCTTTTTCACACATAGTCAAGACAACACACCTTCTTACCCAGCAGCTCACTGTCTCACATATACACCTACAAACTAATTGAACTATTTATCATACAAACCAGGAAGGAAGAACTAAAAGGAAAAAGTTACTGTTATATCTATTTTTAAATACATAGGAGGTATTCAGATACTACCATGGCCTCTGCAGTCCACCTTGCAAGATTGGGGTCCATACTAGGGTGACCAGACGTCCTGATATCTGCCGACAGCACTGTGGGGGTTTTTTTTTTGTTTTTTTTTTTGCTCTTTCCCTTATCTGGTCATCCTAGTCCATACACATACCTACTTAGATTAGCTATTTTATAAAATAGTGTCATTGTGGTTTTAGTTTACACAGTATTCTCAACCCTAACCCATTCAAATCGTGAGTCAGGACCCCCAAAATCATGAGACTGGCTTTAAAAAATAATGTGGTTAAAAATAAAAATAAAGGTTGGGTTATATTTATTTGTTGTCTAGTTTCTGAGCTTTAGAATGCACTTGGGTCACATTTTCAAGCTTTTATCTGCAACCATGAGGGCTAGAACATTATTATTTTTTAAACAAAAGGTGTGGTTTACACAAATCATATGAATCTAGGAGCTGGGGCTTTAAGAAATAACCAAATATGGCAGGATTTAAGATATAATCCAGATTATTGACAATGTTTTACTTTATCAGCTCTTTTCTAAGAGATCCTTACATTTCTGACAACATAGGAACAGCCATATTGGGTCAGACCAATGGTCCAGCTAGGCCAATGTCCTGTCTTCAATGCCAGATGCTTCAAAGGGAAAGAACAGAATAGGGCAATCATCAAGTGATCTATCCCCTGATATCAAGTCCCAGCATCTGGCAGTCAGGGATTTAGGGACACCCAGAGCATGGGGCTGCATCCCTGACCATCTTGGCTAATAGTCATTGATGAACTATCATCCATGAATGTATCTAATTCTTTTTTGAATCCAGTTATATTTTTTGTCTTCACATTTCCTGGCAAAGAGATCCACAGGTTGACTGTGCGTTGTGTGAAGAAGTACTTACTTTTGTTTGCTTTAAACCTGCACCCTATTAATTTCATTGGGTAACTCCTAGTTCTTGTGTTATGTGAAGGAGTAAATAACACGTCCTTATTCACTATCTCCACTCCATTCATGATTTTATAGACCTCTATCATAACTCCCCTTCGTTGTCTCTTTTCCAAGATGAATAATCCCAGTCTTTTTAATCTCTCTTCATATAGAAGCCGTTCCATACCCTTAATCATTTTTGTTGCCCTTCTCTGTACTTATTCAGTTTCTAACATATATTTTTTGAGATGATGTGACCAGAACTGCACACAGTATTCAAGGTGTGAGTGTACATGGATTTATATAGTGACATTTACTGTCTGTGACAATCTGTATCCCTATGCTCACCCTTTTTACAAGACTATGATAAATTTTGTACAGAGTATGCCTTGTAAGGTAGTATTTGAAAACTCACAATTTACTGATCATTCTTGTCCTGATAAAATATGTGTGGCAACATTGTATGTAAAGTTATAAAATTCTACTGTATAAGACATGTTCTAAGGCTTGGTCTACACTAAACCCCCAAATCCAACTAAGGTACACAACTTCAGCTACGTGAATAATGTAGCTGAAGTTCGAAGTACCTTAGTTCGAACTTACCTCGGTCCACACGCGGCAGGCAGGCTCCCCCGTCGACTCCGCGGTACTCCTCTCGTCTAGCTGGAGTACCGAAGTCGACGGCGAGCACTTCCTGGTTCGACTTATCGCGTCCAGACAAGACGCGATAAGTCGAACCCAGAACTTCATTTGCCAGCCGCCGAATTAGCGGCTGGGTGTAGACATATCCTAAGTCTAGGGAAACAGCTTCAAACCAGTTCCCCAGAGACAAAAGGCTAGCTAACACCTCATCCCAGTGTCAACATAATCAAATGGACTATCACCTGGTTAAGTGGCCATTCTTTGGCCGGAAGAAGGGTGTGAGTGAGAAATTTACATATTGGCAATGGAACAGCTGGAAGTTCCTGACCAAACAAACTTTCCGTCTCCTGAATCTCAGCTGATGATTTTCAAAAAGGAAAATAAGAAGTGAGAATAGAGGACACAAATTATCTCTCCCTTCATATGTAGTCACGCACAGCACTGACAATACTTGAAAGACAAAGCAAGCATCAGTCAACTGGGGAGGGATCCTGGCTGAAAGATCCAGTCAATAAGACTGCTAGAACATGTGGTGAGAAAGATCCTTTTGCTTTAAGTTCACTTAGCTTGTTAAATTAGGTATTAGTTTGCATTTCACCTTTTATTTCTTTGTAACCAATTCTGACTTTTATGCCTTATTCCTTGTAATCATTTAAAATCTATTTTTTTGTAGTTAATAAACTTGTTTTATTGTTTTATCTAAATCTGTGAGTGTTTGGAGTGATGTGTTTGGGAACTTCGATTGGGATAACAAGATTTGTGCATATCATTTTCTATTAATAGATTTTATATGAACTTGAATTGTCCAGGAAGGTGCTGGGCAGTAGAAGATGCACATTACTGGGGGAAAATTTGGGACTGGGAGTTTGCTGTTGTTGTCCTGCTGGGGTAATTCATGGATGAATAGCTAAGCACTCATATAGTATAGCTGGGAGTGATTTATATGCTGGAGGCTGTGGGTAGGCAGACCAGGCATAGTTGCTCTCACAGCAAAGCAGTGAAAAAGGCACCTCAGGGTGGAAAATTGAGGGGACATAGCTATCCATCAGTCCAGACGGTACCCTGGGAAATATCACACTGTCTTATTATCTATCATTGTCCTAATGGTTCCTAACCTTGTTAGCTTTTTTGATTGCTGCTGCACATTGAGCAGATGTTTTCAGAGAACTATCCACAGTGACCCCAAGATCTCTTTCTTGAATGGTAACAGCTAATTTAGACCCCATTATTTTGTATGTATCATTAAGATTGTTTTCCAAAATGCATTACTTTGCATTTCTTCAACATTGAATTTCATCTGCCATTTTGTTGCCCAGTATAGGAGCAGCAGAAGTGCCCTAAAGGTGGGGGGACCACAGGTGCCGGAATCATGCCTCCCTGCCCCTTCTCCCCAAGCCCCAGCACTGCCCATTCCTACAAGGCCCCGCCCTCGCACTGCTCCTTCCCCCCGAAGTCCCCACCCTCGCACCACACCTTGCCCAAGACCCCACTCCTGCACTGCCTCTCCCCCCCAAGTCCCATCCTCGCACCACTTCTTCCCCCGAGATCCCACTCCCGTGCCACCTCAAACCCCAAGAGTCTGCCCCCACTTGTTCCTCTCTGCCCCCTCCCCTGCTCACCCTTATGGCCAGTAAAAAGTGGGAGGGGCTATGTTCCTCTGGTCCCCCATTCCGGAGCCCTTGGCCCAGTCACCCAGTTTTGTGAATCCCTTTGTAACTTCACAGTCTGCTTTGTACTTCAATATTTTAAGTAACTTTGTATCATTGGCAAACTTTGCCACCTCGCTGTTTATCCCTTTTCCCAGCTTATTTATGAGTATGTTGAACAGCACTGGTCCCGCTACAGCTCGCTGGGGGACATGCCTATTTACCTCTCTCCATTCTGAAACCTTTTCTTTCCCCCTGGGTTCCCTATTTTTTAAGCAGTTACTGATCCATGAGAGGACCTTCCCCTCTTGTCTCATCCCCTGACAGCTTGCTTTGCATAAGAGCCTTTGGTCAGGGAACGTTATAGCCCCTACTCACGCTGGTCCACATGTTGGTTGACCCCCCTCAAAGAATTCTAATAAATTCTGTCCGGAGATTGTTGTTTTGCTACTTTAAAAATGAAGCGTTAAGAACACAGCTGCTGGTTGGTTAATAAATACAGTATTTCAGACTCTGCATGGAAGCAACCCAGGATTGTGTTGATCAAGCACAAAGCAGCCCAAACCGGGGTAGGAGCGTTCAGGGAGAACCGGCTTCGGAAGCCGTATTGGTGAACCGGGAAGTGGGCGGCGCTCAGGCGGTTGCAGGAGCCCTGCACGCCTCTGGCCGGCCGGAGCAGGGGAAGTGCTCGGCAGGGGGAGGATGCCTGGAGTCCGCGCTGCTGAGTCAGCTCCTCCAACATGACCCGCCCCCAGTCATATGACGAGGGGCCGCGGCTTGGGGCGAAGCTGAGTGGGGGGCGGGCGCAGCAGGGTGCGGCGCGCCTGGACAGGTAAGTGAGCCGCGGCGGCGCGGCTCCGGCCGTGCGCTCCTTGCGGAGGGGCTGCACCGGAGAGGCGGCGGCGGCGGCGGCAGGAGGCGCTAGAGCGCGCGGTGCGGCTGCTGCGGGGCGCTGCGCCGGGGCCCGGCGGGGAGAGTTGGGGCAAGAGTTCGAGTCCCAGCCTCTCACTCGGGGTTAAAATGGCGCCTGCGGGACGCGGCTGGCTTCCCTTTGTTGGAAGGGCTTTAAATTCCCGCTCCCCCTGCCGTGCGAGCCCCGCTGCCCGCGACCTGTAACGGCACCTGGGTAGGGGCGTTTTGCTTGCCGTACAGCGCCGGGGGCTCCGGAGTGCTGGGTCCACGATCAGTCGTAGCCTCCCGGAGTGACCGTGGGCAGGTGCTCGCTGATTGGCTGATCTATGTTCATAGGTTTTGGGGTGGGGAAGAGACCGGGTCCTGTGGAGGAAGCTGTTACCCTCAAAACCCAAACTACTAGGGTAGGGTAAGCTAATGCTGATCTGGTCAACGTTAACTTGCCCCTTTCTTTCCCTTTGTAAGTGGTAACCCTATTTGGGCAGGTTCTGGGTCACTGGCTTGCAGAGAACCCCTTGTAGTATGGCTTCTGCCAAGCTATACCGCCAAGAGTCAGAGACCGCTGGGAAGGAGAGTCAGCGTGAAGGCATGGGTTCTGTCAGATTACCCTGTGCCTCCTCTGATTTGAGGAGGGGTATCCTTAGGAATCTACATCCAGTTTCTTCCAGATCCAAAATGCCACACTATTTCAAGAAACTGGATGCTCGGTAAACCCAAGCTCTTTTCCTGGCCCTATATGGGAATAACTTGTCTAGGGAGCAATCTAATCCTTAGTGGCTAATTCTTCTTGGTAGTATCTGCTATTGGCTAACAGTGTTCCTTTCACAGGGCCAAAGTAACTTGGTTATTGCTTCATGAATGCACTCAGATATTGTATGTACCTCTTGCAGTGAGAGGTGGAGGGAGAATGTAACTGTACAGAAAAATTGGTAGCGATATGAGTTCCCAATATTTATTTCAATGTAGAAAATGAACTCCTTTGTTGAAGCTTCTTTATTTTAGATGTGCAGGAGACAATGAAACTCATCATTCTTGAGAACTATGTGCAAGCCAGTGAGTGGGCTGCAAAATACATTAGGAATCGAATTATCCAGTTTAACCCTGGCCCAAACAAATACTTCACTCTTGGACTTCCCACAGGTAGGTTTTGAAAGAGGATTCATTAAGATGCTGATGGTACCTTCTGTTTAAGCAACTGTAAAGCATCCTGACTATTTCACCAGTTGGAGCATTTAAGTGGCAGAGTATTCCCCTAATGTGAAGGGAGTGTCTCCTTATGCAACATATAGATGGATGGTTCTGTTATTTGGGGAGCAACAGTCTATATAATTTACTTAGCTTAAGAAACCTTTCTCTGTTTTTAAAGTAAATAAATTATATAGAGTGATGCCTCCCAAATAACAATAATATAGAAGCTGATGCATTGCATGACAAAATACCCCTTCACATAAGTGGAATAGTCAATGATGCTTTGGAGAACTGTGCGCTTCCCCAATGTGTAAAATAGAGACAGCATTCATCTACTTACAAGATTAGACCCTTATTACTTGAATTAAAAGAGAATCTCCAATATTAGCTATACAGGGCTGACACACAGTTGAGCAGTTCTGATTCTGTCCAGTTGAGGGTAGCGTAGCACACACTCAGCTGGATTATTACAACTGGGCAGAATTGGAACTGCTCAATTGTGTGTCATAGCCCCTTTATGGCTAATCATGGAGATTCTCCTTTAGTTCAAGTAGTAAGGGTCTGTAATCTTGGAGCAACAGGAGCTGGACTCTATACTATTGAAGCTGAAAGTTGATGTAGATTTGTTTCCATATTATTTTTTTTAATATTAGGGTTGTGATCCAACCACATTCTTGTTTTTTGGGGAGGCAGCATCAGAAGTGCAACCCACTGGGCTGCCCTTCCCACCACACCATGGTGTTTGCTATATTATAATCACTAATATAATTAATGATGTATATAGCTCTTACGCAGCTCAGTGTTTCACAGTGCTGCACATACACTAATTCCACTAACTGTTTTTAAATTTTTCCCTGTATCTCTCTTAGGAAGCACTCCTTTAGGATGTTACAAAAAGTTGATTGAGTATTACAAGAATGGAGACTTGTCCTTCAAATATGTGAAAACCTTTAATATGGATGAATATGTAGGTGAGTCATCTTATTTCATGAAATGTTGTGGTAAGGACACAATCAAGCTTTTTTTTCTTTTTTGGCCCCAAACTTTATTTATTCTGGTGAGTAAAATCAAATTAAATCAGACATTTATGTTAATTCAAAATCACTTTGTATAGAACCCAATGTAAAATGATCCCAAAACCAGATGGGGAGGAGAAAGAGAGGAGTTTGGAATGCTGTGTAATACAAATTAACAAGCTGCAACTTTTCCCTCCAATTAGAGAGATCACATTAGCTATAACTCTCTTAAAAGCTGAGTGATATACTACCTGAGTATATAATTAAAGAAGTCCCACTGAAGATGCTGTTAGTAGATTGTGTGTAACATCTTTGAAGTTCCCATTTTAGCTCAGCTTTCTTCTAATCAGGGAAACTGCTACTTGGCTGGTTTGGATGGAATGCTGCAGCCCTGTCTTTAATTAATAACCGAGACAGGCAGTGCTCCAGCAAGACTGCACTTTAGACTTACTGATATGTGGTCCTATTATGTTAGATTAGGATTGCCTTGTTTGTAAAGTTGTGATGTAATATTCCCTTCTCAGAGCTGGTTCAGAGAGAAAAGTGAACAAATCCTCTGGTTATCAAGGTACCAAACATACATGCTTAATAGGTGTATAAGTTTGCTCTTTGGCCCTAGTGCTATTGCATTCTCTTCCTGATTTGAGTGGACAGATGTTTTTTCTGTGAATAATCATAGTCTGAGAGCTTCGGGTTAGGGTTAGACAGTTCTATAAAGGATGACTTTATAACAATCAGGGAGTTCTTGGAAGAATTCCCTGATTGTTAATCAGACTAAAATTGCTTCTCTGGTTTTGGCATAGTGTTAACAAGCTTGGACTAACAATAATTCTGCAGAATGTTGTAAAGATAAGAAAAATTAGACCTGCTGTGTATCTGCTCTTTTGGAGAACCTGCTCCATAATATTAATGCACCTTATCCATGTAACTAGGATGATCTGCCTTTCCGTAACACTGTGATCTTACTGGAGCTATTGTGACTATTTTTTAAACTCACGGAAGTTAAGGAAGCCCAGCTTGAAGGGCAGATGGGGATACTGGTATTGATTTGTAATCAAAACCCCTGATGTCTATGCAAATATATGTAAAAGTTTTTATATAGGGTACTGTATCCCTCTCAAATCTCTCATTTGAGGCCTCAGTCCTGAAAGCTGTAGCAATCAGAGTGTGAAAGTCAATGGGGCCTTGGATTGTAAGCATTTGAAGCAGGGATTGTGTTTGTACAATGTCCAGCACCATGGGTCCTGTGTCCTGAAGGGGTCTGCAGGTGTGACTGGAATATAAACATGAAATAATAAATGTTCCTGGTCAACAGGTCTCCCAAGGGATCACCTGGAAAGTTATCACTCCTTCATGTGGAATAACTTTTTCAAGCACATTGACATCTCTCCAGAAAACACCCATATTCTGGATGGAAATGCAGCTGACCTACAGGCGGAGTGTGATGCTTTTGAGGGGAAAATCAAAGCAGCTGGTGGAATCGAACTCTTTGTTGGAGGTGAAAATCTGAAGGAATAACAGACTCGGAGAGAACACAGCCTTGTTTTTGCCATAATTCTAGCTAACTTTGGGGAATTCCTTTTTCATTTTGTTTTGTTTTTTGAGCCACTTATTAGATTTGCAGTCAGTAAAGCCACATGTGCATCCCATTTCCAGTTAGTGTATGCGCACCTGTCAAGTGTCGCCTCTATCCATTCCCTTCTATGGTATTGATGGGGACAAATGCTATGCATAAGTGACTCACTTGTGGTGTATGTGTGTTTGGGGTTTTTTTTCTGTCTCAATGAGATGTTCAGATTGTCCTAGTAGCTATTCCATCCCTGGTCAAGCCTTACAGCCATACTGGGTCAGTGGAATGTGCCTCCTGGTCAAGTAGATGGGTCTCAAAATGTGAAGAATAGACTGGCTCCAAAGTCTCAGGCTACAGGGGTAGGGGATGATTTTAAAGTTCAGCTATTTTTGAGGTATATTTGGCCAGAAGGGGGCAGGAGTGTAACTTTTTTTCACAGAAGTCAAATAGCTAAAGATGTTGTTCAAATTTATTGATTTGTTTTAAATTGACATTTCATCTAAGATCTAGATTTGAAAATTTCAGTCCAATAGGTGAATTCTTTAGAAAAGTAGTAAAAATTTGGGGGTGGGGGAGAAAGGTGTGCTAACCAAAACTGTGTTGCAACCTTTCCAATAGCAAGTTCTACCAGGTAACTGCTGTAATCAGCTATAACCCCTCTGAGACAGTGGTATCTTCTAACCTGAGGCTTTTGGGTGCTAACATTCAAGTTACTTGAGTTATTACGTCCCAAAATGCAAAGGAACAGTGTCTCTGCTCTTATTGACGTTAGTGGGAAATTTGCCATTCACTTCAAGGGAAGCAGGATCTTGGAGCTTGAGCAAACCTGCAAGTTCTTGTATGAAAGTAATGTGCTTCACCTGTTCTGTAGCTATTCTTAGGAGCCTATAGCATCCTTACAGTAAGAATGATGTTGGCTTTGCTTCCTATGATGTGTTAAGGTAGTGACATAGTTCTTAAACTGTCTCCAACACAGGTATTGGCCCAGATGGTCATATTGCCTTCAACGAGCCCGGCTCAAGTCTGGTGTCCAGAACTAGAGTGAAGACATTGGCTATGGACACCATATTGGCTAATGCTAGATTCTTTGATGGCGACCTCTCCAAAGTTCCCACAATGGCTCTCACAGTTGGAGTAGGCACAGTCATGGATGCTAGAGAGGTTAGAATTAAAATACAGTGACTTAATAGCATGCTCCATGGAGCATCAAACAGTTGTCTAGTCTTCAAGCAGTGGTACTTTCTGCAGCCCAGCCCCAGGCATTATAACTGGGCTTCCAGAGCGTAGTTTGCTCAACTAAACAAACAACCCAGCTACCTTCTTGAACCCTGCACAACTACCTCATAGCTTTTTTTTTCCTGGGGCTTTGATTGCAAAGATCAAATTAGCCATGATCAAATTAGACACAAATTGAAGGGCTTATAAATGCAGCATGATGGCTGAGATTTGGTCCTAATAAAAGTAAAGCCATACCTGCAGGGAGAAGAAAAGAAGGGTTGGCTCACCAAACAGTCATATGCATTACATCAAAATGAGCTTATTCATGTGGCTTCCATTACCCTACTTTAACATTTTTCATATAACTATGCAATACAGTTGTATTTAGCCTGGGGGGGCTGGGTAAGGGAGGTTTCCAGGGGACAATCTCACAAGGTAAATGTGAGAACCACTGACTTACTCAGAGGTATACCAGCAAATTGAGAGTCACAAGGTGGTGTGTGGTTGAATTTACTTTTACACCTGTAGTTCATAACCGTTAATCACCTCCTCTAGCTGTCTAAAGTGCTCTAGTCTACTCTTGCATAAACACTAAAGGGAGAGCTCACAGTAACAAGTGGATAAACTTTAAAATGGCCAGGCAAGCCATAATTTTACTACCTAAAACAATACAGCCAAAGTGAACAGTACCCAGTCAATGAAGTGAAATACTGCTGGGGAGGACTAAAATAGTTTTCTTCTTTGGATGACTTACTCATCTACTGCTTCAAATCACACTTGGGTGTGTTCCCTTTAAATGTACATCACAAAACCTAACAATGTTATTCCTGTGTTTTGTTTTTTTAATTCAGGTTATGATTCTAATCACAGGAGCCCATAAAGCATTTGCTTTGTACAAAGCCATTGAGGAAGGGGTGAACCACATGTGGACAGTGTCTGCCTTTCAGCAGCATCCCAGCACTGTCTTTGTGTGTGATGAGGATGCCACCCTAGAACTCAAAGTTAAAACAGTGAAATACTTTAAAGGTAAGTATTTGGCCAGATCAGGCCACTTTTTCAGTTAGCCGGGGGAGGGGGGGGGGGGAGAGAGAGAGGGGATAGCTCAGTGGTTTGAGCATTGGCCTGCTAAACCCAGGGTTGAGTTCAATCCTTCAGGGGGCCACTTAGGGATCTGGGGCAAAATCAGTACTTGGTCCTGCGAGTGAAGGCAGGGGCCTAGACTCTATGACCTTTCAGGGTCCCTTCCAGTTTTATGAGAGAAAGTATAGAGAAAAAAAATGGAGATATACCTCAGGCAGGGGTGGGCAAACTTTTTGGCCTGAGGGCCACATTGGGGTTGCAAAACTGTATGGAGGACTGAGTAGGGGAAGGCTGTGCCTCCCCAAACAGCCTGGCCCCCTCCCACTTCTCGCCCCGACTACCCACCTCAGAACTCCCGACCCATCCTGCTCCCTGTCCCGACTGCCCCCCCCCAAGAACCTCCACCCCATCCAACTGCCCCCCTGTGACCCACTGCTCCTTATCCAACCTCCTCCCCTACCCCCTTACCATGCTGCTCAGAGCAGCAGAAGCTCACAGCCCTGCCGCCCGTCTGGAGCCAGCCGCGCTGCCCGCGTGGCGGCGTTGTGACGGAACAGCAGGGGGCTAGCCTCCCCGGACGGGAGCTCAGGGGCCGGGCCAGATGTGGCCTGCAGGCCATAGTTTGTCCACCTCTGCTTTAAGGGCTACCATTTAATTTAGCAAATCTTTCCTGTCAGAAAGATTGTGTTTGAAGGAAGTGCTGTCAAATAACTCTCAATCCTAAAGGTTTAAAAAAAAAAAAAAAAAATACAAAATCTCCACTGACTAGAAATCTATTCAGGGTAACATTTAAATGTAAATGTTATTTATTTAAATGTTCCACTATAGTGTTACTAACCCTATGTTGAGTTAGTAACTCAAAACTAGAAACGGCTATTGCTTAGAAGCCATAAATGAAGAGTGAGGCTAGCTTAATTATCCAAGCTGAGTGAAGTATGTCCCTCTTTCTGTACATAATGGAATGTAAAGTAGATTTAAAAAATTGTTAGTCTGTAGTGGTGGTAAATGACTAAGGAGTTTTTAAAATTAATTATGCTGACACTCCCTCTACTATCAAGCTTACAGCAATGGGGTGAAAAATACTTTAAGAGGGTTGTGTGGGAAGGTGGAAATGTAAGGATATTACTAGTGGCCATAACTAAAAGCAAAAGTCCTCCATTTATTGCACTTACTACCTCTACTTAACCTTTCCTTTTCCCCCTGCACCAGGTTTAATGCTTGTTCATAACAAGCTTGTGGAACCCTTATACAGTATGAAGGAAACAGGAGCAGAAAGAAGACAGTCTAAGAAGCCGTACAGTGACTAGTTTCTTGGGGGCTGGTATGATGCTAAGCAGGCTCTTCTCTTGGAAATCAGCACTGGAGAGGAGGAATCCCTACACATTCTTCTTGTTCATAAATAAGCAGAGATGTGCTCATTTATTGTCTCCATCTTTTAAAAGAGATGAATGTTGAGTACATTGGGTTTAATAAATTTAGATGAGGATGAGACCTTATGTACTATGTTCTAGCAACCTCGTAACTACTCACTTGCTACTGGTGAAGCCAATTGAAATGAGGTGTGTAATCTATAAAGCAAGTAAATGAGAACAGGAAATAGATATCCCTCAACTCAAAGGTGAGGAATATGAAAGGAAGTAAAATCAAATGGGTAATTGTAGAATGTATTACCCACACACATTTAGGTTTCTCTCTCTTCTCCCCCCCCTTCCCCCCATGCACTTATTAATCTCAACTGCACTAGCATCATGAAATTGAAGTACTAGCACTAATTAGAGTTAGCCATTAAATAAACTTCCTCAAAGCTCCCCTGCATTAATTTGTACTCTTTTAGTTTTGGGGCTTTCTTGAGGAGATGCTACTAACTTCAGTGTTCATTGATGTATATATGCTATGCACCCTCCACTTCAGCAAAATCAAACGCTGCACCTACCCTGGCTCTTTAGTGTTCTCAGCTTAATGAAATAGCTGCCACCACATGGTTAAACAGCAATTGTTCCTTATCCATCTGTGTAACTTTGGCTACTATTTCACTTTATGGTCAGAATTCTAAAAATTCAAACATTATGTGAATGCCACTGTCAGTCAAGACTAAGGCACTGTCATTACAATAAAGTCTAAATATTTAATCCCCTGTCCCCCCCAATGCCAAAGTGTTCTGTTAGTTGTAGCACTGTAGGTCCAACTGCCCTCCCCCAAATCTTCTAGCCAGTTCCCCTCTTGCCTTTCCTCATAAATCATGGTGGTACATGCAGGGAGACCTGTCCTAATTCAGCTGTCCATGAACTTAGCCCATATATTTAACCACCTAAATCCACTTTGTGATGAATGAAATACTCTACTGCTCTGGACCATGCTACTTCCAAAACTATTGGCTTTACCTTTATTACTACCAAAAGGGCTTACATCAGACTACTGAAGTGTAAGTCACTGGTGCTGTTTAAGTGGGGGAATATGTATTTGTTTACATGGAAATCCTACAAACTATTCATAATGTAACTTTCTACATTAAATGCAGTATTTTTTAATCCAAATAAACTGAGTCATGTTGACTGTCTTTACCCATTAACTCTCAAAGTTTTATTAGGAATTAAAACATCCTGCAAGGCCAGACAGAAATAATTGTAGGGGAAAGAGATGCTGGTGTATCAAAGATCGTTAGCGGCTAAAGCTTGATGGTAAGGATTGTCACTGCCCACTGAAAAGGGCTCCCGTGGAAAGAGGAAGAGATGGAAGTAGAACTGGAGGTAAAAATTTCAAGAGTAGCTAAGTTACTTAGGACACACTGGATGTCCATAGGACTTCAATGCTCTTGAAAAATTTTACGCTAAACTTTTCATTTAAAAAAAAAGTTAATTGAGACAAAACAACCAGAATACATTGCTCACTATATGGCAGAACCTAAAAAGTGATGCAAATCTTGGCTTTCTATACATTTTGTCTATTACCACCTCTGGATGTAAAAATAGGCAGGAAAGCATGTTTACTCAATTCCAGAGCCACCTCCTTCAAGCTAGCTTCCATTGTTGCAAGAATTCTGCCTTCATCCTAAATTTGTGTGAAATTGCACCAGAAAAACTGGAGGCCCATTTTTAAAGCAGGCCATACACAGTAAATAGATAAGTTCCTGCTAGAAAAGTTTACAGAGCTGCTATAGAAAAATTAAGTATTTTGCTTGAACCATAACTTGGGCCCTCTAACAGCTATGAGTAAGATACTGTTAAATAGCTAGAACTATTCCAGCTTCCATAACTTGTATGCCTGTAAAGATTGACCTAAGGCCAAAACATGGCTTTTATCTGTCAGACTGTACCATATACTACAGTATTGAGCATCACAAATTATCCACAGAAGGAAATGGAAAGTTAATGTCAAGGATGTGAAATCAGCAGCAAAAGCACTGAGCCTAGATGCAAATAAGAGCAAATAATCTACATTTTTAAATAACATTTATTCATCTCCATCTTACATTCATCGTGGTAATATAGATTTACATCCTTTTTACAAAAAGGAGGGAACAAGGCTCATTTGAACCATTAAAACATTTTAAAGGATAAAAATTTACCAGCCTCTTTACTGCATAACATCTCATGGTTATTTCTGCAAATAATGCTTTGCAAACTAACACAGGTAGATTGAGAGAGATTAGGAAGCAGACACTTTATCCAGTCTATATGCATAATCCTTCCCTGCAAATACTTGATATGCCATACGATGAGTACAGACACTTTATCCAGTCTATATGCATAATCCTTCCCTGCAAATACTTGATATGCCATACATTCCAGAAACAGTGCTTAAATAGGAAACCTCCACCTGAATTAACTTTAGGGTTTGAATTCTTGATCATTGTATTTAAACAGAGCAAAAGAATACAGAGCTAGCAAACACTTTGCCTGGTATGCACCAGGGCTAGGCACTACCATTTTAAGATACATGATTACTACAAACAGCTAAGCTAATTTACCAGCTGAAATGATCATCACAGTTGCTGCCCAGAAGCAGAATAATAATATATTCCATAGAGTGACTTTCTATGTGCTGATATACATCCCATAATGGACACAACTGTGAAGACAATTGAGTTTACTTTTAAAAAGGTGAAGTTAGTGCATGTGAAAGGTGCTGGAATGCAAATTAAACAATCCACACACAGGAGTAGTCAAGCTTCCCCTACCTCAACCAAGATTAAGGTGGACCAATTCCAGGCAAGGGGAATCTGTCTCCATGCGTATTCTATCTTTGATCTCTCTCAGGCTACCATGCATGATAGTGAGTTGTGTAACGGGACTCTTTGTCCCTTCCAGAAATGGCCTCAAACTATTTACTCAATTCAGCTAAACAGATATCTGAGTAAAGATTTATTTACTAACAACCAAAGCTGCATATGAAGAGTTGACCTTGACTCTCTGTATCATTACCTAGCTCCTGAGCCATTCAGGCCCTGCTGTCTTATTTTGAACAAGGTATATTTCTCATTAAAAAGTCAAAGCAGCTGTTTTCTAGCCCATCTTATAGATGAAAAGTATTTCTAAAATGTAATCCAAGCCCTGTTCTCATATTTGAGACTGTTTGTAAAACTACAGGGAAGGAGATTTGTTTTTCCAATAACTTCTTATTTTGAAGTATGATGTCAGTGTGAATGAGTGAGCTAGTTCAGCTGGAAGGCCGCACATTAGTCCCGGCCATTTATCGAGAGGTCTTTGGCCAAAGGACTTAATTTCACAAAAAAATTTTAACAACTAGAACTTGGGAAGGAAAAATATGCAGTTAGGGGATTCAAGTCACAATTGACTGTGTACCTGTAAAATTTCAGTTCAGTGTCTGAGGTCGCTTTTTTTTTTTTTTTTTTTTTTTTAAGCACCTCATTAATATCTGAGTCAAGAAACACTGCACAGAATTTCACAGATTGGGCACACAGACTGTTTTAATATCCATCATTATGAAAATAATCACCAGACCATATAAATTCCTTCCCTGTTAAGATATGATAGCAACATGGAAATTAATTACTGAAACTGAATAAAAAAAAGGTGAGAGTTATGAAAACAGGAAATGTTTGTCAGTAATTGTCTACACAAGACCCAGGCATTAGATCTACTCTGTGGTGGTGGAAGGACAGGAGGAGAAGGAATGGAGGGCAAAAATTCTGCAATTTATAAACCTCTACCACCCCAGTGAAGTGTGTCAGGGTTAGAGCAGTGAGCCACCACAGAAAAATCAGTTTGGATCCAGGTCAGGAAATGCTATGAAAGCAACTGGCTCAGCCTCAGAGAGGGGAGAAATTCTTATGCTAGGTTTAATGAGTCTTCCTGCAATGGACACAAGAAGCTTCACCAAAGGGCTCCAGGGAGAGCACATCTAGCCCACCTCAGCGATAGGAAAGATTACTGCAAAGTATGCAGGATGGAATCCAGAGATCCTTGCAAGGCCAAACTTCCTGGAGAAATTCCCAAACAGAAATTTCTAGGATGTGTTTCAGAAAAAGGGGCACATTATGGTATTTAGAGTTTTCTCAACTATTTTTTAAGCCTTCGGATGACAGTTTGTTCCCTCTATTTAGCACTGGACATGTACATGAGGGACCTAACCCACTAGAAGAGGAGGGAAATTGTCTCTTCTGTTTGTGGCAATACCATCCAAATGGTTGTGTGAGCAGCCTGCAGTGTGAAGTGTTACCACTCATCATATGAAAGCAAACAAACTTGACGTAAGCAGAAGAGATTCATTTCTGGTTTCTTCAGCTTTAGGTGATACAGAACATAACTAGTCATCATCTTCAGGATCCCTGAAGTCACCATCAACATTCATAACTTGAAACAACCTGTGAGACAGGCAAGAATCTGTATTAGGAATCACTGAACAGCAACTTGAAATTGAAACTATGATTTGAACTTTGCAGCGTCTTTATTTTTGTCATTTCATTGAAAAGCATGCATTGCAACAGCCCAAAGTTGACTCAAACAACAGTGCCTAGCACAATGGTGTCCTGGTCCATGATTAGGGCTCCTAGGCACTATGGTAATAAAAATAAATGATAATGATAATTAAGCCTCTAAAGATCCCAGAGAGTATTATTATTAATCATTTTTATTATGGTAGTGCCTAAGAGCAAACGGGAAGAGAGCCCCATTGTGCTAGGCACTGTCCAAACACAGTAGTAGAGAGTACCTTGTCCTGAAGAGTTTACAATCTAAGTGGACAAGGATAGGAGAACGGGGTGTAACACACAAGCAGAGTGAAAAATGTGATGCAGCAAACACATCAAATTAGTTCAATGATTAATCTATTTTTTGGGGTGTGGGTTTAAATTAGGAGGGAATAAGCTAAATGGAAAGAAAAGAGAAGGGAGACGGAACTTTGAAGGGAAGGTGGGTAAGAGGGGTGGGGCAGGGAAGGAGAGAAGGGTAGTTGTGGAGTGAAACTGAAGAGAGGAGAGGAGAAGAGAGTGTGGGGGCGGAAGAGGGAGGGTTGGAGCAGACAGCCAACCAGCATAAGCCAGTCATGAACAATTCTCTGAACATAGATCCTTTCCCCATTTTACAAGCAGGCAAATTGAGGCACAGAAAGTAGCTGACTTTTGCTACCGACTTTCATTTATTAGAGAACAAGGAATAGAACTCAGAAGTCCTGACTCCTATTCCCTCCCATGGAAGCATCAATACAATGTCTAATATAAGAGACTCAATGTCCTAGTGCTAATCTTTAAAGCCCTCAATGGTTGGAAGCCTGGCTACGATAAGACATTGGTTTCCTTTGCTAAAATCTGCTATGATCAAAGGTTTTGTTGAGGCTGATGAAGCCCAGAGCTACAGCCAACGCCCTGTTGCTGGGAAGTTCCTACCACCAGAGGTTAGGAAGAGTTCACGTCTTGCTGCCTTTACAGCATAATGCATGACACACCTCTTTGCACAGCATTTACTTCAAAAATGGCTGCACAATGACCAGCAACATTTCCTCTGGAGATAAATATTACTGAACACATCCACTTAAGAAAGCAGAATAAGCAATGGAGGGATGAAAAATGTGGTCTTAGTATTCATTTGATATGACACCTACATACCACAGTGAGGGGTACATTATACATGCACAGAAAGATCTAGGAATGAAATATAATTGCAAAGAATTCTTCGATCCTGCTTGATTAGCAAGACACACAATGCAAGTCAGTGAACCAAGCTTTCATGCTATTATACCTCTCATCCACTTCCCCTACCATCTACCCAAGTAGCAATGATCTCTTCTATTCTTCCTCACAATCCCAATGCTGATGGCGTTAGCCTCCAGTTCTGCAATTCCTTTATTGCTGCCTTCCTACATATTTATACCAGACTCACCACTGTGATATCTGAGCACCTATATATGAAAATGAACTGTTCCAACAACAGGGGGGAAAAAAATCCCTCAAAGGCATACCATATTTCAAATCATATCTGAAAACATTTTATTCTTTTGCCTACATCTCAAAATTTCTCTCATTTGTATTTTAACTTTGTAACTAGCTATATAATTAAGTGAAAAAATAATTGGGGGGAGGGGCTTGCAAGAAAAATGCTATACATATGGAGCTTGTATTGTGTTTGAGGGCATATATCGTGAATACGTACCGGTTAAAGCATGGGGAGGATGCATCATTGAAGTGCTTATATGGGTTCGCCCTAGACAGAGAACCCATACAAAGCCAGCAAAAGTACTGCCTGCAGCCAGTGCATGTCATCTTGTTACAACCATCTAGTTTCTGGTGGGGGAACAAACAGGGAATAGTAGTAAGAATCAACCATATCTCATGTCACTTCTAAGCCTTCAAACCTGCCTTTGTGCAACATCAGCAATCAGTATGCGACAAACGATAGAAATGTGTATTTTCAGAAATGGAACATCTGTACAGTTTTTTACTACATGTCACACCATCTTTGACAGACTACAAAAATTTTAAACTATGAAAGATTATTTTATAGGCTGTTTACCCACTGTATGAATAAACGAACAATTTTATTCAAAAGAAATAACTTTTCATCACCAGTTATTTCATTCAACAATAAGGTCACCAGCTGGGCCTGAGCGCTGGATCTTCAGATCCCCAGCACAGATCTCTGCCTACTTGAATTATAGGAGTAATTATCCTCCATGTGGACTAGCCACTAAAGGGGGGAGCTAAGTTACCTAAGACAATTATGCCAGACAGGTACACAGCTATTTGTTAGACAGCAGTATAATACTACATCAGGATTTCTGGGTTCTATCTCTGACTCTGGAAAGGGACTGGCATGTACTGGTTAGATAGGATAATCAAAATACCTAGTTTTGGCATATTAGCCTGAAAAGCAATGTTGCATAGTGGATAAAACTTGATTGTGCTATATTACAGACCTCTGTTTTCTTCCCAATTCTCCTTGAAGTGACTTTGGATAATCTGTTAATTTATTTGCACAATGGGAGATGAATACTTGACTGCCTTCTAGGGTTGGGATACAAGGCCATGGTCAATAACAGTATTTCCATTCATTTCAGATTTTAACAGCAATCAGGAGAGGTGAGGTTTGAAATTATGATCTTTTGGCTCTCAGCTCAGTACACTTTTGCCTAGTTTACGGAATATTTGGTAGCAAGAGAATCTCCCTGGTGTCTGCGGAATACTGCCTGCCTTGTGGTAGAGGGAGCCTGATTCAACCAAAACAGAAAACAGACCATAAAATCTAGTATCCTTGTGAGGTCTGTTGCATGTCCTCACTTCAATCTGGTTTCAGGAGATGTGTACCCACAGGAGGAGTTTCTTCTTACTGTAATGCCAACTGCTTCTGCTGGCTGCAGAAGTGAGGACAAGCTCTATTACAAGTGTAAGTCTACAATATTGGTGAATGTCGTTTCCTGTTTGTGAACCAGTAGCCTGTGTCACAGAAGCTTTATTTGGCTGCATTACTAAACACACTGGAAACCTCACTTTTTCCTGAACTGTTTGCTGGCAATTACCCAGCACCTGGGGAACTACTGATGAATACCTTTAAAAACTGAAAATACCTACTTTTTATTAAATGTAACACTCAAAAGTAAGACTAGAGTAGCCAGCAGCAGGGATGAGGCACAAATGGAATCATACGGACCCTACAAATGAAAGTCCTAATTCCCTGGCACTGGTCCCCATAGTGAATCGCATTAGCAACATAGGACAGTAACAATTAAGAACAAATGTGATTCTCCAAGTTTGGCCCAATACACTCACCTCTATATGAGTGCCACAACAAGGGCAGGCCTTTGAGTTCTTTTCTAGCCATTCTTTACTTTCCATCTCCTCAAGCACTTTCTTAATCACTCCTTTGCCATGGCGCTGCTCCAAAAATATTTTAGTGGCCTCATCTGCTTCTTGGTACTCATTACGCAAATCCATTAGCTTTTCTAAGGAGTGAAATAAAGACACAGAAAAACACATTAACCTTACATACCACACTGCATATGGAAGTCACACTCTTAGCTAAGCCAACGAGCCAAACTCATTGTAAACATAATTCAGGAGATTCCAAAGATTGCAAGGGTCAAGAGGATTCCAATAACTTTGATAGGAGAATGAGGCAGCAACAGCCACCCAGAAGTTCAACCCAGCTGCTGATACTAGTATAATCTACCACTTCTCAGCTGTGGAAACTCCAGGACCACAAAACAGAACACACCAGGGACAAGTACTTTATACTTTTTAAAAAAACATGTTATGTTTGAGATTCTCAAACATAGTACAAGGAACATCTTGTTATTTCATAAATATCTGCTCAATATGCAGCTTCAGTTAAAAAAGCAACAAAATGGTAGGATGCATGAGGAACAGAATGAAAGTTTATATTGAAAATATTGCAATTCCATCATATGAATCACCTTCGCTGGGAATGCTGTGTTCTAGTCACCCTACCTCAAAAAACTTAAAGTGGAAATAAAAGGTCTGTGACCAAAACAATTACAGGCACGGAGGGAAAAAAATCATACGACATGAGACTGAAAAGATTCGGATTGTTTAGTTCAGAGGGGAGAAAAATAAGAGTGTACACGATAAAGGTATACAGAATGAACAGTAGAAAGAAGGTAGATTGGACACTTGTATTTACCCTCTCTTGTAATAAGGACTGTCAAAATTGAAATAGGTAGCATATTAAAAATTGATGCAAGGAAATATTTTTTGCTAACACCATACATTTAGTGGAACTCTATCACAAGACATCAAGGCCAAATGCTCAACAAGATTTAAAAAAAGGAATGGACATTTATATAGCTAATATCTTGAGTTACATTAGTATGGATTTTAAAATGTCTGGAATATAAACCCTCATGCTTCATGGCATATGGGTAAACTCCTCAAAGGCTGGAAGAAACTTCCTGTGGACATGTTATTCCATAAATGTCCACTTTAGGGTTTCTTGCACCTACCCTCAAGCATCTGCTACCAGTCACTGTGGGAAACCGGAATGTATCCTGTGTATCATATTTCCCTCTAAGTTATCAATAATAATTTTGTTTTTAAAAACCTCAAGATATACAAATGGGTATAGTGAGCAACTACAATGCCATAACCATTGTCCTTCTTAACTGTGTCATTTGTTCATCTAACTTGTTGCAGCATGTCTAGACATTCAACTGTAAACTCTTCAGGGCAGAGGCCAGCTCTTCAACTACATTTAACCTCTCATCCTCATTACACAGAGTCCCACCACACAGACGGAGGTGTCAACTCACTTCCCCCTTACTATAGCAGATACAGAAGTAGAAATGTTTCTGAGTATCTACTTAATGTCACTGTATTCTACAATGAAAGCTGCAATTCACTTTGTGTTCCATTTCCAAAACAGTGCAACTCACCTGCAGTGACTTTACATGGAGAGACTCCATGATAAGTCATTTTACAGAGGGTACAGAAAGCATAGTTGCAACTGGAACATATGCCCATGGTGCAACCTGGCTCTTGCATCACTGGAGTCTGACAGCATGGACGAGGACAATATACCACGTCTGCCATCAAGTCCAAGCTGGACTGCAGAAGTAGGCGGTCATAACGTGCAAACAACTCCTCTCCAACCAGTTCCTTAACCTAAACAAAGATCAAACAACATTATATTTGCTAGATTCAGATGTTCAATCTATTAGCTCTGGTAGAAAAAACTTTAGGACACGAGTACCAACAACTAGTTTGAATTTGCTTTAGCACATTTTAAACATGACTCTCATTCTGATCAGGAGATTACTGCAACAATCAGAGAGAAAGTATACAAGCTATTGATGATACTCTCATTAAATCTGCAGCTTCTTTGCATGGTCACCTTAAATATTCTGAAGAACAGATTCACTAGCAATTCAAATCCTTGGCACTGACAGTTTAGAGTCCCATAGTGAAAACAATTAGCACAGTAAGTGGGATCATATTAATTCAAATCGGTGTTCAAGACATCTGAAACTAATAGTGGGCAAAAAATTTTAACTCAGGAGCATGTAAGTGGCCTCTGGGTAGCATGAAAAAACTCTGTGCTTTAATTACTATGGTTTGAGCAAAAATCAATTATATACAATTCAGCTTTATTAGTAAGCTAGAGGTGTGCATGCATTGATTATATACTTCTGCTATTACCTGGCCAGGAGTAGCAACAGAAGAACACTTTGGTTCTGGACAGCTGAGGCAGTGGACCTGACCATCCCTGATCTGAATTTCGAAGTAGTCCTTTAAACAGGATTTGCAGTATATATGCCTGCACTCCATGAAGTACATACAGTCACTACCCAACTTCTCAGAAAAACAGATGCTGCACAAGAACATCTTACTGTTAAAGCATTTTTTCTGCTGAGCCTGATCAAAATCCAAGATTTCCCTTATCAGACTTGACAGAGACTCCACATCCTGTATAGCTCTTTCATCAAGGATTTCTTCTTGTGCTGTTGCAGCACCTGCTGCGCCACAACCATCCAGCTCAGAGTTCAGAGGAAACAGAGATGTCCTGCTCTGCCCATTTTCTTGATGGCACATTTTTAGTTCATACGGGGAGGTGATGTTCAGGTAAGCTAGTGTTTCTTCCTTAAGAAACTGCATCCAGGCAAACAAGACCACACAGCCTCGGTTCTCTTCCCACAAGTTGTCTAAGTGCTTGCAAAGTGCAGTAAGCTAGAAAAGAAAAGTTTGAGCTTAGAACCCAAAAAGAACAGCTCCATCTTCCAGCAACTCCTGACTCATCTTAGAACAATTTCCCTCTAATATGGTAGCTTCAGATTTCAAATTTAGGCCATGAACTAATTTAGTTTAACAGGGTCTTTGTTGTTTGTACACATTGGGAAATAATAAGAGAGCATCACTTTACATCCTCACCTGATCACTTGCTAACCTCCAAAGCATAAATCCTCAGTCTACACCTTACGCTAGACAGAAAAACTCAACTGCATTACAAAATATTAGAAAGTATTGCAAGTAATTGTTAAGAAATGTAGATTTAGAAATAAAAATCATATGATGTGATAAGTAACTTAGATAACAGTTCTATATGCTTTACTGTACAGATTAAATAACATTTGCTTCAAGGTGACCTAGCTACAATATTTTTAAAATATATGTCTGGTGCCCGGCCTTTTTATGTTTAAAGAAAGCCTGAATAGTTTGTTTTCAAGTCTCTCTCCTGATGGATTTTCCCTCAGAAATATCAGAATGTCAGGTCTTGTCTTCCCTATTTTTAATTGAGGACTCAACTATACATTGGGCAGGATTTCTGGTTTTTTTTTTTTTTTTTTTTTTTGAGTCCTTAGTTGTCAGGGTGCTCAATCTTAAATATACCTTTCCTTCCAATTGCTCCCTGCATGTCTGAATTAAATACGTACATAGAACAGAAGTTTTAAACAGTCAGTTAAAATCACTCCCCTTCTTAAATCAATTTTCACTTGCTTGATAATCTGATATCCAAATTTTCCATTGGTCCACAGAATCTTCCAGGAAAGATGGGGTAGGACAAAGCCTCAATTTCAAAAGTAAAACACATACAGGAAAAACTAATTTTGAATAATATCTTGCCATCTTCATAAATCATAAGGCAGAAAAAATGGACACCTAATTTCCCACCAGCTTTGCAGTCACGTTTAAACTTATAAATTAAAAGCCACCTGTAGCATAATCAGAACTCATTTCCTTTCAAGTGAATAGGTAAGAACACTAATTACTGCCAGACCTATATACTGATCTAGATATTTTGGGTTACAGGAGGAAGTTATTTTTAGTGAACAACAAAAACAAAGTAACTATGATGCATATTTACAATCTCAACTTTGAAGTTCTGAGGTTAATGAAAGAAGTCAGCCTCGTTATTCTGACTGGACTAAATGTAGCACATTTGGAAGTCAATTCAAGCTTCAGCCAACTACTCACCTCTGGTTTTACGTATAATGCTTTAAGTGTTTTATCATCTGATGTACTTTAATGGTGTTATTTAAAACATTAAAATCTGTATATACACAATAGATATTACATGCCTGCACTAATTCATAGAGCATTTGCCTTTGGGGCTTTCATTATCAAACACTGAACACATTCTAATGTTGTGTACTGGAATAGACATCTTCTTTGTACCAGAGACTTCCCCCTCTTCTACTTTTGCCTGACTTGCAGTGAACTTTTAGTATTCCAGTTTTATATAATTACCTTAGTAATTTAAACACAGTTAGGATATGAGTATTCTGCTTATCTTGCAACTAGCTTTATTTGTTTTGAGTGTTAGTTCACTAGCAGCAGTGCACTTTGAAGACAGTCTGAACTCTTGGCCAATTAGCACGTTCCCATTCATAATCTTTAGTTTGTCTCTTCCAAATTATACTAACCAATCACTGCTCATGCATTGAAACAGCTCATGTTACAATTACTGTATATTAATTCAGACAATGATTATTGCTGTTTCAGTAAAAAAGTCAAGTTAACTCAAATGTGATCACCTCACCTGAGTGCACATTTCCCAAAGACTAAAAGCCGGACATGTTAGTTGGATGATGTTTTCTCTGAAAAAGTCTAATCTATGGAAAGAAACTGATTCTCTATCTTCCTCCCTGATCTCTTATACAGCAGGCTATAGAAGGAAAATAAATGTTAACTTTAATAACTCAAAGTATAATTTACAAAGGGACACCCCTCCACATACCAAGGTTTGTGTTGCTCTTACTAAATTCTCCACTGCTCAGCAATGAACTCTAGGTGCTCAGTCTATTAGTTGCATGATCAGGCACAATGTTTTGATCACAATATTCACTGGAATTATTTGTACACTGACTACCACAATGGAGCTGGCCTGTAGATGCTACTGTAATACAATAATAGCATACAAGAAATAAAGGCCTATGCAACTGAAATTTTAGTTCATTTATGGGAAAAAATCTAGATGACATGCTTCTTTCATATAAACTCACTGCTGCACAGCAAAGAATGTAACAGATATAGCTGCATGTTAGACAATTTTTATTCAAGGAATACCAGCTATTTTGCAAATACACAGCAACATTAGAAATAGCTAATGCAATAATAAAGAGTTCAATTGGAAGTATCCAGATGTGTTATACCCACTGTACCCAAACATAATGGATGCATTCTTCCACCTATGAAATGATATGGGTTGTTGTCCTGTATAATCTCACTATCTAATGCAGGTTTTTGGTTTGTGTAATTTTTTAAAAAAATGTATACACCTCATACACAGTTAGTTCTGATAATGTGTTTTTGAATAAGCAAATTTAAAATGCTTTAAAGTTACATTATTTTTATAATCCAATTGCTCTCTTTCTTGCAAGTTTGAAATTGAAGTGTCCTCAGTGAATACTGCTCTCTATCCACACATGCATCCTGGATTGTTATTTTTGGATTGCTCACAAATGCTGGGTTAATAGCATCACATGTTTACTAACATCAGAAAAGGCAGGTTAAATTCTGGGGCTATCAATCCTAACAGCATCTCTTTAATCTAGTATTGCCTTTATCAGCCTTTGGACCTCAAGATCTTTAGCTGCTATTGACAGAGCTATGTCTCTCTCCAGAGATTTTAAAAATACAATGCACTTATGTGTTCTTTCACTAAAAATTTTTGTTCTTCAAGAAAATATTTTACAATATCTTACTCTTAAATAGTAAAAAAAAGTATTTCAAGAAGAACGAGTATACATTAATACCTGCCCTTCTTAAATGGTGGAAGGCACCTGAGTCTCATGACACACAATACAAAAGATTTTCAGATATAGGCTGTATTTGCACAGCACAGTATATACATATTCACATGTACCTACTCTATAATGCACAGGATATAAGCAGAGATGAAACAGGACATCGAATCGCTATGATTGGGATTTTCAAAAGTGCCTAAAGGCCAGATTTCCAAATAGGTGCCAATAGACGCAGATAAGCACCCAGTAAGATTTACAAAAGCACCTAAAGCAAGTTAGGTGCCTAATACCCATTGAAATCAATGGGAGTTAATCACCTAGGCACTTCTAAAAATACCACTATGCATCTCTCTGCATCTTTAGTACCTTTAAAATTCTGGCCATAAGTGACTTAGGAACAGTCACATTTTCAAAAATGACTTCAGCACTTAAGAGCCTATGTTTCTTTGACAGTCAATGGGACTTAGGCTCCTAAGTCACTTAAATGCTTTAAAAAATTTTACCCTAAATTTTACCCAAATAGAATTTAGCAGCCTAAATTCTATTGATTTTCTGAGACTTGTGCACCTAAGTAATTAAGATACTTTTGAAAATCCCATCCTTTATCCTTAAGAATCTTGCAGCATGAAGAGAAAAAGACTGTTGGCAAAGGGCGCCAATAAAAACTACTTCTTATACAATTCATTAGAAGTATGTATTACACTTCATGACGCTAATTGTTTCCTCCAACAACCTGGATGTTAAAAGCGAAGTTCTATGCAACTATTCCTTCACCTGCTGCATTTACAACTATTAGAGTATTAATTATAAAGAATTTTTTTTATCATCCTGAAAGGTACAAGAAGTGTCAAAAAGATTTTAAACCAAACCTGGGTCTGGGAGAGCCACTTGCTGCTGAGTGTGAACACAGGCGAAGAGGCTGATGGGTAATCTGGTGGGAGTTCAAAATTCAATACAAGTGGAGGCAGAAAGCAAATTGTGTATTCAAATCCACTGTTCTGAAGACACTCTGTGGGACTTCCTGAACCAAAGACAATTGATTGATACAAGTTGAGAGAAAGATCAATAGAACTATGATTATAGGTGTTGCAGCCTAATGAAGTTTAACTGTAAAATAAAGTTTCCAAGAAACCTCTTTTCATTTGATAAGTCTGAGTAAACCAGTTAAACTAAAAATTTAAGTAAACAATGTGCCTTTTTAGTGCTATAACATTTCATAAACAGTTGTGTGCTGGAGGCTGAATCAGTGAATATTGACTTTGCTAGTACTATGATCTGTCAGATAAATCACAAACCAGATAGTCTGGAAAGGCAAATCCTCAAGAATAAGGGTAAATATACTTTGTTGTTCTAAGAACAAGAAAAGGAACAAGCCTCTCTAATTCTGATAATTTATCATTGACAGTTTTCCTTAGAGAAAATGCAAATTCATATTTCAGAGGTCTTTCCAGAGACGGGAGTGTCTAGTGGACAGAGCACAGCATTGTGGATCTGTCACTGTTTCAATGTACCATCTTGGGCAAACAACAGTTAATAGGTAAACTGAACCAGAGGCACTTCTGATGGAGTTAATAACCACTTCACAGATTGGGAAGCTTAAAAGGACACAATTAATTTGAAAAATAGTCAAATTAAAAACGGAGTTAAAGGTAATTTCAAGTTCCTCTGCCAAATGTTTAAAAGTGTGGGTTTGTTATTTGTTACCTGTGTTGCTGAGTTTGACCCATACAAACAAGAGAAACTGAATGACTGCATATGGGAACCAAGGAAGCCAGTTACACATGCACAATGGTGTCAAATAAACAAACTAAATCACCTGAACAAATACAAAATAATATTTTATTGAAACAGTTATACTAATGCTCGGTGTTACCTGTAACAGTATGCAATTTTTTTTTCCAAAGAGAAGTATCATTTTTAAATTGACAGTGTTTTTTAACTAATATTTCAAAACAGAGTCCCAGGCACTACAGAAATGCAAAAGCACACCAGATGGACATGAAAATAACCCTTAAAGACGTAGACTAGTTTGCTCCAAGGGTCCCCGATGGTCTAATGAATGCTCAATTCACACAAAAATATTCCAACTTTAATTTAAAATATTTTAGAAAAAAAAAAAGTATTTTTAAACACTACAGATGAATTCTCCTTAGCAAGTAATTTGAACAAACCATTAAAAATTCTATTCTAGGAAGCTACTATATTTGAAATTTAGAAGTCCACCCTCTTTAGTTTTGATCTTTAAGAATGATATGCAAATACTTAAAGCAAGAATAACATTGTGAAGTTATAGGTATGAGTGATACCCATCCCAGCTGTAATTTGTGATAAATTGTTCATGACTCAAAGTTCTAAGAAGAGAAAATGAAGAATGTTTGGGTAACCATCTTTGGAACACACGTAGGAAAATACAGACTATTTTAATAAAACCTAATTTCAAGATAATGCAAAACATCTGGACTCACCACTCACAAATATTTTGAAGTTTTGGGGCAACTCCAGACAAATTCTTGTTTCTCCTCCTTGGGCAGAGTCTGCCCTCTTAAATTCATCTTCATCATAAATACTAGCTAGAGCCAGCAGCTCATCCTCCTGAGCTTCCTTATCTTCTGAAGACATTTAACTTCTCTGCAGAATTAAGAAAACCAACCAACAAATCAGTTAGGACTAAACAGAAAAGTCAAACGGTCTGTTAATGTATATATTTAATGTTATTGGAATCAAATTTAGAAGAAACAATAAAACATGAAAACACTACCAAACATAAGTACTCTTTCTTCAGGTTAAAGAACCTGCACATGTTCTATCATTTGTTGGCAATTTTAAAGTTATAAAAAATGGTTCTCTTCAAAATGTTGATAATGAGAGACCAACCCTGAGAAAGTCAGAGGCTGAAGAACACTGTAGAATGAAATATGCAATGGAGTGTTAATAGTATCAAGTTGGCACTTTGTTAATGCTTGAGATGGAAACCACAGACCAAAGAAGGGACAAAGACAGGAGTGGGAAAGGAAGTAGTAACAGTATAGCTCTCTTTCAGTACACTGACTATCACCTACCAGGTACATCTAAAAATATAGTTTGATTACAATTATTTCAAATGACAAGCAAGAACACACGGACCTCAAACAGACATCATGTTGGTGCATTTCTATACCGTTTCAGTAAACAATTTAAAGGAGCTCTTTTAAAAAAATCTTTGTAATTTCATTACCTTTTCAGTTACAATTGCAAAACAGTAGCAACTAGAGTTGCAGGTACTGTTAGTGACCCTGCACAGCCACGTTAGTAAGGCCAGGGCACAGACACTGCTCATTCTTCAGAAGGAACTGGGAGTCACAAGTTTTTTCTGTGGGAAAGCAAGAAGACTGTAGGTTCTGTTGCCAGGGCAGGCATGGTGATGAAGCTCAGTATTTGTCTGCTGCCTATAACAAAAAATTAGAGGGATTAAAATCCTCTCAGCATTTCCATTATGAGCTGCTATCATCAACTGTTTCACTCAAGTGAGCCTTGGCATGCACACTCAATGACATAGAGGTTTTTTGTTTGTTTGTTTTTAAAGTTTCCATAGTACACATCTCAATGATGTATGTTAGCCCTGATCTTGCAATTGGATCTATTAGTGCAGACCCCTGGGCTGAGCACAGTCCTACTGAAGTCAATGGGGTTCCATGCTAGTGGATCCAATTGCAGGATTGGGGGCTTACCTTATTACAGCTCAGAAAAACTGCTCACTGGTAAATAGTGATGGGTTGGAGGAGATCTGTTTCAAACCATTTGAAGTTATCCATGAGATTCAAATGAGTAAATAATACTTTTGAAAAAAGTCCATTCTTATACACTTCTATTTTTGTAAATATAACCAAGAAAGGTGCATTTAAAAAACAAACAAAAAAAACAGAGAGATACAAGTCCAATTCAAACTCTTACACACTAGGAAACTCAGAGTTTTAATTATGTAAATCTGAAATCACTCCTTTCCTTTAACATATCACTGTGCCTAGCATATAAAGAACTCTGCTAACTCTCACTCGGCTAATGCAACAGAATGACAATTCTCCGAAGGACCTGCATGCTTCCCTCTCACCATGCTTCCAAACAAAACAAATAATACATAGTTTAAGCTACAACTCTCAAAAGTGATGATTAAAGTACATTTTGTGATACAATGCCCTTGATTTCACGACTTGTTTACTTATTAATTTGCAAAGGAGCTTTCAATCATCAGTACAAATTAGTGAAGTTCAGCTGTAAAAGACTGACTGTGTCTTTCTAGTCTCATGCTATGCCTACATTGCAACCAGAGGCATAATTTACATCTTGTGTAGACGTATCCAGGCTAGCTTTAATCTAACTATCTTACTTAAGAAAGTAGCAAAGACGTAGTGGTCTGGGCTGTTGAAGCCCACTGTGGTCTCCAGGCTATATACTTGCACTAGTAGCCCACACTGACATGTCTCTGCTGCTATGTTACACAAGCCGAAAATTACACCTTGGTTGCAGTGTAGATATAATCTCAGGCCTGGTTTACACAAAAACATTAGATCAACCTAGCTACAGTGCTGTGCTGCAAGAAGTTACATATTCTGAGGACTATGGCTATGTTAACTGAAGAATTCTTCTGTTGACCTAGCTATAACCTCTGAGTGGGAATTAACTACACCAACAAAAAAATTCAATTGTAGGAAGCGTCTACACTAGAGTGGCGCAGCGGCAGCACTGTAGCTGTGCCACTGTAAAGCAAACATGGCCTCCAGCTCCTGCAACACTTAGGCCTTGGCTACACTTGTGAGTTACAGCACAATAAAGCAGCCCCGGGTGCCCTAGCTCACTCTCCGTTCACACTGGCAAGGCACATAGAGCACTCTGACTCGGCAGCTACAGCGCTGCTGGTACTCCACCTCGGCGAGTGGAATAATGTTTGCTGTGCCACCAGAGCGCCGTGGCGCCAGTGTGAACAAGGTGTTGCATTACTGCGCTGTGATCAGCCTCCGGAAACATCCCATTCTTAAGTCAAGTGGTCACTCTTGTCATTGTTGTGAAATCGGCTGCAAGAATGCAGAAATGCCCTTTCAAAGCTCCTTTTCAGAGAAGCCAGCTGCTTATAAGCTCTGGGAAAAAGCAAACATTTATTGTTTGCTTTGAGTATGTGTGTGTGTGTGGGGGGGGGGTGGCTGAACTTACAAGACAGCACCCTCACACACACTCAGCACCCCAAAAACCCCCCAAACACACAACACACTCCCGGTCACACTTCACTCCACCCCCCACATTTGAAAAGCACATTGCAGTCACTTGCACGCTGGGATGGCTGCACATAATGCACCACTCCCAATGTCGCTGCAAGTGCCGCAAATGTGGCCACGCCAGTGTGCTTGAAGCTGTCAGTGTGGAGAGACTGCAGCGCTTTCCCTACTGTGCTCTACCAAGGCGGGTTTAACTCACAGCGTTCTACATCTGCAAGTGTAGCCATGCCCTTAGTGCTTGTCTTTGTTGCAGCTGTTATAACTCAAGTGTTGCCCCTAACACAACACCTGTCCACGCACACAGACCTTAACTCAAGTGCAGTGACACTTTTAACTCAAGTTGGCTGGCCTGTCAGGGGATACAGCTCAACTTGAACAACCTCTCAGCTGCTCACACAATCACACTGTGCAGTTCAAGTAGTATTTCCAACTCCCAGTGTGGCCGCTCTTGCTGGAGCCGTTAACTCTAGCGTAGACAAGTCGAGTTAACGCCACAGAGCCCACAAACTCCAGAGCAGTGTCAGACATAGAACACGCATCACCCAGGGTAAGGACGACTCTCACAGGCAAGGTGAAAGGGTTGTGAGATAACGAGAAGGAACAGAGAGTATTTGAAAGGAGACTTTTGGCCTGGGAAGTGCGCCCTAGCAGGTAACCCCAACAGGACTTAGGATAGAAGAGTTAAGCCCTTGATTCTTAGCCAATTTTCCCAACCCTTTTCCCAGCCAGCCCCTCTCCCCGCCCCTCACTGCCCCCCCCCGCCAGCCCCTCTCCTCGCCCCGTTCCCCCCCGTCCAGCCCCTCCACCCTTCCCTTAGCCAGCCCCTCAGCACTTCCCACAACCCCCACTTTCCCCTCACCGCTGCCCCCCAGCCCTTGCTCCAGGCCGCCCCACATCGCCCCCCCACCTCCTCAGTCCCGCCCCACCCTGCCGTCACAGCGCCCCCATATCCCGGCCTCTCGCTCGCTCTCACCTCTGCGCTCCTCGACCCGCACGCTCCGCTCCCAGCGCCGGCCCCTGGGCCCCAGCCGAGGCGCAGAAAGCGGCTGGATCTACTCCGCGCGACTCCCTGTCCCCGGCTCTCAGCTGGGCCGCGGGCAGCCTCCACCCTGCCCGCCCCTCACCGCGCAGCCGGGCCCTAGAGCGGCCCGGGCTGAGCGCTAAGCAGCGTGGCTCGGAGCCAGCGCCCCCTAGAGGAGGGAGGCAGACCCTGCGGAGCGGGACTGGGCCGCCGGTGACCCAAGGGCAGGGGGAAGCCGCCGGTTGGCGACACACGTTGAGGGGAAGATCCGAGCGGCCCTCGGCTGTGCCCAGCCCGCGCGGGCTTGAGGAGGCGGAGGCGTGCGGGACCCGAGCTTGGCTTTTCCGTAGCTGCGAGTCTGGAGAGCAGGGGCAGAAAGGGCTCCCGCGCTGCAGGTTGCTCGGTGATCGGCTAGGCAGCGCGCAGCCTGGCCTTGCCGGCGTGTTGCCCCGGCCTGGCAGCGCCTGGGCCCGGCTGCACACGTCCCTACGGAGCGCTCGGGATTAAGCGGGCCCGGGGAGCAAGAACGGCTCCGAACAGAAGCAACTCCGCGCAGCAAGAGCCCGTCTGCAGCCGTAGACGTGACTTCAGTCTAAACGGCGTTGCATAGAGCTCAGCCTGGGAGTCTCTGAGCGAGCCCCGCAGCCGTGGGACATGCGTTTAAACAGGCTCCCCTCGGAGCGCCTCAGCTGGCTCCCCTCAGGCCGCTGTTTGGGACCCACTTCTCAAGTGGTGCCCATGGGTGAGGGGTACAGCAGATCCCCCCCTCTTCGAGCAGCAGGTCACAGGCCAGCTGCCCTCACAACAGGCATTTGGGGTCATTGTCAAACTAATCGAGAATGCTATTGCAACATTAAATTAAAACAGATAATGAACAGAATTATAAACGCCTCTAATGGTAGGATCTCTTCATTTCGCAAAATTACCAAAGGTAAAAAAGGAATCCCACCAGATATTGTGTAAACTCAAACGCTTGTTTTGCTCGCTCAAGGGAGTTAGTAATATCTTTTGTTGGACCTCACCTAGCTTCTCTCTCTTATAGCCTGAAACAAAAAACTCTGCTTAAATTCTCTCACTGTAAGTAATTGTGTTTTAAATGTTAGGTTACTTTAAAAAAAAATCAGTAATTTTAACCTATTAACACACAGGCCCAAACTCTGAGAGACCATATTTAGGCCCTTCAGTACATAATTTTCAAGGTGAAGGTGATTTAGACATGTAGTCCCACTGACTTCAAAACAAACACTGATGGAATAGGTTTCAGAGTAACAGCCGCGTTAGTCTGTATCCGCAAAAAGAACAGGAGTACTTGTGGCACCTTAGAGACTAACAAATTTATTAGAGCATAAGCTTTTGTGGGCATACAGCATATGCATCCGAAGAAGTGGGCTGTAGCCCACGAAAGCTTATGCTCTAATAAATTTGTTAGTCTCTAAGGTGCCACAAGTACTCCTGTTCTTTTTACTGACGGAATACAAGTTAGTAGTTGAAGCATTTCATTTTTGTGTAAATTTGATATAACAGAAAGGGATGGTGATACTAACTTTGAATCTAATACAGAAACTGCTGTACATCTAGGTTTACTCATAACTTGAGCAGTGCTGTTTTCCTTGTAATCCTGGTTCTCCCAATGCAGTTCTTTATGTAATCTTGCCATTAGACCTAAACTCTTGAGGGCAAGGACCTGATTTACATATCTAACATAATAAAGGTGCTAATTGTGGCCTCTGCCTACACTGTGAAAATACTTTTTGTATTGGTTAAAATACTAATCTTATGGGTGACATTGCCTGTTGCCTTTGCTGGCTCCACTGATGGGTGGGGGAAAAAAAATCAAATGAACATGATTCTGTAGGTTGGTTTTCCTCTTCAGAGTATACAAATGCTTTTCAGAAGTCCCAGATTTCAGCCACAGCTAGCATTTACAATTTACTTCAAATTTTGTGTCAAATTATGCTGCCTTTTCAAAAACTTAGAGCATGTTCCCAAAAATAAGACAACCCTAACCCCACATCTACAGAAGATGGAAGGAACTCTGAACTCTCTGGAGGAGGCAAGCCAACTATAGCCTGAAAAAAATTACAGAAATAGCCAGCCTTTGCACAAGATATGCCATGTTTGATCATGTTGTGGTTCTGATCCAATTTAGCTAATTAGTATAGGCCAGTTCTTTGCTAAAGGACTGCACAATTTCATCGTTATAATACAGCTAAAACCTTATGACTTTACTTCTGAAGTGATTTGCCATGCTGGCTATCATGAACTGGTTCATCATGTATACACAGCTTGAGTCACCTACCTCACAATTTTAGGTACAGCACAAAACTCATTTTCCTATTACTTTAAAATTAATGTTTTAAAAGTTTTGTATGTAGAGGCTGCCAAAATATGATTCATATTTCATGTAAACAAGCTCAGTCTTAGGTCTGTTTGCAGGATCAAATGGTGCAATAAGATTCCCAATAATGAAATTCTTAGTTGTTGGCTGTCTGGCATTCTCCCAAAACATGCTCATAAAAGTTAAGCTACATTGGTCTGGGCATCTCATTTGTACAGCAGACTCAAGAATAACCAAGGCCATATTTTATGGTCAGATAAATCAAGGCACCTATTCTCCTGCTGGCCAGCATCAACAATATAAAGACACCCTGAAGTCAAACCTGAATTCAGATGAGGTTGACTCCAGCACCTGGGAAGCAACATCCCATGATAGTGCCAGATAACAGCATATGTCATGTTGCTGTTAACAACTTTGAAGCAAGGCGCAATATGTAATAGGAACAATGCAAAGCAAGGATACAACAGCCTGTGATTTTGTGTCTTACAGATAACTGGTTGCAGTTCTTAAAAAAATTTAAAATTGGTGGAACTGGAGGATGGAAGGAGGAGAGATGTGTGATACTGCTGGTTTCCAGTACTGTCACTGAAAGATGAGTGGAAATATTACAGGAGTGTAGTGGGAGTATTAATGGAACTAGTATTAATGGCACTAGCACTGAAGTGATCCAAGCTTAACTGATGAGTGCTGATGCAGTTCTAAGGTTTGCTCAAAGACAGTGCATTTGGAGTAGTACTTGTACTGTTTCACAAGCATTCTAATTTTGAGTGTACAGCACTTAAAAAAAAAGTGTTTCCAGTACTTGAAATGGGTGTTGTAAATACTATCAACAGGATAAGCCCCAAGGTAATTCTTAATAGCCACTCTATAGGAAATATTGCACAAGTGGTAGTATCATTTAACAGCAAGTTCATTAGTCACAATCCTTTACCTTAAGATATTAAGATGTATACTATTTCTGAAGCCCCATAAAATGGATTTAAGTGAGCCAGTGTAGAAGCACGCAATGTTCTAATTTATTTTTTTTATTAAAGGAACACCATTCAATTCTTGCATTTGTCTGAAAAGAGCAAATGGAGCAGATTGTACACACTGCAACTTCTTGTTCCTTCAAAAACATCACTGTGGCAAATAAAATTGAGGCTGCTGTCACTTATCAATTCATCCCCAACCCAAGTTGCAACTGTTGCCTTGACTATAACTGACAATTTAAAAAAAGTAATCCAGTACAATCCAGTGCATTTATTTCTTGTAATGTGTGGATGTTTCAACTTTTGATTTAACACACATACAAATTAACGTTTTCAGGTTTATATGACAATTATCAATACTAGAAGCCAAGTCATGGGTAGAGGAGCTCATGAAAAAAAAAAAGACGAATTTTTCTCTTGCTGGAAGATAATTAAACCAAGCATTTCAAATGCAGGTCTCATGGAAGCAAGTATCTCTCTTTCAATGGTTAGCAACTAATCAAAATCATCCATCAGTGCAAGCAGCCAGGAGTATAAACCCTCAATCTCTCTACAAGCAGCTAATTTAACTAGGGACAAAAGTTTTGTACAATATTTAGATGGCTGGGGGAGGAGGGGGTTACCATGAACATACACACTTGCATATCTAATAGCAGGTTCAGATAGTCTGAAATATAGATGTATACAATTGCTACTCTGCATATCAGATATATGAATTTGATTTTATACTCCGTATTAATACTCTATCCATAATGGAGAATGGACGCCAGCTGAGGAAGAATCTTAGAGCTCAGTTCTTAGGAACATAATACCACAGGTATACAGGTCACCTCACCCATGGCTCCATACCTTTCATAGCTATCAACTGCACAGCTATCAATGTGCAAACATGAAATTAGTGGAATTCACACACCCTGGAACATGTCCGTATTGTGTCTGTTACTGAGAAATAAGAACTAGATTCTATTGGTATTTCATTTAGCTTATGTTCCTCTGTGCTCTGGAAAAGAGCTAAAAACCTCACTGCCAACTCCATGTAGTCTTTGAAATATTAATGGACACTTACAACATAGTTGCTGAAAACCACAATAGAAACTTAGTGGTAAGTTAGAAGTTTCAAGTTCTGCCATCTTACTTCTTTAAAACAAGACTCTGCATGAACATAATAAAAAACCAGGATCAGTTGATGGCTGTTTCAGTAAATCTATTAAGAATTACTAGGGACTTCTAAATACACTCATTATGGCAAGAGATACAATATACTTGACTGAGTAGTAGTTAGCTACTTAAGTATTCTGACTCTCAATACATAGACCAATCCTCTCCAAACATTGCTGTGATAAAGTTGTAGTATTCACTTGCTCCAATTTATATTCAGAACATACAAAGTTGACAATTTAAAGCTTTATTGTAGTTTGTAATATAAACAAGTGCTGACATTCAGTCAATGTCCATTTCTGGGAGTTTCTTTTCTGTAGCTGTTGGAGCAGTTGTATTAGTGCCCTGTTCAGCAGGCTGGGACCCTGTGTTGGCATCTCCCTGGCCTTCTACTGGTCCATTCTGTTCAGCTGGATTTTGCTCCTCTTTAGGGATTTCTGCCTTGGGTTTTGGTTTTGTGACTATAGGATTGCAGATACCTGTCAATTCCTAAAATAAGAGTGGAGAGAATTTAAGTTAGAGCACACATTAAGGCTTATACCTACAGTCATCGCCTAAAGCAGCTTACGACAACACTAGTTGAGTGTTCCCAGCTGAAGGCAGAAGTGTCACTACATAGTTTTGGGAGGTTTTGTTGAAAATAGTACTACTCTTTTATTTCCCACCTTCCCTCCTCCTCAGAGCCTCTCTGAGTATAAAGAAATACTGGTAACTATAACAATAACTGGTAACAATAACTGATACCACTTATGCAAAATGAAACTGGTTTCATATTTCTCTGCAAAGTCAAACAAGATCTTACTTTAGTTTTAGCTTGGATGTCCTTAGTCTTTATAACGGGGTCCAAAGTAAGACTTCTCTTGTTCTGAAGATTAAGCTTATTGTTCATCCATTCCATAGCTTCACTTACACTCTTCTCCACTTTTACCATATCTGCTGCATCTAAATGGTCATACTGTTCATCCTAAAGTATGAAAAAATTACACAGCACATTTTACATTACATTTCATTTGCACAGTAAGGACACTACTATTTTAAACATCTAGGCAACATATTTGTTTTGCTTCTTCATCAAATCTTATCCTCCAATTTCAGAATGGATTGTCAGCTGGAATTTGACCAAAGGGAAACTTTATTTTACACTTAGCTGGGCAAACAATTTTGCTGAGCAGCCCATTGTACCATTCTGAGTATGGTCAAATGGAAGAGAGCTGGCAGCCACAGAACTTCATAATGCTCTGATTTTCCCCAGTGGAGGGAACTTGTCTGGGAGAAAGCTGGTTTACAAGCATCACTAGCAGTCATCATTCCAATTATACGAACATACAAGAGTGCTAGTTTTATTCGTAAGAAAGAAAGTCAACATTAAGTATTGAGAAGTTAATTCCTGCCACTGCTCCCCAAACCAGGAGACTGCATTATTTGTTGGCCATTCCCACCACATCTTATACTGAAAAAAGGTGCAAAGAAGAAATCCAAGATAGCTTTTCAACACTTCCTTATAATCATCAGCAAAACATTTGAAAAACTGAAGATACCTTTGCCTTGAACGCATGAATAACTTTCATATACTGTTGTATTTGCTTCCCCAGATCCTCAAATGCTTTTGGTCTTTCCTCTGATTCTTGAAACCGTGCCTGAATAGGCTGACCCAGAGACTGAAATAAAGGACAGAACAGTTACTGAAATTTTAAACACAGCACTGTATTGGACCTACAGTGACTTTTTAATACATGGCAGTGTTTCCCAACTTTTGAAAGCTGAGTCCCCTCCTCCCATTTTAGGAAAATGAAATTAGTCTCACACCCTCCCCCTCCAACCCTGCCATGTGTCGTTGAAGGCATATCCATATTGTAGCTCTTCATAATATGCTGCTTCCTCCCCTTTCTTACATGCTTTGATGGGAAGTGAAAGTTAACTATTGACATTTAGATTATCACTGGCATTCTAGTTAGCACAAAGTGAAGTGTAAGAGGCAATTCATGTCTCTGAACTATTGTTTCATGCTCTCTGCCAATTCAAGGCTTGTGTACACGAAGCAGCAATGTGCACTAAAGGGGTGTGATTTCTATAGCATACTAACATGTTGCACATTATTTGATCTGTGTAGACCCCGCCGGTGTGCACTAAAAGTTCCCTAGTTCGCTTTAATGTCCACCTCATGGGGCATGTCCCACATTTTGTCAAATACTGGTATTGTGTGCATTTCATCACTATTGTCAAGTGAAAGTCTAGGGCTCTACTTATTCATATATTAAAATATTTTATAAATCAAAACAAAAGCCACACTGGGGAAGCTTTGCCAAGACTAATTACAAGTTTATCTTATTCAAAAACATTAAAATAGTTCATTATACCTTTTCATAATAAATTACAGAATGCTTTCAAATTCACTAGTATTCCAGCTAAAGACATTACAGCATCTTCTCCCCTGCTGCCAATACAGAATATAGCTATCCTTTTACTTCCAATCTACTTTAGATAAACTGCACAGGAGATTAAGCTTGACTAACATCAGGATTAAATCCTATGGCAAGGTAGTTTTCTTCTACCCTCCAAAATTAGTCTTCCATAACTTTAAAGCTCATTTGTATAAAAACGTTTTCCTGTTATAGGTCACCTGTGTTGCCTTTTAAGAGCAAGTAGCAATTCTCACATCTACCTTTCCTTCCCTTTCCAAAGAGATTCAGGAGAAAGATAAAAGCCTACACAATGCAGCACTCGCATCACTAGCATTTCCTTTCACTTTAGGCTCAATTAAAAGCTTCTCCTGCCTATGCTCTTAAATTATTTTTTTCATGTTTGCAAGCACCACCACCTCCCAACTCATTTAAATAATTTATTGTTCATTAGGGCTGATTTATAGCTTAACTTGGACTAAATTCAATTGAGACTTGAAGATGACAGTTACAGTGCTGAAGAGCCACTTACCTGGAGTTCAGTTAGTTTATCAATGTAAACTTGTTTGGGTTGGTCTTCACCATCTTCATACAGCCAATTTTCAGTGTCTTCCAGCTTCAAAGTGAAACTATTTCTATCCTGAGACCAGAAACAACCAATAGGAATTGAATACTGAATTTAGAGATCATCTCCCATAAAACAAAAGTGATAAACATCTGGTGTCATTTGGATACTCTTTCCTGAAACATGACGGACATTTTGTCTGGTCTGTTAGAACTTTGCTCTGATGAATAGAATTCAATGTAGTTTGCTGCAGAACTAAAACAAAACTCAAAACACAATGCCACCTCTGAGTTTAAGAAAACAATACATCTCTAATCCCCAAATAAAAACTTTTCATTTGAATAAACCAGGTTGCAGACTTAGAACTATTAGCCAATAATATTTACATTAAATTGGACACCATTTGCAGCGCATACTCTCAGCTTCATCCTTTTCTCCTTTTTGAACTTTTGAATATTTCCCTTGTGTTCTGAAACACATTCTGATACAGATTTTCATTTTCTTCCCCTTTTAGTGTCAAATCTTTAAACTGTTATCTAATAGCTTGAAATGTGTACGTGAGATTTATCAGTATGTTCAGATGTGCATGCACTTCAAAGATTATGTGTGTGTGCGCGCCTTTTTATTGTGTATATGTATATCTTCTAGATCGCCAATACATAGTCTTACTTTAACAGGCAGCTTTGCATATACACACAGACTAATGTATTATCGTAATACATGTATCTCATGCAATGTATTGTATTTTCCTAATAAAACAAGTTATTTTTTATATATTTGAATGATACAAAAGTAGAGTGAAATTGGAAAAAAACAATTTTTTTGTAAAACCTGGGATTTTTTTCAGCAAAAATCAATTTAAACTGAAAACGAAAGGGCTTAATTACAGTCTATTAAATATTTGTTCTCCATGTAGATATTTATAATGGGCTCTTCAATCTATCAGAAAAAGCTATAACATAATCCAGTGGCTGGAAGTTGAAGCCAGACAAATTCAGACAGGAAATAAGGTGTACATTTTTAATGATGAGAGTAATTAACCATTAGAACAGTTTACCAAGGGTTGTGGTGGATTCTCCATCACTGAATTTTTTCTAAAAAATATACTCTAGGAATTATTTTGGGGGAAGTTCTAAATTATCACAATTGTCCTTTTTGGCCTTGGAATCTTTGAATTCAGAGCAGAACTTGTGGGAGATTTGCATTGAGATCAAGGGTAAAAAAAAAAAAAAACAGTGGTCCTAAAAATGAGATTATTTTATCCACCAAGTGAGGCGGACCATGGCAATAAAGTACTCCCCATTCTCATTCCTTTGAGCTTTGTTTCAACTCCCGTCTCCATTTCACCTGGGAATGATCACTAATTAATGCAAATATTAACTTTTTAAAGTGTTATCATTTGGGTTCTAGAATTAACATTTCCCTGAGATTAATGTAGGGCAGAGGAGTTGACACTTGAGTTCTTATCTCAGGTAGTTTGCAAACTAAGAAAGGCATTATCAGTTTACACTTGGTCTCATGTTTGGAATGTTTATTCTCAGAACCATGAGGACTAGAAAGTTACTTTTCTTAAAAAATGGAAGTTACATTTCTGCATGTAACATGCAGGCCACAAACACATCCAGGGTGTTTGACACCCTTGGTTTAAAGACTTAATAGAAGAGACCTGAAATTTTAGACCACAAAGAACAAAAAAGGTATTAGTCAGATTGGCGATACTTACATCTTCACTAACAAATTTCTCATACAAGCCACAGAGCTTGTCCCTCATATCATACACATATTCCTCCACTGCATTCTTGGCATCATTCCGCTCTTTCTCCAGTTTATCCTGCATGATCATTTTACCCTGCAGAAAAGAAATTAGTTCAATCTTACTCAAGAATTAGAACTCAATTAAAATTTTTATAATAGCATTAGAGACAACATACTGAGGAGCAAGTATAAACAAATGCATGGATGCATCTGAGATGAATGAAGCCATCAAGATAAAGACAATTTCAATTGAGTGTTTTTGTGGGGAAATGCATTTTTAAGCTCATCTGCCCACACTACAACAGCCATTGAGAAGCAAATTGATGTCAGCCTTTAGGGTATCTGTGCCATCTAAGCCTAAATTTTAATTGATGAATGATTTTATTCTCCTGCTTGTTGGTTCCTTGAGAAGAAACTTGCTTTCCATAAGGATTGCTGTATTTTTAGTTAGAGATGCCTATCTAAAGGCATGTAACCCAGACTTTAGGAACTAAATCCAATTCTGAAGCTGCTAATTAGACTTCTTTGCATTACTTGGGCACTTTCATTCTGCTTGGATATCTCCAAGGGAGAGATGCAGAGAGCACAATTCTCCTATGGTTTGGAAAGGAAGTACTTTTTGGTGATCAGAGTGCTATCATCCTGCTCGGTTTCCTCTGCTGAGGGAGGATGAGTACCAAGTGTAAGTAGGATTTGTATCCTGAAAGGGAGAAAGGAAATGTTTCAGGTGGCTGGGACTAACCCCTCCCAGCAGCCAGTAGACTCCAGAAATTCTCCCCCATTCTCCAACCCTTTGCAAGGTCAACACTTCCTGAGCCAGTGAAAAAACTAGCACAGCAGCACGTGTGTCTGCCAACCCAGTGTCCTTAGATTTCAGCAGCAAGCCAACACATTGCTTGTCGCTCACAGAACAACTCACTTCAAGCACTCAAACTATCAAGCAAGATCACAGGCAAATCAGGAAGAGGATAAAGAGGCAGCTACATAAGAAACATTGCCATATGGACTTGTATTTCAATGAGATACAGTTTTACAACTTTGCTACAACTGTGAAAGATGGAAGGTGGTGGTGAACAAATTCCATATCGGACATCTCACTTAAGACAATGACACCTACAGGCTAGGCTGTATTATTTGTATTACAGTGGAATGTAGAGTCCCCAGTCAGGATTGAGAACACATTGTGTTGCTTGCTGTGGTGACAATCCCTGTCAATTTTTTTAAGCCAGTCTCAGAGAGCTGAAAAACCAATTACTTTTAAACACAGAATTCAATTTAAGCGGCATACTGATCCAACTGAAAATTTGCTACCCTAGTTTTCCAGTTTTAAGACTGACTAACATAGCAAGAATTCCCAGGCCAATACAATCTGAATTGCCCAGGTAGTTGGAGGACAAGTGCTCTAGCTATGGCCATCTGAAGAGATACCAATGATTTAGTAGCAGACATTCAGGGAACCAGATGGATTGACTTTGATTGGAGCAGGTGACAAGAGCTTCAGAATAAACAACAAGTCTATAAAGCAATCCAGTACTACTGAAATAAAGAACATAATCAATACAAATCAGAAATATTTAGCTGCTGTAAACAGTGTGCACAGGACTTTTTTATCACACTGAATTCTTTACACTGTTGTAAAGAAAAAGGAGCTACTGGTTACCTCATACTGTGGTGTTTTTATCATTTAAGAAGGTCTCAGATGTACTTCGAAGTCTTGTGATTTGAAGTGAGCAGCTTTTATTAACTAGCAGCTCCCCAAATACCGTTTCTGGTGGCAAAAAAAGCACTGCAAGCTTTTCTTTTGCAGTTTCTATTATATAATTAAATTGTCCCATTCCTGCCAACATTAAATGCATTTTTTATACCTTTAACATTTTTCCACTGAAAACACTAACTTGCAAGACATTAGATAGGTGCTCAGAAACTAACGTGATAAGTGCAGTAATAAATACCTAGGTTATGGGTTCAGAAACTTAGTGTCAGTTCACAAAGCAATTTTTCTAAAATGTAGCCATATTCCCTATTTGCAATTGTAGAATATCCCTGTAGCAAGTTATAGCAGATGTTCATTAGGATAAGGTGTGTATTTTTAGCTGTCTCTAGTGCAGTTAGTTTTGCCCTTCTTGGAAAAAGTTGCCATACTGTCTCCTTTTGCTGTTCATAACGTCTCACCCTCTCCTCTGCCTTTCTCCAGCTGGAAATGAGGAGAGTCAGCATGTCGTGACCAGCAGTCTCTGTGCAGACCATGTTTGTAAGGCTATGGCCTAGATAGAGGTAAAAGTACCATTCAGTTATTTTACCTCATTCTCAATGAATAAGTTCAGCATATCCTTCCCTATCTGCCACAGCAACTGATTCTCAATGGGAAGGTCCACTGTACTAGTCTTTACTTTAGCCTTCTTGGCTTGAGGAGGTTGATCCATTTTCTTGTCTTTTGATCCAGCCTGAGATGTCTGCATTAAAAAACAACAACATTCAGAGCGCAATAGTCACTAAAGCAGGGGTGGGCAAACTATGGTCTGGGGGTGGGGGGAGAGGGGACACATCTGGCCCTTCAGATGTTTTAATCTGGCCCTTGAGCTCCCGCTGGGGAACAGGGTCAGGAGCTTGTTCCGCTCAGCACACGCCGTGGCTCTGCACAGCTCCCAGAAGCAGTGGCATGTCCCCCCTCCGTCTCTTATGCGTAGGGGCATCCAGGAGGCTGTGCATGCTGCCCCAAGTGCTGCCTCCACAGCTCCCGTTGGCCGGCAACCATGGCCACTGGGAGCTGCAGGGGCAGCGCCTGCGGACAGGGCAGCACGGAGAGCTGCCTGGCTGCGCCTCCACGTAGGAGGGACATGCTGCTGCTTCCGGGAGCTGCTTGAGGTAAGAGCTGCCCGGAGCCTGAACGCCTGACCCCCTCCAGTGCCCCAACCCCCTGCCCCAGCCCTGATCCCCCTCCTGCCTTCCGAACCCCTTGGTCCCACCCTCCTGCACCCCAGGGCCCGCACCACCAGCTGGAGCCCCCTGCCCCACACCTGCACAACCCCCTGCTCCAGCCCTCTCATTTCTGGAGCCACCCCAGGGCTGGCACCCCAACCCCCAATTTCGTGAGCATTCATGGCCCCCATACAATTTCCATGCCCACATATGGCCCTTGTGCTATTTATTTTAAAATTGAATTTAGTTTTATGCTGCTCCAAATTTTCTGTTTTAAACATGTCACATATTTCTGTATAGAAGGCAAAACTACCTGGTACAAATTATTCAGGGAAATTTGTGATTTTGGCAGCTGAGTAGGAGACAGTGGGAGCATTTGGTACTAGGAGTGTAGCTTGAGACTGGGCTAAGCACATTTTTGCTTAAATGATCACCACTCAGAGTTAACATTGACATTTAAATAGTCAGTTTAGTGTTTGGCGTGAACAATCCTTTCAGATGAATGGGGCAGTTCACAAATCCCAGAGTTACTGTTTCAAGTTATCTGCAGTCTCCGGGAGACAGCATTGCATCAATTTATGCTCTGTTCGTATTTTTAAGGCACTAGTCACAACTAGGAGAACTAGAAATACTTTTAAGTGAAAGCTTAGTTTCCAGAGCCTAGTTCTGTGGCAAGGGGTGGAGAATGGGTCCTGATTATACATTACAGAGCAAACATTCCAGAAGGCAAAATGGTCCAACCAGGTGAGCTAATCGGACAATAAGACATCAAATACACTTAGTACCTCCATTTCTTCAGACTCTGCCTTACTGTCAGCTTGTGCTTGCTGCTGCTCTTCGTTCTTTTGTTGCTCCTCCTGGTCTACTTGCATCTTCTGAAATTAGAAGAAAACACTTAAATGTAGAGCTACGTCTCAAATACTTAGTTTTCTATGACCCAGTGTAAATCAATTTAAACTTCTGGACTGGTCACTATGATTGTATAGTTAGTACGCTTCAGGTCCTGCAGTGAAAATCTAAATTTAGTTAAAGTGAAGCTAGAAACTATGTAACAGCGTTAATTAAGCCTTTGCAGCTAACCTTTATTGATAAATATTTGCCATACTGAGATTCCTAATACATATTAGCACAACTGTTTTGTACTTGTTTTTAAAAACAATGGTTACTTACCCTACAGTAACTGCAATTCTTCAAGATGTGCTGTCCACACAAATGCCACGCTCTGTACACATGCGCATGAGACTGGATTGTTTTGGCCAAGAGTGACCTTGAGGCCAGGTCTGCCCTGGAACTCCCCCACTCAAGGGCTTAAAGGGCAGGGGGCCCAACTGTCTCTTAGTTCCTTCACCAATACTTACTCCCCTAGGAATAGGATTGTGTAGTCAAGGGGAAGGAAGGAAGGCTGTGGAATCTGTGATAACACATCTCAAGAACTACAGTTACTGTAGATAAATAACTGTTCTTTCTTCAAGCGACTGTCCACACAGATTCCACTTAAATAATGACTACCACCAGTTTTAATCGGGCTGTGCTGCATTCAGCCTGGAAGCCTCTACTAAGGAATAGCATTTTTGGTGTGACTTAGGCTGCATATAGCTGCTCTACAAATTTGCTACAGGAATGTTCCTCAGCCATAGGCTGCCTGAGCTCTAGTGGAATGAGCTCCAATTGGCTAAGTAGATCTATCTTGGCTAACATATCTCCTTTTACTCGGAGACCCACTAGGACAATTGTTCTCAAACTGTGGGTCGGGACCCCATTTTAATGGGGTCACCAGGGCTGGCTTAGACTTGCTGGGACCTGGGACCAAAGCACTCAAGTTTCAGGCTCCCTGCCTGGGGCTGAAGCCCTTTGGCTTACTCCCCCCCCCAACCAGGGGCCCAGGCTGGCTCAGGCTTCAGTCCCCCCTCCTGGGGTCGCATAGTAATTTTTACTGTCCAAAGGGGGTCATGGTGCAATGATGTTTGAGAACCCCTGCATTAGGTATATAGGATAACCTCCATGAGGACAGAGAACATAGCATAAACTACAAATAGTCAGTATGTTCCTGGATTATTCTTCAGTGCTCTTACTACATTAAGCATGTGAAGCCAACATTCTTCTGGGGATTGAGAGGTTTAGGAACGAAAAACTATAAATGCTTTATATGGAACTCTAAGACAATCTTTAGTAAAAGCTAGGGTGGAGGTCTAAGAGTAATCCTGTCCTTATGAAATACTGTATATTGAGAATTCAAGTCTCCCCTGCCCTCCTAAGCTCATACAATGGTTACCAAAAAGACAACCTCCATTGAGAGGTGGTATAGGGAACAGGTTGCTAAGGGATCAAAGAAGGCATTCATCAATTCTGCTAAAAATGTATTAAAGTCCAAAGAAGGAATGACTCCCAAACTAGGGGGAAAACAAGCAGGATGCCCTTCAGGAATCTTGCTGCTGTAGGATGGGGAAAATCCAGTGTGGCCCTGGATCAGGGGACATTGTGCAGATATTGTTGCTAAAAGGACCCTTATGGAAGGGACAGAAAATCCAGATGGTTTGCTAGCCCTGAAACAGTCCAGTATCACTGAGATTTGAACTTCAGCACCACCTTTCTTCCTCATTTCCAATAGAAAACCTCTTTCATTTAGCTTTGTAAGTCATCCTGGTTATGGATTTCTTGCTTTGGAGCACACCATCGTGAACAGCCTCTTTCAGTGGATGTACCCAGGCTGTCAGGTACAATGATGCTGGGTTCAAGTGCAGGACCTGGCAGTTGTTCTGGGAGACTATCAGTCAAAACAGCTAAGGTTTTTGGGGAGCTGCATTGAAAGATTCATCAGATCCTAATACCAGAACTGCTTAACTCATGCTGGGTCTTTCAGTCCTGTGCCCTGCATCCTCTGTTTTCTCAAGACCCTCAGGATCATGGGGATCAGTCGAAAGGTATACATCAACTCCAGTGTTCAAGGGATGAGGAAGGCATCTGTTAGAAATCCTGAGCTTGCACACCCACCGGAATAGAATATCTGACACTTGTTCTTATCTGTTGTAAGTGGATTTACTTTTGGAAATCCCCATTTGCAAAAGATGCTCTATATGCCTGAGTCTTATAGATAACTCATGGTCATAGACATGCCCACTAAGCTGGTTTGCCAAGATGTTCTGAAGGCCAGGAAGGTGCAGAGCCACTGCTGTGATTTGGTTCAGAATGCACTGATTCCACAGATGTATGGTTTCCTGACAGAGTATGGAAAACATACATCTGGCTGCTCCTCCTTGACTGTTGATGTGCATTGCTGCGATTGTCTGTCCCCACTTGTACCATGAAAAAGAGGCAGGAACGCTTTGCATGACAGACTGATGGCCCTGAGCTCTAGGATGTTTATGTGGAGAAGAGCTTCCTGAGGAGACCACAGGCCTTGAATCTGAAGGCCATCTAAATGAGTGGATGCATCCATCAGAGCCTTGGTAGGAAAGTGTAGAGGAGGATTTTCTGTTGCATACTTGAAGAGTGTCTTTCCACGGTTTAATTTGGAGAGGATTTCTTGTGGTACCACGACCCTGTTCATCTGGTGTCTCTGGTAGGATGTACTGATTTCAATCATCCTTTCATGGAGCATAGGTGAAGTCTGGCATGCTGTGTGACATAACTGCGTGAGGCCTTAAAACTTTTACAGGTTTTATGAAGGGGGTGAGAACAAAAAATTCCTGTTGGTCCTATTAGGCTCTTGACATTTGCATCAAACCTGCTACCTAATGGAAGTCCCAGATTGTAGGGTGGCAGGAAGAAGTGGCAGAGGGTAGTCACTAGGGGAATTTGTTTCTTCCTCACCAGCTATAAGGATCTCTGTAGCTGACTAACACTGGACAGAAGAGCACCGTCTAAAAAGATGATTTATCATGTCTGCTTCCTCCTTGAGGTCAGGAAATAAGAGTCCCAAAGAGCACAGTCATCCTTGAATCTTTTAGGGAGTGGAAGGCTTCCTCTGTCCTGCCACTAGCCTGATGCATCAGTGCCTCCAACACTGGTAGTTTGGCAGGCACCTCAGTTTCTTGAGTAGAAGTGACTGTGGTACCAGGTCCACCAATAAGTAACTTGACACTATATGAAGTTTCAGTGCAGAGATGGAAGGCAGTCAGCACTGAGGTGGAAAGTACTGGGGCTACTGTGAGTGACACTCAGTGCCCAGGCTTTGAGTACCAAGGCACCAGGTGCTAAGGTCAGTGCCAAGGGATCAGTACCAACAGCAGTGTGGTCTGCTGATTTGGAGGGTATTATGTGTGTTGCCTTGGAAGTCAGAACCACCCTATCGTACTCCCAATACATTGTTTCGCTGTCTGTCCATTTAGACTAAGTACCTCTAGACAAGTTCACTTACGTACAAGTGCCAAGCACACTGTTGTATGCACTGTTGTTGTGGCCATGTCAGTCCAAGGATATTAAGAGAGAAAAGGTGGGTGAGGGAATATCTTTTATTGGACCAACCACCCCTATATGCCAACCTCTTCACAGGCCACCTTGAAGAAGAATTTCTGGACAAATGCATCAAGAATCCAGTGATACACCGGATACATCAATGATATTTTCATAACCGAAGTTGGTCCAACAAAAGATTACCTGACCAACTTTGTCTCTCTAAGCACACTGTTGGCATTTACCAAATACATGTTTACTTTTTGCCCTTCATTCATTTTCAATTATTCTCAGACAAGTGTTTGAGTGACAAAAACTGCAGGAGAACATTTAAATCAAAACAAAAAACCTTGGGGAAAAACACAAACAAAAAAAACTTGGAAGTTTACATTTACAAAACAAGTTTTGCCTGTAAGCTACCAAATACCGTTCCTTAAACTAAAGACATTAGTTTTGTCTTTTTTGTTTGTTTGTTCACTAACTCATCTGAAATTGCGTTGTGCAAGGCTGGTATTCCCAAAATACAGATCTATTAAGTATGAAATAAAGGTACAGCCCTGTATTATCTTCCCTATATATTTAGCAACATTCTTAAATCTACAGCTGTGTCACCAACCCAGTCCTTTAGTCATGGGCTTTCCCTGGGCAGAGACTGACAAATGAGTGGTGATTTTTGTGATGTACACAAATTGGGAAAGAACTATCCACTTTGACTTGCCTATAATTTGGCCCCACTTTCAGGAAAAGTCAGGCCTAATGCATTACATTTGAATACTTGCATCATAATCTAGATTAATTAAGCAACATTCATACACTGTTCAAATCCATCTGATGCGTAAGCAGCAATGTGGGTGGAAAGGTTACAATTGTTACTTAACCTGGTTTAGAGGGTTAATGCTCTAGTCCTGGCTTTTTTCTGAAACTGAGACCAAATTATGAGCAATCCGTTTGTTCTCAGTCCCAAGTTCTTTCCTAGATGACCTCCATACCAACAAAATGCATTACCTCTTCCTCTTTCGCATGCTGGTCTGTTTCCATGGGCTCTTCATTCTCATCAGATTTGTGAACCTCTACTAAAGATGCACTGGAAACACTGAAAATACCATGGATGTTTACTCTGACTTTGACTTTCACTTTTGAACTGGATCCATCTGTTTGTGGCATGACCTTTTGAACCAAAAATTGAGCTAAACATTCCAGAAGAGAAAAAAAAGGATATATTTACTTAAGATAAATAATCAAGTGTGAACATTTAGCAGATCCTGACTATTGCTGATAACAGACTGCAATTAAATCCAGTTGTGGAAGTCATTTGCCAAAAATAACTGAACCAAATGATTTATTTTATTCGATTAGTCATAGTAACATTACTCTGCTTTGCAGTTTGTCCCTTATTTCCTGGATACACTTAAAGTTTGGAAATGTGGCATTTGGAAAAATGGCTGTGGGTACTTTTAGGAAACCTTTAGCTTTTCCCAAATATGAAACACTTTTTCCATTTGGCATATGTTTCTCCTCCACCAATTAATGTGGCTTGGGAGTTTAGGATTTTCTTTTCCACTCACATGGATTTAAAACCCAATCCAAATCATACTAAAAATGTATCCCAAAGATACTAATGTGCTAACACACCATCGGTACCGTAATAAGTGGGATGGGAAAGTCCAACCTACAAGATCAGAAAGTTGACAACACTCCACCCCCACCCAATGTTCTTTTCTAACTATATGGAATTAGTTCTTATTTCTTTTTCCCCTTTGTTAAATACCTATAGCAGGATCTGGGTAAGGCAACTCCTTGGGAGAAGTATAGTAGGCCTCAAGAGTGAAAGGCTCCCTTCTGAAGAATGAGAGGACTTTGGAGAATGGAGCTGCATGATTCTTGGGGAAAACTTCACAGTTACTGTGGAAGGGAAAGATGTAAGAAAGTAGGTAGCTGTTATAACATCTAGTGGGAAATATTCAGCAAGACCTAACAGAAGCACTAAAATGCCTGATAGAGGTGGATACAGAGGTGACAATTTAAGTTTACTGGACAACATATGGCTTTACATTGACCACCATTTTACCATAGGCTCATTAGCAATGAGCCAAATTAAAGCATGGGTGTATTTAAAAAGCTGAAGCATTTAACTAGACAAAAGCTAAAAAGATTGCTTTTTACTGTTACCACCACCAGAGTGTTTTGGCATTTAGGCTTTAAAAACTTTCACAATAAGTGAGTCCATCTGGTTTAAGTTTCGGGAGCTTCTGTTTTGAGCCTTTTATAGGCATGCTAAAGTTTTGGTAGTGTTAAATTCTTACCTTAACCCTTCCTCTGCTGGCGAATTCCATCTTAAAGAAATAGGGTATGGTACCAAATCTGTGATAGAAAATTCTCTCACTTTGAAAGCCGGGGACAAAATAGCACACTATAAGAAACAGCAGAACAGTAAGTCCAATTGTGCAGAATGAAAATATAGGTAAGCAGTAATGCAAGACCTTTAATTTGTTTAATTACTATTACAAATATGTTAACTCCAAGTTAAAGACATCTACATTTTTAAAATATCCCATTTCTGTTCTGATGGAATCATGTGCTTTTGCTATAGTTTAGCGCACAGTTATCAGACAACTTCAGGGACAGTCATGTTTTGTTTGTATTCATTCTAAGGGAATCAAATTTCTCCTCCAGTTCATTCAAGACCATCTGGTGGCAAGTTTTCTGGTTCTGAATATTTTAATGGCTCCAATAGAATGTTTTTAGTGCTAACAGATGATGTAGGAGTCAAAACCTCAAATTAACAGGGATTTGTAAGGGGCATATCACCATGGTATTCAAGTGCCATACAACAATTAAAGCAAAGGCCCTTTCTTGAGAATAGCTAGAACTAGAAACAGACGTTTTACACTATACTAATGGCTGAAAAGGCAGTTGTCAAAAATGACATAATTAGTGAGCACTTGAAACAATACATAGTATTTGCTTCTAGCTCAGGTAATACGCAAGATATTGGACCTTTAAACTTGTCACTCTACGAATGACTTTAGCACTGCTCCAGGATTGGCTATAGCAAGCATCACACCAATGTAATCTTTATTTGCAAGAATTTAAGTCAAGCCATGTCATCTTATTCTTTACTTGAACTATGTTTCACTTCTATAAAAAATATGCAATACATTGAACTAAGCAACAATGCAATGTAATCTTGCTTTGCCTAATTTCATGATTACTTTTAATGTCAACCTGTTCTCACTGTTAGCTAAATTCTTCTGTAGAACTATCTGCCAAAATACCAGTAAAAATCTTGCAGTGGAAAAAATAATTTAATATTTTACATATTTATACAGCATCTATTGTTTCCAGTCCTAACTGGAATATATACCCAACTCTAGAGGACCACACCAAGTTGTTGGTTGTGCTGTCTGCCCCAGCCAGACATCTCAGTTGATCAGCCAACATAAACAGTCTATGCAGTGAGCCAATCTCACCTGTCCACTGCCTACTTCTTAATGTTCAATCAAATCACTTCTACAACACATATGTACTTCAAAAGGTGAAATAAGTTTCACAATGCCTGATACTCTAGCAAGACATGCCCTTGGGCTTAAATGCTCATTGACTTCAACAACAAAGACTCAGGAGACCCCTAGCATACAGGCAATTGTTTACCTGCAATGCACAGCCTCGTGCAACGGCCTCATCTGCGTTCAAAGTTGTACTGACTTCTTTACCGAAAAATTTACTGATCCTCTCCTTTACAGCAGGGATTCTTGTAGTACCACCAACTATTTCTACTGCATAAATATCCTCCTTCTTTAACTCTTTAAAAAAAAAAGTAGACATACATTAGCAACTTTGTGTTATGGAAATTCCTACACTAAATTAGCAGCAATTAGTTCCTCTTAACAAGGAACAAGATATTGCACTTGATTACAATAAAATCCCTAGAAATTTTATTTAAAGTTATTCTAGCCACCATTAAAAGTTTTGTACTCTCACATATATCAAAATATCTTATTTTACACAGGGATTATTTTTTAAGGAAATTTTTATGCAACTTGCAATTAGACCGCTACATAACACTAAGTGTGCAAAATTTAATTTAAGATTTGGCAAACGTCTAAGGAAAGCTAAAACCAGTGATATATTTTTCTCCTGTATGTATACCATTAAGCATTGTAGTCAAGAGAATGCATGTACACTTACTAGCTTGTTCCAGAACACTGCGAAGAGGTGGTTCTACTCTAGCTAAGAGACCATCACACATCTCTAAAAATTTGCCCCTGTTGGAAAAAGCCACATGTCAAGTTAGACTCCCATGAACAAAAATTTAAATTGCAAAATACAACTGTATGCAGCTGAAATTGAAAGACAATTTTAAGTTTGCAAAGTGTAAATTTTCTATTTCTCCATCCAGAATCCTTCAGTATTTTATAAAGTTCTATGTTCCACTTAAGCGATTTTTTGTATAAGAAAACAAGGCTGAATATTCCACAATACAAGTGTGTGAGATTTACAACATCCCACACCCATTCCAAAAAGAAAACCCATCAAGAGTAAGATACTTTGGTATATACTTTTGGAGAGAGTCCCATGTACAAATGATACCTATTCTGCCATGATCCCTCCAACTCCAGCCACCTTTTATAGTCCCTGTCCTGAAGAACTTACACTATCATTTTTATAGCTATTACATGCATTAATTACAACAAACAACAAAAAATAACAATCGAATGCTAAACTGAATATGTCGCTCTTCCCTTGCACTTGAAGGTCCCTAGATTTGGGTTCTGACAGGCCAAGGAGCATGAAGTCTGAAGATAAGTGCTCACTACTGCTGATGAACAGGGTTCAAACTTAGGTTCTACCCTAAGGGTACGTCTACACTTACCGGAGGGTCCGGCGGCAGGCAATCGATGTTCTGGGATCGATCCCGGAAGTGCTCACCGTCAACGCCAGTACTACAGCTCGGCGAGAGGAGTACGTGGCATCGACGGGGGAAGCCTCCCTGCCGCGTCTGGACCCACGGTAAGTTCGGACTAAGGTACTTCGAATTCAGCTATATTATTAACGTAGCTGAATTTGCGTACCTTAGTCTGAAGTGGGGGGTTAGTGGGGACCAGGCCTAAGTGCTTACAAGCTGTTCTTAACTTGTTACAGAATATAGGGCAAGAGATGGTGAAACTTGCTAACTCAAAAGTAGTGACAATCTCTATGAAAGAGTGTATACTAGTCATTTCCCCTCTTCTCCTGCTCATTGTCTAAACTATTGCTATTTATAAGCTATGCTGCTATGTACCAGTTTGTTGTTCCTTAAGTGAGAGCTTCAGTTTCCTATTACCGGTTAAATGCCAACATGAAATCCTTCTTTTAACTAGTTTCAGTGATCTAGAAAGTGCCACATTAACAGTTCAGTAATTCAAATGGTCAAATCCCCTAGTGATCACATGTACAACATACAAAGAGTCAATGTATATTTCTCCCATATTTCCCCAGAAATGTTTGTGAATGTTGCTCTGGAGGTATCACTGTACTAGTTCTAATACTAGACAACAGGTGAACATGACACCTGTAAGAGCAAGAAGATGGTTCAATCCTCATTCCCATTCACACTGTGACCTTTGGTCAGACTGATTGGGACACTAGTAACTCAGACTGCCTGCTTTAATTCATGTAGGCTACTAAAGAGTCATTGTTCAGTACTCTGTTGATACTAACTCAAGTTAGAACCAGTGACCTAAATGTACCAAAGATGATCGAAACATTTGTATTTACCTATTTTTGCAGTTTTTAAATCAACTCAGACTTTATACTAAGCAATCTGAAGATACCTGTTCATAGTTCCAGAAACATCAATATCATTCATGAAGCATTCTATGTTCATTGGGAGATCAGAGGCATTAGCACTCATCAGCTTCTTCAGTTTCTCACACTCCTGAAATAGTCTCAGCAATGGACGAATCTTTGATTTGATGTCCAATTTATATTTTTTCCCAAATTCTTCACAAAAATAGTTAACTAACATTTCATCAAACTTCCTGCCACCAAGTGTGGTGTCAAATGCTGTAGCAAGAACCTAAAAACGAGACAAGGAGTAAAATATTTCAGTAAGAAAATGGTTCTATTTACTGATTACTCACTAAAACTTGATAGTAACCAATACATGTTAAGCAATTTCTTTGTCTGAACACACAGTTCCAGTAATTTATATTTGACATCGTAATCCTATCTAGGAGAACAACACCTGGCCGCTCCAATACAGATCTTCTGCTATGGCAGAAATAATCCGATATATTGCTCAGCTTTATTCCTCTACTGCCACCATCGTTAGGTAGATGCTTTGTGTTGGAGCAGCCTGGTAACCGCTTTCTGCTACTAGTAAAAAAAACCCACCCAATTATTAACCTTTTATTTCCCTCCTCAGTGCCTCCACTTGATTCATTCCCTACCAGCAATAAAGTGTCAGTCCCATGCCACTCTGGCATATTTCACTTCACCAGGACTGCTGGCAGAAGTAGTTATTTCACTCTGATGCTCCTACTTGTGCCACTGTAAAAGTGCCTTGTGTATGGGCAGCAAGAGTGCAATCCTGACAGAGCTGATCTTTCCCCTAGGCTAGCATTGTAGAGACAGTTTTAAGATTAGATGATGCTTCTGGTTACCAAGTTCATAGCTTGTCAAGGATAGTATGTCATACACTGTATCTGTCTACACCAGTTACAGGTGACATGGATTATACAACATACCAAAATGGAACAGAGCAAGAAAACTGTCATGTTTTGACTGTTCCAGACTATTTTTCAGCAGCTGTACCAAGACGACGTTACTCACCTTGTGCAGTAACTTTGGTTCTTCAAGATGTGTTTCTCTAAGGGGCTCTATTCTAAGTGTATTCGTGTCTCTGCACCTCAGATTGGAGATTTTAGGTTGCAGTGTCCGTTCAGTCTGCATGTGTGCTCTCCCTATCTCATGCTTTGCCTCGCTGCTATATAGTGCTGTGCAGACAAACCACCCTCAGTTCCTTCTCTATCACACAGCTCATTGATAAGAGCTCCAAAACAGAGGGGAGGAAGGCAGACAGTGGAGCACCCATAGGGGGATACATCTTGAAGAACCAGTTACTGCACAAGGTGAGCTCTTCTTAAAGTAGCGTCCCTATGGGTGCATCACCGTAGGTGACTACAGCAGTGCCCCTAATGGAGTGGTGGGGCTTCGGAGCAGAGTCCAATACTGAAGACAGTACAGCCGAGCCAAATACAGCAGCAAATGCTGAGTCACGGGTGACTGCAAAGTGTTCAGCAAATGTACAAGCAGATGCCCAAGTCACTGCTCTTCTATTTCTGTGATCGGAACGTTATTGAGGAAGGATGTGGAAGTACAGACAGATCTTGCAGAGCGAGTTTGCACTCCAGAAGGAGAATAAAGGTCCTGTGTGCAATAGCAGTAGATAATACAGTCTGATATCCCTCTAAAAAGTTTTTGCTTAGAGATTGGGGATCTCTTAGATCTGTTGATTAATATGATTTCAATCCAAATAAATCCAGTCTTTTCCCATCCTTGTCATATGGTGTCATTTTAGCATGGTGCTGTCTGCCACATTTGTTAACAGCGTTGACAACCAGGGAATTGGGGAGGGGTGAGAAAATAAAATGTTCATGTCTTTAGAGGGCACACAATTTTTTTTGTCCGCCCATTTGCACGTAAGGGGTATTGTGGCTAGTGCCTGCCATATAGTTTTCACCAGATTGAGCAGGGCCTCATTGATGGGGCACGCAATTCTATCTGAGAATGACCTCAATTCTATCAGAGCCTGAGACGGAGAGCGTATGTGCAGGCAGAATAGACACTGCTACCTAAAATCTCCAATCTGAGGTGCAGGGATGCGAATACACTTCGAGTAGAGCACCCATAGGGACACTACTTGAACAGTAAGTTCGTTCACTTCAAATTGCTAGTGCCTGCAGGAGTTTCAAGCCTTTATACAGATACAGTCCTGAGCTCTGGCGCACACAAAAAAATCAATATCCCCAAATATTAAAAGGCAACTACATGTCATATATGCATTAATATGGTGATATTGGAGATTACAGTAGCAATTATGTGGTTCCCCTGCCTTAAATTGTCATAACCTTTGTTCTGCATAACACCTGGCACCAATCTATTTCTAGACACCTGGGTCTAGTGATAGCACTAGGGTAGCCAGGACTCGCACTGCTACAGGAAGACTTTTCAGTTAAGTATACCAACACGGAACCTTTCTTACACTACTGCCACAGTTTGAGTCATATCCCAGTTTAATGTATGATGCCTAAAAGGGTACTGCCTGTATATCCACACCAGGCTAAAAATAAACTCATTTGTTTTCTTCATGTTTAACTCCTGCAGATGAGTGCTCATTCATTCATCTGTTAATTCACGTCTTTAAGATGACAACTCCCTTCTCTACTGCCTCTCCAATTTGCCTGAATTCCAGATAGTTTTGAAATGCATGTACCACTTGCACATGCACACATCACCCCAATCTCAAAAGGCCTCCTCATCTATCATTACTAGAAAATGGCTTCTGAGATTAGTTCCTTCACTCCCACATCTAAACTCATTCTGGTCTTAGAACTACATTCTAAGATTGATCTTTTCCTGATGCATCATTTTACCTCCATCTCACTGATTTCTCAATCTCTTTTTCAGAATATGCTGAATTCACAATTCCACACCCCCTAAAAGTGCTGTTAACCCGTTCTGCACACCAGTGCTTATTAACACTTCACCTATCTCCTTCAATATGTACCATGCCTATTGTTTCAGTGTGTTGACTTTATATAAAGTTTCCATACAATTAATTTGTTCTTGGACCCATCAGAGCACATTGTAGCCTTCTGGTTCAGAACATTATCTCAGCTATATTCCATTTAAACTAGCATTCTGTAAGATTTTAGCCTACTTTTCAGTTCTCTTGAGGCACTACTCTCCTAACTATCTGAGCACTTATCACAGCACATTTACTTGTTCCTTCAACTGAAGCAGCAATATAGGATTATTGGATTTCAGAATATGTTTTTGGCTATAATGCTAACATTACTGAAGATTTTTATCTCACAGAAAAAAGAAATTTTAATACCTAATAGAAACAAGAAACAAGTGTTAAGGCAATTGTGCTTCAAAGTAAGACCCAATCTAATCACCTGCTCAAGTTGAGAACATTCTAAGAAATTTAATTAACTGTTGACACTTCACACCTATAATATTTCCTATAGTGCTCACATCACAGGTTTCAAGGTCAACAAGTCAGACCTTCATAACAATAAATTAATTCAGTAATTCCTGCTTTAAGACATGAATTTGTGGTTGAATTAGAGCACCTTTTTGAAAAAGACATCCTGTCTCCTAAGTTGTACTATTACTATAGAGTAGTTAGTTCAATTTATTTTTTATTCTCACACTATACCAAAAAGTAACTGAAGAAAACACGTTTGTTTCAACAAGCGTAGCAATGAAAACTTAAGCAGACAGTCTCCCCAGTTCTCTAACATAGGACAAAGTTGCCTGCATACACTGCCATATTAAGGCAGTCAACCAAGCCTATTGTAGGCCATAAACGTAACGGTGAATGTTTTTACAGGTAATTAAAATGGATGCGTAAGATTGTTTACTTTCAGTTTTCCTTTGTTGAATGCGCATACTGAAACTTGATATGAAGAATGTCCCATATCAACAAAAACAACATTTCTTGGCTTCTCTTCTAGGGCAGGCAGGTCTTGTTTATAGATTCCATATGCAAGAGCAACTACAAAAAAAAAAAAGACAAATCAATATAGTAAACAAAATGGCAGTCATTCAACTCCATTTTTGGTGTTGCTTTCCTAAACAGTACTTGTTAAAGAATGACTATACTGTCAAGATTTAATGCTACTTTTCAAAGTTATAAAGTTTGCATCTGGTTAAATAATGGACCAGATACAAAAACCATGGCATGGAAGACTAACTACAAAAACAGTTAGTTCCTCTTATCTCTTGCATTTATTTCTTGGATGTCTATTTCTAAGCATCTTTAAAAAAGAAAGTCTGGAGCTGTATTATTATAGAAAACTCAGATTCTAGGAACCTTGGAGAGCAACCAAAGTCAGATTAGTGTATAGAACTGGTAATTCTAGATGGAAGGGGTCTGTGACAGACATAGGGAAAGAAGTTTTATAATTCCAATCCTATATACATGTTAAAGAGAATAAGATTACCTGAAGTAGTTTCATTTATTAGTCGCAAGCAGTTGAGGCCAGCAATCTGTGTAGCATCCATCACAGATCTCCTCTCTGCATCTGTATAGAAACAAGGAACCTGCAAGAAATGCACAGCAGTGAGATACATATTTAGAAGGGCAATCCTCAACAAATCACCAAAAATATATTGCTCAGAGGGTTGGTACACAAGCCAACCCTCCGCCCCCTTTATTTATTTTTAAGTATTCCTGCAATTAAGATTTTTTTTTATTTTGAGTGTTGCAAGCAAGGAAAAGTGAGTAGCTACATGGGGAAGAGAATGGTTTGATTCAATTACTTACATAATTTTCTCATGCCTTTCCACTTGATCTCACCTTTAGTGCAAACTGAGCAAAACCAGCTACAAACAGTATTATTGTATTGATTAAATCTATAAAATATATTTTACAATGTTAGCGCGATAAGCTAAACATCAGTTTTCAGGGAGAGATCTGAGTAAAAAAAAGGAACAAGGTTTACTAAAAACAAGCAGGGGCACTGGTTTACATGAACCTGGTTTATAAATCTGGTTTATAAATTGCAATACAACTCCATTACCACCATGATTCTTCAATTTATGCAGATACACTATGTAGCTAAGTTAATGTAACCAAGTTTACCATCACCTACTTACAGAAACAACACAGTCAACTACAGGCTTCTTAAGGGCATTCTCAGCAGTTTCTTTTAGTTTGGTGAGGAGCATTCCTGTCACTTGCTCAATGGTGAAGTTTCGTTCTTCTTCCATATACATAACCTTTAGTGAAAAGCTCGTATAAGTATGGTAAATGACAAGAAACAACATGCTCAAGTGATATTAAGGAGTTGACCTAAACTTGCAAAAACAAAATTTTTAAGTGGTCCTTAAAACTAAGCCTAGGGCATGCAGCATACTTGTATAATTGCCCCCACTTCACTGCCTAAGCCATGTAGGGAAGGCACCACAGGATAAGATGACAGTTTCTCATTTTATTCATATTTACATTTGAGAATTCAAGAGATTTTAAGAGAGGCAAGTTGAAAAGGACATACACCTCTACCCCGATATAATGCTGTCCTCGGGAGCAAAAAAAAAAAAAAATCTTACCGTGTTATAGGTGAAACCATGTTATATTGAATTTGCTTTGATCCGCCGAGTGCGCAGCCCCACCCGCCCCGGAGCACTGCTTTACCGCGTTATATCCGAATTCGCGTTACATCGGGATAGAGGTGTATATACAAACTCAAGTTTCCTGGGTTCCGAATGCAAGAATGTATGCAGTTGACTCTTTACTGGGCCTTTAATAACACCCTGTTCCATTAGATACCACTAGACTATTTTTAAGTTAAGGAAATTCCTACTATTGTTGAACAGGTTTTGCAACTAAAATAAATATATTTATTGAAAATTGGTCTAAAATATTCTGCTTTTCTCCTCTAGCCTTGTAGTATATCTGAGGCATTAGTACTGAATACTATTCTGGTATTTTCTTCATCTCCCAAACTCACTATGGAGTGCAAAAGACTGTTCACACAGCAAAGAGGTTTTTTAATTTAAAGCAGACCTTGATAAACAATGGCATTCTAATAACTGAATTCAAATCCTGGATTAGCTAAATCACAAGTGAAAAGCAATCTGAGTCTTAATCCTTACTTGTGCACATCAGTAACCACTGTTTGTTACAATTGGGAATGTTTAATCAAGATGCTCAAGATTCAAAAGGGTATTACTATTCAGGCCTCAGTCATATGAAAAAGTTCGCAGAGATCCTTCCCACACTACATACAATGCTAGTCAATTAAGTTCTCTACCATTCTGAAATCACTTAGTTTATTTAAAGAAATAGCCAAGATAGTCTATTTCCCAACGCAGTTCTAAGCCTCCTTCATAAAATAAGATTTTACTAGCTTGAATTTTAGCCTACATTACAGATCTCCCTACATTTATTAATCCAGCAACAAAGATTTTTCTAATGGAAAGTGCATTTGTAAAGATAGAGGCCCCAGTGCAAAAGGGTTCAACGCTAAACAGACATATGAATTGTCATTGAGTTTTCCCTATGGTTCTCTTCCAAGTATGTCTGACTCACCTTGATGCCAGCTGAGCCTGTTGGCAGCTGGACAAGTTCATATGCCAGGTTATCTTTTTCAGCTTGAACAAAGGGATCTGAGAATGCACGGCCATGAAATCTTTTAAAACCTTGTACAGTATTCTTTGCATTTGATATAACCTAAAGGGAGAAAAATACATTAGTTTGAGATGGCAGGGGAGCTTCAGAATTTCAGAGAAAATAAGCCAATAGCAAGTTTGTTTATGCTTTTCTAATTACAAATTTTGATTTGGCAAAGCTGTATTTTCCACCAATATAAGGTGCCTACTAAAATACGCAAAGCCAAAATCTTCCCCTTTCATCTCCCAAATGATTCTTGCAGGAATTTGTTTAGATTTTTTAAAATTCTATTTTAAAACCTTGAGCAAACGTTCATGAAAATCCATGTAAACACAGTTCACTTTTAAAAGGTGTTCTGCAAATAGCTGTAAAATTCCATCCTTAGCAATATACCTCTCTTCACTGGATTCCTCTTTCCACTACCTTTCTCCCCACTTTGACCACCTTCCCCAACTGCCACCAACTAAGCTAGGAAGGACATTGAGCACATTAAATGTCACTTTCAGGTCCATCATCTTGTCTTGCTCTGGCCAGCCAACTCCATGAGACATTCCTGCATGATACTACTACCTACTTTGGAACCTTCCTACCTAAAAAACTTCAAGCATTGTCATGAACCCATTTAAAATCCAAATGGGGACTTAAAAGGAGAGTCAACTTGAAGTAGTGAAAATTGTCTATATACTCTCGTTCTAAGTAACACCTCTGATTAATTTAAACCAAGGATTAGAAGGAAAGTATCTGCTTTAATTTCTTTATATTGTGTATGACAGCACTTTGTGCATAGCCATTTTTCTGTATACTAAGTTTTCCATTATATTTACATGATTCTTTCACTAGCAACAAGGGAGAGGAAAACACAAGGGAAAGCTAAGGGCTTGTCTACACTTAAAATGTTACAAGCAGCGCAGCTGCACTGCGGCAGCTACACCACTGTAGCACTTGAATGTAGTCACTCACTACCTATGCTGACGAGAGGGATTCTCCCATCAGCATAAATAATCCACCTCCCCGAGAGGCAATAGCTAGGTCAACAGAAGAATTCTTCTGTCGATCTAGTGCTGCCTACACAGGGACTTTGGTTGACTTAACTACACCGCTCAGGGGTATGGATTTTTCACACCCCTGACCAGTGTAGTTAAACAGATATAATTTTCTACTGTAGACCAGGCCTTAGCCAAAAATTGGTATGGGAGCTCAAGGGCATGTGTAGGATCAGACACTATCTTTACTTCTTTTAAATATATGTAACTAGATTTTAAATTGACTGTCCCTTTAAAAAGCAACTTGCTCTTAGAATTTCCAAAATTCCAGTTATTACAGTTCAAACTGCATATCAACTACATCCCTGCACCAATGTGTATCTCCAGGTCGCAAACAGCTTAGTGCAACATCAGACTAAACACACGTGGGGAGTAATTCTGCATTTGACAAGATATTTACATTTAACTCTAGCAAAAAAAAAAAAAACCTGAACATGTGGGGGGGGGGGTCACAATTACAGTATGCTTGCTGTATATGTTCAAGCATCTCAGGGATTCTGGAAATTATTTCCTAATATCTAAAGATATTTGTTCTTGAGAAAAGTTGACCGTGTTTGAAGAGTCACTTTCTGCAGGTGACTAACAATAGATCTGGCATGAAACATCTTTTACAAAAATAAAAATTGGCGACAATCTGACTGGTAGATAGGAAGGGTCATAAGTCAGCTAAGTCTTGCTTTACTCCCTGATTAATATTTACATAACTACTCTACTTGGCTATACAAAAAACTATTAGCAGACAGTATTATTTAGGCACTCAGAAGTTAATGACATTTATAGTTGCATGGGCAACCATACATCTGCCCCTTTTGCCTCCAGCCTGTGCAATGAATGAGGCAAGGATCCTGTGGAAAGAACAGTACACAATCTTGCAGTTAAAGCCTATCCTAATGCATATGCACAAGAGGGATGAACTAATGTTTCATGAGAAAATGGTATTTACTTTTTGAGTGCTGATTATGCAATCCAAACAACATTAACAAGTTTTTTAGTATGTAGTTTCTCAGGCTTCTTAAAAAAAGGGAAAATTCTATTATGTACTACAACAACAAGTAGTACACTCTTACGTAATCCTTAAGTCCCAATCCAGAAGAATGACAGAATACATTACAGAGTAACAAACTGAACAGCTTAATAAAGCTCAAATGCTTCTTAAGACATTTATTAAAGATTTAATTTAGAAGCAAAAATCTACTTCAACATGGATATTTGTAGTCTCTCCATAAATGAGAAAATACTGTAAAAAACTTTTTCTTTTTTTTTTTCTCCTCTCACTACTGTGTTAGTAGTTTTGCTTTGGCTTATAAGCAGTTCTTGAACATACGAAATCCTTACTTGGCTTTTAGCTGCAGCTCCAATTGAACGATTCTTGGGTCCAAAGGCTATACATGACCTATAATGAGAAGAAACATTTCTGATCTAAGTCAAATTTAGAAATAAAGACTATTGCTAACAAGCAGCCACTGAGTGATTTAAAAAAAATGTATTTAAAGATTAAGCCTAAGACTAGATAAAACTGTCAGTTGTACAGAACAAGATTACTGTAATAACAATTTTAAAACTGCTATTTTCCCCAAGCTCTTCCCACTGTTAACCACTAACAGTCAATATATTAAAATGTAGGACCTCCTCTGCCATTATAGCTCTAGAATAATATTTGAAGAGCATAACACTCATTATGGAGTAGTTTTCTAACAAATAGTAAACTTATGAGCGGTGAAACCTATTAATAGTCAAAGGGATTCCCTAATTTTAGTACATTAAAATTGGTAGACATTCACTATGGTAGGATAAAAGCAAACAACACACTTACACGCTTCTCTAAGTTTCATAATAAAAGTAACATTTGTCCACCCTTAATTTTAATTTAAATATTTACATTCTTCACTTTAGAAGCAAATTCATAATTTAAAGCAACTTCTGTTTCTGGCCACTTTTGAAGGTTTGTTTGCAAAACAATTTATACAGCTGGGTAGAAATCTGACAGGAAGATGCTTGTTCACTGAATAAATATTACAGGCTAATTTTGTCATCCATTAATGCAGGTGATCATGGGTATCCAATTTCACTATCATATTTGTGAAAATAAAAGTTATACTCATTTCTATAGTTCTAAATAGCTGTATAGTTGACTAATTTTTAGTTCCCATTTTTTCAAATTTAAAGTTAACTCTTCGGCTCCAACAACAAGGAAGACTGGATAGAATAAGCACAAGGCAAAAAGCATACAAATACCAAATTAATCATTAGGGTTTGAATCATGGAAAGCCAAATCGACATACACAAATTCTTTTGAATAAAGTGTGTTGCTTTTTGATGCCTACCAGTTCTTTGAGATAAAAAGTCCTCATCTTTTTAGAGATTAAGAGTTACTACTGCTGGTCAAGCCTCCTTACCTGAGTATTTTAAAACTGTTACGTTAAACTGTAGGAGCCCTTATAAAATCTGAATACACTCAAAAATAAAATCAAGCAGATTTCCCACATGGTTCCTCTAGGCCAGTGGCTCTCAAACTAGGGCTGCCGCTTGTTCAGGCAAAGCCTCTGGTGGGCCAGGCTGGTTTGTTTACCTGCCGCGTCCGCAGGTTCGACCAATTGCAGCTCCCAGGGCCGCGGTTTGCCGCTCCAGGCCAATGAGAGCTGCAGGAAGCGATGTGGCCCTCGTTTGAGAACCACTGCTCTAGGCCAAGTTATCTACAATGTTGCTTGCTAATAAAGGGATTATTTCAACCAGTTTTTTACTACTAACAAGCACATTTAAATAGGCACAATTATTACATTGATCCCAATGCAGCAGACAAGAGAGTTGCTCTACAGAACTCTACTGGTTGCCCCATGGGAAACGAAAGAAACAGTGCTTCTGGAATATCCTGCTATGTTGAATTAGCTTAACATATTGAATAAACGGACACCACCAGCATGGAAATTTGTCGTGGTATGATTGTGTTGATTGTTTTATAGCCATTGTTGGTGCACTATCTAGTTAACAAATGAAAGCCAGTCATGCACTTATAAGAATACACTGTAATGAACTTAAGGAGGACATATTTAGAAACATGTCTTGTGCTTAATAACATGATTCAACGGCTTAGCCAATAAAAAGCTACCAAGTTCTGTTTTATGGAAACATTAAGGCAATAATAAAAGTAATACTGTGGACTTGTCTACACTACAAAGTTAGGTCAGCTTAATGGCATAGCACAGGGCTGTGAAAAATTTAATGCGCTTTGTGATGCAAGTAAGCCAACTTAAGCCCCAGTGTAGACACTGCTAGGTCAATGGAAGAATTCTTCCGTCAGCCTAGCTATGGAGTCTGAAAGGTAGATTTATTACAGCAATGGAAAAATCCCTTTAAATCACTGTAATAAGTGTCTACAGCGGTGCAGCTTCAGTGCTGCAGCTATGCCACTGTAACGTTTTTAGTGTAGACATAACTATATATCTTGAGGCTTCAGGCTAAACACTTCACAAGAAACCAGATTTATTAATTCAATTTGGCCCTTCAGAAGAAATTAATATAGAAGCATTAATTGAAGGTTCTACTTCTCTCCTATGCACATAAAACATATTTAGCTAATTAACTGCAAAATGCATGAGTCATTCTGAATTCACAGAAAATCACTACTTTTGGTTTAGTTATTAATGTAGTGCTTCTACAGAGTTCCAGATTAACAGTTCTGAGACTAGAATCCTCTCTCTAGCCACAGAAAAGAGTGCTACATGGGCAGCAGCAGTAAAGGCTTTCCTACACTGCCTCATATTTGTTCTATTAAGATCCCAATAGGGATCAATTTAAAAAAAAAAAAAATTGTGCTATGTAAGATTATCTTAAGAAGCCCTTATTTATATTTGGCTTTAGCGAACATTTATGTTCTAAACTGCTGCCTCATGTATGTTTTGCAGATTTCAAAAAAATCGTCAGAAGTGCTAAGGAAGAAGTTTATCAGGGATTTCTGTCTCTGGATGATGGAAGAGGAATGTTGGGAAGCTTTCCAATACTTTAGTTTTGTATTTGGAACCTATGTGGCCCATACTGGCATTACTGGTCAGATCTTAGTTAGAATTTTCTGTGTATTTTAAGACACTAGGATTGTTTTCTTAAGCAACACATGACACTTAAGTTATAATTTCAAACATTATAGGATAAGCACACAAATTGGTGAAAATTTAGTTTAATAAACACGCATACATTGTAAATAGAAGCAGATGCAATTACAAAGACAGACATGGGAAGCTTAGTGAAATCTTGTCAAGATAGGATTTCAGAAAGTTAAAACTCTGAACTATCATATTAATGAGTTAGAACAAAGTAACATGTGGGTGCTCCTCATATCACTTCAGTCTCCACACTCTGGATTACACTTATCCTTCGTCTCCATGCACTACCTTGGAAGATGCATGCATCCCGTCTGTCATACAAGACGGCAGTCCAGTCAACACAGAAATTGCAGTGATTTTGCTAAATCAATTTCTTAATCTGTTTTAGTTAAATCAGCACATCTTCCTTGTGTGGACACTCAAATTGGCTTAAAGGTGCCTTAGCTTAGTTCGGTACTTAATATAAATTGATATCTGCTACTCAAACCATTTAAGAGTGCCCATACAAGCTGCACTGATTTAACTAAATCAGTTTAGAAAGATTTAGGCCTGGTCTACATTTAAAATGTAGGCCAACCTAGCTGTCACTCAGGGGGTGAAAAATCAACACCTCTGAGCAACATAGCTATTGCCAACCTAACCCACAGCATAGACACAGTTAGGTCAATAGAGGAAGGATTCCATCAACCTAGCTACTATCATTCAGGGAGGTGGTGTTCCTCCACTACTGGAAAAACCCCTTCCGTCAGTGTAGGTTGTGTCTATGCTACAGGATTATGCCAGCACAGCAATGGCACAGAAGCGATGCTGGTATAGTTCCCAGAGTGTAGACATGGCCTTTGATAAATTGGTGCAATTTCTCCATGTAGCTCAGCCCCAAGCTTCTGTTTGATGGCAACTTTAATTTTCACGATTGAGAGTTCGTTTTCTCCAGGTAATTTGTTGTGTTCATTTTTGTGTCATAATATGAGCACTTCAAGAAATCTCCCTTTTAGATTTCTCCATCTCCGTTACAACTGAAGTGAGCAATCTCAACACAAAAACATTAGAGCCAGTGATTGTTCAGAGGGTTTGTGCACAATAGGTCTAGTCAACATATAAACAAACACCAGAGGGGCAGGAGAAGGCATATGGGGGACTCCATATATTCAAAGTTGAATGAACACTGAGCAAATATGCTTAGGGTCAAGTTCTGCCTTGGGATGACAACCTGTAGAGCCCACCAAACTTAATAAGAATCTAGCAAGCATGGATCCAAGGGTAGAATTCAAACACACAACTCATTCTCTTTAAACTACTGTACAAACTCAACTGTGATTAGTTGTGCAAAGTGATTTTGCTAAGGTTACAATATTTCAATATATATTGGTTACAGCAAGTCACACATCCTGACCCTGTCTTAGGTTTAAAATCTTGTTATGTAAACCAGAATCAACCACATTATTTTACTCTGCCTCCCCCCCTGAAAGTTTTGGATCTGTGGAACCAGGTAGTATCAAGTACATCATAGAGGAAGTTCAAGCCTCACTTTGAGCTAATTTTAGATTACACATTGGGCCCAAAAGTTTCAAGAGTGACTAGTGATTTTGGATGCCTCATTTTTCTGAGTACACAACTTGTGACACCTTTAAAAAGCTTAATTAACAGAAATTGCTAAGCATCCAATCCACAGAGCCAGGCCCTCTTCTCTCTCTCAAGCAGGGCATTAAGTAATTTTACCTTTGTACATCTATGTTTCAGCCTTTGGTTAAAGCGTATTTAAATTTTGTTTCTAGGATTTTAAATGTATTTAGTGTTATTAAAATGACATGGGAATTATTTGTAGACATTCCATGATAATTAGCATTTTACTCAGAGATGCTGGAGAACCTTTTTAAGTTTTTAATCCTCTAGTACCCTTAGTACAAATCCAGCATGGGTTTATTTTTGAACATCTACTAGCTGTTGTGGCAAAACTGCACTGTATATATTGAAATGGAAAGACTAACACCCACTTTAGTGTTTCAAAACTAAAAAGCAGTAATTTCCTGAAACCTGGGAAAGATTTCTGAAATTAACCAACATCTTGTATCTGTTATTCTCTAATTGTATTAGACATTGGTTTTCAAGACTGTTTAAATACATGTTTAAGAAACAAGTCTTGACAGTAGTACTTTGTATAGAACTAGTAATGGTATAATGAATTAACATATTAGTCATACAGCTCTTCTCCATTCCTTCCTTAAAGGCAGCCAGAGTTATGGCATTACGTACAAGGAAGCAAGGTGAGGCCATACTGCTGGCCATCCATCACTGTTGCCAAGGCAAGATGAGAGAAAACTGAGAAATGGAGTTACTAATGAATAATTTTACCTTGCCTAGGTAGTTTGTTGTAAAACACTATCAGTTCCTACCACATTGTGTTCAAGTGAATGGACATTTTACTTTGAAATATTGCACTACTATTATACACTGGAACATTATACAAGTCAACACTTAAAAAAAAACACCTTATGAAGAAGACCTGAGAGTCAGGGACCCTCAAGTTCTAATTTCAGCTATATTACTGACAATAGGTCACTTTACCTCAGTTTACCTTCTCTTGCTATTTTATTTAGTGAGTTATTTATGACCAGAAAGGAAGCCATCTTCCTCTACATTGGTACAGCATGAAGCTCACTATTAGCATTGTTGAGAACACAGTTACAGAGATGGCTCACAACAAGCTTAAAATAGTTCAGTCTTAAAGTATAGAGGACTCTAGCTGTATTTCAACTGCCATTTTTGTTTCTAAAATAAAAGCATGTGTGGCCCTTTACAGTCATGATGAAAAAGTCCCTGCCCCAATACTCCTGGGGTAATTCTGCACCAATAAATAATTTTTGCATATTTTATTTATCAAAACAACACAAAATCACACCAGTTTCAATTATTTTGGTAATTTCAAAATACCTGTTAGCTAGTATGTCTAACAATCCAGACAAAGAGAAATTCCCTCACAAGTAGAGTGTTAAAGAAACCCCTACAATAACCCAGTTCCTGTTTCTATGATTTTGTTGGATCCCTCACTCTGGGTATGTCACAGGTGCCAGCTACGTATTTCTTGGAGAAAAACTGTCCCTCCAGTCTTAGTCAATTCTCATTTTTTTCACTCTTCCCTGTAAGGTTACCATAATTCAAGCTCCTAAACAGAGGACACTGCCAGGTGAGAGGCAGCTGGAGGGGTGTACAGTGAGGGAGTTGTGTATTGGGTAAGGCTATTTGGGGGCCCAGATGATGACAAACCACTCCTCCCAGAGCCCAGCTGAAGGGCACCTCCCGGCCCAGATGCCTGCACCTCTCTGTCTCCAGAACCCAGCCACAGGCTCCGTTCAGCTTCATTACTGTGCCACCCTAGGATGCAGTGTGACCCCACCCTGACTCATCCTTTGAGAGAGCCAGCACAGCTAGGTTTCCTGGGCCCACTCCAGGTCCCGGGTGGATGAGGCCCAGCAGCCAGACTGCACAGAGACTCAGGACGTCCATCGGTACCAGGCTGGGCACTCCCTCCACTAGTGGGGGCCACAGCCCACCTTCTTTGTTCAGGGCATGCTGGGAACCACAGCCCATCTGCACCTCTTGCGTAGGCACACTGAAGTGGGGAGCCAGACTGCTGGATCCAGTGGCCTCTAGCAGCGGCCAGCCACTCTGCAGTGCCAATTCTGCCTGGAAAAGTGAAATTCTGCACAGAAAATTAATTCTGCACGAATTCTGCATTGTGCAGTTGCACAGAATTCCCCAGGGAAGTACTCTTAAGAGCAGACAGACAAAATATTCATAACATACAAAGGTGGAGCACGGAGGACAGGTTGATGCATATAAGCAGAGTGACAAAGGAGCATTTTTTGCACAATCTCAGTTCCATTTTTTTTAATTTACAGGGCATAAATGTGACCCAAATAAGCTTGCACACGCTTCCTGCTTGAAAACGTTTGATTTTTTTTTTTTAAGTTACATTTCCCTCTTCCCCACCTTCTCACTTCAGTGGAAGTGGCCAGGCCTGGCGGCCTCTAGTCCCTTTCCCGGAAACACATGTCCCAAGCCCTGCTCGCAGAGCTGCACTGTGGTCCGCCCGCACAGCTCTCATGCACGCTACAAGATGGGAACAGTGTTTAACCCGTGTTGGTACCAGGAGGGGAGCGCCCCGGCCTGCAGCGAGGTCTCCCTGCGGTACAAAGATCCCGCCGGGCACCGCTCAGGAGAGCCCACACCCGCTTCCCAGGGCCGCGCGTTACTCATCTACTCCATGCGCAGCACTCGGATCTTGGGAGGCTTTTGCACGCTCCGCAGAGTCACCAGCGTTCCCCCACCAAGGGAGGGGGAGAGAGAAGGGGCCGAGCCGCTTTCCACCAGGCCCCAGGCACAGGCCTAACAGGGGCCGGCCGGGATCCATCAGCTCCCCGGCGCGCCTCCCCCCCTTCCCGGCGCGCCTCCCCCTCTCCCCGACGCGCCTTCCCCTCCCCTTTACTCACGGGGTGCTGCGGTCGCTGTACTCGTTGGCGACGGTCTCGATGCCTCCCGCCCGGGCCACGGCTACATAGCAGCTCTGGAAGCCCAGATCGATGCCCACCACCGACATGCTGCGGCCGGAGATGGGCTGAGGGGGGATCCGGGAGACGAGCCGAGGGTGCCGGGCAAAGACCGAACGGCTGAGGAGCACGGGAAGGGTGGCTGAAGCGTCTGGCTCGGTCCCGTCCGGCGCCTGTGCCTCACTAGTGCGGACGCAGCCGACTCAGCCCGTTTAAATGAGCAGCGGCTCCTGCAGCCTCCACTCGGGGGAGGGGGAGAGATCTCGAAAGATCCCGTCCTGTCGGAGGAGGAGGGGAGCGTGGAGGTGGAGGGAAAGCCTCTCGCGAGATTCCCTCGGGGCGCTCGCTCTCTTTCCCCGCCCCCACCGTCAGGATACGGGGGCGAGACCGACCGTTGGGATGTCCTGAGCGGCTCTACGCCAAACAGCTAGTACGCATGCTCAGAGAATATCTCCCCCCTCCCCCGCATAAGGGAGGGGCAGCTGACTCATCTCCTTCTACACGGCTCCTCCCCCTTTCTTCACTTCCTCAGGCACTGTGCCTTGCCCTCAGCGGGCTGACAGCCTCCCCACCTGCAACGTCACCTTCCTGCTCTGCCCTGCCCCCGGGGGCCTGGTTCCTTCACAGAGCCCTGGCCTCACTCTGGGGGCTAGAGTTGGGCAATATCCAATTGTCCCACCCTGGGCTGGGTTCATGCACGAATGCTCCAGCCAGGGCCCAACATTGCCCCACACACCACTGCCTTGAAATACAGTACCTCAGAGAGACAGTGACGCACACCGCCTCAGAGTCTGTTCTTACACCGGTGCAAAACCACAGTCACTCCCATTGCCTATACAGATTTGAATGTAGTTAATCTGGATTAGCCGGAATCCAGAGGATGAGTTGGATCAAAGGCAACATTATAGACAGAGACATCTGTCAGAGACAGACAAGATGGGGGAGGTAATATCTTTTTTTGGACCAACTTCTGTTGGTGGAAGAGACAAGCTTTTGAACTACACAGAGCTCTTCTTTGGGTTTGGGAAAGGTACTCAGAAGTGCCACAGCTAAATACAAGGTGGAACAGATAACTGCTTATGCTGAACTAACACAACTTGTATTGGCTTGTTAACACCTCTGCAGTCATAGGAGGGTTAGCGGGTTATAGGTTGCTATAATAAACCATAAATCCAGTGTCTTTATTAAAACCATGATTTTTTAGGCCAGGTCTACATTAAACACTCACTTCGGAATACTGTAATTACATTGCTCAGGGGTGTGAGCAACATAGTTATACAGTACAGACTTTAATCCCCTCCTCCCCGTGTAGACTGCTTCTCGTGGAGGTGGAGTTATTAAACCAACAGGAGAGTTCTCTCCTATCATCTTAGAGCATCTTCACCTGAAGTGCTACAGCGGCACAGCTGCCTCAGTACAGCTGTGCTGATGCAAGATTGTAGTGTAGTGTAGACCTGCCCTGTCTAGCAAAGTTATGAATTTAAGCTCCCAGGCTCATCTTTTGAAAGTGTTGTGTAGGTTTCCTTTGAGTACAAGGACTGAGGTGTCAAATATGGAGTGATCGTTTTATTAAAAGTATTTGCCCATGGGTGATACAGTGTTGTTGTCTTTTATCATTTTTCTGTTAATTTTTTTGAGAGAAAAGTGATTGTCTGGCTTCATCCACATAATTATTAGGTCATTTAGTGCACTGGAAGAGATATGCCACATGTCATAATAGACATATATAGGACCCCTGGATCTTGAAAGATGTGTTGTTTATCATAGCATTGGAGATATGTCTGCAGGTTTTGTATGTGTTGTTATGGCAGTGTCGGGTGACATTTTGAGTTGGTGGGTCCTGGTCTGCTTCTGATGAAAAACTTGGTGAGGCTGGAAGGTTGTTTAAAAGCCAGAAGAGGGAGTTTGGGAAAGATTTCTTTCAGGATGTCGTTCTCATCAAGTATGGGTTGTAATTGTTTGATGATACCTTGTCTGTGACCCCGTGTGAGGTTTTCTTGGGGTATTTGGGTGGCTGTTCCATTATGTGATCTTCTTCTCTGGTGGAGTGTACTGATTGGTTTTAAATGTGTTAGGGCGTATATCCAAGACTTTCACCTCAGTATATTCTGTGTTATCTGAAGGCCTTGCTATAAATAACAGATTTCTTGGTGTTTTTGGGATGGATACTGGATCTGTGAAGGTAAGTGTGGTGATCCATGGGTTTCTTTGTATATAGCTGTCTATAGGGTTCCATTGTTGAAGCTGATCATGATGTCCTGAAAGTAGATGCTTCCATGGGAGTGTTTTAGAGAGAGTTTGATGGATGGGTGGAAGGGTGAAATCTCTGAGGGAGTTTAGGTCATCTGTCCAGAGGGTGAAAATATCATCAGTGTATCGCAGGTATATCATTAGTTTTGTGGTGCATGTGTCCAAAAATTCTTTGTCAAGGTATCCCCATGAAGAGGTTGGCATATTGGGGAGCCATCCTACTATCCTGATTGTTCCCATGGTTTGGACAAAGTGTTGGTGAATGTGAAATGTTATGGGTGAGGATGAAATGCATATGAGTTTGGTGATGTTTGGGGTGGATATGTGAGTGTTGTCCATTGTCTTGTAGATATTTGAGACAGACAGTGATGCTGTCCTTGCGAGGGAAGTTGGTGTATAGGGAGGTGACATCAATTGTGGCAAGGATGGTATTCTGAAGGAGGTTGTCAATATTGCGGAATTTCTGGAAGAAGTTAGATGTGTCCTGGTGGAAGGTGGCCATTTGTGTGGTCAGTGATTTGAGGATAGTTTCTATGAGTCCTGATATTCCTTCAGTAACAATGCCATGGCCAGATATGATGGGTCTGCTTGGGTTCCCTTGTTTGTGTATCTTGAGAAGTGTGTAGACAGTTCAGTTCAAATATACTCTATTGGATTGACAAATTCAACAAGCATTGCCAAAATATGAGCAGACAGAAACCTTGGGTTTCTGTCGCATCAAGCATCTGCTTAGAATAAACTATATTCTGTAAAAGCAGAACTGCCAATCCCAAGTGCTCAAAAATCATGAGCCATGTCCACCCCAAATCATGTGGTTAAAAAAACAGTGAATTTTGGGTTCTGTTTATTTGCCTTCTGGTTTTTGAACCCCTAGAATGCACATTTTCTAGTTTTTCTCTGCAACCATTGTGGTTAGAAATGTATTTATATTTTCATTATAAGAAAATTGTTTTTCCCATGTAATCCCATGTCTCCAGAAGCTAGGGCTTTAAGAATAACACTAAATATTGTGAGACTTGTGATTAAATTGTGAGAGTTAGCAACACTGAAAGCCCTTATATTATAGACCCATCACCTGCATTCTTTTGGTTTTATGAAGGACCATACTCAGAATGTTATCACAAGTATAAAGCAATACTGCCGTCCTCAAGCATACAAATATCATAAAATTGGCATAAAACCATGATTTTATAAATAATAAATGTTGGGGGGATGCGCATTCTGTTGTTTAAACAGAATTTTTAATTCTTTCATTGCAACCATAAAGGCATAAAAGTACTTGTTTTTGTTAAATGAAATCTACAGGTCTCATGTAATCAGCTGTCTCCAGGATCATGGACTTTAAGAAAAACACCAGATACCATGAGACATGATAAAATTGCAGGTGTTGGCAATATTCAAAGATTATTCAAGGCAGGACCGTTGCATTTTCAACGTAAAGAGCTCTTGTCTGCTGAGATACCATCATTTTTTGGCTCACCACTATCGTATACCTGAGAAGAAAAAAGATTTTAACAGCTCACCTCATCAGCAGGTCTTCCCTAACATGTCCAAATCTCTGTTGAGTCTTCCCTCATTTTTCCTACTGTAACACCCTAAGGCCCGTTGGACTTGATGGAACTCCCTGAAGAGTCTGTCTGTTGTCTATTGATGTTCTGTTGAAATCTCAGTGGAATATTGATGGTATAAGCAGGTTAACAATGGAGGTGCATTTGTCCTGACATGCCTGGCAAGTTTATACAGCAACTAAGGAGTTAATTATAAATGTTTTCCTATATCCCCTCTGCAATATAAAACAGTTTTGAGATCAACGGATGAAAAGCGCTATTTAGATAAGTTGTATTTATTATTAAGTAAACATTCTGCCATGCTGGGGGTGCCCAGCTAAGACATAACGGCCCCAACAGTTAAAACATAGTTGGAGCTTGCTGTGCAGACTGGTCCATACCATGTTTTGCTTATGTTTCTGACTAGTCAAGCAAAAATTCAAGACTGTGTCACATTTTGAGAACGTGATTAAAACACAGCTTAGCCCCATTTATGCTGCAAAGACAAACTATGTCTTAATTGTGTTTGGAGAATGACTGTGATATAACCAGAAGCTTCAGTGTCAGATGGATTCCAACAGTCATTAGATAAATATATAATTGAGGTCTTGGTAGAACAGGAGAGTGGACAAGCTGCTCCCTGGTACCACAGGAGGGCAGACTGGCTGCTTTCTGTCAGTGGGATAGGATTGCAGGCTGGCGGCTTGCCACAGGGGCAGGAGGCTGACTGGGCTGTTCTCTGGTGAGTCAAGACAGGGAGCAAACAATCTGCTCTCCAATAGAGCAGGCTACTCCCCTGGTCGGATAGGATTGCTAACGGGATGCTCCCTGGTGAGAGTGGAGAGTGGACTGGCTGCTCCACTGGGACAAGTGAGAGGAAAGACTACTCCCCACTAAAATAGAAAAGTAAGAGAAAGAAAGACACCGACTGGGGAGAGAGAAGGATAGAAATTATGCAGGCTCTCAGTTTACCCATCTGTAACATAGACATGATAATAATACTTACCTAACTCACAAAAGTGTCATAAAGCTTCATTAATGTTTGGGAAGTGGTTTTTAATTCTGAGATAAAACATACAAATTCAATGTATCATAACCACAATGTTTCCTTTTCTCTACCTCTGCGTTCACTTCTCCGCTTTCCTGCTCAAGGTTACAATGATAGGTCTAACACATGGCAGAGAAATTCACAATATTTAAAGCAGGAAGGGCTCTTACCCCAAAGACTGTTGAGTAGTCATTGCTCTGGATGTTTGTAATTCCTTATAACAAGTTCAGTGACACCCCTTTGGCAGCTATAGGTGGGCTGCAAATTGCATCCTAGTGGTAATGAAAAAAAAAAACTAATGAAATGTTTAAGCTTTCATGTCGTTGGGTGTACAGTGCAACATCAAAGAACAAAGCTGCTCCTTTGACTCTGTGAGTAGTGTATAGTACCACACATCAGCAGTCACATAAAGTTAAAATACCATATTTCCTTTTTTATGCACTTTCATTTTGAGAATGAGATCCCCTGCAAGGAGATGGGTTGGAGTACATCACCAGACTCACGTCACGGGGGTGTTAATACTAGTGTACTTGAGGCTATGACAACCTCCCAACACCTGTCTGTAGCATGTGACTTGCTCACCCTCTGCTGTGACAGCAGTATGTTGGGATTCAGCCAGGAACCGAATAGAGAAACAGATACTGCATATGTGGGAAAATAACTCACAAACCCAAAAGAGAATGTTCTGAACAATACAGTGTATAAAACCAATGAAAAAAACAATCCAAAACCAACTAACCTATGGCAGTCTGGCCTGGCAGACTCTAGGTCGCTCTGAGATAAAATCCTGACCCAACTGAAGTTAATGGCAAAACTCCCATTGACTTCAATGCAGCCAGGATTTCATCCTTGAAATAAATACTGTAAAGAGTGTTGTTAAGGAGCCAGAGCAGGAAACAGAATTTGTTCTAATGAATAGAGTTAGCATTTATTGCTAGACGAAATTAAAACAAGTACTTACACAGTACAGAGGTAAGAAAAAGAAAATAGTGTTCAAAAATCATGAATCAGGTTCCAAAAATTCATGAGATTGGCTTAAAAACTCACTAGATTTTCAAACAATACATTTTGGATACTTTTTTATTTGACTTTTGGGTTTGAGCCTGGGTCACTTTTTCAATATTTCCTCTGTAACTAGGACTTCTAAACCTCCGCCAATTCAAGGCCAAAAGCAAATCCCAGCAAAGTGAAATAACGGACCTACTGTATGCCAATGACTCAGTATTTGTTGCCCTTTCCAAGAATGATCTGCAACATCTTCTGAATTCCTTTGCCCATGCTGTATCCCTTTTTGGCCTCTGTATTCAAGTAAAGAAAACAGAAATCCTGTACCAACAATCTCCTGGCAGAAACCCATCACTTTCATCACCACCAGAAATAAAATTGAATGACTGCCAATTAAACAATGTCAAATCCTTCTGCTAACTAGGTAGCACAGTTATCGATGACATCAGCATTGACAAAAAACTTTCAGCGCGCTTAAAGTCAGCTGTCTCAGGTTTCAGTCGTCTACAAAAAAGACTATGGACAAGACAGGGAGTTGAGTATCCACAAAATGCCAATTTTACAGAGCTGTTGTGCTTCCTTGTCTTCCATACTCATTAGAGACCTGCCCCCTTTATCGTCACCATATCAAAAAACTTAACTGTCTGCAACAACGCCACCTACGCAGCATAATGGGAATCAAATGGTCTGACAAAATCACCAACAGTGAAGTATTACGGCTGGCAGCCATGCTAGGCACGGAAGCCATGCTAGCACGGAGGCAAATGACCTGGGTCAGCCATGTTATATGTATGGATAACAATCGACAGCCTAAGATAGTTCTACACAGTGAATTTGAAAAAGGCTGTAGGAAGGTTGGTTGCCCCAAACTCCACTACCAGGATTGCATCAAGTGGCACATACTGTCTGCTGGGCTGGACTTAATGGCCTAGGTGGACAGGCAAGCGTGGTACTCTGCTATGAAGGAAGCAGAATGAGCAACAGAATATCGTTGTGCCATGTTGGCCGACAGTAGGAGGAAATGTAGACACCAACTTGCCTTGGCACGTCTCCTGAACCCTACATGTGGAAACTGATTTTGAATCATAGTCATACTTGAATACAAGCGATAGTCATTAAAAAAAAAAGGAGCGCTAGAAATTTATTTTTTTAATAAATTAAAGATGAGAGTCTCATGTAATCCCATAACACCAGGATTTCAGACTTTAAGAAAATCACCAAATATTACAAACCACAAAAGGGTCATCTTGAAATAACATTTGTTCACAGATCTGGGAGTTGTAAGAAACCTGCCCTCATTTTTCAATTGTTTTAGTCTCCTTCCTTCCTTCCTTCATTTATTTTTCATTTTTTGTTTTTGTTACTCTCTTTTAATAAAATGAAGTGATTAAACCTCTCTACAGTGGAAATAGATCTTAATTGTCTTTGCTTACTATTTTGTTGTCCACAACACATCTTCTGGATTCACTAATTTGCATATGTACATATTTTCTAAATACTCCCTTATCTGTTCTTTATCAATACCGGTAGTTGTCTTTACAATGTCTTCATTACTTCCTAACTGACAAACTCTGTTATTAACTGTCCTTTCTACTGACAGATTTAAAAAGAGCAATTTAAGAGCCATTCATGATTTTACTTCCCCTCTTCATTTATTATTGGACCTACTTTCTCTCTAGTATTTTTCCCCCAGATATACTTGCTAAAATTCATCCTATTTTCTCTAACACCTTTGGCTGTATTAATTCACTCTTTTTCCAGGTCTCCATTCCAGCCAAGCGGAGTGTGGTGAAGAAGTGGGAGCATGGGAAAAAATAGCTTTGGCATATTCTGGCTTGCCCAACTGCGGGCATAATTTAGAGCAGCGGTTCTCAAACTTTTGTACTGGTGACCCCTTTCACACAGCAAGCCTCTGAGTGCGACCTTCCCCCCGTATAAATTAAAAACACTTTTTTATATTTAACACTATTATAAATGCTGGAGGCAAAGTGGGGTTTGGGGTGGGGGCAGACAGCTCACAACCCCCCAAGTAATAACCTCGCGACCCCCTCAGGGGTCCCAACCCCCAGTTTGAGAACCCCTGATTTAGAGCAACCTCTAACATCTGATCAGTTTGTAACAGATCCTTATGGGCTCCTGATTCTTTTTGTTTAATTACAAACACCATCAGCACACCTATATTGTTCTGAAATAATGTATATTTAGAACCTATTTTGTTAACCCACCTTCAGACTGTATATATCCACCTACCTGGATATACCCCACTTTGGTGTTTGAAGCTGTTTTTCAAACACCAGCCTGGAAGACAGTATATGTAGCATGGCCCAACTGAGCACTCCAAAGACACAGCAAGGGCCAGGGTTGTGGAGCTGGCTGTACAGGCTTTTGGAACGACGCTGCCGCAGAACTGAACCCTCTGTGCGGCGATAGGAGAGGGCAGTCAGAGAAGCACCTCCACCACTTTTATGTTGCGAGCCCACCACCATCAGTCCTCCAAACCACAAAAAAGCTGAAAATTCATCCCAGGCTGCAAATCTCACAGTACTTTTTAAGGATTATCGGATATGATGGGTTGTAGAATTTTTGTTTGTTTGGCCATTTTGTGGGGTGCAGACCACAAGCAGTTGTGAATCACTGACAAAAATAGCACTGAGAACAAAGGCTTTAAACATTTGACTCATGGGTTATATCTGGCCCGCATGATGTACTTATGTGGCCAACATGGCATATTCAGAATCTGCTGTACCTAATATTTTATTTTAAAAAAAGAGATAAAGACAGGGTTCCAATCTCAGTTATCCCAGTGTTATTCTGTTATAAAACCGTTGACTTCGATAGAGCTGCTATGAAGCTATGCTACTGTGGGAATTGTGGGAAGGAACTGGAGGATTAATGCCTATTGATTGTTGTGTCCTGGTGCTAATCTGCATTTACAGCAAAGAGAGCTTGAGTGAGCAGCATTCAAGGGAAGCTCACTTGAGGTGTGCCCTATACATACTGACAGGGCCATCTGCCTTGAGTGATTCCAACAGCAACATGTAATTAGGGTGACCAGACGTCCCGATTTTGTCGGGACTGTCCCGATATTTGCTCGTTTGTCCCGCGTCCCGACCAATGTTTGGTCGGGACGCGGGACAAACAAGCAATTTTTGCCCTCCGCTCTGGCTCGCGCCCCCTCCCTCGCCCCAACTCCGCCCCCTCCTTCCCCCATTGGATAGCTCCCCAAATCCTCGGCCTGGCCCCACCCCCTCAACTGCCCCATTGGATCCCTCCCCAAATCCCCGCCCCCTACCGAAGCACGCCGCATTCCTCCTCCCTCCCAGGCAAGCGCTGGAGGGAGGAGGCCCGGGGACAGCGGGATGAGTCCGGCCTGGCCCAATCGCAGGCAGGAGGGCGGGGGGTACCTGCAGGGGGGCAGCCCCGGGTCCAGCCTGGGGAACCGGCTCCCTACGCGCCCATGGGTGGGGGGGCAGCAGCTGTCCGCGTGGGGACTCTGGTTCCTCGGGGCTTCACCTCCGCCACGTGTGCCCCGGCCCCGGAGGGGTGTAGTTGGCGCTGGGTGCCAGGCAGATGCCTCTGCCTGACACGCGGCGAGGGAGAGGCGGAGTAGCAGCTGGAAGGGCCGGTCGGGCTGCACTCCCGGGCCCGCGGGGAGCTGAAGCCTGCCAGGGAAGGGGCTGCCACACGCTGGCGCGCCCGCGGCCAGCCCAGGACGGTCTCCGCGCAGGGACTTGGCGGGGGTGCTCCCCCTGTCCGTGCCCATCTCCGCGGCATCGGGCTCCGGGCAGGGGTTGTTGCATCCCGGGACCCGGGGGCCGCTGTTTACCGGCACCAGCCTAGGCGCTTTCCGCTTGTTCGTGCTTTTTTTTTTTTTTTTTTTTCTCCCTACCGGCTTTTTTATTTTTTGGCTCCGCCCCCTTCCCCCCCCCCGCCCCCCCCCCCCGCGCGTCCCGATATTTCGCCTCTCTGATCTGGTCACCCTACATGTAATTGAGGGGAGTGTTGTGTCTGGAGAGGAGGCGAGTTCACAGGAACAATTGAGCCATAACTCTATAGTCAAATTACTAATGAAGACAAGCCCACTGAGATCAGAATCTGGCCTGAAGTTTCTAGCCCTCATGGTTGCAAAAATAACTGTTAAAATGTTAACTGAAAATAAACCAGTACTGTGATATCTGCCTAAGTCTGTAAACAGCTGGAAATAATTTCTCTGAGAAGTATGAACTTCCCTGCCTACCATTATTCATGGGGAGATCTAAAGTTCCCTTCCCAACTCTAAATGTAAGCATTAATTTCTTCACTGCTTATCTTAACAATGAAAAGGGAAAGGGGTTGGGAGTGAAGTCCTTGGATGGGGGGCGAGGGAGCAAACCGGTTTCTTCTGGGAACAAATACAGAAAGAAAGAGAAGAGACAGTGAAGGTATGTCTACACTTTGAGCTGGGGGTGTGATTCCCAGCTCAAAGACACATAGCTGCACTAGCTATGATCAAGTGTAACTAAAACCAAAGTGTAGCTGCAGTGGTGAGAGGGGATAGCTGCCCTGAGTGCATGCCTGTCAAAGGTGCTAGATACATATTCGTGGCAGTTAGCCCCGCCCATCATTTGCGCTGTCACAGCTACATATTATTTTTAGTGTGCTACCTTGATCAGAACTAGCATGGATATGTCTCCTCAAGCTGGGAATCTCACACCCAACTCAAAGTGCAGACAGACCCAAAAACAGACGAGGGAGAGAAAAAGGAGGATGGGGAAGAAACATAGGGTAAGGATAATGAGTGACCTAAAGGAGAGCAGATTTGCCCATTGAGTGATAATGCAATAATGATAAGATATTGATTAAATTATAATAATAACTAAAAGTTTACTTATTATACAAAGGCACTGTTCTATCCTTGATCTCTGTTCAAATCTTCCATTAACCTCAGTGAGAGTTCTGCTATGGATTAAGGGATGTACTCAAGTATCAGAGGGTAGCCGTGTTAGTCTGAATCTGTAAAAAGCAACAGAGGGTCCTGTGGCACCTTTGAGACTAACAGAAGTACTGGGAGCATAAGCATCCCAGTACTTGCATCTGAAGAAGTGAGGTTCTTACCCACGAAAGCTTATGCTCCCAGTACTTCTGTTAGTCTCAAAGGTGCCACAGGACCCTCTGTTGCTTTTTACAGATTCAGACTAACACGGCTACCCCTCTGATACTTGACACCATGCAAGGCACTGCATTTAGCCGTATGGAATGGAAATCTATCAACCTCATGAAGAAACTTGCACAAATACAGACAGATATCATCTTCCTTTCCAAATGCAAACAGATGGACATCATACCAAATGGACTGAAGGTGAAAAATCCATTGCTATCTACATACTGCACAGACCACAGTGAGAGATTATGCCATACATTATCAAAGAAACCGAGGAACCACCTGATCAGCATCCTATACAGCAAACAGAAAAACATCAAGAAAGAGCTCTCCAACCAGGAGACTTTCATAAACAACCAACCCTCCACACAAATGGACTTTACTAAAATAAGACAGGAGATCTACATTACACACTTCACCTCTCTACAAAGGAAAAAGGACCGTAAGCTGTCTAAAATCCTTCCTGCCACATGGGGCCACAACAGGGGTACCCCTAACTCACCCAGCAATATCGTCAATTTATCCAGCTACACACTCAACCCAGCAGAAGAGTCTGTCCTATCTCGGGGACTCTCCTTTTGCCCCAGCACCCCCACGAACATGATACAGTTCTGTGGTGATCTGGAAGCCTACTTTCGCCGCCTCCGACTCAAAGAATACTTTCATGATAACACTGAACAGCGCACTGATACACAGATACCCTCCCACCAACAACACAGGAAGAAGAACTCCACATGGACTCCTCCTGAGGGTCGAAATGACAGTCTGGACCTATACATAGAATGCTTCCGCCGACGTGCACAGGCAGAAATTGTGGAAAAACAACATCGCTTGCCTCATAACCTAAGTCGTGCAGAACGCAATGCCATCCACAGCCTCAGAAACCACCCTGACATTATCATCAAAGAGGCTGATAAAGGAGGTGCTGTTGTCATCATGAACAGGTCTGACTACCAGAAGGAGGCTGCCAGACAACTCTCCAATACCAAATTCTACAGGCCGCTTTCCTCAGATCCCACTGAGGAATACACTAAGAAACTGCACCATCTACTCAGGACACTCCCTACACTAACACAGGAACAAATCAACATACCCTTAGAGCCCCGACTGGGGTTATTCTATCTACTACCTAAGATCCACAAACCTGGAAATCCTGGACGCCCCATCATCTCGGGCATTGGCACTCTCACTGAAGGACTGTCTGGATATGTGGACTCCCTACTCAGACCCTACGCCACCAGCACTCCCAGCTATCTCCGTGACACCATAGATTTCCTGAGAAAACTACAATGCATTGGTGACCTCCCAGAAAACACCATCCTAGCCACCATGGATGTAGAGGCTCTCTACACAAACATCCCACATACAGATGGAATACAAGCTGTCAGGAACAGTATCCCTGATGATGACACAGCACAACTTATTGCTGAGCTCTGTGACTTTATCCTCACGCACAATTATTTCAAATTTGGTGACAATATATACCTCCAGACCAGTGGCACCGCTATGGGCACCCGCATGGCCCCACAATATGCCAACATTTTTATGGCTGACCTGGAACAACGCTTCCTCAGCTCTCGTCCACTCATGCCCCTTCTCTACCTACGCTATATTGATGACATCTTCATCATCTGGACCCATGGGAAGGAGACCCTGGAAGAATTCCACCATGCTTTCAACAGCTTCCACCCCACCATCAACCTCAGCCTGGACCAATCTACACGGGAGGTCCACTTCCTGGACACCAACATACAAATAAGCGATGGCCACATTAACACCACCCTATACCGAAAACCCACCGACCGCTACGCCTACCTTCATGCCTCCAGCTTCCACCCCGGTCACACCACACGATCCATCGTCTACAGCCAAGCACTGAGATACAATCGCATCTGCTCCAACCCCTCAGACAGAGACCAACACCTACAAGATCTTCACCAAGCATTCTCAAAACTACGATACCCACACAAGGAAATAAAGAAACAAATCAACAGAGCCAGACGTGTACCCAGAAGCCTCCTGCTACAAGACAGGCCCAGAAGAGAAACCAACAGAACTCCACTGGCCATCACCTACAGTCCTCAGCTTAAACCTCTCCAACGCATCATCAGTGATCTACAACCCATCCTGGACAATGATCCCTCACTTTCACAGACCTTGGGAGGCAGGCCAGTCCTCGCCCACAGACAACCTGCCAACCTTAAGCATATTCTCACCAGCAACCACACACCGCACCATAACAACTCTAACTCAGGAACCAACCCATGCAACAAACCTCGATGCCAACTCTGCCCACATATCTACACCAGCAACACCATCACTGGACCTAACCAGATCAGCTACAACATCACCGGCTCATTCACCTGCACGTCCACCAATGTTATATATGCCATCATATGCCAGCAATGCCCCTCTGCTATGTACATTGGCCAAACTGGACAGTCACTACGCAAGAGGATAAATGGACACAAGTCAGATATCAGGAATGGCAATATACAAAAACCTGTAGGAGAACACTTCAACCTCCCTGGCCACACAATAGCAGATGTAAAGGTAGCCATCTTACAGCAAAAAAACTTCAGGACCAGACTCCAAAGAGAAACTGCTGAGCTCCAGTTCATTTGCAAATTTTACACCATCAGATCAGGATTAAACAAAGACTGTGAATGGCTATCCAACTACAGAAACAGTTTCTCCTCCCTTGGTGTTCACACCTCAACTGCTAGCAGAGCACCTCACCCTCCCTGATTGAACTAACCTCGTTATCTCCACACTGATATATACCTGCCTCTGGAGATTTCCATTACTTGCATCTGAAGAAGTGAGGTTCTTACCCACGAAAGCTTATGCTCCCAGTACTTCTGTTAGTCTCAAAGGTGCCACAGGACCCTCTGTTGGGATGTACTCAGTTCTACATTTTTACCTTGAGCCACAGATTGTAATTAAAAATGTAATTTGGTCCTCTCTGCAGAATGAGTTTAACACCTCTGACCTAGGGTATTTAGATGTCCAATAGGAGGTTGGCTTGACCTACTTTTCCAGCAAGACAATCTATTTTGTGCCTGGCCTGAGGTAGGACAGTCAATGCCCTACTTATTGACATTGCTGCCCTACTTTTCCTAGCTAGAGAAAGTAAGGCAGTTCTTAGACCCATTTCAAAGGCAGGAAATCCCCACCATCACAAATCTCTGCAGATGTCCAGGATGCATGCTGAGCATGTGCAGATTTTTTCTTCCATCAAATCTCAAATTTCACACCACTATGTCATACCCTTTTGGTCTGTCTAAAAATCACTTATGGGCTACAGATGTTTCTAACTACTTTTTTCAAAGTGCTTGGCTTCCAACTGAAGTCATGTGCATTTGGAAATCCCCCATAGATGAAACTCTTAATTATTAGCTTTTATTAGTAATTTATTACTGGGCCAACTCCTGGATTGTCCAGAGTACCTGAAGCTCCCATTGACATGAGTGGATTTGCCCTATTAATTATTAGTAATATTTATTAATTATAGATTCTATATCACAATAGATGTACCTAGCTCTGGATTCTTGGAGAGCTGTGCAGAACAGGCAGTATTCTCTGCCACAAAGTGTTTACTGTTATGGGTACAAGCTGAAATAGTACTGGACAAGATAGGACTGTACAGTACAAAAGCAGAGTGGTACAGGGGCATTTTTAGATGGCCTGCCTCAACAGCAAGTGACTTGAGTTTTTGAAGGAGGAGAGTGAGAGTACTTTGCATATGTTAAATGAAAGGCTGTTTCAGGCATAGTAGAAGAAGACAAGATGTAAAGATTGAGTGACTTAACCATTCTTATTTTTTGGCTCTGGAATTCTGATAACCCTTGTCTTGACTCAGCAATCCGTCTCTGTCCAGCAGAGCACTTAAACACATGTTTAAATTCAGGTATGTGTTTACAAATAGGATGCACACACATGCTTAAAGTTAAGAATGTGTGACCTCTTATAGGAGCAGTATCGCTAAGTTCCCTTGGAAATCATCTCCATTAATGTGTTTCCATAAGTTTATACTCCTTGTCAAATGATAGAGTATGAGACAAATTCAGCGCAAGTGTAGGCAAGGATAACTCCATTGGGATTGTGTGTGTTTAAGTCAGGCATTAATTTATCCTGTGTTGGATGATTTGTCATTACAAGTATCTAGCTTCAGAAAGCAGAAAAAAAGAGATTCATGTGGCTCCAGGAGGAATTTTGTCTACAAAGGCTTCCCATGGTGAATTTTGCTGCAACATGGCTGAGCAAGAGTTTGGCATAATTCAAGTCTCTTTTCATGGGGGGTTGGGGTCTCCTTGAAGATTTCCAAGTCTTGTATCCACTGTATGTTCAACATTCGTTGGCATTTTAGGGTTGGGTTCAATATAAATTCCATCCATTTTATCTATCACGGAAACCAATAGCAAACTCTGTAATCCTGAAAAAAAATGAAATTTAGTGGGGGTTATGTAGGCTGCCGTGGTGCAAAAGGCTGAGTTTATATTGAATCTGGCCCTTAGCCTGCAACACCAGTAAACACAGACACACAGAATGAAACAGCGTTTCTCTGCTTTCTCCGCCTGGAATAAAACAGAAAGCATTTGGTGATTTATTCTCATTTTGATATACATGGCATTGCAGTGAATTCCTAAGCAGTGAGATGTGAACATGATGTAAGTTTAAAATTTTGCTTTGTGCAATCTGTGCAATACAACTTTGTTAAAGTAGCATCTTCCACACAAACTGAATCTGTGAACATTTTACTGAATTAAATATAGATCTGCTCCCATTGAAATCATTGGCAAATTTCCCATTACCTTCAATGGGATCATGAGCAAGCCAATAATTTACAGAGCCACCAACATTAATAAATAAGAGAGCCACACAGGCAAGAAAAAAAGACATGTTGTCAGATGAGACTTGAAGATAGATGGAGAGTCAATGAGTAAGGGAGATTAATTAAAGTTGTACTCCAGATGGCAAGGGTCAAGTCCATAAATGTGTCTAAAACCACTTTAATCCCAAAACTCTGGATACATTATTTGTATTAGAGTAGCATCTACAGTCCCCAACCAGGATTGTGGCTCCTTTGTGCTAGGCATTGTACAAACACAAAGGATTGTGTAGGCTAAGATAAAAGGTCTGTTTTTTAATTGCTAGCTAAAATATTTTACAATTCTAGTGTAGTCAGGGCAAGCTGCATTTTAACACATTAGCACAGAACAGGGAAGCAGCTCTCCTAAGGTCACACAATAGGTCAGGAGCAGAGTCAAGAGTAGAACACAGGTCTCCTAACGCCTAGCGCAGTACCCTACACACTACACCATGATTTTTTACAGTGTATCTAATTATGTACAACATATCTCTGCCAATATACAGTAAATAATGAGGGCTTATCCTATAGTATTTTGCTCAGGAATACGTGAAGTATGATGTAGATACAGATGTCTGGCACCATAGTATATGCGTCTTATGTTGGAATTCATATTGGGTCAAATTCTGAAATCCTGCATTTTCCTATTTAAGTTGTTTCATTGACATCTAATTTTGTCATTGTGAAGGCAGTCTGAAAGACTAAGAACTGTTTTTTTCCCCCATTTCTAATTGCTTATTTAACATTATTGACCCTTCCAATCAATATTTCCATTTCAGAAACACAACTTCATTTTCATGGCATTTACCTGTGCAGCAGGAGAAGTGCAATTTCTTTATAGACTTCATGCATAAATACGCAACAGTTTAGATACATCTGAATGAAGTTAAATCAATGTGACCATGGATTTCAAATATACATAGAGAGAATCTTTGTGACAGATGTGGAGCATCTCTGTAATTATTTATGAACACTATATGTTGACCTGCTTATTGGGATATTTACCGGATTGTAAGGAAAACCAGGCATGAAGGACCCAATGGCTTAAGGTAAGACACTTCCCACCAAACACTTGAGGGTGGTCATGGGAAAATGAGAGAGCCATTGGCTTCAATGGGTCTTAGACTAGACCCTCTGCGGAGCCTACCAAACTGGTTTTTGACAAGCAAGATGAAAAGCCCAGGAACCAAGATGACAAAGAAACTCTGGATGAATAGAAAGTTGCTCTCTACCTTTCCAAGGTAGTTGTTGCTGGGTAGCTACTCAGACTGACATGTTTGTGGAAATGAAGCCTGCCTGGCCCATCATAAATGGATGGTATGGCTTTAGGTAAGATAGACATGCATGTAGACTCTTTGTTGTTTTAAAATCCTTTTCTCTAATTGCTTTATTCCTACTGTTAAGATTAAACAATTATTTGGTTTAGAAAGCTACGTGGTCACTGTATTCACCACTGGTCACAGGCTCCCAAAGGGAAGAGAACGGCAAATGCCAAACCCAGTAGGACCTTCTGGTTAAGCGTGGTGAATACACAGGGTACAGTAGTCCAAAACCTTGTCTAAGTGTGGGGGAACTGAGTGATTCTACCCCAGGAGAGATTAAGTCACAATGCTTGACAGCTGTAGGGGTGCACTCAGAAAGGGGTTCAGAGGTGCAACTATCCCTGCTACTCTGATAATCTTCTTTACTTCAGCATACAAAAGTACAGCACATGTATTATCATGGGCTTTACCCCTGTTCATCAGCACCCAGTGAACACAAACAGAGTCTGCTTCATCATAGTCTGCTCATGCCCATGGGTTTGTATCAATGTAGCCAAATTTTATTACTTCTCATTTCCAAATTTGGACCTAATCCTTCATTCCATGAACATTCAAATTCCCAAGGACTCCTATTGGCGTTTTGAGTGTGCAAGAAATACAAGCCTAGTTGCCTTAAGAAAAGGCATCAGACAAAATTAATTGGAACCGATAGATGTACTGTTGCTGATGTTTATCAGTGCCACTTTCAATTCAAATCCAATTCAAATCTAATGTCACAGCAAAATCTTGGCAGCTGAGGCCAGGGCCTCCCATACTGTATGCTGAGTAGAGGGAAATTAATTCAATTCCCCTAAATGGGTTCGTTGTTGGTGCAGAGTCACTACCATCACCTACTGCTCCTGTGCACACCTCCAGGAGGCAAGAGCTGAATGGCAGACATGGATTTGGCACAAGACCTTCGAGTTTATCACAGCTCTGCTATTGGAAATTTCAAGTACAAATGGAAAATGAGAATATCTTTACATTAACCAGTGTGCACTAAATATTTTGAGTAAGCAGAAGGGAAGTGTGCTAGGTATTCAGGGGGATAGACACTGGAGAAATTTTTCTGAAAAAAATTCATTGTAAAGTTGTCTGTGGCCATGCATGAGGTGCTGTTGGTGAAAGTTAGACATACATGGGCTAGTTTAACTCATGTATTCAGTGTTTTTAAAAATGAGGCTCCATTTTCCATTCATGAATTTACATTCTTTGCTTGGTAAGGTCTGTTCTACTTTTCTTTCTTACTCCTTATGCTTTGTAATTTAGCCAAAACGCCCACTCCCCTATCTCTGTGACTACTGAACAATCCACCTTGGCAATTAATATTCTTTCAATACTTTTCAGGGAAAGATTAAGTTGCATTATTTTTGTAATTGATGTACAAATATGAACTTCTGAGAAGTGCACATTATGACTGAGTCAATTATTTTATGTTATTAAAGTGGGAAAATATTTTAGAGCAACATGAAACTAAAGTAGTAGCAAAGCGAATGATAGGTACCCCATGTTTCCTGGTTGATTGCTGTACACATCTGCAAGTTCTCATTTTGTGATTAACTGGAAATATAATTCTGTCACAGGATATAATTGTTCCAGAGAAGCTGGAGCATGATAAATCAACATTGAATACACTCTGCCATGCTAGAAGTCATGGAGGATATGCCTGTTTGTCACTGCTATAATAAGCAAGACGCCAGACACATTTGCATATAAGGTTTACTGCACTGGTGCTAAATTATTATTGACAGGGTGATGTAGGGCAAAGAGAAATGACCCGGTATATTAAGAAATTATCTGGGCCAAACTCAACCCATGTGTAAGCAAACACTATTTCAATTAACTTCAGGGGGGAACTTCACCTCCTTACCCTAAGGCTGAATTTTGCTCTCTTTTCCTGTGAAAGTACAATGATTTCACTCAAGTAAATACCATTTAAATGTATAAACTGCTTATGTAAATAAAACATATGCAGTCCTGAGCTACCCCCAATACCCTGCATACTCTACTTAATATGCAGATCAGCAAATTGCATAGTGATGCTATTTCAGAACTGAGGCCTGCACACTGTTCTTACATGGTAATAACTCTGGATAAGGAAATAGGTGGGATAGTCTCATTTCTGTTTTTCCATATACAAAGAGAAACCACATATTTTATTTCAGATAAAGGGGAAAAAGAAAAAAAGAAAAAAAAAGTCTCCATACAAAAGGACAGTGTGTTTTGTCGCTGTAACAGACTGCAGCTGCTCTGAGGAGAAAATGGATGCTGTATCTATAGACAGAGATAGAAATTTAAAAGGGATGGTAGTAAACAAAAAACAAAGGCCTCAAAATTTGGTAACTACATCTACAATATTCTCAAGATTTTGTCACTTCAGTTATTGATCAACTGCTTTTACATTCAAGTAAATGTAAGATGGAGAATGTATGGACTGAAACTCATGAAACTATTGCCTGCCAAAGAGACAATTTGGCCCCAAATGCTTCTAAACTCTTTACATGCTGGATGCCATTTCATTGCTTTGAGTTGCAAGTAGTTCTTCTATGTAATAGTCACAGGTATTATGAAGATCCATTGCTGACAAACTGTAAGAGAAGAAAGAGCAGAGAACCTACTCATCTGACATAGGGCTTGACTACACTTGCGAGTTACAGCGCAATAAAGGAGCCCTGGGCGTACTAGCTCACTCCCTGTCCACACTGGCAAGACACATAGAGCGCTCTGACTCCGCGGCTACAGCGCTGCTGGTACTCCACCTCGGTGAGTGGAATAACGTCTGCTGCGCCCTCGCTGGAGCGCCGCGGTGCCAGTGTGGACGAGGTGTCACATTACTGCGCTGTGATCAGCCTCCAGAAATGTCCTCAGGGTATGCATATAATTAGAGTGCCCTATACAATACTTAGAAACTGACAACATTGATACATAAACTCTTAGAAAGACATAAATCGGGGGTCTTTTACAGAAAATATAATACGATGTCACTGTCCTATATCAGCGGGTCCCACAGCCACAATAGATGATACATACAACACTTCCTACAAATAGATCATAATGCAAAGCTGAACAGAATATTTAATCTTAAATTCATAATTATTTTGTGTTACATAATGTTGCCAGTTAAATGACAGAAGTTTTGCTCAGGAAGATTGTGTGAGAGAGATGTGGAAGAACAGGTGCCCAAAGTACTAGAGAATATTTGTGGTAGGGCACAATAAACTCACCTGTCAAAGGGTGAGGGGAATATTTACATTAATATTCTACCCTCTTTAGGTTCTTTTCAACATCTCATGCCCACTGTGAAGAAATCTTTACCAGTATTTACAGACTGAAGTGGATATTTGTCCTAAATATTGGGACAAATCTTGAAGTCCTATTAAAATCGATGGAAGTCCCAGTAAAACCAATGGAAGTCTTCCCATTGACTTTAACAGGAGATGGATCAGGCACTTAGGTTTTACTCAGTCCTTACTCTGGCAAAATTCCCAGTGACTTAAAGCTCAGCACCTCTCCAGAGCACATCCCTTTTGTGGTTGAGGTTTGTTAATACCACATCTGACAGAATCAGCCTGGACCTCTCTAGCAGAGCTCTTCAGTAGAAAGTTATAAGTGAAAGACTATAAATATTCATTAATTTCCCATCCCACCCTCGTTATGCTCCTATTCTCTAGTTTGCATGATCAGTTCGTTGGTACACTCTTACTCACTATTGATGTTACAAGACCTTCTGGGAATTTCACAAATAAATAATAGCTTACAAATATTACCTAGCAGATTGAGTGCCCACCTTCATTTTCCATAGCCTGCATGTTTAACAGATACTTTAAGCAGAAATATTTATATATTGCAAATCTGCCTCTGTGCCCCAGACCTTGTTTATAGTGACATGCCCTGCAATTCACTAATGCAGGCCAAACATAAAAATCAATATGTTCTTAAAATAAGTCAGAGCTAATATCAGCCACAGACAATCCTTGTACTGCTATAAATAGTCTAAGCATGTCATATAACGTATAGCTCATAGTGCTATTCTGGGACATTCAAACACAAGTGGAGTTTGCAATCTCCTGAATTCAGGGTATCTGGAGTATCATGTTTCCCCGCATTCTAATATGAATCATATATTGCACAGAACACAGTTCTCAGAACATCCCCACTGTTTGTGATATAAAAGGTTACATGGAAGTCATTTTCACCCACTGCAAGCACCTCAAGTATTTGTAGGTAAAGAACAGTTGTAAAGATATGTTTTATCTTACCCTGGTTTCTGTAAATCTCCTTCACACTTGAAAGATGGCTTATTGAGTGCTTATGAATTATGTTTTCACATTTCATACAATGTCAAGACTGATGACCCCTCTTCCCAAGAAAGAAAGAAAGAACTGTGTAAAGAACTGAGTATTGAAACAATAACTCCCAGGTCCAACAGCTACTGGAGAACTTCTAAGATGCCTATTCTACTTCTTGATGCTTGCTATATAAATCAGAACTGTATGGTGTAAGGCCAGTTCACTGGCCAGGGCACCAAAATAACTCTCAATAGTAGCAGAATTTCAATCCTTTTCTTCATAGATGCATTTATTTTTCAAAACAAAAACAGTCCAACATGCTCCCTATCCCCCCTAAAATCTCTGCTTCACTGCCTCTGCCTACACAGTAGGTGTCTTCCAACTGGCTGGCATTGAGAATCCCCTTCCAAAGCCTTACCCCTAAACCTAGGCCTCTTCCAGGTTTCTTCCCCAAATGAGCTGCTTTCTGGCTTTGCTCCAAGGACCAGGTGACCTGATGGCTATCACCTGCCCTCTGGCCTCAAACCCATAACCTGGCAGCTAATCAGGCACAGGTGGGGCTAAACCCATCTCCCTAAATGGCCCATACTGCCTCATGACACATGGCTTTTCTGTGACTCACTGATCAGTAAAGAGATTGCAAGGCAGAAAGAACGAACAGTGTTAATTCAGGGGTGAAGATTGCACTATTGCTGTACAGAAGTCAAGCATTGCTTATATCTCCCTTTTAACAAGATATGTATTTAAGCAAAATGCAAAGGACACCTACACAACTCATCTAGCTCTGGATGATGCTGTCTAAAGATGATTGTCCATCTAGTCCAGCATTTCTCAAATGTGGCCACCGTGGCCGCATGCGGCAACCAGGGTTTTTTCTTGCGGCCACAGCCTTCTGGGTGGCGATGGGGAGCGGGAGAGGGAGAAAGCAGCAGCCCCTCTTCTGGGGCTGCCAAGAGGAGTTGGGCCCTGCCCCCCCTCTGGAGCCACAAACACAGGAGGAGCAGACAGCCAGTGCGAGTTCACCATCTTCCTGGGGGCAGTGGTGCACAGGCTTCTGGCTTCAGCCCTGGGGTGGTGGGTGGCAGGCTCTGACCGCATGGCAGTGGGCTCCTGCCACCGGCTCTGGGCTCTGTGCTTTGGCTGCACAGGCTTGCAGTGATGGACACCATCCCCGGGCTCACCACCCACCTCATAACCCCTGCTGCCTCCCTACCCATCTCCCCATCCAAAGCTTAATCTGTCCCCCAGCTTGCCAGGGCTGAGTAAGTCTGCTGTGAAAAGTGATACAGACGCCCCCCGGGTTACGCAAACCCAACGTACACAAATCTATACGTACGGAAAAAGTTCCGTAAGCTAGAAATAGGAGGTTTTTTTGGGTTTGGTTTTGGGTTTTTTGCGTAATGGTTGCATTTCCAACTTACGCAAAATTCGAGTTATGCAAGGCGTTCTGGAACAGAATGCTTGGGTAAGTCGGGGAGCATCTGTATTTCTACATTTGTTAATATCACTTGTCGCTGCCTCCCAGCTAGCTAAGAAGTCTGCTGTTGTGAAAAGTGATATTAACAAACATTCAGATATCACTTTTCACAGAAACAGACTAGCTAGCAAGTCTAAAAAAATGGAATCAAAAGAGCAAAAGAAACAATAAAAAAAGACAAGAACATGCCAAGCACCTTATTTGTGTTTCTATTCTGTTTAAGTCCAGTAAAGAATAGAGACAACTGTACATTATTTTTATGATTGAGTCTGCAAAAAAACCCTACATAAATATGCACATGTATGTGTCCAAATCATAGTTATTTATTTATTTATTTATTCTAAAGTTAATTGTTTTAGGAAAAATTGTCTGAGCAGCCACCAGCAAGAGTTGGCTTTCTAAGGCCACCAAAAAAATTGTTGTGAGAACCCCTTTAGTCAAGTGACAATGTTCTATATATATTTTTTAACATACTCAGTTTAAGGCTTGTGAAGACAACCCTGGAGAATCAATTTCTCTCTCTCTGGCTTAGTCTGAGTAGCAAGGCTGCGTTCTTGACAGATGCCACTCAGTGCTTTAGGGTGGGGGAAGATTCCTTCCTCCTGTGAATCCCCAGGGAAATTCACTTCACATAGCCCATATACTTGGGATGTGCCTGAATTCAAGGATGTGGTCCAATGAGCCTTCATGCTGAAGTGAAGGGACCATGTTTTGGGATGAGAGGAGAGGTCAATCCCTATACCCATTCAGTCCTTACTCCCCGCTGAGACTGCCAACATGCATTCTAAATGTTACAATGATTTCTGTGGTGCAGGGACCTGTCCAGTAGGGGATGAGTAGAAACGCACCAAATTCATTTCATCTGGGCCACCAAGAAGCCACTGGTAACAGCTTTCATTCACTACCAACCAGGGCTAGATTTGAATTAATGAACAACAAATGAAAGGTTCTGCATCCAGTTACCAATCCCTAGCCTGAAACCTGTAGTACCCCACTAAGATGCTTTTCATGTATTACATTCTGCTGGCTTTATTCCAGGATGGAAATGTTTGTGGACTCATTTTAAACCAATTTAATAAATTCCAGTGATGTATTTAATGATGTAAGCTTCCACAAACTGCCCACATTACGTCTTTGCTACGCTGACATGCTTCACACTCCAGTGGGAGACATTTATGAACTGTTGACACACAAAGATACTTAGCATTCACTGAAATGTGAGCTCAGGGTCTAAAAATATCACAAATTTTTATAGGCCGATGCTTGGAACACTCACCGCACAGGAACTCAGAGAGGAAACAGTTAGAATGGCAACAATAGTTGGCATGGGAACATTACACCAATGATGCCCCCTCTAGAAAATGATACATACTGTCAAGTTCACAGGCACAGTGTGAAAGCGATTTGAAACCTTCAGAAGGAGAGAGGTTGATCTTCAAAATGACAAGTGCAAGTGTATAAAATGCTGTTATTTTCCAAATGAAAACATTTGGCTTTTCCTTTTTAAAGAACCCTGTCCTCTCCCAGCATTTTCAACTGTGGGCAGGGCCGGCTCCAGGCACCAGCCGACCAAGCACGTGCTTGGGGCAGCACCTTGGGGCAGGACGGCGCTCGTTTTTTTATTTATTTATTGGTTCGTCGGGGCAGCGCTGGAGGGGTTTTTTTTTTGTTTCCGCGGCGCAGTGCTCGGGGGGGCAGGGCTTCGGGCGGCACGGCTCTTGGAGGGGGTGGGGCTTTGGGCAGCGCAGCGCTCGTGAGGGCAGGGGCTTGGCGCGGTGCTGGGGGGGCGGGGGTGGGGGCGGGGGCGGGGCTGGCACGGCACAGCGCTCAGAGGGGAGCGGGGGCTTGGCGCTTGGAGGGGGACGGGGGCTGGCACGGCATGGCATTCGGAGAGGGGCTAAGGGTTGGTGCGGCGCTCAAAGGGGGGCAGGGGCTGGCACGGCATGGCGCTCGGAGGGGGCGGGGGCTTGGCGTGGTGCTCGGAGGGGGGGGCGGGGACTGGCATGGCGCTCGGAGGGGGGCTGGCGTGGCGTGGCGCTCGGAGGGGGGCGGGGCTTTGGGTGGCGTGGTGCTTTGGGGGGCGGGGCTTCGGGCGGCATGGTGCTGGGGGGCGGGGATTTCGGCGGCACTGGGGGGGGTTTGGCTGCACGGCACTTGCGGGGGGGTACGACAGCGCGGCGCTTGCGGGGGGGGGGCAACCCTCTTCTTTTTTGCCTGGGACGGCAAAAAAGTTAGAGCCGGCCCTGACTGTGGGTACCTGAGATTATGACAATAAATCCATACTTAGCCACCTAAATGAAAGAGCCTGATATTCAGAGGTGTGGAGACCATTGATTTCAATGGCAGTTGTGGGTGGTCAAAACCTATGACAATCAGGCTACTTTAATTTAGATTGTATACTTTTTGTGGCAGGGACTATCATTTTCAATACATTTGTACAGTGCTTAGGATAATGAAGTGCCAACCTAGTTGAGGTGCTACTGCAGTATAAATGTTAAATAATAGTAATAATTTAGGTACCTAATTTTAGGCATCTACGTTTTAAATTATTGCCGGTAATTTGTCACCCAGCTTCATTTCCATGTTAACGTAGCCATGTAATCATGTGGGCTGTTTACAAGATGTGTTCTGTAGCAATCTGATGTTACACAGGCTTGGAATTTTAACACATGGGGTCAGTTTCCGCTCTCAGAGCGTCTCTAGATGATAATTTAAATCTACCACACTCCAGCCTGCTGTGCACGAAGTGACAGTGTGGACCCTGTTGTCATGCACTACAGCAGTACATCAAAATGTACTACAGGATTTTTAATACGTAGCAGCATGATTCACATGGCCACTTTGTGCATGGCAGGCCAGAATGATGTAGATTTACACCTGGTTTGCTATGCACCAAATCACTAAATAGACATGTCCTCAATTACATCAGTGCAAATCCTGAGTATCTGCGTTAATGTCACTAGACCTACTCTGGATTTACTTCCATGTAATTGGGATCACAATCTGGTTTACACAATATTCTGTGTTTTTTGTCAGATCTTCTATTACTTGTTGAATGATCAAGTGTGAAATTTTCAGTGATTTATTATGAAATTTCTAAAAGGGATGCCATGGTCCCAGGTACACAGTGTGTCATAATATATTTAGCGAAATATTATGCAACTCACAGAAAAATATACAGAAGAATGGATGGGAGAATATATTACTCGCCTGGGAAGTTATGAAATAGAGAACAAATGGTTGGGTGTTGTTTGCTTGTTTGTTTTTATTTTTGTTTTATGGGGGGGGAAGGGGTGATGGGGTTTAAAGGCCTCACACAGAGACTGAGGGAGTAAAGGAGCAGTACTGGGCCAAGAGCCCAAACCCACCTCCCCATGAACATTGGGGAAGTTAAGGTCCAAATCCAGATTTTATGGTTGACCCTCTCTCTGTAATGGTCCTGAACTAAAGCTCCAGATCTGAATGTTTTCAGGGCTCTGGCCTAAGTTTTAACTCCACTGCTGGCTTTCTTTCTATAAATAATTTGGTTATTGTCTAGAAAAACAGGGTAATCTGATGCACAGACAAAAATAATCAAGTCACCTTTACATGGTTAGGTAACTCGAAAGTGGGGAAGATATTAATCAGAGAAAGAAAACGGTGAAATTGCTGACCCAGGACAGTTTCTGTCAGAAAATACTGATTAAAAGAAATCAAAATGTTTTGCCTGAATGTATCGATTTCATGAAAACTTTCCAGGAAAAGTTACTGAAACATTTTGATAAGGCTGAAGCACTTCATTTCAATGTTATCGTTTTGATAATATAATATAGTTGTCACAAGGTGAAAGAAAAAGCACCTGTGACCAATTGTCTGCTGTCCAATGGAATTAAAAGGAATTACGTGGGCTTTATAAGGCAGGGAAGGGTGGACAGGCAGGCAGGTCGGAGTGTCTTGGGAAAAGGCAGTCAGAAGAGGAAGGGAAGTGCTGCTGGAGACAGAGAAAAGCAGCTTGGGGGTGGCTTAAACTCAAGGGAGAGCTCTTGAGAGACTGGAGACTGGAAAGTAGTTGTGGAAGCCTTCAGAAATGAGCAACCTGAGATTCCAGAGAACATAGTCCCATGGAGAGGGGCCTGGTAATCACATGACTCTAAGAGGGAGATAAGGAACAGTTTGGGAGGGCTGAAATCCAGTGAACAGTTGAAGCCAGACCTCAGACAAGAAAGGCTATGTTTGAAGCTACAAAATGAATCTCAGAAAGAAGAGTCAGTGCCTGGAGGGAATCTGGGGTGAAAGAGATTGTGTGAAGCTACTGTATGTTAATAAACTAATCCCCAAGGAGGGGTGTTATGTGACTCAGGCCTCTGTGGATTTATTGAGAAGCTCCTGGGTGAAGGGAAACTGAGGCTAGGGGGCTGCAGAACCATCTGAGGCAGAAGGAGGTGCTGTGGAACAGGTGTGCTTGTTTACAAATATCAAACCAATAAAATTAAAACAATGTGTTTCAACTTTATTAAAAGAAAATGTTTTAATAGAGTTGTTTTGATATTCCCAAATTTTTTTCCACAAAATTTTAACTTTCCATTTCATTTGGGAGAGAAGAAAATTTCAAAATGTTAGTGTATCTCATGTGGAATGGAAATTTGAAGTTTTGATCAGCTCTAATCTCTGACATGTTTGTATGATGAAAAACCTGGATAAGGGAAGGCTGTTCCACCACCAATGAGAGGAAAAAGTCTTATTTACCTACAACAACAGGCTGGAAATGGATGACTGGTTAGTTAGTCAACAATCCTTCCAGGCAGGGGTGAGGCTCAGATACATGCATGATGTGCTCTTCTGCTTTCCTAGGCAAACAGGGCCTGATTCTGTTCTGATTTACACTAGTGTAAATAAAGAATACCTTAATTGAAACCAGTGTGAAACACTAGTGTAAAGCTGAAGTAAAATCAAAAATAGGCTGAGAGACTTTCTAATGTGAAACTTACCAGTATGTTTAGATAAAAAAGACTAAATTCTCCTCTCAGCCACATGGGCATATATCTAGAATAACTCCATTAAAGTCAATGAAGTTATATGCCAGTTCTATACAGCTCTGACTGAAATCAGAATCTGGTAAGGAATTTAATGTATTAGCTTTGTAAACTCCAATAAAGTTACTCAAACTTGTGACCAAAAAGACCCCTGTATTCACATCCTACACAATATCATAGAATTATAAAACTGGAAAGGACCTTGAGAGGTTATCTAGTCCAGTCCCCTGCACTTGTGGCAGGACTAAGTATTATCTAGAACAGTTGTGGGCAACTTGCTCCCCGTCAGGGAAATCCAATGGTGGGCCACGCATGAGACAGTTTGTTTACATTGACTGTCCACAGGCACAGCCACCTGGAGCTCCCAGTGGTGGCGGTTTGCCGTTCTCTTGTTATCGTGTTAAATTATCGTAATAATCTTTGTACAAAATATGCCTTGTGAGGTATAATTTAAAATCTAATAACTTGCTGATCAATCATATCATCATGAAATGTATATAGCAACAGTATAAATAAAGTATGATGTTAGCACATATTCAAAACTGCTCTGCCTCGGCAAAAGTTGTTAAACAGGCCTATCCTCAAAAAGGAATGTGTGTTTACCTCAGTTTATATATATCAGTAGTAAACAGGGTCCTCAGAACAGCAGGGGGAGGAGATAGCAGGAAACAGAACAATTTGAATTTCAGCAAACACAAAGTGGGGAAGAAAAAGCATGGAGCTTTCTTCACTACCAGACTCCATGTCACCTTCTTTACTGATTGAATAAACTTTACTTTGAAGGGTAACCGTCAGAAGAATCTTCTTCAGAGGTTCACTGGACTATAAAAGAAAGGGGCAGAGAACTGCAACTTATCTCTCTTTCACCTAAGAAAACAAAGGCATCAGCACCTTTGGGCTTCTGGGAGAGATCCTGACCAAGGAAAGGGTCATTCACCATTTTGCTGGAAGACTGGGGGTGAGAAAGGCCATCGTAAACAAAGCCTTGAACAAAAACTTACTAGATCAAGTTTTAGACTTTAGATGTGTGTTTTTACGTTTACTTGCTTGTAATCATTTCTAACTTTCTCTCTTATACCTGAATTCACTTAAAATCCTATCTTCTTTCATTAATAAACTTATTTTATTTTTTAATCTAAACCAATCCAGTGCTGTGTGTAAATTGAACTGTTTGGTAACTCCAGTTAAAGTAGCAAACTGGTGAATATTGACTCCTTAAAGGAGCAACAGATTTGAACAGTCCAGGAGAGGCCGGACACCAAGGGGTGAAAGAAACATATATTCTCCCCTGCCCCCGCAATCCACAACTACCAAAAGTTCCATTGTTGTGTTTAGTGCCTCAGGCTTATAACTTCTTTGTTGTGTGAGACTCCGCTCTCTTTCTCTCCTTTTCCCCCTATATTATTACCATCTATTGTCTGTTTGGTGACTTTAGGAAAACAAATTTGGTAGGTCTCAGTTCAAATCCTAGGGGCAGGCATCCCTGTCACTAAAGCCACCACCACACTTGGAACTAGTATAGAGCAGTCTTGACAAAGGAGAGATGGTCTATGTCTATGGAGACTTAACCACCCTTTCACCCTTAGAGTTGGTCCATTGCAGGCTGTGATGGGAAACGTGTACTGCTGCTGCCCAGGCTGTTTTAGTTCTGTGATAAACAGAAGACTGTAGTTTCAGGGCCAATCTGATATCTTGCTTTCATGAGAAATAAATTTGCAGGAAAAATATGGAAGGAGCAGTTCAGGGGGGGAAGAATGCTAAAGCTTAGACTGGGACTCACAGCAGGAATATTTGCCTGTTCCTTCTGATGAACTGCTATAGAGCAGCTCAATGTTCATGTGATTGGCAGCTAAAGATACTTTTTCAAGGCTTTTCCCCCACTTTGTGCCCAGTCTCACCTTTCCACACAAAGGGTGCAGCATTTTGGAAAGCAATTTTCCTGCCAGGTCCACTTAGAAGTATGTTAATGATACTGCAGCTTTAAATAGCAACCTAGCATGCTAAGGCAGGATTGATGTGCACAGCCAGTTCATTGAGTAGAAGCAACTCCCTTGAGCCATCCTCTTCCCTTCAAATGGTCTGAGTGCTGTATAAGTAGGGTTACCATATTTTGTGCCTCCAAATGGAGGACACTCCACGGGGCCCCGCCCCCAGCCCCGCCCATGCCCCAACTCCGCCCCCTCTCCAAAGTCTCCGCCCCCTCCCCTGCTTCCCGCGAACATTTAATTCGCGGGAAGCCTGAAGCAGGTAAGGGGGAGTGTGGGGGGAGGAGGCGCGGCCCAGGCTGGCCCCCCGGTGGCTCCAGCCTGGGTCAGCTCGGGCCCTGGGGTGCCGGCCCCGGCCCCCGGCCCGCCCAGCACTGCCGGCCCACGGCGGCCCGGCGCACCCCCCGGCCGCCCGGCCCCGCGACCCCGGACCGGCCCACGGCCCAGCGCACCCCCCCGCTACCCCGGCCCGGGTCCCGGCCCCGCGGCCCAGCGCACCCCCCGGTGGCCCGGACCGGCTCCCGGCCCCGCGGCCCAGTGCACCCCCCCGCTACCCCGGACCGGCTCCCGGCCCCGCGCACCCCCCAGCGGCCCGGCCCGGCTCCCGGCCCCGCGGCCCAGCGCACCCCCCCACGACCCTGGACCGGCTCCCGGCCCCGGCCCAGACCCCGGCCCGGCACCGCGCCCGGCCCGGCCCCATGCCCCCGGCCCCGCGACCCTGGCCCGGCCCCGCACCGGCCCCGGCCAAAGAGGCCCCGGCCGAGCCCTCCCTCCCTCCCGATTTTCCCGGACATGCCCGGCTTTGGGGGATTTCCCCCCGGACGGGGATTTGAGCCCCCAAAAGCCGGACATGTCCGGGAAAATCCGGACGTATGGTAACCCTATGTATAAGGATACTGCACATTTAGTCTGGGTTTTGGATGATGTTTGTAATCAGATTCTTGTATTAATCAGCATGTCAGTGCATTACCTCTGGTTTTGCTGTTCAAGAGGCAAGTCAGGGCCAAGGCAGCTGCAGACCCTGAAACCAGGGCCCTCAGTGGAAGAAGGATGTAAAGTGGAATGCCCTCCTAGAAGCTGCATAATTGAAGCATCAACACAAGTAAAACCCCACCACGCTTTGGCAACAAACAACATACTATGGAACAGCTTGGCATGTGAGTTTCCTGTACAAAGCCTGCACCCTGTAATCAGAGGCCCTTTCTACACTGCCAATTTTAGAGAAATCTCCTGCTGTTGCACTATCATTGGTGCAATGCCACTGGTGCTAGACACAATGGGAGCATTAGTAGAGTTAGAGGACAGGTAATTTTACCATTGTGTTGTCAAGACCTCTCTGAACAGGATTAGATGTAAGTGGTATAAAAGCTGGTAGCAGACAAACAAATTATAATAAATTATGGACTGTTACAAATATATGTTGTCAGCTATCTTGTCTTAAGGAAGTTTCTTAGCTCAGTCCTGGGACAGAAAGTTCTCCTTCCTTACTTTCACCACCAGAAGTGAGATACCACCACCAGGATTCAGGCTGAACACCAGGTACTGGCAGTAGATTCAGTAAACAAGAGTCAGATACTACAGAAGATAATTATGAGTGAAGTATCAGATATTGGACATCAGAAATTAAGAAAGGTGCAGGATCCAGATGTGAGTAATCAAAGGATTAGCACAACATATCACCCAAAAGGACACAGGGATTAGAAGCCAGCTAAAGCCCCAAATACAGTATGACACCCGAAGCACAGGGCAAAAGCAATCAGCCATTAGACATTACAGCTGAAATGTTTGGAGCTGGGAACTGCCATTAGATTCAGGAATGAGCCATACAATAATTAACTCTGATGAGCTGGAAATGTTTATATATAACAAAACCTTTTACTGTCTTATCAGCCATAGGCAACATTTAATTGGTTGCCACTGTATCAAGAGGATGCTATTATTATTAATAGAGCACACATTGTATGACTGCTGCTGGCATAGCTGGGAACTCCATTCCTTTTGGGCTATATGGAGTGGGGCAAAAAACCTGCCTCATGATTCACCAGAATTGTATTTATTTACACTTAATTATAGAATTCGTGGATTTATATAGGTAAGTGTGTCTTATTGAAATGGAATATTCCCATTATTTGGAGAGATCATTATTATTTAATATATTATGGATCCATAATCATGGCTCCATATTTGAGGCAGAATTTAGCTTTTTGGTTGAAATAGGGTATTAGTCTTTCTGTTATGGAGAGATATAGAAACTGGGCCTGATAAAATTAACATATACGCATGTAGGGGTGAGATGGTATTTCTGGGAAAGTTACAAGTAAATACTTTGAACTGTTAAAAGAACAGGAGTACTTGTGGCACCTTAGAGACTAACAAATTTATTAGAGCATAAGCTTTCGTGGGCTACAGCCCACTTCTTCGGATGCATATACTGTATGCCCACGAAAGTTTATGCTCAAATAAATTTGTTAGTCTCTAAGGTGCCACAAGTACTCCTGTTCTTTTTGCGGATAAAGACTAACACGGCTGCTACTCTGCAACCTTTGAACTGTTAGGATTTCTAATGAGTTAAATGACTCCTTTTTGAAATTTGAGGACTGTCTGATGTATGCTTGAATCTCTCTAACTCAAAGCCAGAGTGTTTCTACAGCTGCAAATTTTACACAAATTTAAATTTCCTTGTACATTTGTGTGTTTTTAATTATTATGAATTGTTATGTGAGGAAACTAGGTTATAATTATTATGAATTGTACCAAACTGTATGGTTACAGTCAAGCATCTGTCAATAACTCAAGTAATTCAAAGTGGTGGCATTTAACATCAGAGGTACTTCTTCTCCACTTCATTTGTATACTGCAATTCTATTGGTTGAAATGAACTGGTAGAGTGAAGGGCTTGTATGTGTGTCAAGAGTTCTTATTGGTAGATTTAATCTGCACACAAACAGAACACTGGATTGGCTCAGAGTTAAGATGCATTCCTATATTAGTTGTATATATTTAAAAATATAACCAACCTAAGAAAACCCAGCAACCCACAGGAAGGGTACTTCTTTGTCCAAAATATAGCATGTGAGTATGTGTGAAATGTGTTATATACATTTATATTGACAGTATCTCTAGAGCCTAATATAGCAACAAAAACACAAAGTGGTAACACTGGTTTATGTAACTGCCTAGCATCACATAGGAACTCTGTGGCCAAGCCAAGGGCACAGTCAGAACATGAACTGGGAAACAAGACCAGTTGTTACACCTTATGACCTGAGCAGTTATCCAAGTTAGGAACTGGTGATGGAGTCAGATGTATGTTTGATGCAATCCTATTTATTTACAAAGTCCTGTTTCCCTGAACACAGCAGGAATCAAACAAAGTATGGAGTGGCAAGCAACATGACCTTAATAAAATGGGGACAATGTATCTATTTTTGGTTTGTCTATAGCGTCTATCACTGTGGTATCTAAGCACTAGAAATCCCAAGTTCCAGGGAACCTCAGCTCCTTTGGGATTATTGAAGTTTTAAAGCCATTTAAGTTTATCATTCTTGTGATGAAGGATTTTTTCCTCTCTCTAATCAGTGTTCCATCCAAGCTAATCCAGGAAAGAATCAGCTCTACCACTACAAACTCACTCAGTTCAGCAGTTCCCTGAAATGAGGGTGTCTGGGAGGCAATAATGGGTCTAACCGAACCCTGTGGGGCCAAAATAATCTTCCCCAGAAAAGAAGGGGAAGACAGAAGGAAATATGGGCTTGTGAGAAGGGCCAAGATGGGGCAACCCCATTGGGGGAGGTGTTCACCATGAGGAAAATGTAATTAACAAGAGGAAGGAGTTGTGTATAGGGATCAGGCCTCAATGGAGAACATACCTGGCTGATACCTGGGGCCCCCTGTGTGGGTTTAAGAAGGCCCAGAGTGAAATGAACTTTGACCATTTAGGATTTAAACCATGGAATCATGTGCAGATCATATTGTTCTCAGACACATTATAAAACAAAGTGTGGAGTGGCAAGCACCTCTTATGGTAATTCTTACGGACTTGCAGATGGCTTTTGACAGCATACACAGAGACAGTCTTTGAAGAATTAGGGCATATTAAGGAACACCAGCAAAAATAATTAGACAAATCAAGGATCTGTATGATAATGCCAAAAGCACAATCTGAGATGGTGACAACATCAGCCAACAGTTTGCAGTGAATTTTATGTTTTTGAAGTTTTTTGTTGTTGTTGTTGAAGAATTGCGACTTTTAGGTCTGTAATTGAGTGTCCAGGGAGGTTGAAGTGTTCTCCAACTGGTTTTTGAATGTTATAACTCTTGACCTCTGATTTGTGTCCATTTATTTTTTTGTGTAGAGACTGTCCGGTTTGGCCAATGTACATGGCAGAGGGGCATTGCTGGCACATGCTGGCATATAGCAAATTGGTAGATGTGCAGGTGAATGCCCCTAATGCTGTGGCTGATGTGATTATATCCTATGATGGTGTCCCTTGAATAGATATGTGGACAGAGCTGGCAACGGGCTTTGTTGCAAGGATAGATTCCTGGGTTAGTGTTTTTGTTGTGTGGTCGCTGACGTCAAAAACAGACTCCAACAAGAAACTGCAGAATTGGAATTAATTTGCAAACAGGACACCATTAAATTAGGCTTGAATAAAGACTGGGAGTGGATGGGTCATTACACAAACTAAAAACTATTTCCCCATGCTAATTTTCCCCCTACTGTTACTCCTTCTTGTCAACTGTTTGAAATGGGCCATCTTGATGATCACGACAAAAGTTTTTTTCTCCTGCTGATAATAGCCCATCTTAATTGATTAGTCTTGTTAGAGTTGGTATGCAACCCCCATTTTTTCATGTTCTCTGTATATATATATCTTCCTACTGTATTTTCCACTGCATGAATCTGATGAAGTGGGTTTGAGCCCACGAAAGCTTATGCCCAAATAAATTTGTTAGTCTCCAAGGTGCAACAAGAACTACTCGTTCTTTTTGCTGATACAGACTAACACAGCTACCACTCTGAAACCTAAATCCATCAATGTGACACTCAGAAGTGTGAAGAGACCAGCACAAGACCGAAACGAGAGACGGCAACTGGTGCCTATGCACTGTGGGTACAGGTGGGTAAGAAGGGGATGGCCGGCCCGCCCGCCCGGGGGGCGGTCATGCACATGGCCCAAGGAAGGGCGAGAGGTCCCGGGGAAGAAGGAGACTGGGCAGCAGCTGAGCGCACCGGTGGAACGGCAGGGAGCAGCACCAGCCAGTAGGTAGGTAGGCCTCCCCCCCCGAGGAGTAGAGCTGTGGTGGATGACGGGCCCCAACGCGCGTCCGCTCTAGCCGCCTGGCGCCTGGCTCTTTGTGGCAGGCAGCTGCCGGCTTCTCCCCCAATGGGGAAGGAGGAGGAGGGCGGAATTGCCCATCATGCAGCGCGGTGGCCTGTCGTCGGCTCCCTTCACTTTCCGGTCAGGGGCTAAGATGGCGACTCCCATGCACCGACTCATCGCTCGGCGGCAGGCGTGAGTGCGCCGGGCCGGGGGCTAAGGGAGGGTCCCCGGTGACAGCGGATCCCCGAGGGGCTTGTCCTCATGTGGCAGCCCGAGAGGAGGGTTGTCTTGGAGGGGAAGCCTCAGAGACGTGGGCTCTCCTGGGAAGGGGCGCCTCGGCGGGGAGTCCCGGTGGAGTCGGTGATGCCCGTGTGCCTGCGCCCCTCGGGTGGTGCGTGGGGAGGAGAATCGCTTCCTTCACCCATCCCGGAGAGCCTGCAAGTTGGGTGTGGAGCAAGCCCTTCGGGAGTGGGGCGGGTAGTGGTGGCTGGCCAGCCCAGTCACGTACGCCAGGGGACGTGGGATAGGCGGTGGTGAGGGGCAGTAGATAATGCATTGCATGTGTACAGGACCCTTCATCTCCACAGCTCCTCAGGTGTCTGACGTGCACCTTGCAGCACTGGAGAGTAGCCCTCCCTCCCCCATAGGGGGACAGTCCCACGGGTAAAGGGCCGCAGCATGAGAGCAAGTATCAGGGGGTAGCCGTGTTAGTCTGTATCTACCAAAACAACAAGGAGTCTGGTGGCACCTTAAAGACTAACAGATTTATTTGGGCATAAGCTTTCGTGAGTAAAAACCTCACTTCTTCGGATGCATCCAAAGAAGTGAGGTTTTTACTCACGAAAGCTTATGCCCAAATAAATCTGTTAGTCTTTAAGGTGCCACCAGACTCCTTGTTGTTTTAGCATGAGAGCAGATATTTCTTCTTTTAAAGTTAAGTTGTAAATCTTTCGTTGGAGTGGATAATGAAGTACTTTCTCCCAGAAAGAGCTAATTCTACCCTGTCTGTGAACTGGGACAGGACTGCTGCTCACTGATTCTTAAAAACAAATTCTATAATATAGTTTGGAAGATTAAAAGTGAACCATGGTACAGGCCGTTACAGGAATAATAAATACTCTTCACCTCTCTAGTTCCTTGCATCTGAGGATTTCAAAGCTCTTTACAAATGTTAACAAACTAAGAGTTTCACTATCAGCGTGAGATAGTTAAGTACCATTACAGATCAGCCCCCGATAAACAAAGAGGTTAAATGGGCTTTTTTTCTCCCCCCTTTCAAAGGTTCAGAAAATATTCTGCTTGGTTTTTACACCAGAAATTCAGATCTTGTGTGTCTTGGCAGACTATGGTGATTGAAGAACTAGTGAAATGATGGTATTACAATAGTCAAGAATGAAAGCTGAATGACTGAGAGAGGAAGGATGTTTTAGTCCGATTGTTTTGAGTAGTTGTTAACACCAATGTCTGATTAATTAATTATGGCATTCTTTCCACAAAATGTTAAAAGTTCAACACCCCCACCTTTCAGTTAAGGTGTGAGAACTCACAATACACACCACTGGGAGATTCATGAGGTTCACAAGTAAACCAGGGAGAAAACACAATATTTTAAAGTTTATCAAAAGAAAGGCAGAAAAAAAATCACGTCAGGTCTCTTTTATTAACACATCTACAGAAGTGCACACAAAAAAGCACAAGCCTACATTTTTGTTTTTAAGTTATGCAGATCACCTTAAAGTAACTTGGCCAAAGTAATTTCAAATGAATTTTTGTTGTTGGTAGGTGCTTTTATAGCCTTTCGAGCCAAGTGAGCAAAAGATAAGCCTGGGGTACCAGTAGATAAAGTACATCAAATGTCTGTTTAGGATTTCACTGTAGTTTGTGGGAGTTTGTTCCCTGTAATTATTTGTCATATTTGTCTGTTTCAGATGCGATTAATGGGGCTGGATAGTGTTCTTGCATTTCTTTCTTTTTCCAGGATTACATAGTTTTTCCTTACTTTTCAGTGGAAAGTTTAATAATTTCTAATGATTTATGGAATAATTATTTCCCTTTCATTTTGGAACAGTTTCTCCATTTCAACTTTTCCTTTTACATGTTGGTTGTATGTGTTTTGCATTGTGCTACTTATCCCCTAGCTTCCATTTATAGTTTATAGTCACTGATCCCATGTTCAGTATGAGCTTGCCTTAGGCCTTGTCTACACTACAGAGTTTTGTCAACAAAAGTTATGTCGATACTCAAAAAGCACTATAATAAAAATCGGTATTGCATGTTCACACTCACTCCCTCTTTCAGCAAAGCGCATCCACACTTGGGGCACTGGCATCAACAGTGTGAGCAGTGCACTGTGGGTACGTATCCCACAGTCCAGCTCGACACCTTCTGCCACTAGGTCTTGTGGGAAGGTGGAGCAGATCGTGGCGCATCTTGGGACCGGGCTCAATGTCCTGTGATGCATTGCTTTCTGTCCCAGCATTCCATGGGCTTCTGGCTTTCTTTCATGGAATTTTTAATGGCCCTTCTTTGCTGTGCACTCCGGCATCTTTGTGAGAAGGGATGGATCCCGCACTGCTCTCTTATGCTCTGATAACTGTCATGAAGACATCGCGGATGGCAGTGCAGTTAATTGTGATATTCCTAACTGAAGAAGACTCCCAGTTGCCTGACATGCTGTGTGATATGCATAGGAGCAACTTTAGATTGCTTTTGGCATTCACAGAACAGCTGCAGAGGGTGGACCATTGCTTTTGGGCTCGGGAAACAAGCACTGAATGGTGGGATCGTATTGTCATACAGGTGTGGGATGACAAGCAGTGGCTACAGAACTTTTGGATGCGGAAAGCCACCTTCCTGGAACTATGTGCGGAGCTCTCCCCAGCACTGTGGTGCAAGGACACCAGAATGAGAGCCGCCCTATTGGTAGAGAAGTGTGTGGCAATCATGTGAAAGCTGGCAACTCCAGACTGCTACTGGTTGGTCGCGAATCAATTTGGAATCAGAAAGTCAACTGTTGGGGCTGCATTAATGCAAGTGTGCAGGGCAATTAATCACATCCTACTACGAAGGACCGTGACTCTGGGAAATATGCGTGAAATAGTGGACGGCTTTGCAGAAATGGGTTTCTCTAACTGGAGGGGTGCTAGGTGGCACACCCGTTCCAATTTTGGCACCAGACCACTTTGCGATGGAGTACATCAATAGGAAAGGGTACTTCTCCATGGTGTTGCAGGCGCTTGGGGATCACCATGGGCGTTTCACTGACATCAACGTGGGGTGGTCCAGGAAGGTGCATGACACACGCATCGTCAGGAACACCGGCCGGTATAGAAAGCTACAAGCGGGGACTTTCTTTCCAGACCAGAAGATTACAGTGGGGGATATTGAAATGCCCATAGTGATCCTGGGAGACCCGGCGTACCCCTTACAACCATGGCTCATGAAACCTTACACAGGAAACCTGGACAGCAGTAAGGAGCGGTTCAACAACAGGCTGAGTAGGTGCCGGATGACTCTGGGATGTGCCTTTGGCAGATTAAAGAAGCACTGGCAATGCTTTTATGGCAGGTTAGACCTCAATGAGGATAATATTCCTATAGGCATAACGACATGGGGGGAGGGATAGCTCAGTGGTTTGAGCATTGGCCTCCTAAACTCAGGGTTGTGAGTTCAATCCTTGAGGGGGCCACTTAGGGATCTGGGGCAAAATCAGTACATGGGCCTGCTAGTGAAGGCAGGGGGCTGGACTCAATGACTTTCAAGGTCCATTTTAGGAGATAGGATATTCTTCATTAATTTATTTAATGTATTTTTATTGCATAATCTTTGTGAAGCTAAGGGTGAAAGGTTTGCTTAGAGGTGGAGTGTTGAGGCAGACTGCTTGGCTGCTGATTTTGAGCTGTCAGAAGGGCCCAGAGTTGGGTAATTTGAATCAGGGAGGCTTTGAGGCAACACTTTGAAAATGAGAACCAATAATGTGTATCTTTGTGATTGGTGCTGCAATGTTACATTACATGTAGTTTTCCTAGGAAGCAATGGTGACATTTTGGGTATTACATTCCAGTAAGCAAATGGTTAAAATGCCTGTGTATGTATTGGTAGTGCCTGCTATCTCAATTTGTAGGAAACAAATAAAGATGAGTTACTGTTCAAAAACTTTGCTTTTATTGTACAAGAAACGACACACACTCACACAAAGATGCTTGGTGGGGAAGGAGGTACCAGGGAAGGGCAGACGTTCAGAGCTGTGTGTAGGTCCAGCTATCGTTTTTAAAGTTGTCATAGGGAGTGGAGTGAAGGGGAAACTGAGAAGTCCAGGAAAGCAGAAAGGACTGTGCGGGTGGAGTTTGGGGAGGGGTGCATGGAAAAAAGTTCTGAATGTGCTGCAGGGGAGGGCATGCATGCATCTGCTCAGTCTGCAGCATTATTAAGGACTTCAGCATCTGCGTTTGCTCCTCCATGACTTTAAACATCTGCTCAGAAGCATCCTTAATAAACTTCTGATTTTCTTTTCTGTCCTGCCTTTCGGCTTCCCTCCACTCCTTGCATTCCCTTTTCTCTGCATTGGAGAAGTGCGATACCCCCTGGAACATGTCTTCTTTGCTCTGTTTTGGGCTGCCTTTTGTCGACAAAACTTAGTAGTGTAGACAAGGCCTTAGTCTTGTCCATTTCACTTGTATGAGATTTGCTGTTAGGGCTGTGCTTAGAAATCTGTAGCAGTCTAGTTTGTTTGATCTTTTTCCCCCTCGTTGATTAGACTGCTTTTAGATTTAGTTTTTATTTTGGTTTGGGTGGAATTGTCTGCTTTTTTGGTCAGGAGATGAGTGGTGTTGGGACTTGGAAGTGATGGTATGTTTTTGTTTGGTTGTACTATCTAGTTTTCTAGTGTTTTCCAGTAGAGAAGATATGTGCTGGTTTGAGTTGGCACCAAAAGCTGAATGTTTGTTTGTGTTTGCGTGTTCATTAAGTGGAGGAACTGTGCTAGTTCTGCTCACATATGGCATCTGTGGCAGAGCCAGAAGTCTAAGGCCTGGTTTTGCTTAAAAATTTAGATCAACCTAGCTATGTCGCTCAGGTCTGTGAAAAGTTTTGCATCTTTAGTTAGGTCAGGGGTTGGCAACGTTCAGCACGTGGCTCGCCAGGGTAAGCACCCTGGCGGGCCGGGCCAGTTTTATTTACCTGCTGACGCGGCAGGTTCGGCCGATCGCGGCCCCCACTGGCCGCGGTTCACCGTCCCGGGCCAATGGGGGCGGCAAGAAGCGGTGGCCAGCACATCGCTCGCCCGCGCCGCTTCTCGCCGCCCCCATTGGCCCGGGACGGTGAACCGTGGCCAGTGGGGGCCGCGATCGGCAGAACCTGCCGCGTCAGCAGGTAAATAAAACTGGCCCGGCCCGCCAGGGTGCTTACCCTGGCGAGCCGCGTGCTGAACGTTGCCGACCCCTGAGTTAGGTCAACCTAACCCCCAGTGTAGACGCGGTTACATTGACAAAAGAATTCTTCCGTCAACCTAGTTACCTCCTCTTGGAGATTGACTACATTGACCAAAAAAACCCTGGATTCATTGTACCAAACTTCCTCCTCCTTTGAGCTTCAGTTGAGACAAGGCTGATTTCTGTAGGAGTTGGCAGGGAGTTGATGCAGCAGAAAAATCTTCCTTTTCTACTAATCTCCATGGAGGAATAGGCCGGCGGCATAAGAATCTTCATCTATCTCTAAGCATGTCTAGTAAAACATATATTGCTACAGTATATAGGTGTTTCAGCCCCTCTTCTTAGTGGGGGCTGGAAGCAGTATGTTTCAATTAGTTTGGATACCCCTCCAGCACATGCAAGGTTTTTATGTTACATCCAAACCTATACGGTAACGTTTTAATAGCAAAGATCTTTTTTAATATTTGTCTATTAAGTGCCATCCACCACATAAAATATATCAGTGACGGTTTACTGGCTGTTTGGGGCCTCATTTTGTTTACAACGCCATGTATTCGGTAGTCTAAATACACCTAGTTAGCCCTCAGTTCTTTTTTTAACCTTTGTAAAATTTGAAGTAGAGTTATATTAGTAGGCTAATGGGGGGCTGACCATTGAGTGCAACATGTGTCTCAAGGCAGTTCAGTATTCACAGATATTCTCTCGGTGGAGTCTAGAAATGGAGCTTGAGAAAATAAAACTTTAAAAAACTTTCAGTAGCCCTAGAATCTTGTTCAGCCTACTTACTAAAAGTACTGTTCCCTACTGAAATTAAATTCTCAAAGTTAATTGTGTGCAATTAATTGTGAGTCTTATTTGTTCCCTATTGAATCTAAATTAGCACCATTTCTCCTTAGGGCTACTACAAGAAGCCAGAGAAGTTTAGTCTCGAAAAGGTGTTGGATGTTATAGACAGGATGACTATTAGAAACTTGATAGACCTGGGAGCCTGAGTAAGTGATGACAAAGGCCAGTGAACCATGCCATTCTTCTGTACCGCAGTAGGTGACTCATAGTTTCACACCAAACCAAAACATCCATCAATGCTAATAGCCTCTCTCTCCTCCTTCCTCCTATCCTCCTCCTATTCACTGTGTCTAAATGCTAAATATGCAGTTAGGAATTTTCCTCTTTCTAGTAGTATGTGGCTGTTGAGTGGCTCTGAATGGACTGAACTTTCTGAAGTGAGTCTTTCAGTTGAGGGAAGGGGGTAAAAGGCAGAGTTGAAAGGCAGCTTGGTGCAATAAATTGAGCAGAAGACTGGGAGTCAGAAAATCCTATTTTTTATCTTGGCTCTGGCACCAATTTGTGATGTGACCTTGGGTGAGTCACTTAATATCTCTGCTTTAATTTCCTCATTTGTAAAAGGAGACTAATACCTACCTCTCGGGAGTGTAAATATGAATCAAAGTAAAAGTGCTAAATATTTTATTTTAAAGATAAAGAAATTAATGAGGAGTGGGAGGGAAAAATAAAACAGAGGAAACAACTTTAGCTCCCTTCCTGTGTCAGTGAAAAGTTGTTAGTGGGAACTCACTTCTTCAGGATGATTATATCATCAGAGTCTCCTTTAACCCATATTAAACTGAAAGGAAGTTTTTTCACTCTGTGATTTCTAGCAAAGTATTGCAAAACTCTCTGACTATTTACCAATGTGGGCTCAAAATTATTCACCCATGTTTACTGTGACGATGGTGAAAAATTAATAGTTTACACCTTCTCAGGAAGCAGGTGAGTAAAATTTTGCATGGCTAACTCTAGTGAATTATGCACGCAAGAAAGTCAGAGTCAGGTTATACTTGGGATGGACAGAGTAAAATGTTACCTTCGAACTTCACATGCCTCAGTTGCATCTTTTGTGATAGCAGTCATTAACTGGCTGCTGAAATTGTAGGATCGCTCTTTAATTTCCCACGAGGAACACGGTGTCCTATTTAGTCTGACATTCTGTTCTGCCTCTAATCACTACACTCCCATGATTTGAAAATTAGGCTGCCCAAAATATTGCAACTAACTGACTCAATGGATAGGAACAGGTTTGTAGGTGCTTGTTTGAAAAAACTATGGAGGCAGGTGCAAATTCTTCGGAGATTGTAACATCGGGTACAATTTACTAACATTTATCTATGTTTATGTAACCATATTGCCCGCTGTTGGTGCAGGAATATAAAACATGCTGCCAAAATATTTGATAGTTTGGGACAAGAATTGTGTTTTCAATAATTGAATTACCTTTGTTCACTGGCTGAAACTTAAGAATTACTCCACTTCCACTTTTCTTCAAACTCTTTAATAGTTGTTTATGAATTTTAAATTCTGAAGGGAATGGGAAATTATGAACTCCAAGCAGAGTGAGGAAAGATTGAAAGAGAGACCAACCAATAGGAGTTATTAGTCTAAAATGCTGGCCACACACCGTTTGCCAATGTGTCAACCAAGAGCAAAGTGTAGTTTAGTCTTTACCACTTCAGCAGAAAGAGAGACTTGAGAGCTCCAGTTCTGGAATAGAAAAGTGTCTTTGTGTTCATTCTGATAAATAACTGATACAGGAACATTCCAGTAATCACAAAGGACCCAACCCTGCCATTGACTATATGCAGGTATATGCATGTGCTTGTCTGCCCCAATGAAATGCAGGATTGTTCTGACTTGAGAAAAGCTAAAGCACCAATAAATACAGGCAGACAGTTAAAGCTCAAATTAAACAAGACAAATACTTTGTCTTAGGACTGGTATGCTAAAATGCACCATGTAATTTTCAATAGATAGTGTTGATTGTGCTTAAATATCCCAACTTTAAATACAAACCTGCTCTTAAGCAAATTCTGTATTTTTGTAGGGAGGCAAACAAGCAGCATGTGAGATGTCAGAAGTGTTTAGAGTTTGGACATTGGACCTATGAATGTACCGGGAAAAGAAAATATCTGCACAGACCATCAAGGACAGTGGAATTAGCGAAAGCTCTGAAAGAAAAAGAAAACAGACTATTGTTGCAACAAAGGTAAGATCAGCCAGTCTAAGGCTTAAAAACCATTAGCAGAAGTATGTATAGACTGTGTTTGGGAGATTGTAGTACCGTGGTCAGTTTTCTTTGTGTGGTTTTTGTGTTCATTCTCTTCAGTCTGTATGTGTAACTCCCATTAACATTAATAGTTACTGTATGTAAAAGGCATATACACGTGTATTTGTATCCCACAGTATCCACAGGTTATTTGGTCAATCTCTCCCTGTTATAACTTAGATCAAACAGGTTTTTTAAACAAAAATGGGTCACTGGAATAAAGTCAAAATAAGTAATGGGGCCTTTTTGTAATGGGTCATTGTTTTCTGGACATCTTGACCACTTACCTTATTACATGTTTACATGGGGCTTAGAAAACAGTTTGTTTCCTAGTGTGGGGACAATAAGCATAATTAGAAAAGTATGTGATGTGTCATTTTTATAGTCTCACCATAAATGTGTCCACCAACAAAAACACAGGTGCTACGTTAACAGTGTATCAGGAGCATGGTTTTTCCTTGCTTTTAGTTTGAAGAATAAAAAGCAAATAGGGGAGCAAGATATGGATTCATATGTATTGCCAATTCTTTATTCCTAGAAATATCGTGGATACATCTTATTGGATTAAAAGAACTACATGCTTTGCAGTTTTGACATCTGAGACACCTAGGCAGGTGATACCTGCAACCAAGAAGAAATATCCAAATTGGACTTTGCCTTAATCTGAAGTGTGACTTCACTTAATTCTTGTGGCCCCTAGATAGAATTGTGTTGTTTCTCCCAGTGAAGAAGAATTCAGCACTCAAGCATTTCACCCTTTTAATCAAAAGTGCCTTCAGAGAGAAAATGAAGTCATTTAATGAACTGAGAAGCTTTCCAAAATGTTGAACATAAAGGGATATTTCATATAATTTTTATGTCGACCATCCTCCTAGCTGTTATCATATACTGAATAGCAATGGTACTCACTATCGGTAGCAATGGTAGGAACACTAGCATAGGCAAGAACTAATGGCTGCTGATGTGTTGAACCTTGTGTTGTGTAGACTTGTTTTAAGCAGGGTTAGACAACACAGTGCTTAATGCCATTGGCCAAGTGAAGCCCAAAGATTTAAGTATCAAAGGGGTAGCCGTGTTAGTCTGGATCTGTAAAAGCAGCAAAGAGTCCTGTGGCATCTTATAGACTAACAGACGTATTAGAGCATGAGCTTTTGTGGGTGAATACCCACCCATGCATCCGAAGAAGTGGGTATTCACCCACGAAAGCTCATGCTCCTATACGTCTGTTAGTTTATAAGGTGCCACAGGACTCTTTGCTGCTTCCAAGGATTTAAGGTTTCTTAAGCATTTTCATTCTAACTTTATTTTTCCCTTTGTCAGTTGCTTATGACTTTCTGAATCTTTATTCTTTTGGGGCTGAAATTTTCTATGCAAGTGTAACATGGACAGATCCCGGTTGTCAGCAGGGGGATCAAACCTGGGATCTCTGAAGCTTAATGCATGAGCCTCTACTGCATGAGCTAAAAGCCTTAACTAAGGCAGTAGCAGCCTCATTAATCTCTAAGTGGTCTCGGTGCCACTGGAGGGGACAGAACACCACACCCAGAAGGTGTGGGGGTTACACAAGGTCTCCACCTAAGGGTTAATTTTCTTTTAAAGTCTGAGCAAAAAATGGTTCGGCCATTTTTAAAAATGTGAGCGGTGTGGAGGAAAATACTTTTATTATTAAAAAAATGTTTTGAACTATTTCTTTTTAAAAGGTTTAATGTGGAAATAGTTTGGCATTATAAAAGTGAAATTTGGTATGCATTTTAGCACAAGCACTTTTTAAATAATTATCTGTTTTCTAGAGAAAAGGGGGATGTGATGGGTGTGAGGGTTTTTTTAAAAAAAAAACTTGATTGGTGTGCATAATTACAGCATAATGAGATTCGCTTATGTTATGACCTGTGTACATACTGGGTTTTTTTTTTTTTTTTTTTTTGGACTTTTTTCTTAAAAAAACCCCAACAAAAATCTAGGACATTCCATATAAAAACCTACGTAGAACAATATGGTTGTAAAAGTAATACACATTTAAAAGGGCCAAAATTAAAGCCATTGTGTCAGTTTTCACATCTTCATTTTCTGACAAATGTAGTTTTTTAAATGGAATAACTATATATGTAATATAGCCTTGCACTGGCAAACAAGTCCGGTTGTCCAAGACTAGGTAATGTGGGAAAATAATTTTGCACTATGATCCTTCTAGTTAGTTAATAGTTATTGACCTAGATGGAGGTTGTGTGACCTAAAATTGAGGAACTTCAGTACAAAGTAATAATTCTGATTATGAAGCCCTCTAATACATAATGACTGTGTGCTTTTAGACACTAAAATTTATTCAAATTTTGATGCAACATTTGGGACATATTTCCTTGTCCCTACTTGTTAGGCATCAAGTACTGTACAATAGCTGGGGTGAGGAAGGGAAGTGACGTAAGAATGAAATGTAAATATACTTTAAATACTACGAATAATGTTCTTAATGAAGACAATGGAAAAAGAATTTTAAAGGCTTCTAAAATTCTAAAAAAATTGCTGTAAGATTCTAAAAGTGTAAAACTGAATTACCGCTTGTTTAAAAATGTAATACGTTTTATGTAGTACAAAGCTGAGACGTGCAGTACCTCCTCAACATCCTGAGGGCAGACTCCCTGGCTTTTCTATAGGGAATGATGATATAAGTACAGTACCAAATGGAGGCTTAAAAGGTTTAATTCCAGTAGCTGCCAAGTTTTGTGCAACTCTGTGTGATACATGCAAATTACTTAATTTTTCATATTTGTAACTAATTTGCATACCAGCACAGATTCCAGCTGTGTGATTCTGTGTAGGGGAGGAGTGTGGATTTAATGCTCATGCATCTGTAGAGAATTAAGACCTTGGTTTATCTATAGGGCAGCAGCAGGCCAATAATAAAACAACACAGGTTTGATCCCACAATCTTCAGATCTATGCCATCGTCCTCTACCATGGCAACTATAGGAATAACTGATAGGGGAAAGCTTACTGTTATCCCCCTTATGGAGCAGATTGTAGAGTGGGAGACAGCACACTTTATTACTGGGTTAGACAACTGCTTGTGAATGTAGGGTATGAGGAGTCCTGATTTGTATTGCTGGCTCTGGGAGCTGAGTATGGTAGAGTAGAGATTGCATAGACAAGTGTAATAGTGTCTCTGTTTGGATCATCTGCAGAGTTTGAACCTGGGAGTTCTGGATTTAAAAGTATGGGTTTCTACCACTTGAGCTCCAGGACAATACACATTAGTATGGAGGCAGTAGCAGACTCATAAATTTCTGTCTTGGTTGGCCACTAGAGCGGGACAAAGAATCCACACTCTGTTATCATGGGTTAGGTTAACACATAATCTAGGCCCTTTCTTCTGACAGGCATTTTGGCAAATTAGAGACCAGGGTTCTATTCGCAGCTTTGCCTGATGTAAAATGAATGAATGAATAAGTGCCTCCTCTAAGGTGGCACATGAGGCCCTGATTAGTGAAGGTTGTGGAGGGCACAGAAATAGAGAGAATAATTAGTAAAAGAGTTGGGATTAGAATTTGTGAGCTCCTGGTTTGTAGTTTAGTGAACTCTCTGTATGGCAACTGGGGATTATGTGAGGAAATCACTCTTCTTGCACACAGACCCATATCCTTTTACCAGTTGTGTGGGAATGCTTGACACCTTGCCTTCTGTCACATAGACCTGCAAAATGCATGAGCATATTGCAGGTCTGTGTGACGGTAGGCAAGTCTGCATTCTCCTTGATGTTACCTAGTACCATTTCATTACAATATTATGTTTTAAAAAAAAACAACAACATTATTTTGGATACTGTATGGATGAGCTCTGTTCTCTAAAATCCAGTGCTGCTCATCTTTTAAGTGAAATGTGAGCAACTGAACTGTAAAAACCAGGAATAGTTTTTGCTTCTATTTATCTAAGTTTGCTCCTAATATTAGGCCTTGATTAAGGAAAGAATCCCTTTTTTGGAAAGGTCTTAAATCCATTGGATGTCAAATGGGATGTAAATACAAGCTTAAAGTTAAACATATGCTTAAATGCTTTCCTGACTAGTCAAGTCAAAGTTCTCTGGAGCCAATGGCTCATTGGGCTGCTGTGGTTATATCAGTTTCATAGCCAACAGTATACAAGGGAGTGATGAGGCCAGCTTCACATCAAAGATGGTCAGTTGGGTGATAAGAGGTAACCTTTCAGTGTGAAATCGAGTGACACTCAAACTCCATGCATCTGAGGAAGTGGGTTTTTTACCCACGAAAGCTTATGCCCAAATAAATCTGTTGGTCTTTAAGGTGCCACCGGACTCATCGTTTTTGTGGATACAGACTAACACAGCTACCCCTCTGATACTTGGTACTCAAACCCAGGGTCTTCAGGATTGTAGCTGAGGACCTTAACCACTCAGACACTGCACCTCCCCGAACAGGGATGGAATTAATTACATGCTTAAATACTATGCAAAATAGAGGCCTCGTGTGGTTTACCTCTGCAGTTGGCTGAGAAGGTGATATGACCATATCAATTGAAAAGGGAACAGTCATGGCAAATTTGGCCTAATACTGCTACTTTGTGGAAAGGTTTTCTCAAAAGTTAAGACCAACAGAAATCTCTCCATGGGATTTCCTTTTTAATTCCGAAGGAAAATATTTTGTTAAACAAGCATTTCACTGCAGTGTTTGAAACCCAAACTTTCTATCAGTGTGTGAATGCATGAGGACCTGAAAGTGAAATAGTTAGATGATGATAATAAAAATGGACTGTTTTCTTTCTATTGCACAGGAGAGAAATTCATGAAGAGCATAAATGATGAAAACTAATTTAGACTTTGAAAATGTAGTTTTAATAATTTGAGATATTAGGTAAAGAAAACTTGTACACATCTTCTTTTCACACTGACAGAGACACTTTCATTTTAAGGTAGAGAACCCTTAGCAGAAGGTAACTGAGAGTATGGCATACTCAAATACAAAAAAATGTTTAAAAGGGTAAAATACAACAGCTTTTTTTAAGTTATAGGGAATGTCTTCCTCTTGGGTTGAAAAATGGCTGAAAGTGAATGTGCCAAGTGAACTTTAGTCATAACAACCCATTGTTTACTTTTCTGCCAGTGGGATGATGATTTTCTATTATAAACCTCAACTCCACTGTGCACCTGTTTACTTAATTTTTCCCACTGCATTAATCAAAGCCATTGTTTTTCCCCTCCCCTTAATTAGAACTGGAGAAAGTACTGCAGAAAGGAAGACCAAGAAAAAAAGGTATGTGGGAAAAGATTAAAAGTACAGCTATTCCAGTGCATGATGTTGCACTCACTGTGGCAGGGGGTAATGTGAAAGAGGGTGTGTAAGATACTGGAAGTAGAAATTGCAAATGAAGGATTGTGTTTGTCACTTTTGGCCTCCTCTAAGTAGTCATGCTATGAGCACTTGAAGTTTCTCCAACCCCTTCACCTTCTAATTCTTTGTCTTCACTTTTTCCTCTTTGATCTTCCCTTCTCTACATACTCTTCCCTTTAGTAGAAAAAAATATTCCTTCCTTTGGCTAGAAGGGCATTATTTGTATTTCAAATAACTGCAATAATTGACTACTGTTTTCCAGTTAATAATAGTTCCTTCTCCCGAGCTTGCTGTTCCTTATCTCTTCCCCATTCCAAACTGCCATCTCCCTCTAAAAGTTTTTCTAGCGACTGTAAATAAAACCAATCCAAACCCAACCAAACAAAGCTATCATTGACACTAAAACTGGGTCTTACGAAGCAGTGATAACGCTGCTGGGAGCCCACAGCTAGACCAGTTTAATTATTGTGTTAGTATAAAAAACGAGTAGAACTTTGTGATAAGGTTGCCATTGGTGCTGTTATGTGTTCCATATCTGCGAGCAACATTTTTGTGTGACAGTCCCTAATGGAAATATGGTCTAACTGTCTTCTCCCACTTCTAGCTTAATGCCTCCTTTATTGCTGCTCTGCTGATTGGAACAGCCACCCACGCTCCATTTCGGAAAACGCCCTCTGTCTCAAAATCCCTCCTTTAAAGGAGACGTGCAAAGGATTTTTAAATATTGGTCAAGTGCCCTTTTCTTTGCATCTTTATGATATACACCTCTACCCTGATATAACGTGACCCAATATAATATGAATTCGGATATAACCCAGTAAAGCAGCGCTCCAGGGGGGCAGGGCTGTGCACTCCCGCGGATCAAAGCAAATTCGATATAACGCGGTTTCACCTATAACGCAGTAAGATTTTTTTTTGGCTGGTTTTACTGGTAGATTTCTTGGTGAGCTCTCAGCTCAGTTGAAGAAGCAATGTTTTTTTTATTAAAGACATCCTTTTATTTTGGCAAAAAGATTTTAGACTTTATTTTTACATTGACAGACCCATTTTTTTTCTTTGCAGATCACCTTTAAAACATTACACATTCTTGGTTTGAATTGTTTTCTCACGTGTTATAGGCCTCCTCAGATCCAACCACAGTATTCATTTATTTGCCTATAAAGCATCAAATACACTTACTATGCATTAGGAAGAATTAAATACAAAAATACTCAACACAGCATGTTGTTGTATACTTAAAATCCTGAAGTTAAGAGATGCAGAAGTTAAAGTTCCAGTGGCATTGCTACAGGCTTAACCAGAAAAATACGAAATGACAAAACTCCTGCAATTGTGCCCCATAACTTTTAGGTTGCTTTGGACTTTCTTGTGCCCACACTAGCTCTTACCACCTCCCTCATGGCACTCTTTTGGAAGGTAGATTGCAAACCCCAAGACACTTGATCTTTGACTCTGGCTGATTCTGCCTCCTTTGATCCATGAGTCTACTGCTTATTCTGATGCACTTACCTGTATCTAGTGTGCAGTATCAGAGATCTGATTCAGGTTGCCTTATATAAAAACTCATTTTATTGATATATTATTGAAATGGAATTTCAAAATCAATGCATCTATTCATAGAATCATAGAATATCAGGGTTGGAAGGGACCTCAGGAGGTCATCTAGTCCAACCCCCTGCTCAAAGCAGGACCAATTCCCAACTAAATCATCCCAGCCAGGGCTTTTGGTCGCATCTCTGCTTCAGTCTGATTGCATAATTCCGGTTCCAAATGAGGTGTGTGATTGACTGGTCAGTTCGTAACTCTGATGTTTGTAACTCTGAGGTTCTATTGTAGATGATTTTCTGCTTCCCATCCTTGGCCCTTGTCCTCTCCCCCAAAATCTTTCCATCAAGGGAATAGCTATTAGGCATTATCTGCAAGTACCCACTCTACTACCTATGTAGTGATCCGTCCTAATGATTCCGAACACCACTTTAAGATGTGGCTTCTATTAGCTTATTTTCTGGAGATTCCTTCCTGAGCAGCTGTAAATAAACTGCCCTCAATGGAAAAAACAGCTGTTTGGGGGGGGGGTGGGAATACAGATAACAGATGTATATTAAGTTGTTAATGGCTCAGAACATCCTAACACATGGCTCTACGTATGTCAATTTGACACAACTGTGGATGCACAATGAGGCAGAGTTAATGTAGCTGTTATAAACTTAGCTTATGAATTTCCTGACTTAGTGATTTTCAGCTAAGCACCTTTAATGTTATGATTGCATTTAATTTCCTTTTTTCTGGAGAAAGACGAACCTATGCTTAATATTTCTAGCACTTTACATAGTACCAGTTAGGGATGACATTCAGTTGACTGAATGGAATGCGAGCAAGGTGAGCTAACACCTTTGGTTTTTGGCTGAGGTATCTTTGGAAAACCTGTGTTGTTCATTTTTGGCACTTAGTAGCATTGTCCATGCCAAAATCTCAAACTGCTTAGGAGTGGTAGCGCATCTGCGGTCGCTGCATCTTAATGGGAAAACGACTGATTTTTAAAAATCAAAATGAAAGCTTGGCGTTTGCAGAATATGAATTCAGAAAAATGGCAGAGCGTGCAGGACTTCATGATATTTACCCCCATATTCATGTTTTTCCTTGCCCTTGATAACGCTATTTTTAAAGGATTTGTTTTTTCTGAAAGTTTCACTGAGATTATTAAAATCTCCATCTCACAAAATGTTACTGTAGTGGTGGGTACGTTGGATTCCTTCTCCATTAGTAACTTGGGAGCAGCATCCCTTGGGTGAAATTCTGTCCCACTGAAGTCAATAGTAAAACTCTCATTGACCTCAGTGGGGCCAGAATTTCATCCAGGGAGCATGTACAATAATGTCAAAGGAACAGACCTTCATTAAGCTTTTCTAAAATCTTAGTTGTTGTCCAGTCACTTTTTCCTATCACTTAAAACTTTTATTCTCTCTCTCCCACTCTAACCAAACAAAGACCCCAGTCCTCAGTAAGGATGATACCCATACCAAGTTTCAAACCTTTGCTTTTTCTCCTGTAGTTCTGTTTTGTTTTACGATGGGGAAGTATGTATTATACTGTCCCATTACTCAAATGGCTTAAGGGTATTTGTTCAAAATAGAATCAAGAAAGCGGGGGAAATACCACCTTCAGACAGAATCACGTCTGGAAGATTGTAATGAACATTGTTTTTTTGTAGTGGTCTGTTCAGTGACCACTGTACTGGGAAGAAAATCTCTCATCTGTCCTTTTCATGTTTCTTGCAGGTCTAAGAGCGTCACCAGTTCCAGCAGCAATAGCAGCATCAGTTCAGCTAGTGATTCTTCATCCGAGAGTGAAGATTCCTCTTCCTCCTCTTCTTCTGATGACAGCGACAGTGACGAAAGCTCCTCCACTTCCTCATCCTCCCCATCTTCAAGTAGTTCTTCCTCTTCCTCAGACTTCGAGTCAGATTCTAGTTCCTCCAGTAGCAGCAGCACCAGCACAGACAGCAGCTCTGATGATGAGCCACCGAAGAAAAAGAAGAAGAAATAGTGTGGTGCCATGTTCGGTGACAATGTAGGACTGGTATTCGTGAACGATAATGTCATTCTCTAAGGAGGTTTTGAATATATTATTGCCAAACAGCTTAACTGGTTAAAATTTCTACAGTTTAAAACTTTCTAAGTGTTTTACATATTCGGTCATAGGACATAAAAAGGTATTACATGGCAAGTGAGACTTATTGAAAGAGTATTTTTGTGGTTAATCCTTTAATGGGAAATTTTACTTTTTTAGTTTAAAAATCTGTCATCAGATTTGTTTATATGACCTAAAGTCCAGTAACCCTAATGTTTACATGCCAGAGAGCAAAACCTTCTTGTTTCAGATTGTGCTGTATATGTCATATACTGACCCTCTGTTTACAGCAGTGTCATTTATGTTTTAGAAAATCCTGTAAACTAGTTAGGGAGGAAGAGGAATAAGAGCTTCTAACACCAGTGGCTGTGTAGTATTCGAATAGCATTACCATTATCTGGCTAAACTGAATGCACAGTATTGCTCAGAGGATGACTTCCATCCCTTTGCTGAGAAATATATTATACTTTCTTGCTCAGCTTTTCTCAAATGACTTTTCCTGAGATTTCCAGGTCAAAGGTTAATTGCAACATAAAACCTTTATTAGTGCTAATTTGTTAGAGATCCATATGCTGTTTGTACTGTACAAAGGCTTTAGCTAGTCTTTTCAACTTTGCCTGTTTCCTGAGTTCATGGAACTGTAACATTCTCTGAGACAAAGAATGTCTCTTGCAGCAGTAGCATCGGAATAAGACGAGGGTTACAGGTGGGGGGGGGGGAGGGCGAATCATAATAACTAATGCTGCTTAGGAGTTTCATCTTTGTGCCTTTTTTATAAAAATTAAATGTATCCTAAAAAGAGAGGGGCCACAGTGGTTCTTCCCTCCCCCCTCTCCCCCCCCCAACTCCCGAACTCATTTAGCTTTCCACACAGAATATGAGTTGGAGAAATGGTAGTAACATAAATATAATTGAGACATTATTTTCAAAGCAAGGACAAAAAGCTATTTTCATTGGAAGTTTAGTAAGAAAAAATGAGTCACCTTTAAATATAGTTCCCAAAAGGAAGATATTTCCCTTTTGCTATTTTTGCAAAATTATTGTGTAGTGTAAAATTGCCAATTTGCGTTTGTTGGGCACATGGCACCTGGCATTATAGTTTGCAGTATAAAATGATTATTTGGCTCAGTCCATTATTTTTACATGACAAGTTTGTGCACATTTGTGAAAGAAATGGAAGAGGCATATTAGCCAAAAATTCCAGCAAACGAACATCACAACCCTGCATACTGCAAGATGTCTTTTGCAAGTTGCTAAATAGAACTAATCTGCTGTTGTGGTGAATTTAAGCAGATGGCATTAGTCATTTAATTTTGTGATGCAGTCTCCTTTTCAATTTCTTATTGATGGAGTTCCCTTTTTTTGGGAGGGGGCATCATATGTGAAAGAAAATTCCTAGATATCCTGGTTTAGGTAAAATATAGTAATTAAACTATTTTTTATATTTTTATGGAAAAAGTAGTGTGTAGAATTACTTTTGAATAAAATGTGCTTCTATTTAAATGTTTGAAAATATGTATGTTGTGTGTTTTAGTCTGTAATCATTATTGAGTTTTACAGAACATCCTGAAGACTGTAAATAAAACTACCAGGAAATTGTTTGTCATCTTAGAGAATGTACCATTTAATGGGAAAAGTTAATAAATTATTAAACACTGTTTGCTAAGTTTATATTCATTGGAAGTCCACTGAACTGCAAATTTACTGATATGGTAGAGACTGAGGACAATAACTTTAGAAAATGGGCATACTTGGCGATCCAAGAAGCTGTCTGCAGGAGATAAGACGAAACAATACAACTGCTAAAGAGATTAAGAAAACCTATGTTTAACTTCTGGTTTATTGGTCCCTGAGCTGGGAGGTCTAAGGAGACAGTACGCTGTTTCTCAGGACACTTTATATCATTCAGCAGTGATTAAGTGATAGGCCATGAAAGGAACTTCTTCCAATATTTTATAGCCAGAAACATAGTGGCTTTTTATTTATTTATTTTAATTTATTTAGTTTAGATCACTTGCTCTTAGATGTGATATTTCTGCTTAATTTTAAATCCATGCTCCATTCTGTTTTATTTATCCCCAGCCGTTTTTATCTTAGAGGGCAAAACCCGCCAGCTTGACCAGAGCTTTCAGCCATCCAACTCTTACTAGCTCAACTCCTCATTTGCTATTAAAAGGATCCTTTATTTCACTTTGATTCTACAAGGAAAGGTATTTCTTTAATCACCATCTTCCAAAGCTCTAAATTAGGCACAAATGATCATTAATTTACAAAGATTACTAACTAGAAATTGTTACATTTACTCAGTAGTTATTGAGACCTGTACTGCTTTAAACTGGCTCAATTTAATGCCTCCCCATTACAAGTAAAACTGCCATTGCTAATTGAACTGAAGCAATTGATGCAGTCTAGTGGAAGAATAGCCTGAGGAGAAGTATCATATTTCAAGGGGAAACATTGCTGATGGGTGGAAAAACAAAAGGCACAGGCAACTTGATTTTCTTGTTTGGAGTTTTATTAAATCAAACATTTGTGAGAGCTGGACTTAGATTTTTGGTGCCCTAACTGAGATCATGTAAGAGGGCTGTATGTGAGATGGATTTGTAGATGGGATTTTCACTTATAAATTGGAATTTCTCTCTTTTTTTAAAGTGAACTTCTTAAATTAAATTATACTGAACATCCTATCCTCATTCATGGGTCAAACTGAGTTTATCCAAAAAAAAATATTCTCCCAAGCCCTGTTCTCCTCTCACTTGAGATGCCACTCAAAGCGGCTTGTGCAGATCTTCACAAGTTAATTTACCCTGAACTTTCTTGTATGGCTTGATCACCAGTAAAATAATCAACTTGATTTTTTGAAAAATGAAGGATTTAAAAGTGATATTCTGTCAAAGTGAAAACTTAAAAAAAAAAAATCAGACAGCAAATTTAAAAATGCTTCCAGCTTTTTTTTGCTCCTCTGTTGATGTTTATAATGGTATTTTCATCAAAGGAGAAACTGCGTATACACAAAGTGCTATTAAATGCACAAAGTAAATAAACTGCAAAAACAGATTTATTTTCTTTGCAAGCACTTTCAAGTTATAGGAACCTACAGGGTTACATTTGACTATAGATGTTACAAAATTTTCAGGCAATTAGGATTTTGTTTCCTCCTTGATAGTATTTTTGAATAATGTTGATATTTAAATTATAATAAAGCCTCAGATTCAATACCCTGTTGAAATGCCGTTGTCTCAGAGTTATTGTGTCAGGCTGGCAGTAGACTTGGGCATCCGTTCTTATCTTTTTACATTCTGCTCACGATTTGAGGGGTCTTTGCAACTGTACGGGATAGAGACATAATTTAATTTTAAATGAAAAGTTAGATTCTGGAGCTTAAGATAACATTTACTGAAAAATGCTATTGTGCTGGACTGCTGCCACTGGAACACTGGAGGGGCACCTGTTGATTTTATTTATTTTTTAAATGAAGAAATAAATATTGGATCATACTCATTGGCAGAGGTCTTAATCTCACTGACATGAAGTCAAAGGCCTGGAACTCCGCTTCAGTATTCTTTAAAAACAAACAAAAAGCAGGACTAGGAACTGTTTAAAATGTAAGACCTTACGCAGTAAGGAAGAGGACTCTGAAAGAGCCTCTTCTTGCAATCTGTATTAGCAGGACACAATACTGGTAAATCCACACAAAGTTGAAATTTTGAGCCTACGTACAAATGCTCTGTATGTTTATGTTTTAAAAAAAAACAAAAAGACCTGTAGCCATATAACCAACCTTACCATGAATGTGAAGGAAGAAAGGAAAATTCAGGATCTGTACACAACCATAATTGTTGGGTTGAGAGGGGGGGATTTTTATGAGCTGGAATAGAGATTGAATCCTCCCCTGGGATATTGAGCAGTACTAAAGATGCTTCAGAGCCTTGACGTTGCAGTAACCACTGTGGCTAATATGCTCCTCCTTTTAATTATAAGTTAGCTGTTATGTTTATGCCAGACTAGTGCAGAAGTTCCTGCAGGCCACAGTTACCTTCTGTGCAGGGGTATAGACCTAACCACCTAGTGTCTAAATAAAGACTGCTGTTTTAAAGTACTGTAATTAGCTGGCTAGTATGTATCTACACTTTTGTTCCCTGTTAGTTGGAATCAGACATGCACAGCTGTACGCCTACCTCCCAACTGTGTTTGTCCTTTAGCTCAAGGAGTAGGGGGCCTGTGCTTTTGCAGCAGGAGAATTGAATTCTATCCCTGCTGGTGCCATAACATTCTGAGTGGCCCTTATGTCCAGAGTAGCAACAATTTGTGTGGAATTCTAGATGGATTTGTTTTAATATGCATGTAATAAAATGTCATAGGAAACAAAACACTTTGTTAGCTGAATTGGGGAAAAAAAGGAAATACAGAAAAACAGTTTTAAAATAGATTACACCAAGGAATATGGGTAGTCCAAGAACAGCAGCATTATAGCAAATACTCCAATAAGCTCTGGTAATTCATGCATTGATGATGATGGATTGGCTTTTTCTAGTGCCTTTCATGAGAGGATCTTAAGATGGTTTACAAACATAGTGTAATTAACAGTCTCAACAGGAAGAGGGTCCATCCTTTTCTGTGCGTTCAACAATGTAACATGCTAAGCATAAATATTTAAACACTAGGACCTCATCTGAGTAGCACACAACTGTATAAAATCAGAAAGCAGTTGTAGATGGGTCAGGATTACAAGGACAGAATTACTAAATGAAGAAAAAAAACCTCTATTTAAATCTCATGCCTACAGTATTTCAAAGGGACAGATGCTCAGATGCTAAAGTGATGTGTGTACCTAGATTATGCTGCTGCGGCCATGAATTCACTTAATGTCTGAACTGGCAAGTATAGGAATAATGCTATAAGCAATACCCTGTTAATCTATGTAAAAAATAAGTTTAATATTATATTTGAGATTTTAAGTGGAAAGAAGTCAAGAGCAGAGGTTATCTTAAGGACTTTTCTCCTGTGCCATATGCCTCCTAGATTAAATTCATCCTGGGTTGGCAGACCTGAAGTACTCCTGCATATGTGGGTATGGAATCTGAATCTGAATGGTGAGGATGGTGAAGGGGAGGGATTTTGGATCCATGTTTTCACTGATGTGTTAAGTGACTGCTTCACCCAGTTCTTGACCCACAGAACCTAAGTAGATATGACATAAGTAGGTAATGAGCTGGTCCTCTAGTAACTTTTAGTTAAAGCATTTTGAGATCTGCTAAAAAGTGCTATATAATAGCTAAGATGAATCTTATTTTGAAGTTAAATGTATACATGTGTAAGTATGTAAAAGGAGTCTAAAACTACATGTAATCTTTTGACAAATAATGGGGGGAGTCCTTCCTTCAAACTATTAACTACAGTTTTGGTAAATAATTATTGCACAAAGATCAAAGGAAGAAACCCAAGAAAGAAACAAAGCCAACAACAGCTGATATACTTGTCACAAGTTGTTATTCAGCCACAAGTGTATTTCAAGTCTAATCTCAGGCATCAGACCAGGAAATACATCTCACAGATGTTGACAAATTCCTAACGTCCTGTTAACTCTTCATTTTAAGACTGCCATCTATTCACTACCCAAAAACTTCACTAATATAGAGTCAAGGTTGACTAGCACTGCCTCCTACTCTTCTACACTAGCAAGTTCACTGATACTTAAACCACTAAAATCCAGTAAATATAGAGATATGTATGCACCAGCCCTGCCCTATAACCTTAACTGTGCCCCTATTGAATGATGCTCCAACCTTCCCTGATTGATGTAACCCTATGCTTTCAGATGCTATATAGTTCTGTGAGGTTGCAGCACAGAGGTACAGTAGGAAAAACTGTCAGACTGTCCTCACAAAAGCAGGAGTTGCATTTAGGGTGGTATGTATGAATGGCAGCTATGTACAGTATGTCAATCCTAGGGGTTGGCAGCCTTTCTGAAGTGGGGTGCCGAGTCTTCATTTATTCACTCTAATTTAAGGTTTCGTGTGCCAGTAATACATTTGCATGTTTTTAGAAGGTCTCTTTCTACAAGTCTATAATATATAATTAAACAATTATTGTATGGAAAGTAAATAAGGTTTTTAAAACGTTTAAGAAGCTTCACTTAAAATTCAATTAAAATGCAGAGCTCCCGGACCGGTGGGCAGGACCTGGGCGTGTGAGTGCCACTGAAAATCGGCTCGTGTGCCACCTTCGGCACGCGTGCCATAGGTTGCCTAGCCCTGGTCTAGCCTATCCTTGATCACTTCATCCACTCTGCATAAACTGCTGCCAGCTGTTACCAACCTTAATGATTCCCCTGTGGAACATCACCTGCGCTACTTCTGCCCTCTAATCCCTGCATCAGTCGGTACAGATAGCCCTCATACTGTGAAGGGCAGTTGGGGAACATATAGATGTCAGAGAAGATGCAATTTGGGGGGATACACCCCATAAAATGACCTGTTTATTTAGTCAGTGCTTACAACAGGGCAGCCGTGTCTGAAACATAGAGGCAATCAGTGGTGGCTCTTACCAGGGCCAGGGGGTAGAGTTCAGGTTGCGGGGCAGTGCATTCTGCATTGCCTGGTGTCTGCCAGAGAGGAGCACTAAGTGTTCTGGATGGGCAGCGGCCAAGCCTGGACAGCCTCCAATTTTTAGGTTGGCAACTGCATCTGAGGACAGCAGCACATCAAGAGGGCACCTCTTCTCCGGCAGGGGGAGCCTAAACTCCTCCCCTTCGCTCTGCCCCTATCACGTGGCGGGATCTCGCGCCTTCCCTTGAGAAGGAGCGTGTCTCTGTTGCCTTCGCCCGGGTCACGTGCTGGGTTCCCAAGGCCCGGCCTGGGGGTCACGTGGCCGGCGGCGGGGCTGTGCGAGCGCGATGTCTGCTGGGTAATCCGAATGCCCGGCTGCGGGAGGAGCTGGGCTGGAGTCGCTGTCTGAGGAGCCAGCCAGCGGGACCCGACACTGCCGGGACGCACCGGGACCCAGCCGCACACCCAGCCCAGCCCGCAATGGAGCGGCGGGACCCCCGGGGAGCCGCCGTCGCCATCTCCCCCCGCCTGTGACCCGCTCCCGGAGCTCCCCCGCCCCTCCGGGTCCTGCCTTCCCTCCCCCCGGGGCCCCCATCTCGGGGCCCGAGCCCGCTCCTCGGGCCTGGTCTTTGTGCCCGGCTCCGGGCCCTGCCCTCCCCGCCCCCATCCCCCGGGTCCTGGCCGCGCCTCGGCCCCCTTCTCCTGCTGGCTGTCGCTGACTCAGGGGCGGCTCCTCCGTCCCCTTTGGGCCTCCTCGTCTCCCGCCCGACGGGCCGGCGGCGGCAGCCGGGAAATGGTCCGGGCCTAGCGGAGCAGCGAACGGAGGTAAGCGGGGCCGCTCCGGCTCGGTCTCGCTCCCTGGGGCTGGAGGCGGGGGCTCCCGGGTGTCTGTCTGGACAAGGCCTGTTCGCTGGCGGTGGGACTGTGTCCTCTTCCTCCTTCCATTGGAGGTACCCGGGCTTGGGCGGAGGGAGGGGGAACATCTGCCTCCCTTCCGTCCCCGAGCATGGGTAAGAGTTCCCCGGAATCCGCCTTCCCCTTGAGGGGGCCATAGCGTCTCCCCAGTTCCCCGTATCTGCCCCCCCTTACTCTTTATCCTCCCCCCCCCCACCTGCCTTTTCCAACTATGTTCCCCCGCTTGAAACTCTTTCTGTTGCCCCTTCAGTTTTAGTAACCTCTTCCTCATGGACGGAGCCTCCTCTTGGTCTCTTTGTAAACTTCCACCCACTCCTTGCTTCCCCCACCCTCCGTCCCCTTCAGCTCTGGATGGCCTCTTTCATGTCAGATGTGACCTGCTAAAAGAGGCATCAGCCCCTATGCTGTCTAGATTAATACATGAAGATGAGCAAGCCTCCTTACCCCCCCCCCCTCCCCCCAACATTCACGGTTGGGTAGATGTGTGGCCATACACATAATCTCTACTCAGATGTGCTGGCATTCCCTCTTTTCGAGAAAATAAAACTGACATGGCTCTGGGTAAATGTGGCTATAGGTTGTTAGGTTTTTCTTGGTGGTGGTTTTGCTAATGAGGCCGCCTCCTCTTCCTCTCCTGGCAGTTAGATTTAATCCTCCAGTAATTGACGTCAGTGCTTTGTTCCTTCCACTTTGCTGTGTGTTTTAGGCACTGAGCAGTTCTAGGGATGGATCAGGCAGAGGAGTGGTGGGGAGGCCTAGTCTGTGGCTTCGTTCATATTGAACAGTTTTTTGTTGTTGTGTGGGTTTTATTTTTATTTTGTGGTAATGGTTGGGGTAGGAGGAAGGCAGAGTTTCTGGCTTATTAGCTGAGCCACAATCAAATCTTCCTTCTGAACCAGTAGGTGATGTTTGTTGTTCAAAGCCACTTGGTGATAATTTATTGCCCCTTTGGCTAAACAGGGTACAACAACTTAAACAATATTCCTTGAAGTCAGGACAATGTTCTCCCTTTTCTATTAACAAAAAGCACAAAATGCTTTAATAACTATAACACAAATGGTTACATTTTCAGTTCCTATATTCATTCAGTTATAGGAACGAAAAGATGACTAATTATAACATAGTTTTGAGCCAATATATTAAATTCAAGGGTAATAAAGTAGCAATGCTTCCAATCCAGTCCAAAATAACTGAATACACAGTGTGTTCATAAGATCTACTGGTTAGTGAAAAGGTGCTTGACACAAGAAGTGTGGGGCCTTTAAATTTCCCAGGCTCACCTCCTTTGTTAACTACTGTATCTTTCAGTCTCTTGGTTTATCATGAAAATATCTGAGTGTCTGTAATATCCATATGATAATGTGCCTTGTCTTGCTTCCATCATGTCAGTTAAAAGTACTGTTTACCTCAGTAGATGCATGTTAATCTCTGAAGTGAAATAGGTTTGTCCAAATTTCCAGTTCTGTTTTTTAACTTATATTTTCTCCTCTAGTGGTTGAATGCCTCATCAGTATGGATGAGTTCTCCAGTTTTCTTTCCTTGTCTTCTAATATTTCTGAACAGTAATGGAGTGCTAGCCCAGAGGAGTTATTGTGAAATAGGGTGTAGTCAAATGAATTGATGTAGTAGTGGTTAGTCACCTGATTGGTCAATTTATAGACTTTTCTCCAATGAGAGAAACATTTAATAAAAAAAAAAAAGTCAGATGCTACCATGGGTGCCATATATTTAACCCTGCTGGTGTAACAGTATACTGTTATTTCTGTGGGTGGCCAACATTCAGCATATTATTTTAACTGGGATCTGTGGAATAACTTGTATAATAATGCTGCTGTTTTTGACTTTCATTCTTGCTATTGATGCATTTTATTACCCCATTAGGCTTTAAATATATCAACACTTTTTAATATTAAGATTCCTTTTCGGGTCACTATGCAACATGTCTGTAACATTTAACGTAGAAGTGCAAATTCTTTACCGCTTATTTTGAATAGTTATGTCCAGTCTTAAAAGGATAGTCAATGTCAAATCTAGAATTAAAAGTAGCGTTTCAGATGCTGTTTGTGTCCCTCGATCCTTTTGCCAGTTTAGTTTAGTCACTTTGTCCTGTATCTAAAAGGTTGCAACAGGGAATCTGATTGTAAAGAGGAAATAGTGTAACTGACTACAGAGTGCTGTTAGGTGCACAAAATGAAGTGCACATTTTTGAGTATTTTCCTCGAATTCTTTTCCGGTCACAATGATCTTGGATTAATAGTTAGTAGAACTTCAGACAAGTGGTTTTTTTTGTTGTTTTGTTTTTTTTAAGGTACACTGTTAGTATTTTATATTTGTCTGTAAATCAGCGTGTTGAGTTCAGTGGCACAGTTTCTTTCAAGATCCAGATATTTCTGCTTCTAAATGTATATCCTCAAACTGTGGTAAATGACTTAAACAGCATTTCGTAAACTGTCTGAGAAATACGGAACAGAAATTTTATATTTAAAAAAAAATAAATAAAAATCCACGGAAACCAGAACAGTCATAAATCATAGTTGATGAAATAGCTGAATGATGAGGAAAATCTTGCTACCTTTAGGAGCTACTTAAGGCATAATATTTGCTTTATTCAAATGTTTGTAAATAACAATGTTGCAATGGAAGTCTCTAAACTTCTTGAATGGTTAAACATTAGCAAGTGTTGTATTACTTAGTTCCTTCTCTTTTTTTCTAACTAGTGGCTGCTTGCCAGAGTGCTCTGGCTTTCTTTTAGAGCTGTAGTTGCTGTTTCTTGAATATGTCAGAGGTGATCAGTGACCTGTGGCCTGTAGCTTAGGGACTGGAGCAATGATTCCCAACACTTCTGTGTTAGTTTGGATGGCAGCTCCCCTGCCACCACATATTCTTGTGCTATGGCTTCAGAACAGTTGCCACAATCTTTCCCCAACATTCCTTTCTGCCCTTTTCCTGCTTGTAGTCTTTTTTTTTTCCTGTTTGTTTCTTGCGTTAACTGTTTGCTACTCTTCTTCTTCCCATTGCTTCAGCTCAACAGAAGGCATCATGTATCAACTGGTGAGACCCATGGTTGAACTTCAGTGTTGTGAGCAGGGACATGAAATTGAGGGTGACGATTGGGTAGCTGCCTGAGCTGGCCAGCAGATATGTACAAGGGAATGTGGGTGCCTTTCAAGAAGCCAACTGTGATAGCAGAAGATGATTTGCATCAGGGAGAGAAGGGTGGATCTTATGTCATGTAGCTTTCCTCGCCAAGCTGTTTTGCCCACCTTCCTTCAGGACTAGTCTAATGTGCTCAGATGGAAAAAAACTGGTTGAAGGATATGGGAAAAGGCTTCAGATTTGTTGTTGTTAGATTTCTTGTCCTTCCTACAGTAACTGCTCTCAGCCAGTTAATTTCAAACTCTTTGTTGTTCATGTGGATTTGTTTCAGAAGTATTGTCTTATCTGGTGCAGGAATATGTGCTTGCAACTCTCCTCAACATAAACACACGCATATCCTTAGTATACTAGTCTTTTGTTTTGTTAGATTTAAATGCCACTTTTGTAGCTTATATCAGAAGGATACCAATTTGGATATCGTCATGGCTATAAAGAATAAAATATTCCTAAGTTAAAATGCAGAGGCATGTGATTGTGTAAGTATATTTGTGAAAGACAACTTAACAATTTTATTGTCTTACAATGCCCTAAATTAAATTCTTCACTGTTAAAATGTATAAAATATACTGATTTAATTGATAACTGTATTAAAAAGGAAGTCTTGGATCACAAAATCATGGAACTAGAGATGGAAAGAGATTGTCTGGTCCATTCTTCTGCCTATGCAGGATTGTTCCTATTATGCAGTTACAAAAGTCCTGTCTAGTTCCTCTTAAATAGGCTACACAATTCCACTGGCTAATGATTCTCCCTGTCAGGAAGCTTTCCCCCCCCCCCCCCCCCCCGAATTGCTGAAGTATTCAGCCTGAATTATGCCTTATTTTCATATTACTGCTATATCCCTTGTACTATGTTTCCTCACCTCAAGGGGGCACGTGTCATGGGGCGCACTCACTGCTAGGGCACTGTTTCGTTGTTTCATGTATGCTTTAATTGCTATACATTCTAATTGTCACCACTAACCTTTTTGGCAAAGGTTTCTTTATTTTACTTTGTCTTAATAAGCAATGTTTATTTTTCAGACTGGACTTTTGTAACAAATGGGTATGTTTTTTCTTCTTCTCAGTATTACAGCACAATATATGGTGGTTTTTTTTTTTTTTTTTTTAAAGCTAATGAAAATAAATGGTGGTGAATTTGGGGTATCAAGTGATATGCCTTAGTTCTAGGCATTATAATAACTAGATCTGATTTCTAGTCATGTGTGCACTTAATTCTGTATGGCAGGGATCGGCAACTTTTGGCACGCGGCTCGCCAAGGTAAGCCCCCTGGCAGGCCAGGCTGGTTTGTTTACCTTCCGCGTCCGCAGGTTCAGCCGATTGTGGCTCCCACTGGCCGTGGTTCGTCGCTCCAGGCCAATGGGGGTGGCAGGAAGCAGCAGCTAGCACATGTTGTGGCCCGCGCCGCTTCCCACAGCCCCCATTGCCCTGGGATGGTGAACTGTGGCCAGTAGGAGCAGCGATCGTCCGAACCTGCAGATGCGGCAGGTAAACAAACCGGTCCAGCCCGCCGGGGGCTCACCTGGCGAGCCGCGTGCCAAAGGTTGCTGATGGCTGCTGTATGGTATCTATTTAAGGTAGGGCAAATAATTGTGTAACACTTTTAAAATTGATTAAATATACTTAAAAGCTACCACTCTATAGAGGAAAAATTATATTTTCCTTAACTCTTCTTGGTTTTGAGTTTTCAAGATTTGACAGAAGTGACATTTAAATTTTCATGTTTGTCATACCTTCTTTAAAAGTCTCTGTTTTAGGGACTAGAATATGAAGTATAGTACCTGTCTCAAGTCTTGTTAGTTTGGAATTATTAGGCAAATATATGTATTTTTTAATGGAGGAATGTACCATATCACTGAATAACTTTAATACAAGTAATGAGGTCTTTTATTGATCTGGAAAGCTTTCATTAGGGGAAAATGGGTGGGAATCATTCACACACCTACACCCAATGTGAAATTATATGGTGGTGGAAATTTTTTTACACAAACAGAATTTTGGTAGTCCGTCCAAAGATCAGTATTCTTAAGCTTGCTGCACTTCCAGGTTGTTAAACTCTTGTCTCTTCTTTCTCCCTTTGTCTTCCTCTCTTACTTAAACCCTCTTGGTTTTCCTGCTTAGGTGGAGAGAGTACTTCAGAGATCAGGATTATGATAAATTAAAACATGACTAGGGAAGGAATAAGATGGAAGAACTAGTAGACGTTAAGGGCCATGTGATTCAAAAGTAGCAACCAATGGTTAAACCTGAGTAGGATGGTGAATTGTCTTACCCTTCTAGCCCAGGGGTTCTCAAACTACTTTTCACCGTGACCCCCTTTCTGATAACACAAATTACTACACAACCCCAGGAGCAGGGACTGAAGCCTGAGCTTGCCCACCTGAGCCCCACCTCCCTGGTGGAGGGTCCAAAGCCGAAGCTCAAGGGCTTCAGCCCAAGGTGGGGGGCCTGTAATCTGAGCTGTAACCCTCGGCTTTCAGCTTTGGCCCCAGGCCTCAGCAAGTCTAATGCCAGCCCTGGCAACCCCATTAAAACAGGGTCCTGACCCACAGTTTGAAAACCACTGTTCTAGACAGATCTCATTGTATTTTTATTACCAAATACAGCACTTAGATGCAATGGTAGTAGATACAGTGAAATGTCTATATATAAATAAAATCCCTAAAAGAAGCCAGTATAAAAAATGTCTTGAGTGGTCCTCCGCCAACAGAAAACCTGGAAATAATAAAGGCTGCCGTATATCAGGAAATACTTGTGTAAAATTTGTTTACCATTACATCGAGTGTGTTTTATCAGCCATGTTAAAGGTTATATAATTAAAATAAAAATTGTCAGGAAATACAAGAGGCCAAACATGGAAAATTCAGCCCAAAAGGCTGTTGTGTATTTTCTCAGGAAGCTGAGCATGTAATAATGTGGGGGAGAGGGATTTAATGGAAATTGTTTTACATAATTACAGCAGATACTACCATGCTCCAGCCGTAATGAAACAGAGTAGCATTTAATGTAATGCTAGTCTCTGATTGGTTGGCCAAAAAAAAAAAGTTGCCTGTGAATTGTTTTATTCTTGTCAATTTAAAGGACCTTGCAGTGTAGCACATAGTGGGAAAACTAGTATGTTTATCCTGCCCTCAGTCTTTGTAACATAGGTTTGTTGGTATGGATTAAGGAAATGATTTGGTCACAGATTCTGTGACTTTAACAGATCCCCATGACTTTGGCTCGGGCTTCAGCTCCCTGCAGCAGGGCTTGGACTTCAGTCGTGCCCTGACCAAAGCCTGATTTTTGTACATTTTTACCATGGCTGCTCCATGCATTTTGACTAATTTTACCATAACACAATTGTATCCATAGTATGGATATACCAAGAGAGCTGTCCTGACTAACTCTCTACTGGAGAGACCGCTCTACTGGTATAAACCAATTCCTCAAGTGGCATAAAATAAGCTATAGTGACAAAAGCTTTTGCTGGTACAACTGTGCCTACACTAGAGCTTTTGCTGCAGAGCTTTGCTGGTGGGGGTGGGGGGGAATCATCCTGACAGACATGGCCATGTACGTAAAACTTACTTGTGTAGACCAGGCCTTAGTATCCACTTGTGTATTCGAGACATACAGAAATTAAACCGAGACACAAAGGTTCCCAACATAGGTACACGCTGCTAAATCACTTTTGGCCCTCTCTTTCCACTTGGTGTTTTAGTTCAGTGTTCACCATGGTTGCACAGGCTAAGTACCTCAGGAATTGCACATATCAGTTCCTACCTATTTTAATACTCTTAAAATGAAGGTTGTGCATACTATGTCCAGATCTCTTGGGCCAAAAAAATTGACTTGGTCTTTATAGGTGTATCAGATGAAGGTAGAATTTGTATTTAGATCAAGATGTTAGACTGTTGTGGATATTTTATGGTAAGTTTTTTTTTTTTTTTTTTTTTTTTTTTTTTTTTTTTTTTTTTTTTTTTTTTTTTTTTTTTTAAATGGAGATATCCCATCTCCTAGAACTGGAAGGGACCTTGAAAGGTCATTGAGTCCAGCCCCCTGCCTTCGCTAGCAGGACCAAGTACTGATTGTGCCCCAGATCCCCAAGTGGCCCCCTCAAGGACTGAACTCACAACCCTGGGTTTAGCAGGCCAATGCTCAAACCACTGAGCTATATGAGGGGGGATGGGATATCTCTATTTAGATCAAGTTTCTCTTATTTATTTTAGATATCTGTGAGAACAAGATTGAAACCTTTATGTGTTTACTAGCTTTGCTGTTATATGTTTTAAAGAAAAATTGCACAGTATAAGACTGTTTTGTAACATTTCCCTTCTGTAGTTTCTAATTAAAGAATAAGTATATGTCTGCTCTTATCTCAGCCTTATCTAATCTGATTGGCACAACTAAACAGAACAGTGATAGCCTATTATGTCATTTGTAGAACCCATTGATTCACTTCCTTATGACTCTCTTTCTGGGGTTCCAAATGTTAAGTTGTGCCTCAGCCACATTGCTGGAATAACTTAGTAAACACTTATTAAAAATATTGATTTAACAGGGCAGAAAATAAGTGTAGTCAGTGAGTGAAGAAAAAGGATAAAAAGGCAGTTCCTAGAACAGTGAATTCTTAGCCTATAATATCAATAACAGGAATATTTAATTAGAAAAAAATACCAGTAACGCTGCACTTGTACACACCCATACTCTGTACCCTACTGGAAATACATTTTACCAGTGGAGAGTTTTAATAATCACTCAGTCCTAAGTATAAATCAACTTTTCATTAGCAAGTTGCTCAGAAAGGATTTTTCTTTTCTCCCTTTCTTGCTTGTTTTCTTGCAATATTTTTCTTAATAAAAAAAAAAAGTGCATTCTCTTTTGGCTGAATGATGCAAGGTCTTATACTCAATCCGCCTTTATCAATAGCCATTTTTACAGGGTTTTCCTCACTTACCTATTTGCCCAAACAACTTTATTTTGTGTGTGTGTTTAGGGGCAAATCATGCTCTTAATGCCCTACATGCCTGCAGATGAGGGGAGTATGGTGGAATAAGTGTTTTTGTGTGTAGGGGTGGGTGGGATAGGAGGAGAATGTATGCCTGGAATGGATTTTGGAACACCGTACCTATATAGTGTGAGACTATAGTAGCTTTGTGTGTACAGTAGCTATTAATGGGACCCCTGTCCTGGTCAGGAGCCTCCAGGTGATGCCATAATACATAAGATAAAATAACTGTAGGATAATGTATGCATGCAGGGTGGTGCCAGGAATTATTACTTAGACTGTAAACATCTTGGGGCAGGCACAATCGTTTTGGTCTAGTTGTATGGTCCCCAGCAGAATGTGGTCTTCCTGGCCCATGAATAGGGATCTTAGGTGCTATGGTAATACAAATAATAATTGCATTAAGGTTGGGATTTTTAAAGGACTTAATGAAAGCCAATAGGAGTTTGGTGCCTAACTCTATTAGGCTCCTCTGAAAATTCTAGCCTAAATATTCAACTCTAGAAGGTAAAGGTAACATGAAAATTATTTCACCTCACTTTAGCCAGCTTTCTAGTGGGATGTTATCCACTGAGAAAATCTACCGCTTACCTGACTTTCCAAACACCATTTTCACTATGCTATTAAACACAAACTTTAAAATTATGGAGTGGTCAGCTGTCGAATATTTATGCAGTACAAAACCAATATTTCAATAAAACGCCACAAAACTTACTAAAAATCTAATTTAACCAAAAACAAAACTTGCCATTCATTTGTATTTCATCTCCTCATACCTGCATATTACAGGAGTTTCACATTGCAATTCTTACTCCTGAGGGAATTCTGCACCAACAAATTAAAAATTCTGTGCACAATATTTCAAAATACTGCATATTTTATTTGTCAAAATAACACTATATAATCAAGCCAGTTTCAATTATTTTGGTAATTTATTTCAAAATACCTATCAGCAGACAACAACAAAAAAAGATTTCCCCCAGGAGTAGAGTTGAAGAAACCCTTAGTGCAACCCAGTTCTGGTTTTGCTGCCCCTTCCTGGCTCTGCACCCTCCCCTTTTAAATAAAAAAATTAAATTAATGGAGATATCCCATCTCCTAGAACTGGATGGGACCTTGAAAGGTCATCAAGTCCAGCCCCCTGCCTTCACTAGCAGGACCAAGTACTGATTTTTGCCCCAGATCCCTAAGTGGCCCCCTCAAGGATTGAACTCAACCCTGGGTTTAGCAGGCCAATGCTCAAACCACTGAGCTATTCCTCCCCTCAAAGCACTGAGCTATCCCTCCCTTCCAAAGCCCAGCTGCGTATCCCCCGCCCCTGAGCCCAGCTGGTCCCCTCCCTGTCCCAGACACCTGCACCCCACCTCCCAGAGCCCAGCCATGGGGTGCACCCCCAGCTCAGACAGTCACAACTACCCTAGTGGCGGCCAGTAGCTCTTTAGCACCAATTCTGCAGGGGAAAAAGGAAATTATGCACAGAGCATTAATTCTGCACAAATATTGCATTATGTAGTGGTGCAGAATTCCCCCAGGAGTAAATAATTGTATCTGCTGTAGTATCTAAGAATACAGTGAGTCAGGAGCAGAGTGGCCCATCGCTAGAATAGTTGGTGTCTGTCGGGTCAGGGCCAAAGGGGGTGTGTGTGTGTTTCAACAGTGTGGGTCCTTCCCATATAATGTCAGCCTCGAGTCTTTTTCCTAGAGTAGCTTGAAGCTTGGGACATTGCCTTTCTAAAAGTTCAGACAGCATTAGGTGCTACTGGAGGTTGAGTACAATGTTTTTCTTTGGGTTCCTGTCCCCGTATATCAGTATATCTTAGGCTGAGTACCTTGAGAAGTCTCCAATGAATAGTTAAGTGCTGCCCCCATTTTGCTTATTGCAGCATTCTGAAATTTCACAGGATGAGAAGCATTTCTTGTCATGTATTTTCTATAATATTTTAAAGCAGTTTTAATTAAAATCTTATTTTTGAAGCTTTGGCAGGTTCTGTCTTACAGTAAACTGATAATTGGTGAATCTTTATGTGAGTCAAACTGGTATTTACCCAGTCTCAATGTTACTTTAAATATTTAAAAATTCAACTGAACTTTGCTCAGATGTCAACTTCAGTTTTAGCTTGTGTTTTTTAACTTGATTGATTCCAGAAAAAGTTCTTCTTGTCTTTGTTTTTAGTGTTTTTGTTTTCTGTAGGACACATTTAAAAAGTCATTTAAGATGAATCAGAATTTAATAAAACAAGCATTCCACAACTCTACCCTATTAATAAATTAATAGATAACAAATTGAGTATTTCAAGATGGGTTATGTTTGTGTTCTTGTGAGTGTATAGGTTCTGAAGTTCTTAAAACTGTCAAGTTTATTTTGCCAGAGCTAAAACAAGTCAAGAGCAAATAGTCAAAAGCAGCTGTGTTCAGTGGCTTCAGTAGTTTGTCAAATGTAACTTCATCTGTCAGCAAGACTTTAGTGGAAATTATATGATAACTTCTATGAAGATCTTTACAAAATACTATAACACAAGATCTCTGTCCACAAAAATGTCAGACAAACTTTCGATTATATTGTTTGGTAAAAATTCACAAGACCATTAAAGGTAAAATTTGAGTGCTATGTAACGGGTAATCAGACATTTTAAAATCAGCTGTTTAATTAGAGCCAGAATAATCTCTATATTATTACAATATGCTATTGTGATAGAATGTCCCAGGACAGCAGTCTAATTGTCTAATTATGACACACACCAATTGGAATCAATAGCAGACTGCAGTATGGGGCATCTTTTGGGCAAAAGTCAGGGAAGGAAAATGTACATATCTGGGTAGTTGGTTGTGCTCAACAAAAAAGAGTTAGGGTGGGATACAGCTGATGTAGAGTTTTTGCTTGAAGTTAGTAGACTACTGACTGAGAAGTTGGAAACCGGAGAATGGGTTGCTGATCTTCATAGCTGAATCCTGTTACTGTTCTGGAGAGATGATTGATATACATTGCAAAAGCTGTATATTTTATGGAGAGTTCCTTTGCTAGTCTAGATGGGAAGATAGAATGCTCAGAAGTAAGGAATATGTAATAGCTTTTAGAGCAGCATGAGATACATCCTCCATGTTTAATGCTGCTTAGACATAATGATTGAATTACGAAGAATATGGTTTTTGTTTGACAGCCTGATCCAGGAGGTTTGTGTAAAAGATCATAGATTCATAGATTCTAGCACTGGAAGGGACCTCGAGAGGTCATCGTCCAGTCCCCTGCCCGCATGGCAGGACCAAATATTGTCTAGACCATCCCTGATAGACATTTATCTAACCTACTCTTAAATATCTCCAGAGATGGAGATTCCACAACCTCCCTTGTCAGTTTATTCCAATGTTTAACCACCCTGACAGTTAGGAACTTTTTCCTAATGTCCAACCTAGACCTCCCTTGCTGCAGTTTAAGCCCATTGCTTCTTGTTCTATCCTTAGAGGCTAAGGTGAACAAGTTTTCTCCCTCTTCCTTATGACACCCTTTTAGATACCTGAAAACTGCTATCATGTCCCCTCTCAGTCTTCTCTTTTCCAAACTAAACAAACCCAATTCTTTCAGCCTTCCTTCATAGGTCATGTTCTCAAGACCTTTAATCATTCTTGTTGCTCTTCTTTGGACCCTCTCGAATTTCTCCACATCTTTCTTGAAATGCGGTGCCCAGAACTGGACACAATACTCCAGCTGAGGCCTAACCAGAGCAGAGTAGAGGGGAAGAATGACTTCTCGTGTCTTGCTCACAACACACCTGTTAATACATCCCAGAATCACGTTTGCTTTTTTTGCAACAGCATCACACTGTTGACTCATATTTAGCTTGTGGTCCACTATAATCCCTAGATCCCTTTCTGCCGTACTCCTTCCTAGACAGTCTCTCCCCATTCTGCGTTTGTGAAACTGATTTTTCCTTCCTAAGTGGAGCACTTTGCATTTGTCTTTGTTAAACTTCATCCTGTTTACCTCAGACCATTTCTCCAATTTGTCCAGATCATTTTGAATTATGACCCTGTCCTCCAAAGCAGTTGCAATCCCTCCCAGTTTGGTATCATCCGCAGACTTAATAAGCGCACTTTCTATGCCAATATCTAAGTCGTTAATGAAGATATTGAACAGAGCCGGTCCCAAAACAGACCCCTGCGGAACCCCACTTGTTATGCCTTTCCAGCAGGATTGGGAACCATTAATAATAACTCTCTGAGTACGGTTATCCAGCCAGTTATGCACCTACCTTATAGTAGCCCCATCTAAATTGTATTTGCCTAGTTTATCGATAAGAATATCATGCGATATCGTGTCGAATGCCTTACTAAAGTCTAGGTATACCACATCCACAGCTTCTCCCTTATCCACAAGACTCGTTATCCTATCAAAGAAAGCTATTAGGCTTGGTCTACACTAAACCCCCAAATCGAACTAAGGTACGCAATTTCAGCTACGTGAATAACGTAGCTGAAGTCGACGTACCTTAGTTCGAACTTACCGCGGTCCAGACCCAGCAGGCAGGCTCCCCCCATCGACTCCGCGTACTCCTCGCGGCGAGCAGGATTACCGGAGTCGACGGGGAGCACTTCTGAGTTCGATTTATCGCGTCCAGACAAGACGCGATAAATCGAACCCAGAAGTTCGATTGCCTGCCGCCGAACCAGCGCATAAGTATAGACAAGCCCTTAGATTGGTTTGACATTATTTGTTCTTTACAAATCCATGCTGGCTGTTCCCTATCATCTTACCACCTTCCAAGTGTTTGCAGATGATTTCCTCAATTACCTGCTCCATTAGCAAGTAGGACAGAGGCTTAGGACAGAGGACCGGGAGGAAAATATCCTGATCCATGTGAAAAGCCGAGACTACCTTCGGCAAAAGGTGGGCTGAGGGCGCAGCTGAACCTTGGCCTTATGGAAGACCGTATATGGTGGGTCAGAGGTCAGGGCCCTGAGCTCCGAGACCCGGCAGGCTGAGGCGATAGCCACTAAGAACGCCACTTTCCATGATAAGTGGGAACACGTAGAGGCTCGAAAGGAGGCCCTGTGAGGCGGGAGAGCATTAGGTTCAGGTCCCAGAGCGGGACCAGGGGTCTGGCATAAGGGAATGCACGATCTAACCCTTTTAGAAACCGGGACGTCATGTGATGTGAAAACACTGAGTGGCCCTGCACCAGCGGGTGGAAAGCTAAAATGGCCGCTAGGTGCACCCTGGTCGAGGAGGGCGCCAGCCCTTTGGTCCTAAGGGACAGGAGATAATCCAGGACAAGCTGGATAGATGTGGAGGAGGGAGAGGAGCCCCATCCCTCGCCCACGTGGAGAACCGATACCATTTGGCCAGGTAGGTTCGAAGTGTGGAGGGTTTCCTACTCTCCAGCAGGACCTGTCTCACATCCTCAGAACATCTCCCTTCCTCCTCATTCAACCACGGAGCAGCCACGCTGTCAAGTGGAGCGCGGCCAGGTTGGGGTGGAGGAGACAACCTTCCTCCTGCGAGAGGAGGTCCAGGCAGAGCGGCAGCCTGCGAGGGGGGTCCGCTAAGAGTTGCAGTAGGGTCTTGTACCAATGTTGACGGGCCCAGTCCGGGGCTATGAGGATAATCCGCACCCCATCTGACTTCACCTTCTGTAGGACCCTGCCTATCAGGGGTAAGGGCGGGAAGGCGTAGAACAGGGGCCCCGACCTTTGGAGCAGGAACTCATCCAATATCGCACCCTCGCCCTCTCCCGCCCTGGAGCAGAATCGTGGACACAGGCAATTCTGGGCAGTGGTGAACAGGTCTACCTGGGGAGTGCCCCACTCTAGGAAGATCCACCTGGCCACCTCCCTGTGCAGGGACCACTCGTGCTGTTGGGAGAAAACCCTGCTCAGGTGATCTGCGAGCGTGTTGCTCTTGCCAGGCAGGTAAAAGGCCTGCAGGAGGATGTTGTGGGCTATACAGAACTCTCACAGGAGCTGGGCTTCCTGGCATAAGGTCCGGGAACGCATGCCCCCCGTCTGTTGACATAATACATCCCAGTCATATTGTCTGTGAGGACTCTGACCACCTTCCCCCCATGTGCTGGCGGAAGGCCACGTACGCACTATGTTAACAGCTTACACTAAGAGAGAGCTCAGATTGTTGAGTTTGATCCATCAGCATTGGGTTGTAAATGATGAGGGAAGATATAACATGAGAAGGGATAAATTAGAATTCAATTTTTAAAAAAAAAATAAAGGCTTGGATGAGGGAGTGTGTGGGAGATAAGGGAATATCTGACCTCTCAAATGGAGGTAAAAGGACAGGAAACCAAGAGGGGTGGGGAGGAATGCTGGCTAATGCAGCACAAGTTCTCTATCTGTTATGGAACCTGTCACACCTGCTTACTGAAAGGGATTTATATAGCTAAATGAATATTTACTAACCTTTCTAACATGTTTTGAGGTAAGTACCTGTCATTGTTCTAAATATTTGCTATTGAATGGTGTTCGTGTCTCTATCGCTGCTGCAGTTCTATTGCTGTTTCCTAGCAATCTGCTGACAAAACTTGTGACCAAGTGATGTTTAGCATTAATGATTATGCTAGAAAGTTTTAACCTTTAATCCTTTTTAATGGCATGTTGGGAACGCCTTCACGTATGAAGACTGCAGCTCTCCTGCCATGCTACAGGCAGCTCCTGTTGCTTGTTCAGCTATATGCATCCAGTGTGTAGCCTACAGGCTGGCTTGCAGCTACTCGTGGTCCTTCCATCTACCAGATCCTCTCTGCTTCTACTTCTGCGTCCCCCACCCACGTACTAGCCTAGCTACATCTCCTGCTTCAACAATTCTCTTCTTACCCATTTCAACCTAGAATTTCCCAAGGTACCATTCTCCTCCTTACCAGGCCTTTCCCAGCTGCCACTAATTTCTCCTCCCTCCCCTCCCAGCATTCTTAAATTTGAAAGGGAAAGTTTGGGTAACTGACTTTGACTTCATTTATCCAAAAAACTCAAGTCTCTAGCCGTTCTCATAAAACTGACAACAAATAACAAGGTTGAGACTTTCTGTTGAATTTTGTTTTGGTTAGTGGTTAGAGCAAGGGATACTAGGAATCAGAACCCAAAAATCATATTGTCTGTCCTTTCACTAAGTAAGTCACTTAACTTCTTAGTGTTCCTGTAAAACTACTGCTGTACTTTAATATAGAAAAGTATAACCTGGCAGGCAAATTCTAGACTTAAAAAGGGTACTTAACCCCAGTCAAGTAACATTAAAATAAATTCAGCTTATTGGAAGTAGCATAATTTATTAGATTTATTGGCTCTGCTGTGTGAAGAGCCCAAGGAGAACTTGTGCAATTGTTCTCTGAATGATATTTAAACTCTGTTCTGCATGAGCACTGTTACAGGTTTTGTGATGTTCTGCATTTAACAAGACGTTGTCTGCACTAAGAATGTTAGGAGATGTAATTCACTATACTTTGCAACTCAGTTTTCAGGAACAGTGGAAGAAATTGAGCATTTTTATCACCATCATCTAATCAGTTATGAGTACGGTTAAATCATAGTGGTAAAAATGCTCAAATTCTTTATATGATACTGTCATTGCTCATACCATTCCATTCACAGTCCTACTGTGCAGCACTATGCTATTTTTGCAGAAGGCACGCTGACTTGTCAAGCAGAGGGAAGCCTGGGTGTTGGAGGATGGCAAAAAAATATTTGGAAGGGATGGTGTCTATTCAGCTCCCTTTTCTTGGCATGTGGGAGATCAGGGAAAGGAGTTAGACCTGCTGTTCTGAGAGTGAAACTAGAAAAGGGTAGGAGCCCTAGGTCTCTCCAGTCCAAGGAGTTCCGGGATGGGCTTTGGAAAAAGCCCCTCAAAGAGCCTGGAAACTGGCCTAAGTAGACATCAAGGTGCCTGAGTAAAGTACCCTGAGGAGAGGATGTCATTTGGCAAGACAGCCAGACATAGCCAAGTCCCAGAGGTGGAAACTAAAGGCAGGTCTTCGATCGATGTATTGGGGGTTGATTTATCGCATCTAGCGTAGATGCGATCAAATCGATCCCTGATCGCACTCCCCGTCGGCTCCGGAACTCCAGCTCGCGAGAGGTGGAAGTGGAGTCGACAGGGGAGCAGCAGCGGTGGACTCGCTGCCAGGTAAGTCGACTTAAGATACGCCGACTTGAGCTACGCTATTCGCTTAGCTGAAATTGCGTATCTTAGGTTGACCCCACCCCCACCCACCTAATGTAGACCTGGGCTTAGAGACTGGTAAAGCAAAGGGAGTGGACTTGCAGAAAGAGAAGCAGTGAGAGTTTAAGGTTGGACCTGACACCTGCTTTGTTGTCTGGGGTTGAAGGCCTTCAAAAAGGGAGAGCAGTATTGCTTAGGGGCCCTACCACAGAGAAGAGAGGAAAAGAACTAGAGGATATTCTTTTGTCTAGACTGTATACTTGGCCTTTATTACTTGGGAAGGGATTGAGTTTTGTAATTTAGCTAGACAGGAAAACCAATTTGCCAGTGAGGGAAACAGAAGCAATGGCTTCATTCTCACTGTGGAAAGGTAAGGCCACATCTACATAGCGCAAGAGTCAGTCAAAGTTCACCCGAGCCAATGGTTCATTGTATTGATACGATTAAGGCATGTCAGTTTCGTAGCCAACAGTACCCATTGGAATGACATGGCCAGCATAACATCCTGCTGTCTTTGACAACCCTAATCTGATGAATCAAGGCTCCATCCTTATACGAGTCCCCCTCTGTAATCCATAATAAATAACTCTGGAGAATGATGCTAATAGCTGTGGCAATTATGAGTCACCCACTCCAAAAGTTCTGGCACCTCTAAGAGGCAGCAATATTCTTCTCTCCTGAATTGCTCCTGCTGTTTTGTCCAGGTGATCCCTGTGAAATGAGCTGAGCAAATTGTGCAAATTGAGATCTTTGCATACCACTTGGCTACTGGGGTGACCAGGAGGGAGCTTTTTGACCAAACAACAATTTTGCAGTTGAAGACCAAACAGGTTTGGTTTGACTACTGCAGTAGGCACAGTCACTTGTAACATTCCAAAGTTTGGCAAAAGGAGGCTGGGCAAATGGCCGAGAGAGAAACCTAGATGTAAATTGTTAACGCTTTGTCAGTTTGTTTTCCCATGCATAAAGAGGAGCAATTAGAGCCTGTTGACTGTCAATTCTGCATGTAAAACCTAAAAAATAAAATAAAAGCCAGTCCAAATAACAGTTGTAGAACCAGTTTTCAAGTTTTCTCCCAACTTTTTATTACTGAAAACAGCCTTAAAAATATTTGTTAGCATTTCAGTTTTTAAACTTTAAATTAAGTGGACACTGATCAGCTTTATAGTTAGCCTAAGCATTGAGCTGAAGATTGCACTTGCATAGGGGGGTGTGGGGGGGAAATCTTCATGTAATTGGCCCTGCCTCGCTCACTTCACTGGTCTCAGCATAGAGGGTATATCAGGAAGGAGGAATGGCTGGAGTGCTGGTGTACTTTGGCAACCCTAGCTAAAGGAACAGACTCTTGAGTATTTTTTTACAGCAAGGTGTAGGTTAGAGCAGCTGTGAGGCTGTTCCCCATCTGGTTCAGCTCCCAGTGTAAATTGGGAGTGTAATGGCAACTGTGGCATACAGCCACCTTTGTGTTCTCATCCAGCTCCTCTAGGCATGTTTTGTGGTAAGCACCATTTTGGCTAGATCAAAAGATTGACTGGTATCTCCATAGAGTGTGTAAATTTGAGTGTCTTCTCACAACAGACTGTAAAGAATTATCCTCTGGATCGTTTCAGGGTGGGAAGAAATACTTTTTTATATGGCTGGCTCTGGGAAAATAGAAATTCTAGTTTAGTCTGGAACTCAGCACAACGAGAACCCCCAGACATGTATCAGTCAGGGACTGAGCATTCTCAACTCCACTATTGAGGGTGTGAAGAAATTAAGATAATTTGGTGATGAGCACGGTTATAGAACTCTGGGTAGAGAATGAGTGTATCATTATAGTTGAGAACCTTTTCCAGTAAATGGCAATATAACTTTTTTTAAACTGGGTTGATTGAGTCTGCCAATAGACCTAATTTCCTTCTCCTTGTTTACAATGGAGAGCCCCTTATGTCATTCTGACTATATTAATTTAGCATGGAAGTTCAAATAATGCCTCATGCTGACCTACATAAGACACTAGAGACTAGACTATATTTATGGTCTTTCAGTGGATTGCTATTTATAGGTTAAGCAAGGGATTGCTTGTGAAGCATCAAAAAAAAAGTTACCGCTTGATATCAAGTTATGTGTGGGCTGGTCAAATATTCTGACATTAATTTGGCCATTGTTATGCAGATTACACTGGACAGATTTCTTTGAAACTTCACTTCATCATCCTAGATGAGTGAATTGCATTTAGTTTGTCTTTATTAAAGATTGCTAGTAATGGAATTTCTTTTTTGCTGCAGGCATCTTCTGCTTCCTTTGCTGATCTGTGAAAATCTTCTTTTTTCTTCCTTTGGGTGTGATGGTCTTTAATACCACTTCTTAAACAAGATAACTGTGTACTTTGGCAGTCATTTAGACAGCATTTTCTGTTTAAAGGAGCATTGTTTATACAGCTGACATCCAGGAAAGAAACTTGTTTGTCATTCAGTAGTTTTTTTTTGCAAATATTTGGTTTGCCCATTTTTTGGGCTTAAAACTTGAGAACATGACGACCTTATGGTAAGTCTGGTAAATTGTTTAAATGATGGATCTCCTGGGTGGAGGGAAAAAGTGAAACTAAAAGGCCAGTAGTGTGTAGGCATGTTGTGGTGTAATGTATTATAACAACTCTCAAGAATCTTGCTGAGCATATAGGAATAAAATATTTCTGTAGCAGCAGTTAACTTGTGTGAAAGCAGAGGTGATTGACAGGGGCGGAGGGGAGGTAGGTATAGGAAATGCAGTGCCTTGAGAAATATTGCAAATGCTTAAAATTGAATTTTGTACTCAGAAAAGCTTTATAGTGAAGTTTACTTCACATTTTTATTACAAAGTTGATAAAAGTATTCTGTTTAGTATAAAATGACTATGCAGCTGTTCATCCTTTAAAGCATATTATTTATTCCATTTTTGTAGCATGCATCTCCTTAATCGATTAAACACTTAGTTTCTAATAGCTTTATAAAAGATGAGCAACAGGATATCCTAAATAACTCGATTGCTTTTTCCAGACTTTCAGATTGCTTTCCTCTCCAGAATGAGAGGAATGAGTGCACTTTGTAGGATCCACTCTGTGATTGCACTTGCTCCTACACACTAATCTTGTGCTGGAAACAGCAACTTGAAACTGACTAGGTAGCATGAATAGTCAATTTCATATGTAAGCTGTGTCTGAACTAGAAATGGAGCTATTTTTGAAATAGCCAGCATCATTTTTGACACACTGTCAAATATTGCCCCTCATCAATCATAATTAAATGCAGTTTGTCAGTTGATGTACATAGAGGCAGCCAAGGCCTGTGAAACATCAGTGCAGAAAGCATATCATGCCAGAGGGACATTCATTCTGTTTCAGGTCCTGAACATATTTTGGCCCTGGCAGTATTAGTGGATAAACAATTTGAAGCAAATTGAGGGTGTGTCCTCAGGGTGCTGTATCTGCTTTTGGGTGCCACATGACTCATTTCCTCCTGCAGAGGAACACAGGTTTGAATGAGACCATATCTCTTGGGAGAAGAGAGTGAGTTGTTCACTAACTATCCTTACAGCTTCACCACCTTTAAGAAAACTTGAGACAATGAATGTTGTGAAGAGCTGAGTGAGCTACATAGTGCTCAGTTCACATTTATCAAAACTGAACATGTTTTTTTAGCACAGTATCCAATAGGATGCTTGACAGTGAAATACAATTTGAAATTCAAGATAGACACATATTGGAATGTCTCATGAGAAATTGTGAGGAGAGGCAGTATCTCCATAATCCGAGGGAAGTGGAAGTTAAATCCAGATGTGTTTGACAGACTTGCTCTGTTCTGGGATTTGCTATTTTGTGTTTACTGTAGCACTGTCCTTGTAAGTAAGGTCCAGAGAACTGGTGAGAGTGGAGGAGAGAGGGTGAACCAGTTGTCTGAAATAAACCTTGTTTTTTCCTTTACATCTCACCTGAAAGAATATGGGGTTATATTCCTGCAAATGATTTGACTAGACTCAAAGCTGATGTATACTGTTTCAGGTCTTGTGTTTCAAAAATATAAGACTGTTCAAAAGTCAAAACAGCTTACTGTGGACTTTATGAAAAGTCAACTCCTTTCCTAACCCCAGTGCCACAGGATTCATAGCAGTAAGTGTGATGCTTTCAACTGAAGTTATATAGTGTAAAGAAGTCAAAGCCATATTAGTCATATTAATGATTGGTGCATAAACAAGCTTCACATAATTAAACTTAAATGTTGTCTTGGCTCCAGCATTTGAAGCAAAAGTTAAGGACATGAATGAACAGGATTATGGAGACTTAATACTGCTTGACATAAACAGCAAAACTTTGTTGGGAGACCATGTTATAACATGGCTTGATCTTGCTTCTGTGGACAGGACCTAACCACATCTAAGAATTTGACTTTAGAGTTTGTCTTCCCATTGTACTTAATTATAACAACCACTAGTGACCTAGAATTGAAAAGATGTGGGGAATTTGAGCCTTTGGTCATAAAAGCCAATTGGCTTTAGGTCTGATGAATTAAGATCCATGTAAAAAACTAAATCAGGTTGTTTCAAGTATCTGTTCACTCACAAAAATCTAATTAGAGTTAAGGCTTGTGCTCATTTTTTTTTCTTCCCATATTCTTTTGGACTGTACATAAGAAAGGCCATACTGGGTCAGACCAAAGGTCCATCTAGCCCAGTATCCTGTCTACCGACAGTGGCCAATGCCAGGTGCCCCAGAGGGAGTGAACCTAACAGGCAGTGATCAAGTGATCTCTCTCCTGCCATCCATCTCCATCCTCTGAACAGACAGAGGCTAGGGACAACTTTCCCTAGCTGTAGGACTTAGAACTCCAAACTCAATTGTTAGAGAACAAAGAAATGCCTAATTTAAGGTTCCCCCACATATCCCTGAAAAGAATGTACTGTAGTCATGTTGCATAAGTCACAAATATGTAAAAAATAGGAAATGTACAGTTAGTGTGTTGCTTCATTTGCCACACAACGTTAATTCTGCCCACTTTTTTCCATTTTGATCAGCAGCTAGTGCTGCCTGGATCAGTGGAACTACAAACAGCACATGAGGATCTATTAGACTTTATGAATAGGAGTCATGATCTGGAGCTGTAGTAGACATAGAAAAAATGGCAGTTTTAGTAAAGGATGCAAAGTACTGTGATGTTAATTTCTTTCTGGCATCCCCACAGGGGGAGAGTCAAGGTCATGTGGTTGTTCCTGAAAGCCATTCTTCTCCCTCTGTCCCCTCTCCTCCCCTGATGGATTTATGTGGGTGACAGAGGGTGAGAGCTGATAGCTGAATGGCTCAGAGGAACACAGCTTCCAAGTGCCTTCCTTGTGCCAGCTGACTACCTGGGACAGCAGTCCAAAGAGAGGAACTGATAGCTGTGCCCCTCAACTCTTTTCTCTTTCTTAGTTCCTTCATGGTATCTCTTAGGCTTGAGTGGACAAAGGATAGAGGAGGAACTGTCAGTTGAGGGGCTGTGAATGTGTCTGCTGCTCCTCTTGCAGGAAGTGCAAAGCTAGGAACTCTACTCCTGGGAGCCCTGCAACTCCATTTTATTTAAAAAATTTTATGTGTATTTTTGGGTGAAGATTGAAAATTTGCCTTTAAACAGAAACCATGTTGCAACCTTAACTCTAGTGCCGCTAGAGCTGCCCCATAATTTGACTTTGTTTTTTTTGTAAACAGATTTTTAGTGTTTTTTAATTTTCTACAGTTTGGTCCAAGTGTAATCCTTGCTTAGAATATCTCTAGTCATCAACATGTTAGAATATATATCTATTTCAAGTCTGAATTGCTGGTTTAATAAAAGTAGTAGTATATTTATATGGCCTCCTTTTTTCTAAATAATCCAAGAACCCTTTACAAATGGGTTGTATGATGACAAATTATGTACAAAGATCACTTCATCCACCACTGAGATGCAGTGGTTTATGGGGTAAAAATGGTAGCTGTTTAATAGTGCACAGTATAATGGTTAAGGGAAGGAAGTGAAGAATACCACATCCAGTTGAAACTACAGAGCAAAATGTAATAACCCAAACTGTAATATGGCTAGGGCACAAGAATGAATACCCTGCTCCTGCAAACTTTACTTGGCCAAAAGTGCTTAGGACCACTCTGTCTCATAGGAGTGAGCATCTCCAGCATTACAGTATATCCTTTTATCATTCTGGACTATTGTTAACTTGGAGGGAAAAGCACCACACAGTGAATCACCACTTCTTTGTTCCTTGGAAGCTTCTCATTCAAATATTGACCAGGCCTAACCCTGCTTATCTTGAGTGCTGACAAGATCACAACATGTTGTAATTCTCAACATGTTGATCAATGTGTTTGCCTCCAACTCTTTATTTACTAGATGCTGATCTCACGGCGGAACATACAGTTTTAGTTCCTTTCACATAAAGGATAGTGTAGAACAAATATTAGATGCCTTTATATTCAGGGTTTTGCTGCTGAAGTTTCCTGTGTTTTGCTTCACTAATATATTTTTCCCCAAAGATATTTATGGAAGGGGAGATCCCTCCTTGTTAGAGGTGGAGCTTAAGTAAAAAGAGGAGTGTTTCTTCTCCCTCATCAAAGTGAATTTATGGGCTTAGGTCCTCTTATGACCAAGTGTGAATATGATCTCTCTGCATGTGTGTAATCATGAATTTATTGCAATCCTTGAGTTATAACTTAAGAACTTATTTGGTATAGTAAATTCTTTCCTTGTAGAGCAAATAAAGCTCATAGTTGGAGGTATCCCAATCCAAATAAGATTTCCCTCCCTACATGGAATACAGCTTCTATATTTATCAGAGCCTAGAGAAAACTGCAGCCCATTTGTTAAGAAATATGAGGGAAAGAAATGTGGAAATAAAATGGGGTATTTTGTTCTCTGCAAATTTAGCAAGATTTATTTTTCCTGCGGCTTTAACCATATGTAACAATATTTTCAGAGTTCTGTGTAATTTATCTCTGGCTCTTAGTTACTTGGTGTTGCTGCAATTTTAGTTACCAGTTTTAATAACCTTTTACTAATCTTATTTGTGAAGACCACAATACTTTTAACCAAGTGTAGGATCTTCATGTCTAGGATAACTTTTTGCCTACAAGTATTTGAATGGGTATTTTAAAAAGCCCTCAACCTATAAAAATGAGTGGGTTCAGAGGATCCAAAATCTTCCTTTTCTGTCTCTGATTTCCTGTCAACACTTCTCTGTGTACTTTATCTAAAGTTTTCTATTTGTACACACTATATTGTGCAAAGCTGCTTTGTGTACAATAGACCTTCGCTTTCACAATGGAAGGAAGTGTTTTACTTACTGGTTTTTCCCTGGCCAAGAAAAAAGAAATAACTTCAAACTAAATGTTAACTTTAATACCTATTTAATTGAATCCATCTTGCAGTAATTTGCCAAGATTTTGGTTTAGCTGTGCACACCTTGCATTTCCAGTGCAATGAAGTCATGTGCAGTGATGTCACTTTAATCACCTTTTAAAATCTTTTTTACTCACTCATGGAATCCATTATTGTAGTAAATAGGAGCCAAATACAAAAAACGGATTGCTTTAGACTGGTCTGTTAAACCATACTTTTCTTCTTTGCATCAGATAGTTATTTCTGTTTCGCTCTCCTGTGTCTGTGAAATAATGTTGGCTTGTTCTTCAGCATAATTACTGGGGAAAGGCTCTTGTGAAAAAGCTGGTTTGCATCATTCTTTGAAAATGTCCAGGGTTGGGCTCAGTCTTTGATCTCTGAAAGAGATCTACAGTTGAGCACCATCCACTGGATGTGCTTCACCTAGGACACCATCACCTTTCCATCCAACACTGTTGTCTTAGTGGGTTGTGGCAGGAGAGGAGGTTTCATGGAGTATGTCTACACTGCAACTAAAAATCTGCGGATGACCCATGCCAGCTGACTCTGGCTAAGAGGCTATTTAATTGTGGTGTAGACTTGTAGGCCAGGGCTCTACGACCCTGCCCAAGCCTGAATGTCTAAATTGCAATTAAACAGCCCCATAGCCCAAGTCAGGTGGCATAGGCAAGCCATGGTTGTCTAATTGCAGTGTAGACATACCCTATGATAGCAAATTAATACAGCTCTTGGCTATAGTTTTCTGTAGTATTTGTAGTACTCTTTATCCTGACTACTCTAGAATAGTATCAGAGGGGCAGCCATGTTAGTCTGAATCTGTAAAAAGCAACAGAGGGTCCTTTCTTACCCACGAAAGCTTATGCTCCCAATACTTCTGTTAGTCTTAAAGGTGCCACAGGACCCTCTGTTGCTTTTTACTCTAGAATATATCCTCTTTTATGGGTTTTGCAGATCTTTTGGGTTCTTCAGTGTGGGAGCAATTGTGTTGTAAGCTGATACATTGTAGCATTGTAGCCTGTGCAAAGAATTTGGTGGCAAGTTTTGTAGTAAGTTGCTACACTTCCAGTATTAAGCCGTGGGAGCACGTGTGATCATTAATCTGCTGGGCTGACAATGAAATACAAAAAGGGATTCCAGTTTTTTGTGTGTGTTTTTTTTTTCCCCTGTGTCCGTGTAAATTTGTGAAAACAAAGTGGGCCTCTAAAGTGTAAACTACAGGATTCTGGGGTATCATTCTACATCTTGAGTACTGAGAAAGAGGACAGAATTTTCTACTTTTCTATTTGAAATATAGTGAAAAATGTCTAATATAGTTGATGAAACTGGGTGTGTCCAGCATGAAGAGCTAGATTTGTGTATTCTCTCTGAAGACTGGTTATCGCACATGGCTAAATGTTGTCAAACCGGACTTTGCTGTTTAATCACAGCCAATTAAGCAGCACTGAATAAATGAATGGCTATTACTTCATCTCTTGCTTTATGAAACTGGTTTTAGAAAAAGAAACCCTTGAGTGCAAATGAGTACTTTTGGAGGATACGAGGCAAAAGTGTTGTAGACATGCTTTAAAGAACCACTAATGCCTGGTTGGAAAGTTGGAGTTGGGAGTATTTTTCTGTATGGAATGCTGTGTGTGTGTGTGGGATTACTTGGGCACCCAGTTTTGGCAGCAGTCTTTGATTGCTGCTTTAATGGGTCTAAGAAAACTGAGCAATGCTGCTGTCAGTGAGGGAGCATGATGAACTTATGATGGGATGGATTCTGAATTAATGAACTCTTTGATTTCTGTGATTGTTGAGTAGGGGGAGACATGGTGAGAAGAAAGGACGTTAAGCCTATCCCTAGACGTACGCCTAAAAAGATTTATTTATCTTGATGTCTTTCATAAGAATAGCCATACTGGGTCAGGCTAAAGGTCCATCTAACCCAGTATGCTGTCTTCCGACAGTGGCCAATGCCAGGTGCCCCAGAGGGAATGAACAGACCAGGTAATCATCAAGTGATCCATCGCCTTTCACCATGTTTTCAGTAATACTTGGACGAAAAGGGTGCCTGCTTCCTTGTCTTTGCTTTATTCCTGTCAGATTTAAGATGTGTAGTTAATAAAAACAACTATTCATGATTTAGTGAAAGATGAAAGCCTTGAAGACTTTGCACCACTTGAGACTCAGATGGGTTACTCTGACTTGGTTTGCATAGCTGTCTTTAGTTGGTGCACCATGAGTCTATTGAAAGAATAAATGCCAAACCTTTTCAGAGTAAGTGTGTACTCTGCTTCTTCACCATTGTCTCTAGTATAGTTTCTCATACAATACATTTCTTAAGTACTGATATAAGAGGAAATGGTTCTCTTTATAACATGGCAGCAGGGATTTAAGTAACCCTCACTTCACCATTCTCATGATGATTTTCTAATTCTGTCCTTGTATTTTAAGTTGAATTTCGAGGAAAGTTTGAGCATACAGAGATCACAAATCTATAAAGTCAACATTTTTCTTGTTGTGTCCAGAGTTGTTGTAGCTGTGTGGGTTGCAGGATACTAAAGAAACAAGGTGGTGAAGTAATACCTTTTATTGGACCAACTTCTATTGGTGAGAGAGAAGCTTTCAAGCTACACAGAGCTCTTCCTCAAGTCTATAAAAGGTACTTAGGTATCAGAGGGGTAGCCGTGTTAGTCTGAATCTGTAAAAGCAACAGAGGGTCCTGTGGCACCTTTGAGACTAACAGAAGTACTGGGAGCATAAGCTTTCGTGGGTAAGAACCTCACTTCTTCAGATGCAAGTGTCACAGCTAAGTACCAGGTCAAATAGATAATTTAGCATAAGTAGTTAGCACATATTCTATCTGTTTGACCTTGTATCTAGCTGTGACACTGAGTATCTTTTATAGACCTGAGGAAGAGCTCTGTGTAGCTTGAAAGCTTCTCTCTATCACCAACAGAAGTTGGTCCAGTAAAAGATATTACCGTACCACCTTGTTCTACTGACAAGATATATACTCAGTTATCACAGTTGTTTCTACTTTTAAGTAATAGTACAGGGGAAAACTCTGGAACCTCAGATACCACTGTGGTAACTTAATAATGATCACTGTAGCCATAGCTTTGTGTAATAAGTCCATCTTGTGACAGTTGCATTGCCTCAGTTGATTTGTCTTTTCTTAGGGTATGTCTTCACTACAGTGTTACTCTGAACTGTTTAACAGGTATTGCCCTAATTTCCCTTCCCATCCACACACTCCAACCTCTTACCCAGGGGTTCTCAAACTGGGGGTCATGAGGTTATTACATGGGGGGTAGCAAGCTATCAGCCTCCACCCCAAACTCCACTTCACCGCCATCATTTATAATAGTGTTTAAATATAATTTTTTTTTAATTTATGGGGGGGGGTCACAATCAGAGGTTTGCTGTGTGAAAGGGGTCACCAGTACAAAAGTTTGAGAACTACTGCTCTTACTTGAGTTTAGTGATGCTTTCAACCCATGCCAGCTAGCCTATGAGGGGTTGTGGGTTAGAACCTAGGAGCTTTCACTTGGCTGGTAACATGTTCACTGTTCAGTAAGGATGCAGGCTAAAGCACTTGCGTGGTGATAGTCCAGCAGTAGTTCCCCTTGTGTGCCCAGAAGGGACCACATTCTTCCACTATTCATTGGGCAGCTCAGCTTATTACATTGCATAAAACCACGGGATATGCTCCCAGAAGTCCTAGCAAGAGACACGGGGGAATGCTGTACCAGTAAAAATATAATAACTTTGGGTAGCGCTTTGCAGTATAACTGCTCGGACCCAGACTAGGCTAACCTGTGTGCTCACACCCTGGTTTACGACCATCTGGAGTAACTGCAGTGAAGACATACCCATCTCCCACTAAGGAGGACTGGGAAAATGAGAAATAAAATGTTCAGTGAGAGGGTAGGGTGAGGTGGCAATAAGGATATCTTTTACATAAAGATCAGCTGGTAATAGGTTTCAGCTTAAAACAGTTTCTTTTTAACATAAAACCTAAACCCGACAACGGGACACAGCTGGATTCAGTATTTAGTCAGTGTTTTGTTTGGGTTTCATGTGATGTCTGACTATTAATGTGCTTTGTTAGTGTGATTTCCTCCTCTCTTTCCCCCCCCTCCGCCCCCCAGGTTTTCATGTGTGCTCCAGCTCTAGCATTTTGACATTGGAATTGGGGCAAGAGGCTCAGAGCATAGGAGAATCACTTTTGGTTGTTATAAACTTAATGAACCAACTGTGTAGAATGTTTGTTTAATTTTGATAGGTATTCATAGTTTTTAACTGGTTTAAAAAAATAATTCACTGAGAATTATAATTTGGCTGTAAAAGCCTTAACCTAAAGGAGTTTGCAAAATCAGTTAATTAGTAGCAGTACTGATTTTAATAGACATACCTTTTGTCACTTGCTTTTTAAAGTACCTTTGCTTCTTACTATTTTTGTTTGAGCATAGACCTGCATCTAGTTTCTCTCAGGTGACCATCTTATAGCTGTATAGTACCTGCCCATTGTTCAACCAGGGAGCTGTCTGAGATAATTTATATAGCTATGAAAATCCACCAAACCAACAGCCCATTAGTTTAATCTATTAACATAATGCCAGTATGCAAATTTGTAATGATTTTAATGGCTGTTATTCACTGGAAGCACTGAAGATTTAATCTGATTTTTGAATCCCTTTTAAACTATTGGCTTCAGTGAAACAAATACAAACCAAATCCACCTCCTATGAAGAAATTTCTCTTTTACTATAATGTTTAAGATGGGAGGTTAGCGGGAGGGAGAAATTCAGGTAGCTTGTGTAATATTTCTATTTACCTGTTCTCCATACGTCTAGTAGTGTGAGCTGAGAGAGCCAGTTTAACTCCAGTGTTGCCCCTGACTGAACTCAGTTCCCAAACCAAGGTTTCCATTCTGACTGCCTTTTCACGTGAAGTTGTTGCACACATTGCAGTCCCTCAGTGCAGTAAGAAGACTATTTCCGTTACTTAATTTGGATAGTCCTAATTATTAATGTAAGGTTGGAAGTTGCTCCAGGTCTTCATTTGTAAAAGTTATTGCTGATCAAAATTTGTTTCTCATTATTACATTACGAACTCTACACCATATTTTTAAATAGCTGCAATTGTTAAGTCTGCTTAAATGTTAATTAAACTTTATATGCTTCTAAACTGTAGTAATTGTATGTCTTCTAGGTGTGCCTAGATTACCCATATGGATTAAGTATTCTAGGATGAGCAACAAAAAGTAAAGCTGAAAGGATTAATCAAAATTTACATTTTATAGTCAACAGACACAGAAGTTAAATGCAGCTGTTCTAGGTGGCTTTTAATTGAACAGTCTGTATAATTAAATTCGTGCTGTCTATAACGTCTTTTTGTTTCAATACTTTATAGGAAGACAGGATACTAGCCCAAAGAAGGATCTTATCTCTCAATTCTATATCCATGATCAAGTTGAAATGAATTTTCCAGGTTCCATGTATCATGTGTATTGTGTTTTTTAAATTAAAGAATCCCTTATCTTTCCTTTATCACAAAAACCTTACATTAGTAACCATTTTAAGAAAATTAGTTTATTTTTTGTTGTTCAGTCAGTTTTCACAATCAACGTGAACTAGTCAGTTTCACTTTCCAGGTGCCAGTTTTTATAGGGCTCAGTCTTGAAGAACAGATAAGCTGAATGGCTTTCAATCATTTTATCAGGGCTTTTTGTTCATGTTAACATTCCTGAAGATGCAGAGTAGTACATTCAGAGGTTTTCTAGCTGACAATTTTGTAGCCTGGTGTTAAGCTAACACAATTAAGAAATATCGTTTTTGCCCATCAAGACATGGTCTAAACGGACACGCTCTCTTATTCTGTTTGCATTGTAGACACTGCTGGGAAATACTTAAGTACAACCAAAACCTGTCTGTCAATTTTCTTTTTAAATTGAATGTTTCCACTAATCAAGCTAAAACTATATTTTGGCCCTAATCTACTTTTCAGCATCTCTTAAAGTTCATTGTCTCATACTCTAAGTTAGTATAATCAGAATGAAGCTAAATACAGAGAGAAAAATTACAGTGAAAGTAAGCTAAAGTAAATATTTAAAAGGCTGAGTAATAGAAATTGAAGATGACTACTCATTTATTTAGAAAAGAGTAACTGTTTTATCATGTAGATTTCAAACAGAATACTTCAGCAAACATTTTGAAAATAATTGGGCAGTTGTCTAAACAGTCAAATAATGGTCTCTTGAATTAATGTAACCTTTTATTTTGTTTCATCTTATTTAGACTGTAGCATCTTTCAGAGACCACTAATTTCTTCTGTGTGTAAAACACCTTGCACATGTGGTGCTACATAAATAACTGAATGTTGATTTACACTTACGACTTTTGCAGAAGAATAGTACACACAAACACCGCTACTAGTGCCATCTTATTCATAGTCTTGTTTCCTGAATTACTTTGTCTTGATGCTTTCTCAAGTTCAAAGAGACACTTTTTAGACATCCTTTTTTTTAATTTGGCCTTAGTGCTTATAATTAAAGCAGTGTGTCAGTTGAAGCAGACATCTCCTAAGTCAGATTTCAGTAAACTTTTCTTAAAAAAGAGAAATTTCCAGTTTCTTAACCCATACTGATCAGTAGTTACTGACTGTATGACAGGACAGTGGACGAGAGGCTGCAATATTGCTGTGACTGAGGTGTTTGCTGAAATATGTATTTAGAGCAGAAATGTCGTTTTTTAGGGAACCTAAAAACAAGAGCAAAGCTGAGGTCTAACTACGATAGAGGATGGACACCAAAGAAGCTGTGTTGGGGACAAAAACAAAGCAAAATAAGGTAGAGCAAAAGTAGAGGCCAAGCATTGGACATGGGAAGGGATGGAGTGTGGGTGGGGGTTGTATACTGAATGGGGGAACAGTCAGGGGATATTAAAAGGAAAAAGTGGTGGAAGCTTTTAACAGTGAATGGCAAATGGATACTTCTTTTTTTAAACCAGCCTATTCTAATGTAAATTAATTATGCAGGTGAAATGGTTTGGAGGAGTAGGGGTTTGTTCACCTATGGATTCTGTGTGAATTTTTCTATTTTTGATCATTGCCTAAGCTCTACCAGTTTTACAGATATAAGCTAGTTGCTCACTGCAGGTTATAGCAAATACAGATGCCAGCTGTTTAATTAAAAACTTCTTTTCAATTTTGGATATCTCCTGCTGTCATAAGGGGATTCTTCAATTGAACCATTCTGTTGGCAAACTGCATACAATGGAACTAGCTTTGTTCACTTTCATCCCTCACTTCCTTTCTGTGATCAGAAATTATGTTTTTGTTCATAGCAACATGAACCGTGAAGACCGGAATGTGCTGCGTATGAAAGAAAGGGAAAGGCGAAATCAAGAAATTCAACAGGGCGAAGAAGTCTTTCCACCTAACTCTCCTCTCTTTGCTGAACCATATAAAGTTGTGAGTTTATGCTATTATTAAAAATGCAGTTCCTTGTAGCAAAAGACATATTTCTAATTATTTGGTTTCTAGACTTTTTTACGTGATTTTTTTCTAGTGCACAGTTCTTGTGACAGTGATAAGAAGCAGGGCTTGAAAGTGAGGATGGATGGTTACTAGGTAGCAGGACTAATAGATGCTCAAAATATCACTCAAGAATAAAGACACTGCTTTATTTGAAAGGATGTGCTGAAAAGGATAATGAAACTTGAGCTAACTTTTCAGTTTCCTTCTGAAATTGTTCCAGCCACCCAAAACATTTCAAGTGTTGGTCAAGTCTGTCAAGGCTAGCTTTTTTTTTTTTTTAATGCTTTTTTAGCTTACTGTTTAGCATACTAACCTTCATCTACAGTACTCTAGCTAAAGGTAAACCCAGGAATAGGAAGTTTGACTAGCAGGTTGATTTTTGACTAGCGGGGGGAGGGATAGCTCAGTGGGTTTGAGCATTGGCCTACTAAACCCAGGGTTGTGAGTTCAATCCTTGAGGGGGCCACTTGGGGATCTGGGGCAAAATCAGTACTTGGTCCTGCTAGTGAAGGCAGGGGGCTGGACTCGATGACCTTTCAAGGTCCCTTCCAGTTCTAGGAGATGGGATATCTCCATTAATTTATTTATTTATTTATTTTTTAAATACAAAACTGCTTAATAGCCTGGGGTTTTTACCATTTAATATAGCCAGGTTCCTTAAAATTAATTTACCATTGTGAGCCTAATTCAGGGTTTGGTGTAACTTTTTTATTTTCTTTACCAACTATTTAAAGTCTCTACCCATGACTTTAAACCCACACTAGATTCTCTCCCAAGGATCTATTTAGGCCACACTGAACACCTATAGACGAACAATAAATATGTGCCTGAGGCAGAAACTAATTTTTGAAGGGTAAGATAATGACCTCCATGATTTTAATTCTTTATTATTCAAGAACCCTTTTAAAAAAAAAAAAAAATTCTTTCAATGTAGCCTCCTCTGGTAAGTGAGGAAATGAGACTTGGGTCTTGTCTGTATTAGAAAGTTTTGCTGCTTTAATGTTACTGTTATAGTTAAAGTGGTCTCCTAGTATGGACATAGTTATACTGGCAGAGAAGTGCTTATTACAGTTTGGTAAACAGAATTGGTATAACTGCACGTGTTAGGGCTTGGACCAGTAGAACTGTATCAGTAAAAACAAAAATCACACCCTTAACCGACATAATTCTACCACTGTAACCTTTTTAGGGCAGACTGGCCTTAAAAATCATTTAAGGGTTATTAGAGAAATAGCCTCAGTCTGAAAGATTAGTTCGGGGATTGCTTTTTTTTTAACCCCTGCTATCTAGTCTACTGATAGTATTTGAGGTTCTTAATACCATACTCCTCCTTAGGTCATTCTGCGCCAAAAAATTAAAAATTTTGCGTACAATATTTTTTAAAATTCTGCAGGTTTTATTTGTCAATAAATAAATGCAGAGGCTCCAGCATGGCAGCGGGGAGCACAGGCCACTGGCTGCATGAAAGTGGGAGATCACCCTGCAGCCTCCCCACTCCTGGGACATGGACTAGGTGGTGAGGCTGCACCCGACCTTGACACAGCACAAGGCTTGGGCCTGCCCCAGAAACACCCTGGGGCCCTGCCCCTCTACACAAGGAGCACCAGGTGTGGGGCAGGCAGGCTCAACCAGGCAGGATCCAAGTGTGGAGGGGCTCTGGGGGGTCAGAGGATTGTGTGTGGGATAATCTGGGTGGAGGCAACTTAGTGAAGGGCCTAGGTGTGTGTGGGGGGATCTGGATGCATAGAGACTCATTGGCGGGGTTCCAGGTGCAGGGGCAACGGGACTCTGCAGGGACTTCCAGGTGAAAGTGCTTGGAGCTCAGTGGAGGGATCTGGGTGTGGGGGGGAGTGGTGCTTGGTGGGGAGGGGGTCTGGGTGCAGCTAATTGGGGGGCAGTGGCATGGGGATCTGGATGTGTGGGCTCAGGATGGTGGCGGGGGTTTAAGTGCAGGGAGCTCAGTGGGGGGTGGTCTAGGTGCAGGGGTAGGGGCCAGAGGCAGGGGGTTTGGGTGCAGGAGGCTCCAGATGCAGGGGTTGAGGTTCAATGTGGTGGGGTTTGGGTATGAAAGGATAGGGGGGTTCTGGGTGTATGGGGTGAGGCTTGGTGGTGGTGTCTGGGTATGGGAGGTCCGGATGCATGGGGGTTGGGCGGATGCGGGAGCAGCTCCCCATACAGTGACCTCTCCCCTTGCAGCTGAGCAGCGATGGGGGCAGGAAGCAGGGGAGTATGCTGAGCTTCCTGCAGCTGGGGATTGGTCTAACACAGCCCCAGCCACTTCTTGCAGGGGAAGAGAAAGTCCCATCCCCTTCTGCCTCCAGCCCAGCTGAGACTATCAGCTGATCCCAGCTCAGTGTAGGAACCGCTGGCTGGGGTATCCCCAGCCCTGCGGTGATTTACCTCTCTGCCACCTGGTCCTGTTGCCTGAAACAATGTATCTGTGCAGTTAGGGAGTGGTGCATGACTGCTCTTGCAGCTTCCCTGTCAGTCATTTTTCTGCAGGGAACATGAATTCTGCACGCATGCAGTGACACAGAATTCCCCCAGGAGTAATATCACTGGTACAGTTGTTCATCGCCAACCTAAAGCTATACTGTATAGAACTCATGTCTTTGATAAACACAGCCCAACTCTGGCCCAGGTTCTAGAAAGAATTCTACTGGAAAGATATTTAAACAAAACGTCCACTGCTGTGTTCACAAATGAATACCGCAAAATTGTGCTAGAGCATGAATGGAGTTGACTAGAAACTGACTACAAACACTAGTTAAACAAGTGGTTCGTTTTCCTTGTCCAAAGTGAGAAGTGCATAAGTAAGAACTGCATAAATAATAATTAGATTCTTTTCTTAAAAGTGCCAGTGCCATTTTTGTGTGGCCAGCAATACTTTCCCCACAACTCTTTTCTATGAGAATTTTGTGATCATAGCTCAGGGCTTTGAACAAAACATTCTTCTGAACCACCTACCTAGTTCATATGGCTAAAGGAAAAATAATTTTGTATTACCATAGAATTATAGCAGAATTTAAAAGGAACTGTGGCATTAAGGCTCTTTAAACCTTTCCATTACATTTTTCTTTCTAACTGTTGGCTTCTTATTTCCTTAAACTGCACCTCTACCTCGATATAACGCTGTCCTCGGGAGCCAAAAAATCTTACCGTGTTATAGGTGAAACTGCATTATATTGAACTTGCTTTGATCCACCGGAATGTGCAGCCCTGCCCCCGCAGGGCACTGCTTTACCGCTTTATATCCGAATTCATGTTATATCGGGTAGCGTTATATCGATGAAGCGGTGTACTTTGGACCATTTCCCCACAAGCTATCAAAATAAGTGTGCATGGATCTCTACAGGGTGGCCTAGTTGATTTTTTTTTTTTTTTTCTCTGTACCTGCTGTGCCAGTAAGGATGTCTGTCGTTAATGTCTAGAGGCAGGCAGCCATAGTCCATCCTCTGCTGAAAGAATGATGGCTGCAATGTGAGATTTAAAGCCAGGAACTATATGGAAAGATCTTGGCTCAGTGAGGGATTTGGAGGACTGTGTGGAAGGGGACATTGAATATAGAAAATGCATATAATAGCCCATCTTATCTATCTGGCAGTTGAAAGGTCGTTATTTAAAACAGCTGAACTGGGCTTGTATTAATAGATAAGGTTGGTTTTGTTTGTGCCAACCTCTAATCATTTTCTAACGCATTAGGCAAAATTTTCTCCTTGACTCTCTGGCCAGTCAGTTGTCTTGTCTACTTTTGATAGATAGTTCTTGGTTTGTGGAAGATTCTGCCATTACAATATTTTCATTTTTTCCCCTGCACTCAGTCTGATATTTCATAAACTAATATCTGTAATCTAGCTACCATTTTTTGGTAATAGGAAGCTGCATTTAATGTTAAACTTGATCAAGCTTTATGGATATACTATTAGTTATATTAGCCCACTGAAGGCTTCTTGTTAGTGGTGCACAGCCAAATGGTCTTTTACTATGTGGGATTTTCAGCCTTTAAGAATAAAATATGTATAGTTTGAAGACAGAAGGGGGAGAGAGTAAAGATAAAATAATTTAAAAGGATGAGTGAAATGTTAAAAATAAGATGACTAGCTTTAGAAATCAGAAGGGAATAATAACTACATAGTTCTTTGTGTATTAATTAGGAGAATAACTTAGTACTTCTCTAGAAATTTTCATTGGGATTCTCAGTCACCAATAGGAACTGAGTGCCTAGCTCCGTTTGACAACACTGAAAAATCTCAGCCTCGTCCTGCTCTGAACTGGTATGCAGAGTCCATTTATTACTACTGAAGTATTAAACTTAATAAATTATTTATTTAAATTTAAAGGGATTAAAATATTAAGAACAGGAGGCGAAACTGGGATGGCACACAAAATAGACTTGGATGCTAACTTAAGTTCTTAATTCTGAATTTTGGGTTTACTACTCTAGTTTTGTGTCAAGTCAGCTTACCTAAACCAAGTTGTATATATCTTAGATTTAGGAATCTCATTTTAAAAATACTTCTTAAATGTATTTTTAATCTTATATTTCTATTATACTTTGCACAGACCAGCAAAGAAGATCAACTGTCTAACCGTATTCAGAGCATGCTTGGAAATTATGATGAAATGAAGGATCTTATAGGAGACAGATCTCTACAAAAGCTTGTTGGTATTCCCAAACCAACAGTACCATCAACGCCAGATGAAAAATCAAACCAAAGTTTCTTTGGTGAACAGAGACACAGTACCAGCTCTCATCAGAGCAGCAAATGGACTCCTGTAGGACCAGCACCTAGCACTTCCTCCCAATCGCAGAAACGGTCCTCAGGTTTACAAACTGGACACAGTAGTCAGCGGAGCAGTGGCAATAACACTAGCAGCAGTGGACAGAGGCATGACCGTGACTCATATGGTGGTAGTAGCAGCAGCCGCAAAAAAAGCCAGCACGGATCAGAACACTCCAAATCCCGTTCTTCCAGCCCTGGAAAACCACCTGCTGTTTCTTCATTGAGCTCCAGCCATTCCAGGTCTCATGGAAGTGATCATCATAGCAAGGAACATCAGCGCTCAAAATCTCCACGGGATCCTGATGCCAACTGGGACTCACCTTCCCGTGTACCTTCATTTTCAAGTGGACAGCACTCTAACCAGTCTTTTCCTCCTTCACTAATGTCCAAGTCCAGTTCAATGTTGCAGAAGCCCACTGCCTATGTAAGGCCCATGGATGGACAGGAGTCTATGGAACCAAAGTTGTCCTCTGAACACTACAGTAGTCAAACTCATAGCAACAGCATGAGTGAGCTGAAGCCTAGCAGCAAAGCACATCTAACCAAGCTTAAAATACCTTCTCAACCACTAGATGTAAGTTGGTACTAAGTTTTGGGGGGTTTATCTTTTTTCAGCATCAATGGCTGGGATTTTCAGAGGTGCTTAAGGGCGTTGGGTGCCTAACTTCTATAGGCTCTATTTAAAATCCCAGCCTATATGGCTACAGTTAACTTACTATAAAAATACAGGACTTCCCATTGGAAAGTGAAGCAACTTTGTAGTTTGTCGGTGGGAAGTCACACATTTTTCTTTTGTATTTTAAGGAGAATTTTGTTTATTTCCTTCTACATCCCCAATATGCATGTCATGGTTTTTACATAATTGCGTACAATGTTGGAGCTTTTATGGTCTCTGGTTCTTTCTGATGAGTCATATGTAATGGATTTTACTCTCTGTTATGTTCGATTGTGGCATAAACCAAATTCTCTTTTTGAAGTGTAGTAATTGTTGTGCATAATATACCTACAGTTTTCTAAAAACAATGTAATAGGTTTCAGAATATAAGCAATATTTTTTTCTCTGTATAGGGCATATTTAGCTTAAACATGTTTTAGTGGTTTAGCTACTCTTGGAGTGTAGAGTATAGGTTGCCTGCATCTGCACAGCCATGTTGAGGATCAGTGTAGTTTAAAATTATTTTAATAAGATGCTATTGCATCTACTCTTAGCCACTTGAATAGCGATAGCTGGGAGTCTTTTAGATATCGCAAATAATTGGCTAAATAAAATGTAGAAAAATACTGGCCATGGTTAAAAATCATGCATAAGGAAAGACATCTATGCCAAGTATTCACAAATGTATGCATAATTTATATTTTACACTAAGACAGTATTGCAGCTCTCCCCTCTCCCCTACATGTATTAGGACAGAGGTACAGGGAATTATTAAAGTACAAAACTGTAAGTAGCCCTTATTATGCTCTAATTAATAATGCAGTTCATGAGAGAACAGATCTAAAGTCATGTTATGGGTTACCATTATGCTTTTTCAATCACTTGAGTTCAGATAGTGGCCAGTGACTTGCCTCATGAACTTATAGTTTAAAAAATAAATAAAGTCAAACTTTCAGATGTTTGTAAGACACTGCCTTGTTAAAATCATGTTAACATTTAAGTGAGGAATACAGGTAAGGAATTAGAATAACATGATTTTTTAGTATATTTCATTTCTGTGTGCCAGTGCTATACAAAATCTAGGATTTCTGCAGTTTGGGAGATATCCTATCCTAAAACTATTGCTGGTTCTTTAATTTAGCAGTGCTACTTCTCTCACTGATTCTGGATGAATATCATCAGGACTTGGGCCACAAAGAAGCGTAACTTTAAATCCGGTGTGTTAAGGGGCGGGGTGGGGAGAAGCCTTAAAAGGTATACATATAATAGTTAATCCTGAACTTTGATTTATAGGCATCAGCATCTGGTGACGTGACCTGTGTGGATGAAATTCTAAAAGTAAGTTGTCTGTTCTTCCGGTTCTTGACTTTATTCATTAAATAAACAAACACTGCTAAAGTGGGGAAATGGAGTACTTGCCCTGCCTGCGCATGGGAGAAAATCAGCAGTGTCCCAAGAACTCCACTTACATTATCTGACTCCCTAAAAATTATCAATGTGCGAAGTACTTGGATTCCAGTTTCTGCTGCAACTGCTGTTAACCTTAAACCTGTTGTGCCCTTCAGTTTCCTAGATCTTCTTACTAAGTATTGACACACATTGACATCCCTGTTTTAAACTTGCTGGTAGAAGTTTTGGAGGAACAGAAAGCAGCTTATCAGTTCTGTGTGTTTTCTTTATTGAATGTATTTTAGTGTCCATTTTCATGGGCAAACGTTTTTTAAAGAATTTTCAGATTTCTCTGCAAAAGTTTGTTCATTATATAGGCAGAGAATGGAACTGCATACTCAAAATGCTGTCAAATGGATATAGTAAACAGGAAAAAAAACAAATTAGTCTATAATATTAAAGTAAATATTCTTAGGTTTTACATCTAATGATTATAGGTAAAAATATTTCACACAAGTGTGTATAGCTTTTTAAAGTTGACATTTTGATGTGTTTTAACTTTAACGTATAATGGCCTTTTGCTGTTTGGTTTGTTTACAGGAGATGACCCACTCTTGGCCTCCCCCTCTGACTGCTATTCATACACCATGCAAAACAGAGCCATCGAAATTTCCTTTTCCAACTAAGGTTAGTGACTGACAAACCTAACTTTATATTTGTTTAGTAGTTAAATATTGAGTGACATTAAAACTAGAGAAACTCCTTTTAAAGATCAAGAATTGCACTGCAGGGTTTTAAAGCTCTTGTTGTTAAATTCAACTGTGCATTGTCATTTGGGGCTTATTTGAATACATGGTAACCCTTTGTCTGAAAATCCATCCTGGCTTTACAGCAGTACCCATGATAGCCCTGTAAAGAGCACAATTCTGTTCTTTCCCCATCTGCATTCACTCAACTGCTGTATCTTCCTGAAAGGAACAAAATTGGGAGACAGTATCTGTCTGCTGTGGCTTCAGTCCCATTGAGAACAATAGGAAATGACAGCCATTTCGAAAGAGCAGTTCTTCATTGATTTTTCTGTAAATAATGTTATTTTCCATAAGCAGGGGCTGAAGAAGAAACTTTGTTATGAAGAGCTTTGTTGTCATGACCATTAATCTTAAAAGGTTCTTTTCAAAAAGTACCCATTGCATCAGATCTGTTCAGTAGGAAAGGAAGGGAAAACTGGTGTGTGTGAATGCACATGAGAATGTGGGTAGGATCAAGAGGGAGAAGGGAAACTGGACAGTACACTATGACTGCTTTGTGCTGGTCTGTAGTGGGGTATGCACTGGTAGATCTGGCCCTGAAAGTTTAAAATAAAACTTATTTTTTTAAGTTGATAGTACATATCTTCAGATCATTGGAAATATCCCATAGTAACATTCTCTTTTAGTATTTATGTATAACATTAAATTAAAAACAAAATAAAAGATAATTTCCAGATGAAAACTACATTAAAAACTGCTCCTCCCTTGCCACTGTTTCAGCATTTACAGACTCAGCAAATGTTACTTCATAAATAACCTTTATAATGTTAACTGAATAATCTTCATAGTCATAAGTGCTAGACTTATTTTTTGTAATGAAAGCTGAGATTTTGGAGCATTGTGGGCAGACTCCAGAGGAAAGTAAGAGCCCACTGAATGACCCATTTTGATCCCTGATAGAGAATAGTTGAGTTATAAGTATATTTCACTTGAAGTTTATTTTTGTCAGTTGTTTTTCTATGTTCATCTATTTCATTCTTAACATCTTATATCGCTTGCTTTTTTCTGGGAGGAGCGGAGCACTGTTCTCTATGTAATCTCCAAGATTAATGTAGCTGCCTTGAGCTGTGGTGAAAATGACTAATATGGTTCTCTAAAATGCTCTGGTCAGGTCTCATGACACTCCACGCCTCTGCTGTCAATACATACCCACAAACAGAGACCCATCCTCCCTGAAGAGAGCAGAATGGGGGACCTGCACAGCCTTGTACCTGTCTTTCCCCTTTGAACTGTACGTTCTTGTTTGCTGCTGTCCTGTGAGCTGAGAATTTACAAAGTATTCTACAACAATTCCTAGTTTTACTTCCTGATAAAAATCCAGAAACGAGTCTCATTATTTCATTATCTATTCCCTTTTGGTACTTACTGATCTTATCAGTGTAATGATAGATCTAAAAATCTTACACACACTACTTTCATCCAAGCTTAATTTGCTGAGTAATACAAAATTGGCAACCCAGCAGTAATACTTAAAATATTTTATTGTTAAGAGAACTAAGTTAAGTTTCATAATATTCAGAACTAGTATGTAATAATCCCAATATGCTTGAAGAAGAAATCTGTTTCTTTATAGAATGTTTTTTCTCTATCTTGCAAACATGTGCCTATTTGTTATTGTAGGGTTTTGTATGAATTGTTTGGCTTGTGGGCCTTTGACTTGACTTTCCTCCTAAGCATATATATTAAATCTTTTGTATGGGGTGGGGGAAAGAAGCTATATTAGATTACTTGGCCTTGCTGACATACAAGAACAAAAAGATAGGTCATATTTTTGGACCTTTATCAACCTGGATTGTGTTTCTTAAACCAGCTTGCAAAAAATTCCATTTATGGCTTCTCCTTGTCTTCTGACTTCTAGCCAACTTTTTTATTCCATGACTATGCATCTTACATGAGGAACTCTGTTAAATACTCTCTGCAGATCCAAAGCCCATAATTTCCTCTGCCATGTTGTACCCCCTGTCATTCTTGGCAGGAATATTTTCCAAGAATTCTAGCAAGTTAGTGAGCCATGGGTTTGTTTAGCCTGAAACCATAATGGAATGTAGAAAACAAAACAGAACAGTGGTTTACTTTAATCAAGCTGTACTGTCCTAAGAGGATTTGATCTCTTCAGAAACTGTACTTTCTTCACACGTAATATGCTGCTAGGTTTCACAGCATTCTACTTGTGTGCTAACACTTGGTGTGTCTCGCATGTCATACTACAAACGTAGGCACTTTTCAGTGGTCTAATGTGTCAACTTAGATTGTTAGGGCAAGGACTGTCTGTCTGATGTGAATTGTGCCTAGCATGGTGGTCCCAGATTCCTTGATTGGGCCTATTGGTATTACCTTAACATATTTAATAATGGTAAAGCAGGTCCTAAGCAAGAACAAAGCTGCATGAAATTGGCTTCCTCACAGGATTACCTTTGTAGATCTTTTGTTGTAAGAAATCTGGGTAAAATTTTTGATGGAGCTTAGGACCCTAAATGCTTAAGTCACTTTTGAAAATTGTATACTGTCATTTGGTTTGAGCCATGGTCTGAGGCTTGAGGTTACTGCTCCAGCCTCACGTAGATTTCCTGCAGACGACTGTCAGACTCCAAAGGCAGAATATTGGTATTGTATATAAAATATCTGTCTGTATATGTGTGCGTAGATCCACACATACCACCCAAACATCTTAAGAGCTAAGCGTTTTTTGTACAGGTGAAAGTTGCTCAATTGTGAGTCTGAGACTGAAGTCTGCTCTCCACAAAGCAAATAGTACGGCAGCATTGTAAACTTCTGCCCTGGAGTACTTCAGCTGTGCCCTAGAGAAGGGATGGCTAGGGAAAGGGAGTTTTGTTTCCAGGTTTATTCGGTCGTTGACCTCTCAGAGAGTATCATCAGTGGCATCGATTAGGGTGATTGTGCTGCTGTTAAGTTAGTAATATGGAAAGTGGAATTGAGACCACGGTCTCATTTCAAATAGAACCCAACAGCCATCAAATGGCAACCACTTTCAGTCACTGCTACCTGGACTAGAGCCAAGTTGGCAACCTACCTAAGTACTGCATTACCATTCTCCCCAATTATATCCAGTCTTCCCTCTCTCTGCCTTTTATGTCTAAGTGCAGTTTGCTTCCTGCTTAAATCTCTTCATTGCCTGTCCTGACCAGTCTGTCTGCTGTTACTCCCATTAGATTAATATGGTCTCCTTCCTCTCCATTGTTTCTCATTTGTCCTTTCCTAAGTAGTCCCCTGGGAGATGATACTGCTGGAAATAACTTTGTAGCTGTAAGCTTGTGCTTTTACTTGTCTGAGTTTCTTAAAGTGAAATGTGTTCAAAACCAAAATAGATTATTGGAAAATGGATTTAAAACAAAATATATCTTCATCAAAGCGCACCCTCAGGGAATGCTATGGTGTGACTTAAAAACATTTAAGTGACACCAATGGATAATTGCGCAGACATTGTTTTATAGCAGTCACAATGTGTACATAGGAAGAAACAGATGTAAATTGCTATTTGTATGCTCACCCCAGGACGGTAGCTGTCTACCAGTGCTATTGAAATTAGGCAGCACAATAATTTTCCCACTATCCTGTTTTCCATTTTGAATGATAGCCTACCGCATTTGGCCTGCTGACTACTTTTGGCCATGGAGGCAAAAAGAAACCAAATAGATAATCATTCTGACATTCAGTATGTCTGAAATATAAAAACCCGTCATTGCTTTAACCTTTTTCATGTTTCCAAAGTTTATCTGGTAATTATTTATTGAAGCTGGGAATATGTCACAAGGCTTCATTTTGAGTTAATTTAAATTTTTACTCTTTTTTTTTTTTCTTTGACCAAAGAAGCAATTTTTAAAATAAAACCTATAAAACAAGATATCTTTGGGAAGAGGGAATCTTTAGCAGAACACAGTGAGCTTTGTACACTGCAGTGAAGAACTCCAAAGAAATAAAACCTCATGTATTACTGCTTCAACAACTTACCCTCTGCAATAAAAAATTGAAAAGCTGTAAAAGATTTTTAAGAACATCTAAACATGTTGTGTAAAGCCCTTGTTTGTTCAGAATGTTTACAGATACCATTATGTACATGCAGCACTTCAGTGAGCCACTTGCTATGGGAGGTCAGTTTACAGGCTTATTATAGAAGCTACAACCCACTATTGGTAGATTACTTGATTCTTCTTGGCAAACTGGTGAAAGAATATTTGAATGAAGTATACTAGATTCAATTTCCTAAGTAATGCATTTCAAATTGAGTCATGCATTTTCAGCTATTTCATATTTGTAGGGCCAAAGCTGGACTGCTTTAAAACAAGGTTATGGTCAGAAAAGGTGACTATATAAATATGACATTCTTATTCGGCAGTCTGCTCCCTGTACCTACTCAGTCAGATCTGTTTATTTAAGTTTTGGTTGGTTTTTTTTAAATTACATTTAGCAGGATTGACTTTGCACTACTGCGTGGGGGAGAGCTGGATTTTCTGAAATTAATCCGCTTCTGGTGCCAGGGTCTCTACTGCTGATGTCAGAGCCAGAATGAACATGGCTTGATTTTCATGGCTCGATTTCCATATAATTTGGGTATATAATTTACATAAGTGAATGAGTCTAACTTGTGAGCACTGCTAAGATAATTGTACATGAATTAGGTGTCAAGTTGCATGGGTAACTGGAGGGACAGATGGGCTGGTGTAGGAGGGGAGTATGGGCAGGCCTACTGAAGTAAGTCCCTGTGCTAAGACCATGAGCTTGGGCTTGGGCTTGGAATGTCTTTTGGGATAGGTGCAGGGAATTTGAGCCCAGAGGAACAATCAAGTACCCTCATTCCTTGCTTGTGCTTCACTCTTCTACTTAAGTCCTAATATACTGCAGTAATTTAGAAGAATAGGGGGCAATATGATTCAGCCTTTACTTTCATCATTAGTTAAAACTCCCTTTTGAAATAATCGTATGTAACTTTTTATTCCCTTAGGAGTCTCAACAGTCCACTTTTGGCACTGGAGAGCAGAGTGAGTATTTAAAGTAGTTTCATATATTTTAAAAAAATATTTATATAAAATGTTTTCATGATGATTAACGTCCCAAATGCCTCTTGGGCTTCTTAGATTTTTTTAAATCTACATCTTCCAGACAGATCACACAGGTTAAAACCCCAAGTTAGCATTTCCATATTTTCTTCAAGTCTTACTCTATAAAACAGATAATTGGCTTTCTTTTACAAGTCCTGTTATATGATCTGAAAGGTAATGATTAAACTGCATTGTGGTTGCTGGCTTCTAGAGGAAATACCTAGCTGTACCCAGTCATATTACTGTAATCCTCCGAAAGATGCTTTCTCTTTAGAGCTGATTGAAAATCATAGTGATAATTGTATGTGAAAACTCGAACGTCGTTTCTGAAAGTCTGATGTCCAGCAGGCAAATTAATGTGTGTAGTAGAATAAAGCATAGGTTTGTTTTATAGCTGGGGACAGCAGCCAATCCACACTGTAGCTTCCCCTTGCTGTGGCACTCCATGCTCACCTTATTGGGCATAATTCAAAATGGAGAATATGGTAATATCAGGAACTCCAGGGTATGATTATGCATATGCTCACTCTCTGCTGCTACCAGAGTTCTTTTCAGAATTTGAACAAAAGCAACAAAGCTCTTGTTGAAATATGTCTTTCCTTTTCCACGAGAATGACTCAAATGGATTATTTACAGGTAGTGCATTTAGTGTGATTGAAACACAGCCCACACTTGTTCACTTCCATCAGGCTTTACCCTTCATACCCCAAATAATTAATCAGATTAAGTAGTAAAAGCAGAGAGAGACTTATTCTTATATTGACAAGCCACTTACTCTAAACACACAATAAAGAGAGGAATTAAGGAAATAAATTCAAACACTTAATTAGAAAACCCATTGCTATGGTATATGGGCCTATCTATAAATGCTTCATATAGAAATGCACTGTAAAATGGAGAGGAGCCAGCCTGATCAGAGGCTAGGAGTGATTCTCAACTCCTAAATATTTCATTGAAAACCAAATTATGACCACTTCAATTTTGACTTCTGTTGTGGTGCCCTGGACAGAAGTTAGGAATTTAAAGTGACCTACCTTGATTGGTCAAAATGGTGGGACCCTTACTCAGCTACTGCAGAGCTGAGTAGGGATGATGCTGAAGCTAACGTTAACATGACGCTACCGGCTGAGTAACTCCATGTCTCTACATGCAGAAAGCAGTAAATTTTTTCTAGAACAGTGTTTTTAACTGAGAGAAGGAAAACAATTTGTTCTTTCACAGCATTCAAAATAAATGAAACTTACTGCTGTCTTAAAAAAAAATAAATCACTTGAAATAAATACACAGCAAAGAAAAACCCATGTCTGGGCTGTGCCTGCTGACTTTGGCTTGTGGGGTTTGGGCTGCGGAGCTGTTTCATTGCTGTGTAAACTTCTAGGCTCAGGCTGAAGCCCAAGCTCTTGGACTCTGCAGGGTGGGAAACAGTGCTGCAGGCCCAAGTTGGTTGGAACGGGCCAGCTGCAGGTTTTTCTTTCTTGTGTAGACATACCCTCACTGTTCTTGTTGGTGCAGTTGCCTGCTGTGCTAGCCTTTCACCTCTGGATCTTCTAGTTCAAATCTAGGTAAGCTGATATTAGTGAAAAGCAACAGAGGGTCCTGTGGCACCTTTAAGACTAACAGAAGTATTGGGAGCATAAGCTTTCGTGGGTAAGAACCTCACTTGCATCTAAAGAAGTGAGGTTCTTACCCACGAAAGCTTATGCTCCCAATACTTCTGTTAGTCTTAAAGGTGCCACAGGACCCTCTGTTGCTTTTTACAGATTCAGACTAACACGGCTACTCCTCTGATACTTGATATTAGTGAAATAATCCTGTTAGTCCCAGTCTAAATCATGTATAACTACACGAAGCAAATAGAACAATTCAACATGATTGGCTCTGCTTAAGAGAACCATAAAGCAGGCATAGAAAGGGTGTATTGCATATCAGGGTTGAGGTGAATTGATGGAACTGTGTGGGAAGTTTGCATAACACCTGCTTGCATCGTATCTGGCTTACACCAGTTGTGTTAGTCCCTCCATTCCTCAAGTGCTAAATTCACTCAACCATTCTTGCCTCCAAATTAATCTAGGATTTTTATTTCTTGTAACTTTGAAGTGTCTTATTTTGCTGTTCATTTTTAAGGAGTGTTCTTTTTTCTTTTTCCCCCCCAGAAAGATATAATCCCTCATCAAAAACGTCTAATGGCCATCAATCGAAATCGTAAGTTGCTCTTATGAAAAGATTAGAACATCCTCTCCAGTATTTCCCAAACTACTATTTCTGAAGTGTTTTTGAAGGATTTTGGCCCATTAAGATGACTATAGCTATTTCTCCACACTTTAACGTGGATATAACAGTTCTTCTTCGAGTGCTTGCTCATGTCCATTCCCTATTAGGTGTGTGTGCTCGCCACGTGCACCGGTGCTGCAATTTTTTTCCTTAGAATTATCCGTAGGGGACTGGCTCTGGTGCCCTCTGGAGTGTCGCCCACATGGCGTGGTATAAGGGGCACTGCTGGCTCTCCCCACCCTCAGTTCCTCCTTGCTACCAGTGATGGTGCTGGAAAATCTGCTGCTTCGGCTAGCATTTTCGTTCTCTTTCTTGCGAACTTTGAAAACCTGTAAAATAGTTTTGTATATAGTTAGTAGTTTCTTAGTTAAATCCTTAATAGTTGTCTTCAACTCGTCGTTAGTCCCGAATGGGACTCAGCCAGGGGAATGGACATGCCCACGTCCCCAGGCTTTAAGCCCTGGGATCACTGTAAACGGCCTATGCCCGTCAGCGATCTGCTGTCTAAGGTGCTTAGGCGGGGGGCACATAAGTGACAGGTGCCATATCTGCAAGTCCTTTAAACCTAGGATGAAGAAGGAGCGCAAAACTCGTCTAAGGGCGCTCCTAATGGAGTCGGCACTCACTCCGGCACCGGAGCAGCGGTCCGACTCCGCACCAAGCACCGTGGCCTCCATGTGCAGTGCTCCGTCGGCGCTGTCCACGGCTCCGGTCATGAAGTCGAAGAAGAATGTGAAGGGATGATCTCCTACAAAGAGAGGGCTGGAGCTGAGCCACGACCCATGCCGGGCAGCTCAACACCCCCTTCAGGAAGTCAGGCTCCGACTCAAGTCAAGCAGTGCAGCTCATCCCATACTTTGCCTGTGACTCCGGATAGCGGTGCAGGCCATGACCAGCTTCAGGTGCCATCGATGCCCAAAGCCCTTCAAGCAGCTCAGGAAATTCTGATGCTACTGGTGCCGCCCACTCCGGCTCCAGCAGTACCCCAGTCTCTCGTGGAAAACCTGCTTTAGGACCTAGGGTATGTGTCCCTGTCTCAGTAGCACTGTTCCCCATCGAAAGTGACGTCCTGCCATCGCTTGCCCGTGCGAAGCAGTCATGCCTCAGACTAGAGTGGCAGGCTCAGCAGATTTTCCCCCCCCTTTGGTCCCCACACTGGAGGCACTGATCAAGGGATTTGAGGTGTTCCTTGCCAGTGGATTGGCGCAGACCCTCTGGGGCACATGCCACTCAACAAGATCTCTGGGACTGGCCCCGACCATCTCCCAGGGCCTGGTACCGATCACTGGACCGATCATGGAACAGAGACCGCCGATCACCTGGTCATCATCGCCTGTCTCCTAGGAGGAGATCGCCCTTCTCAGGAGGTTCCTCCCGACAGCCGGCCCATAGTGGCTCCCAGTCCCATTTGACATCCTGGTACCGGTCGAGTAGCGAGGCGTGGATCACTGCGTGTCTGACGCAGATACGTCAAACACAGTCGGTCTCCAAAACCCTGACCGAGACACCCGACTCGCTCGGACAGGTCAGCTTCGGGTCCCAGCAACCGACGCTGGTTCGGACAAGAGCCACCACTCTGCCCGTTCCTGGTCACCCGGTACTGCCGCTCCGCTTACAGCTCCGGGACGGAGCGATGTTCCCTGACTGCGGGACAAACCCTGGTACCTGTGGTGATGCCAGCATCGATGGCACCAAAACCGGTTCCATGGCCCCGAGCGCAGTGCTGGCGCCATAGTACCCATGGAACCCTTGGGAGTTCACCCAACCATCCCAGACTGCCCGATTGGTGTTGGGAGCCTCGGAGAGGCCAGCGGCCTTGGTATCCCCTCCCCCTCTGGTTCTCGAGGCTTCGAGGAATAAGACCCCACAGGTTCAGGAGTTCCCAGGAGAGCAAGCTGCTAGACCACCAATGGGTGTGGAGGTTCCCGCAGCACTGGCATTGTCCTCCTCATTGCCAGACAAGGCTATCACAGGGCCCAGTCACCCAGTTCCTCAAGATGACACCAAAGTGCACCAGGAACTTTTGAAGAGGGTTGCTTCCAACCTGGGGCTTCAGGCAGAGGAATTGGAGGAGTTATCCTTTTGATGTTCTCTGTTCCTCGGCTCCTTCCAGGGTGGCCCTACCCCTTCATGAAGGGGTTTCCAAAATCACTAATGCCTTGTAACAGACCCTCTCTTCCTTGGCCCCCATCTCTAAGATGGCCGAACGCAAGTACTTTGAGCCAATGAAGAAGCATGAGTACTTGTACTCCCACCCTGCCCCCAACTCCCTTGTGATAGAGGCGGTTAACCACAAAGAGAGGCGAGGACAACCCAGGGCTACCCCCAAAAATAAAGATTCGAGGAGGCTGGATCACTTTGGACTTAAGATTTATCCATTCTACAGCCTTCCGCTGAGAGTGGCCAACCAAGCCCTCCCTGGCCGGTATGATTTCAATATGTGTCCAGCCATGGCCATGTTCGAAGGGTTGCTTCCCGAGGCTTCCAAGAAGGAGGTCTAAGCGATTCTCAATGAGGGCATGACGGTGGCCAGGGCAGCCGTCCAGGTGGCATTGGACTCCGCTGCTGCCTGCACCATGGCTTCCGCTGTCTCCATGCGGCGAGCTTCCTGGCTGCTCCTCTCTGGGTTGTCCTCTGAGGCTCAGCCGTCCATGCGGGACTTGCCCTTCAGCTGAGCCTTATTTGCAGAGCAAACGAACAGCAAGTTGCATGGCCTCAAGGACTCCCGCACCACCTTGAAAACCCTGGATCTGTACAGCCCAGCCCCGGTGCGTAATGGTTCAAACTGTAGCAGCCTCAGGGCCAGGAGAGCCAACCTTGGCAGAACCAGCCCCACAAACGAGCCACAGGCAACAAGCAATATGCAAGCTACCCACCTCCACCTTCTGCCCAGTCGGGCTCAACCCGTGCCAAGCAAGGGGCCAAATGATGGGTGCGCCCAAGGGCGACCTACCAGACTATTCCCTGGATCCATCTGTCCCAGTATACACCAACCACCTTTCCCTTTTCTTCCTTGCTTGGACCAGTGAGTCCTCAGCACAGTGGAACAGGGTTATACTCTCCGGTTCCTTTCTTCTCCCACCTGCCTTGACCATCCCTCTTCAGGGACCCCTCTCACAAGTGTCTCCTCGCGCAGGAGGTAAAGGGGTTGCTGCAGCTGGATGTGGTGGAAGAAGTTCCTCTTGAGTACAGGAACAAGGGGTTCTATTCCTGGTACTTTTTAATCCCAAAGGCCAAGGGCAGTCTATGGCCCATCCTGGACCTGTGAGACCTCAATAAGTACCTAAAGAAGCTAAAGTTCCACACGGTCTCCCTGGCTTCTGTTATCCCCTCCATGGATCCGGGAGACTGGTATGTCACCCTCAACTTGAAGGATTCATACTTCCACGTAGTGATCTTTCAAGGACACAGAGGCTTCCTCTGGTTTACGGTGGGACCCCACCACTACCAGTTTGCGGTCCTCCTGTTCAACCTGGCAATAGCACCGAGAGTGTTTACCAAGTGCAGGTCGGTGGTAGCGGCTTACCTCAGGCACTGGGGTATCCAGGTCTACCCATACCTTGATGACTGGCTTGTCAAGGGCAGTTCCAGGTCTCAAGTCCAAAGGGATGTTGTGGTGCTTCAAGCCACGTGCCGCTCTCTGGGCTTCTGATAAATGACACAAAGTCGACGTTTGTGCCGGTGCATAGGATAGAGTTCATTGGAGCAATCCTCGACTTGACCTGCGCCAGGGCGTTCCTGCCACGGGACAGGTTCCATGCACTGACTAACCTCATTGTGGAAGTCTCCACGTTCCCTCTGACTACAGCCAGGGCCTGTCTGCGCCTGCTGGGCCACATGGCAGCGTGCAGTTACGTGGTCCGCCATGCCTGGCCCTGCAACAATGGCTGGGTATGGTCTATTTCCAGTCTCGGGACCCCCTGGAAAAGATCATTACTATTTCCCAGGCGATCCTTCCCTCGCTGTGATGGTTGACCGACCACAGGACAGTCCTGGAAGGGGTTCCGTTCGACAACCCCCCCTCACTCCATCGAGCTGGTGTTGGACGCTTTGGACCTCGGCTGGAGTGCATATCTCGGCGACCTCCAGACACAGGATGTGGTCCCTGGAGGAGGCGAAGTTGCACAGAAATGTCAGAGTTCCAAGCAGTCCGTTTGGCGTACGGAGTCTTCCTGCCCACCTGTCAGGCAAAGTGGTCCGAGTCCTGATGGACAACTCAGCCTCAATGTTCTACATCAACAGGCAAGGGGGAGTGCGCTCGTTGGCTCTTTGTCAAGAGGCACTCCATCTATGGGACTTCTGCATCAGCCACGAGATCCACCTGGAAGCTTGACACCTTCCCGGCATCAAGAATATGTCGGTGGACCACCTCAGCAGGGATTTCTCTCACTATGAGTGGTTGCTCCATCCAGAGGTAGCCTGCATGACCTTCCAAAGGTGGGGAACTCCCCAAGTCGACCTGTTCGCTACCAGACAGAACAGAAAATGTCACCGTTTTGTTCTTTGCAAGGTCTGAGCAAAGGCTCCCTCTCCGATGCCTTTCTCCTGTCATGGTCAGGGAGCCTGTTGTACGCGTTCCCTATATTTCACTCATCAGCAGGGTCCTGGCAAAGATCAAGAGACAAAACACAGGTTGTTGTGATCGCCCCGGCGTGGTCTTGCCAGCATTGGTTCGGCACGCTTATGAGCCTGACAGCAGGCCCTCCATGGCCCCTGGCCAATCAACCAGACTTGCTGTCACAGGATCACGGTCGGCTCCTATACCCCAACCTCAAGTCCATCCACCTCTCGGTGTGGAGGCTGTGTGGCTGAACCCGGAGGACCGGACCTGTTCAGAAGGAGTCCAACAGGTCCTCCTGGAAAGTAGCAAGCCCTCAACTAGACTGACTTACCTGCCAAGTGGATGAGGTTTTCCCGTTGGGAATCCGAATGGGGCATCTCTCCTTCGCGTTCCTCCATACAGACTGTCCTGGACTACCTGCTCCATTTGAGGAACCAGGGCCTGGCGCACTCTTCCATTAGAGTGTATCTTGCGGCCATCTCTGCTTTTTGCTCGCCAATCCAAGGACAGTGTTTTCCCATGACATGATGATCAGATTCTTGAGAGGGCTCGAGAGACTCTTCCTGCAGGTATGGGCTCCTGTCCCGCAGTCGGATCTTAACTTAATCCTTTCTAGGCTCACCGGCCTGCCCTTTGATCCGCTGGGTTCCTGCTCCTTTTCCCACCTGTCTTGGAAGGTCGTGTTCCTGGTGGCAGTGACGTCGGCGAGACGGGTCTCTGAAATTTAAAGCCTTGACCGTTTATGGCGTTTCTGAGGTCTTCTACGAAGACCAGGTTCAGCTGTGGCCCAACTCAGCCTTCCTGCCAAAGGTGGTATCAACCTTCCATATGAACCAGGACATCTTCCTCCCGGTGTTCTGTCCCAAACCGCACAGGACCAGTGAAGAGAGACCTCTTCACGCGTTGGACGTCCGAAGGGCCTTGGCTTTTTACTTAGAATGTGTCATGCCTGTCCGTAAATCAACTCTTCGTTGCTACGGCAGACAGGATGAAAGGTCTTCCAGTGTCCTTGCAAAGGATTTCCAATTGGATCACCTCATGCATAAGGACCTGTTATGACCTGGCGGAGGTTCCACTGCCGATTGTCAGAGCCTACTCAATGAGAGCTCAGGCGCCTTCGGCGGCCTTCCTGGCACATATCCCTATCCAGGACATCTGTAGAGCTGCAACTTGGTCCTCTGTTCACACTCATTATGCCATCACTCAGCAGGCCAGGAACGACGCTGGGTTCAACACAGCTGTGTTGCAATCTACATGTCTGTGAACTCCTACCCACGTCCAGGGGTACTGCTTTGGAGTCACCTAATATGGAATGGACATGAGCAAGCACTCGAAGAAAAGACAGTTACCTTTTCCATAACTGGTGTTCTTCAAGATGTGTTGCTCATGTCCATTCCACAACCCGCCTTCCTTCCCCACTGTTGGCGTTTCTGGCAAGAAGGAACTGAGGGTGGGGGGAGCCGATGGAGCCCCTTATACCGTGCTACGTGGGCACCACTCCAGAGGGCGCCAGAGCCGGTCCCCTACAGATACCACTAAGGGAAAATCATCCAGCACCAGTGCATGTGGCGAGCGCGCACACCTAATATGGAATGGACATGAGCAACACATCTCAAAGAACACCAGTTACAGAAAAGGTAACTGTCTTTTCTTATGTAGAATCTTAATTCTTGTTGATTACCAGAAAATGGCTACCCAAGCCCACGTGAAAAGGACACTTTCCAAAATAGTCTCAAATTTTATGTCACCAACTGCTGGTTCACAAGGGCACATGTATGCACATTGCTTTTCCTGCTCTCTTTTTTTGTTGTTGAACGTTAGCAGGATATTTAAAGAAGATTTCTATTCTTGGGATTTCTTTGTTTCAGTACTTTGACAAGAATGAGGAGGGCAGGTAGGGTAGAGGGACTTTTTAAAATAAATGTTCATGGTTGCAGAGAAATCCAGTTACCTGGGTTGTGAAGTTATGATCTACTTTCAGCTGCTAACACAGGGGTCTCAAACATGTGGCCTGTGGAGTTATTTGCTGCGGTTGCCAAGCTTCCCTCACCTGCCACGCCCTCCCCCCCAGGGTGCCGCGTCCCTGCTGCTCTGCCTACCTCTAGGTGCTTCCTGCTGCCAAACAGCTATATGGCAGCGCTTGGCGCTTTCCAGGAGGGAGGGGGAGGACCGGGGAGCCGTGCGCAGCGGGGAGGAGGCAGGGTAGGGGATGGTGATTTGGGGAAGGGGTTGGAATAGGGGCAGGAAGGGGGCGGCGACTTTGGGGAAGAGGTTGGAATGGAGGTGGGGAGAAGTTGGGCAGGGGCGGTGCCTCATGGAAGGGGTTGGACTGGGGGTGGGGCCAGTGGCCGCGGTAGGGGTGTGTATCAGTGATGCGGCCCCTGGGCCAATGTACTAGTTCTCATGTGGCCTTCGTGGTCGTTTGAGTTTGAGGTCCCTGTGCTAACAGTTACAAAAATGGTTTGGGGGGCTCTGATATTCTGTAATCAGAGGATACAGTATGGAATATGCTTAAGGAAGCTTAAATTTGGGGCCCTGTCTTCTGCTTGAATACCAAACATTTATCATACAGGTGTTGATACAAATGTGGCAAACTATATTAAAGTACCTGTAGACCAAACATTACACTTCATCTGTCTGCTACACAACCATAAAAAAAACCCCACAGTGTAACTAGAAGCTTCTTGATTAGTGTTGTTGTTTTTTTTTTTTCCTCATAAATTTTGGTGACTTTATTCTTTATAATGAGCAAGTTGGGAGAAAATTTGACACCTGGTGCTCAAAGGTTAATTGTTCCTAGAAAATGCAAATATGTACACCAAAGTAAGTTTTTAGTGGCTGTCTGTATATTACTCCCCGGGGGCATTCTGCATCAAAGAATTAAAAATTCTGTGCACAATATTTTAAAATTCTGCACATTGTATTTGTTAAAATAATACTACATAATCACTCCAGTTTAAATTATTTTGATAACTTATTTCAAAATACCTGTCAGCAAGTATGCCTGTAACAACACAGACACACACACAAATTCCCCCAGAAGTAGAGAGTTAAAGAAATCCCTATGACCACCCAGTTCCTGTTTCTCTACCCTCTTCCTCCCCTCCCCAAACTCAGCCATGGGGGGGCCTCCCCAGCCAATACATCTGAACCCCTTGTTCCCCTATAGCCCAGTTGCAGGGCACCCCTTGCTCAGATACCTACAACCTCTGCTCCCCAGAGCCCAGCTGTGGGATCCCCCCCCCCCATCCCCACCCTCTCCAGAGCCTAGGGATCCAGAGGGAGAAACAGCCTGATGCTTGGTCCCAGGTTTCTTTCCTGTGCACTGCCGTCTCCTTCCCTCAGAGCTAGCTGGCAACTGCAGCTGCCAGGAACCCTCTAGCGCGCGCTCGCTCTCTCTCTCTCTCTCTCTCTCTCTCTCTTCCCCCCCACCCCCTGCAGTGTCTTCGGTGTGTGGGCTGGGCTCTGCCGGGTCCAGCAGACCCTAGTGGCAACTAGCAGCACTGCAGCCTATTTCTGTGGGGGAAAGGAAATTCTGTATGCACAATGTTAATTTCTGCAAAATTCTGCATTGCGCAGGGGCGCAGAATTCTCCCATTAGTATATGTAATTAAAATGCATTTATGTCCAGAAAAGTTGGTTTAAAAAAAAATTATGGGGTTCTATTACTGTGACAACCATGTCAAATTTGTCCAGTTTACAAATATGCATTTATCTACCAGTCCTGCAAAGCTGAGATCTTAGAGTGGACCTGGGTTTGTTCTTGCTTATGCATCATCTCCAAGAAATCACTTTCTGCAAAACAAGTTTTGCCCTCAATTATACAAATTCAGTTGCAAAGTCTTCAATTAGCAGTCCTTTTACTGTGTAAGTAGAAATAGAACCCATTTCTTTCTCCCATGTTTGTCCAGGCTTCACAGTGCTAACAGGAGTAAAAAATCAGTAACCCTCTGAAAAACCTGTTGTCTCTGTGACTAGATATGATTTTGAACACAGCCTCTTTACGCAGTCACTTTATAAAAAGATGCTTACCCACACTAAGTGTTAGAGACAGTAATAGAAGGATTACACCCTTTATTTTTCCTTTGCTCAGGGCCAGCGCAACTGGGGGGGGGGGGGGGGACGGCATTTCCCGCGGCCTATGTGGGGGATGGCATTTCGGGGCGGGACCTTCCGCCACCTAGGGCGGCAGAAAAGCTAGCGGCGCTCCGGCCTTTGCTCTTTTGTCATAGCAATATTTCAACAATGCTATACTTATGGTTGGGGCTGGTATTTTTGGTGGGTGCAAATCACCTATGGGGGAATTGGAGCAATTTCTGCAACTGGGGGAATCTGAGGAGATCTGTGGACAACTGCTGGAAGCCCCCATTAGATTCAGATGTGGGTGAGAGCTTGAGAGTTTATTGCAATGAATTTATACTGTTTTAAATAAATTGATAGGGCAAGATTGCACTTTATGTAGTCAGTAAACTTGTTTTTTGGGGGAGACAAACATTCAATGACCTTTTTTGGGGGGAAAAGATATATTGGGGATTAGACCCAAGATGTTAGAATGTTAGGAATTTCATTAAAACAGCCATACTGCGAAAGTACCTGCGTGGGAAACTTATTTTTTAACTTTCTCATTTTCTTCCTCCAGATGTGAATCAAACCAAACAGAGTAAGATACTGTTTTTATATACACTAAAGCCTTTAATCGTGAAAATAAAACAAAAGATAACAAAAACCTTAATGAATGTATGTCTTTCCAGTATTCAGACATTATGCTAGGATTGTGAAATAGAGATAGATATATATATTGAAACATAGCTTTTGTGACAGCAGTGAAATAAAATATGACAGAATTCTAAGGGTACGTCTATGCCAGCCGCCGAACTAGCGGATGGGTAATTGAACTTCTGGGTTCGACTTATCACGTCTTGTCTGGACGCGATAAGTCGAACCCGGAAGTGCTCGCCGTCGACTGCGGTACTCCAGCTAGACGAGAGGAGTACCGCGGAGTCGACGGGGGAGCCTGCCTGCCGCGTGTGGACCGAGGTAAGATCGAACTAAGGTACTTCGAACTTCAGCTACGTTATTCACGTAGCTGAAGTTGCGTACCTTAGTTCGATTTGGGGGGGTTAGTGTAGACCAAGCCTAAGTGTCACTCTCTGGCCTCCTTAATTCTGTTTAAACAATACTCTTGATCATTTGCATGCAAGAAGACAATTCTATAAGTGGTCGCTTGTCCTTTCACACCAAAGTGTGACGCACAATATTTTTGTATAAGGGATTCTTATACTTAAGCATTCAATATTTTAGTATTGAGTTTTGTGTACTCCCACACACAATGAACTCTGTAAACAAAGGAAAATTCCTAGTAACATTTTAGATCAGTTTATAGCCTAACACCACTTTGGAATTAATTTCTAGAGTATATGAAAAATTTATTCCTCTTTCTTTCTTTCACTCAGTATGTTGAAAGATGACTTAAAACTCAGCAGCAGTGAAGACAGTGATGGTGAACAGGTACATACCATAAGTACTAAAGTTTTAGAAAAGTTCAGGAGACACAACTGAAGTGTTCAATACTAAGTTTTTATTTTAAAAACATGCAGTGCTTGGCTGGTTGCAAATTGAACATTTGTCAGTAAGCATTAATTTAAAAGCAAGATTTTTCAAAGTAACTTTGTAACAGTACAGTATAACTACTTTTTGGAATATATAATCACTATTTGTGGGAGTCCTTGCTTCCAGTTTTGCCTTTAGACTTCCAAATCTCACTGTCGCAATTTCATATTGCCTTTTCCTCAACATAAAATGGAATAGAATGTACTCAAGAAGTAAAAACTTAGTGACAAGGAGACTTTTTCAGGATTGATTCCTCTCTCCTCCCTCCCCCCTCACATGTGGTGGCCTGCCATTTAAGGACAACATATCTTCAAAATAATATGTGGCGTAAATTTTTCCACACACCATTAATTCAGGATTGGGATTGGTGGTTGTGTCTAATGTATGTGAACACTCCCACCAAATTTCCTTTTTCTGTTACTACTTCTACAGTAGCATTGTCACTCTAGTTGGGAAAATTGATGCTCCCTTAGTTGATACTAACTCTCTATAATACAAATTGTCCTATCTTTGGCACTGATCTTAGATAATTCTAAAAATAGCCCTTTCAGGAACCTAGATGATGATGGTTGTCTGCACTGCCATTTAGTATTCCAGGTTCATTTTCTGTTTTAGTTTCCAATCCCAGTCTTTCTTGATTGATTCATTCATTCATTCAGGATAATGCTGATGAGGCATTGAGCATGGGAATAGGGCCTTCTGTTGCTGAACATCAGCCCCTTGGGCAATTGAGGAATAACACTGATAGACCCAAGTTGTGACCAGTCCTCACACAGAAAGATGAATGACACAGGGTGATGAGTAGAGAGGAATTGGAACTCTCAAAACCATAGTAGGGTGTGTAGGACTCTTTGACTTTGTCATTTGTTTGCTGTGTGAACTTGGCTAAATTTAATCTGTTTCCCTCTCTGAGGATAATATGCAATTTTGTAAACTATTCCAATGTATTCAGATGAGAGATGCTATATATGCTAAGTATATTTGTTGGTGGTGATGAGGAAGGAGTATTAGAGCTCTATTTTTGTTTTCGTCGCCATGCAGTACACAATACATAATATAATTTATGGAGGCTTCTTCCTCACCCTGGTTTTATTTATTTTTTTTAATTTACAGGATTCTGATAAGATAGTGCCAAGGAGTACACCTGGAAGGTAGGCATTCATAACTGATTTTTAGCAGTTCACGGCAAATGAAGTAACACTTGAGCAGATGAGTTTTCCTAATTTGATCTCACTGCTCTAAAAATCCATATCTGACACTGTAGACTTGTGGCTTGTGCTAACCCAAGAAGTGATTAGAACTTGATCATTGGTCAAACAGCTTTTCTCCTCCAACAAGTAGATATTTAACAGCTTGAAAAATAAAGCAGTAATTGTTTATATAAGTAATTATCATTTCCCAGTCTATTTGCTGTACTCAATTATGTAGAATTTTCTGTTAGTTTATGTGAAACTTGTATGTCTTACATAGTCTTGATTATTTTACTTTTTTGTCTTTCCCCAGCAATTCTGAACCTTCACAGCATAATAGTGAAGGAGCAGATAATTCCAGGGATGACTCAAGCAGCCATAGTGGATCTGAAAGTAGTTCTGGATCTGACTCTGAAAGTGAAAGTAGTTCCAGTGACAGTGAGGCTAATGAGCCATCCCAGAGTGCATCTCCAGAGGTAAGCTTTGATATCTGGTTTGAGTTATAATCCATCTACAATAATCCCTGAGTACCATGATCTTTGCATCAATCTTGACAGTTAAGAACTGAGCGATAGTTTGAGAAGATGCTAAATAAAGCGTAAAATTGACAAACATTTTGGAATGATTTTCAGCAGCAGTTCATCAGATATGCTAAATGAACTGTTTTAAAAAACAAACTCATTTAGCACTTGACTTTGACATGTACTTCATGCTACTTGGCTCTGAAAGCTTGGGAGACAGACATGTTCATACAGTAATACTGCAACAATGAAAAAAGTAGCTTAAAGCATGGTATGCACAAACTTCCATTTAGTCATTGATGTAACTGTGATATGGCACAATGTTTTGGGTCACACCATGATGCTGTGCTTGGGCCAACAGCATCCGCTGTGGCTCCTCTCATCCTCTGCCAGCAATCATTTGTCACTGCTCTGTGTAATCAGCCTCTCCACAGTGAAGGTATAAGAGCTGTGGCTTTTACACTGTATTCCAACACATTATACTTGGTTCATTAGCACCATCAGCTTTCTGCATAGCTGTTACCTTGGTGTACAGCACAATATTGCAGCCCTTGGAGGAAAATGGGGGAAGAAAATATATAGTGTTTAATATTCCTCCCTCTTTTTTTAGCCTGAGCCACCACCAACAAACAAATGGCAACTTGACAACTGGTTGAACAAAGTGAATCCGCATAAAGTGTCACCAGCGTCTTCTGTGGACAGTAATATCCCATCTTCACAAGGCTACAAAAAAGATGGCCGAGATCAGAGTTCTGGGAATGGGTATATGGATCAAAGTGGGTCTAAAGAATCCATTTCCTCCACTCCTGGGCGAGATTCCAAAACCACCCAAAAAGGATCGGAAAGCAGTCGTGGCAGGCAGAAGTCACCTGCACAGAGTGATAGCACAACACAGAGGAGGACTGTTGGTAAAAAGCAGCCCAAGAAGGCAGACAAGACAGCTATTGAAGAGCCCAGAGGAGGGCTTAAAATAGAAAGTGAAACCCCTGTAGACATTGCAACAAATATGCCCTCAAACAGGCATAAGGCAGCCACAAAGGGCTCTAGAAAACCCAACATAAAGAAGGAGCCCAAATCTTCCCCTCGGCCTACAGCAGAGAAAAAGAAATATAAGGCTTCAAGCAAACCTTCCCAGAAATCCAGGGAATTCATAGAAACAGATACCTCATCCTCTGATTCTGATGAAAACGAGAGCCTGCCTCCTTCATCACAAACCCCCAAATACTCTGAGAGCAATAGGACTCCTGTTAAGTCTTCCATGGAGGAGGATGACAGCTTTTTTCGGCAAAGAATGTTCTCTCCTATGGAAGAGAAGGAACTTCTTTCACCACTCAGTGATCCAGATGAACGGTATCCACTTATTGTGAAGATCGATCTGAGCCTCTTATCAAGAATACCAGGGAAGCCTTACAAGGACACAGACCCACCCAAAGTGGAGAAGAAAAATGTGCCAGAGAAGCATACAAGAGAGTCCCAAAAAACAGCCTCAGACAAAAATTCCACCAAGGGCAAAAGGAAACATAAGGTAAGTGATCAATTGAAAACGTATCTAGTCTGAATCTCTTGATGGCTTCCTACTGAGGTGAGATGGATAGCCCAGTGGCAAAGAAAGAGAGTGCTCAGTCTTGGGGACTCCTCTGGCCAATTAAGAAGTGGTACTGTTTCTTTTGAAGGGAATCTGTCTAGGCTTCAGGGTTCCTTGGACTTCCGGGGCAGGTGGCGGAGAATTAGCGTTGTGTGAGAGCTTGGTAGGCATTGTAACTCCCATTGTCATGATGAAATTTGTGCTGGGAAATTGACTGTTGATGTGGGATCATTGGGTACTGAGTTGGGTAAATAGCCTTTTCTTAGTGACACCAGCACTGGCACTAATGTTTCAATCAGCAGATTGCCAAAATCTCTATTATGCTGGCCTTTGCCTGGTAATGTTTTCGATTATTAGGAAAATGCAGGGATGCTTGGTAGAAGAGTGGACTGAATGATCTATTGGGTTTTCATCCATGTGTGACTCCTGCAGTTCTGTGAAATCATCCATGAGAAGCCCTGATTTGGAGCCATAAGGGTATGTCTACACTGCAGTTAAACACCAGTGGCTGGCCTGTGTCTGCTGATTCAGGCTCGCAGGGCTCAGGCTATGGGGCTGTTTAACTATGGTGTAGACGTTCAAGCTCAGGCTTGGAGCCTTGGCTCTGTTACCCTCCCTCCTCACGGAGTCCCAGAGGGCGTCTTTGCCTCCTCCTTCCCCCCATGCTTTTAGGGCATTTCCGCCACTCCTGGCCACAGCTATAACATCCTTGCTTCTATTTTTAGCATGCTAGTTCGAGTTGAGCTAGCATGAGTCTTTCTGCCCAGGCTGGGAAGCTTACTCCCATCTACAGTGTAGACATATTCTTAACTGCTGCTGGCCTAGGCCCTGCTTAAGGAATGTACCTGCTCCAACCTCTCTTCCAGTTCTGTGTGTCAGCCTCAGGACAAGCCGATCACTTACACCTCTTTTCTGCCAGGGGTATCTTTTAACAAATCAGGGCCTCTTGATGTTTAGCATATACCTACAGTAGCCCCATTGTTCTCTTAACTGCTCTGAAGGTGTGTACCTGGCAGTTTTCTGTCTTATCTTTGGTCTGACTCAGCTCTTTGAATTCAAGTGGGCAGCAATAGAACATTGAATAAGGAAACAGTCAAACATAATGTAAGAATAATGCAGATATCTCCCAATTCGCCACAATATCAAAGGGGCACTGGTGGTATAAATGCTGCTGCAAGCTCCCTTCCAAACAGTTGCCTTCAACTGTGCCAGCTTCCCTGCTGAGCAACCAAGAACTGATCTCCAGTCACTCTTGGAGTGAGAAGCAGTATGGTCTGGTGAACTTGACATGAGACTGAAAACAAATGGATTCCTCCATTCTTATTCCAGCTCAGATTACCTCTTTGCCCTACATCAAGTAATGAAAGTAAGGCGGAAAGGTTTCTTATCTTAAAAATGGGGATAATACCTACCTTACAAGGAGGATGTTGTTTGGTGTTTGTATAGCACTACTATACAAGTTCTAGCACTCACTTGAATGGACTCAGTCTCTAGTAGCTTCGAACCTAATGCCCCCCCTCTTATTTGGCCAGTTGTTCCTTGCAAAACAATATAACAAAAATGGTGGCTGTTATGGACAGAAACCAGCATAAAGAGCTGTTCTCCTACATCAGGAACAGAAGGCTTTGGGGGGGACCAATTAAACTTGGGCTGTATCCCAAAGAATCATTTCACTAATCATCTTCAAAGTCCTGAGACCTATGCCTATTGGTGCAGTCATGGTGGACATGAGTATGTTTTTGAGGCAAGTGGGAGAGGCAAACTATTTTTCAGGCCTACCCCAAAATACTGAGGCAGGCTGTGTGAGAAATTCTGCAACAATCACTTTAGAAATCCAACAGCTGACAAATGTCAGTTGCTTACATGTTTTGATCTTTGGGTGCTGGGTTGTAGCAGTCCTGTAGCCAAAGAGCATTCTATTACTGCATTGCATTACAGAAAGATTTATTAATTGGACTCTAATCTCGAGCTGAGTTGCTCATTAGAATTTTTATTTTACACTTGTTTTTCTGTTGCTACTGCTTATGATAGATTTGAAGATTAATGGAAGTGTGTAGGCAGTTTTGAAATTCACTTTCAAAACCTTTTGATTTTTACAGTCCACTATTTTATAAAGCATCAACTCTTATCAAAAGTAATATTGACAAATGTTGAATGAATCATTTTTTAAAAGTGCTTTTCTTAATCCCCTATGGTCTGGCAAAATCAAAATTAATTTCCTACTCTTATTGGGAGACCTTCATATATCAGCATAATGAGGTGTAGATTGTTTTAACAAAAATCTGGCTAGAATAAATTAGGTTATCACATTTTAAGTAGTTCAGTAATTTCAGCAGCCACATTTCACTCCTGGTTCTACTGGTAGATCATTTGACATTCACTACTGCCTTCTGTTTGGGATAAGTAATTCCATTGTGGTCAACTATCTTAAAACATGGGCTAGATCCAACCAGGGAATGATTTTCAGATCTGCTGTAGTGCTTCTGTTCCATATGTTGTAAAAGGTTTGCTAAATTGTCTAGACAAATGTAAAACATTGAGGGACAGTTAACCTGTAAATATCAAACTTTGTCCTGATAGCTCTCTTGTGCTTGCTTTATTCAGAATGATGATGAAAACAGAACCAGTGAAGGCAAGAAAACTAAACTGGAAGAAAAGTCTTCATCAGGCCACAAGGCCTCCAGCAATAGAGAGTAAGTGCAGTGGGAAAATTGGCTGTTTAAGTCTATAAGGTTTAGCATACATTAAGGGGAAGATTGGCACCCAACACCCTATATGCACTTACAAATGTCCCCCTAAATATCTGCTTGCCACCACTCACATAGGAAAAAATCAGTTGCAGCTCACTGTTCATGGGGCAAGATTTCATGTGCACCCACTCTTCAGACTCTGCCCTTTTACCTTGACTTTGGGGTTTTCACAGTAACTAATCAGAATGCAGGTACTTCCCAGAACCAGGCATACTGGAACACGGTTCACTCCTAACAAAGAACAGTTGGTTTATTTAACAACTTTACTTCATTATTACAAAATAGTTTGTTCAAGGTCATTTACCTTTGATAACGGGGTTGGAATAGGCTGGGTTTATTTCCTGCTGGAACTAATTTTCCCTAATTTTTACCTTAATACAGGGCAGTGTTTAAAAATAGGTGAGCTGCATAACACTAACATATGTAAGACTTAGTCAATCTGCACTTCACCTAATCACATTAATCCACTCCTTGCGAAATGGGTGATTAATTCTCCATTCAGCAGATGTGGAAACTGCAGATTTAATCCCCCCCCCCCCCCCCCCCCCCAATTGTGCAGCAAGCCGGTGATTAGTCAGGATTAGAACTCGGGTCTCTTGACTTCTACTCCCATCCTTCAACTGCTGGATCATTTTAAAAAATACACCACATTTTTTTTTAAAATTGGCCACATTTATATTTGTGATTATCATAGATTAGAACTAACCTACAACTGGCAAAATATAAGCCTTCCAATCTTATCCATACATACAATTCATTTTGCAGTGAGTTAGGGTGCAAATTAGCAAGGTTCCTAGTGTACTTTTAATGAGTGGCAAGTTTGTTCATTTTTGTGGATTTTCTTTTTCTTAAAAATATGTGCTACTTCAGATTACACAATAAAAATCTATCTGGGCACTGGACCACATATTCCACTGTAATGAATAATCTGAAGAAACCTGTTTGGCCACTCTGAATTACCAAGTGTAACAGAGAGACAAGGTAGGTCAGGTAATATCTTAGAGTGGACCATTACAAGATATTAACTCAACCACCTTGTGTCTCTGATATACTGGGACCAACAAGTACAATAATACTGCATACCACAGGGTAACACTCAGTTCAGTTGTGAATATTAAGATTTTTTCAGAGCCTCTGTAAAACTGATTTGCAGATTCCTCTGCTGGGGCTGTTAAGTTTATTCTTTCTTTGATATTTGTCTTCTGTCAGCAAAGAACCAAATGTTCTTTAGATTAATAGTATGAAAAGTGTTTAATTTTTCTTTGAGCAATTTATTACTGTGCAAATAGCTGTCCAAATGTCTTATCTTCCCAACTGGAAGATGGGTTAGCAAGCATGAGGCTTGCCATTGATTGCCAACAGTAGTCCTTGAACAGTCAAGGTGGGGAGGTGATACATATGTACTGGATGACTGAATTAAGGGTAGCTTTCCCTTTTGCTTGGGCAAATAGAATACATGCCTATACCATCTCTTAGTCTAAACATTCAGAACAAAGTCTCCACCTTAACAGTGCTATAGACAGGTTGGCATAAACATTGGCATTAACTTTTCAGGTTGTAAATGTTTGGTTTTTGTTTTATTAAACAAAAGTGGTTTTCTGGCTAGAATCTGCTACCTTTTCAAATCAGAACAAGATCAAATGGTAAAAACAAGGCCAATCTGGTTCACCCAAAAGCCAGTTATTAAAAATGAGGTGAAAAATAAATATCCCCATATACAGTCATAGGTCAAAATAATTCTTGTCACTGTATCTAGAAATAAGCTGTACTTATTCATTTCATGCAGGTCTTCAAAGCAAAGTGCAGGTAAAGAGAAGGATCTGCTCCCTTCTCCTGTGGCCCCTGTCCTTCAGAAAGATCCCAAACAAGATCATGGGTCCCGGAAGAGAACAGTCAGTCAATCTTCTTCCTTAAAATCAAGCAGTACCAATAATAAGGAGAGTAGCAGCAGCAAAAGTAACTCATCTTCCAAACAAAAAAAGACAGAAGGGAAGGCTTCTAGCAATGCCAGGGAAGTCAAGGTAAGAAGTTTATTTTGTAAATGCTTTCCTCTAATATTCACCGTTTCTCTGTGTGCAGTCTGGCATGTCAATGTGTAATCCAAGCAATAATTTGTCAGGCTTTGACTTTAAGCTTAAATGTAATTTAGTTTTTAAAGGTGTTTACTCCCTGTGGTAGTGCACAAGTAATTGGGTCATAAGGAAACCTGTAAATGGAAAACAACTCAGTAGCTATTCATTAGAATTGTAGTATCCTGGGGGTAGGTTGGTACTAATGTTAAATTTACAAATGTGATTAGTGTTCTAACTATAGAGGTTGCTTATTAATCATTTAATTTGATTCCAGTGACATTTTTCAGAGTTTTTTTATATAAAAGTAAAATAGGAGAACAATATGATACTATTTTATATGCAATTGAATAATTGAGCCATTTGTGATTTTAGCAGCTTGTACTTCTATCCTGACTATAAAGGAAAAGATGGTTCAATCCTCCTCTTCCCCCTTCCCCTCACTTTGGGTGTGTTTCAGGATAGGACCCTTCCCAAGGCTAAAGAGCTAGTCTGCTGACTTGCCCTGGCTGCCAGACCAGGTGGATGTAATTAGCTGCTATCAGGAGAATAAAGAGATTTTATGTTTGAGTCGGGGGAGAAAATGGGGTGGGACAGGAGATTTTGAAAATTAAAATCTCTAGAAACTAATAGCTTGGGAGGAAGTTCAGACTAAATGTGTTCTTGTGGCATTACACTGGTGTGTAGATATTAGAGAGAATTAGGGATTCTGCCTATTCACACCTATATAAATGGATACTATTGGGTGGTGCATAACATCTGAGGATGTCTGATAAAACATGGTATTAAACCTAGCTGTATGATAAGCTGTTCTCAGTGACTGCTGTACTATCAGATGGCAAGAATGTAATATTTCAAAGGTGAAATGTGACTCTAATTCACAAGGTCTGGATTGCATTGTAGTGTGTTGGTGCCAGCTTGTCTTGAGGCCTCTGCAGCAAACAGAACCTCAAAGCCTAATGAGGCATTAGGGATGTTATTGGTATGTTGCAGTACTTGGTAAATCTTTTATTGCTAACCTCAGTAGTGTCTGGAGAAAAGGTTTGAAGCAAAGTCAGAGGAACTAATCATGACAGCCAAGTGTGCCAATTGAAATAACAAATAGGAACTGAGAAAAATGTGATGTGGTGGTCAAGAATAGCAAACAAGGGAAATATCTAAACTAGGATTGCAGACATCCACCTCAGATGCTGACTTCATCAGATTTTGTAAGGCAGGCAGGGTTGGTCTAGTCAGTGCATGCGTGGGAGACTTCCAAGGAGCCTGTAGGTCCCTCAGGGGATTGTATTGTAGATTCACCGGCACCTTTTTTTTTTTTCCTTCTGCATTAGCGCTGAACCAAGTCTGGCCATTTATTTTTTTTATTTGGGTAATTAGGGTACATCTACACTACAGCAGGGAGTCGATTTAAGATACGCAAATTCAGCTACGTGAATAGCGTAGCTGAATTCGACGTATTGCAGCCGACTTACCCCGTTGTGAGGACGGCGGCAAAATCGACTTCTGCCGCTTTTTGTCGGCGGCGCTTACTCCCACCTCCGCTGGTGGAGTTAGAGCGCCGATTCGGGGATCGATTGTCGCGTCCCAACAGGACGCGATAAATCGATCCCCGAGAGGTCGATTTCTACCCGCCGATTCAGGCGGGTAGTATAGACCAGACCTTAGTATCTCCTTATAGTTTAAATTGGTTTTAATTCTTGTCTTAAATTAGTATAGTCTTGTCGTGTGTCACTGAACATTTGGTACAGCTGGCTGTATTTCTGTTCTGAAGTGGCTGCATTTTGGTGGTGGGTGAACGGAGATTATATGTTGCTGGGTTTTTTGAAGCAGTCAAGTTTCTTTCACCAACAAGAAGTTGGTCAAATAAAAGATATTACCCTGCCCACCTTGTGTCTCACTTACTATGTCATGTTGAGCTGAAGTTGTATGATTTTGGGGGGTAGGAGCCATGTCTCTTTGTGAAGGCTCCTTGCACATTTTGGATGCTTGAAAAATAGAATGATCACTCCATTTCTGAAATATTAAAGCAAAAATCATGCTACAGAGTTGATACTTCTAAAAGGAATAGAAAAGCAAAAAATACATGCAGCATCTCTTCTAGGACAGTAAAATACATGAATGTTAGCCGTTACTAAGTTGAGGAGGAGAATTCAGTTGTGCCTGGAATACTTTTATCAGATTCATCCTAGCGTAGATCCATTTGGCCCATCAGAGAGTGGGGCTTGTAAGGGAACTGGTTATGGTTCCTTGATCCTCGGTCTGGCTCCACCCCCAGCATATGTTGGAGCATCAATGAGGAGAGAAGCCTTTGAAAGCCATGATGTGTAAGTAGTAAATGTGAATGGCAATTAACCTGCTGCAAAACTGACCTAGTTTCCATTTAACAAGTGTGAGACTACCAGGAGGAACTTAAGCAATGAACAATCATCTCTTTTTAAAACAGATTTCTAACTGCTTTTATAATTACTAATTGTGGCAATTTATTTCTTCTCAGGAAAAGGTTCTAAACAGTTCATCAAACTGCCCTCCTGCATCTACCCCAGCTACAGACAGCTCAAAGTCCCGAAGAGCAAAGCTTGTTTTTGATGACAGGTGAGAACAGTGAGAGGTGCCAGGCACGTTACATTTCCTCTTCCCTAAACAGGTCACTAATTTCGGTGTGTAACTTGTAAAATGTATAGTAGCTTCCTATGTATAGGGGATGTTCTTTGCCATGCATGTACAGTATTATTCTGTGGAGATCTGCATGCTGTTTGTGTAATTGTATGCCTGCCTGACACATGTATCACTAATTTGGCTGACGTCTCAGCCACTACCAGGAGCCATGGCCTCCTTTGTACATTCGTACTCGGCCTGAAACAAGCAAGCAGTGGATTCTGACAGTATGTGATTGTCCTATGTCCGTTTTTAAGAATACTAGTCTCCCTTTCTGCAGACTCACTTCACACCTCACCAGACCAGTCTGCCTGTCCTCTTTGGGCTGAGTTGGCTCCCCTTCTTGGGATCATGGAATCATTTGGTCCTATGTAATCAAAGCTGAAAAATTTTGGAGAATGTGAATCAGTAAAAAAATTTTTTTCCCAAATTCACATCAAGATTATCCATTCATGAAATATTTCATGCAAATACTTGGGTGTTCTCTACAGGGGCTCAGTTCTAGTTTTATCAACTACTTCAAGGGTGATTTAAAATTACTGCTTTTTGGATTAAGTACTTCTAGGGGCCAACATAAAGGACCATATGCAAACAACCTGATTATGGGAGTGGTTTGCTTTTCTTCTACGTATTCCCAGACAAAATCAAGTTATGATGGAGTTAACGTTCGGAGCATATATCTGTAGTTAGAGGGAAGTTGTAGTTATCCACAAGCCAAATATGTTAAAGCCAGGAAATTCAGAGTTCAGAATAAACTTAAAAGAAATCCAAATATATTAAGGTACGGAAATGCATAATTAGGGCACCCGGGTGGCTTTGACTATGCCATGCAGTAACCATATAATTATAATTAAACATTTTAGTATTTGGTTTTAGATTGCAGTAAACTGATTTTTAAAGATTAGTTTTTTTCCTTTTATAGTGTCAACTAGTGCCTCTCTAAGAAAGGAGGGTATGATTCACTTTTAAATGAACTGTTATAAAATGCTGACTTTAAATGAAATCGGGTGTGCCCAGTACTTCATATTGTGGTGAAATAGGGGAATGTTTAACTCAACTATTTGTATGTTTAAAATCTGAACAAGATTTTCCAGACAGTGACCTTGTAAATACAGCATTTAATACAGTAAAATAGAAAATTAAAGATCTCTTGTAATTACTCTTGGAGCAGAGTTAGGCAAACTACGGCCCGTGGAACTGTTCTGCCCGGCCCCTGAGCTCCTGACCTGGGAGGCTAGCTTCAGCCCCTCCCCCGTTGCCTGCCCTCCTTCCCCTGCAGTCTCAGCTCACTGCGCCGTGGGCGCAATGCTCTGGGCAGCGGGGCTGCAGAGCCCGGCCTGACCCGGTGCTCTGTGCTGCGCTGTGCGTGGCTGGCTCCAGCCAGGTGGTGCAGCTGCTTGTCCTGGTGCAGCCGCGCCGCCAGCCACCGGCGCTCCAGGCAGTGTGGTAAAGGGACGGGGAGGAGGGTTGGATAGAGGGCAGGGGAGTTTTGGGGGTGTGGATGGGGTGGAGGAGGTCAGAGGGCGGGGAACATGGGTATTGAATGGGGGCGGGGATTCCGGGGGCGGGCAGGGAGAAGGGGTGGTTGGATGGGGCAGGGGTCCGGGGGGGGGGGAGGGGGTAGTCAGGAAGGAGAGGAGCGGTTGGATGGGGCAGTCGGGGGACAGGGAGAAGGGGGTGTGGATGGGGCAGGGGTCCCGGTGTGGGAGGGGCAGAGTCAGGAAGGAGGGAGAATTGGATGGGGCAGTGGGGGGCAGCGGTGGGGGGCAGTTAGGGGCGGGGGTTCCAGGGGCGGTCAGGGAGAACGGGTGGCTGGATGGGGCAGGGGTCCCGGAGGGGGGCAGTCAGGAAGGAGAGGGGAGGTTGGATGGGGCGGTGGGGGGGTCTGGGGGCGGTCAGGGGACAGAGGGCAGGGGGGGTAGATGGGGCAGGGGTCCCGGGGGGGCTGTCAAGGGGTGAGAAGCTGGGAGGGTTGGATGGGGGCGGAGGCTGGACCATGCCTAGCTGTTTGGGGCGGCACAGCCTCCCCTAACTGGCCCTCCATACAATTTCTGAAACCCGATGTGGCTCTCAGGCCAAAAAGTTTACTCGCCCCTGCTTTGGAGCTTGCTTTAGGACCTGCAGCCATATATCACAGATCAGCCTGTGTGACAGAAGTTCAAAAATAACAATGGAATCTCCATCTGAACATGTCTTGATTTCTTCTGGAAAGTTTCACATCTGGTTAATACTATCCTTTGTGATCTGCAGACTGGGAACTCTGCACTAGCACATGTCAGATAGCTGACACCTCTGCTAACGTGTCTGATTTACTTGGCTAGGGAACGTGGAATAAGTTGGCTAAATCCAGTGACTCTTAGCGGTCTTAAAACAATAGTTGGAAGTAACCGAAGTAACTAAATTTAACTGTTGAAAGGTCTATATGATAAAAATTATATGCGCTGTAACTTGAGGAAGGAAGAAAAAGCAATGTCAAAAGATCCCATAGTTACAAAGCTTGACACACAGAAAGGGATTCAATTTTCATCTTATTAAACTCAGAATTTCTTTTTTTATGTTGTAGGATGTACTCAGCCGATCATTATTTACAAGAAGCAAAGAAGTTAAAGCACAATGCAGATGCATTGGTAAGTAGAACTCAAAACATCTGTCTGGTGGTTGCACATAATGTTAGGTTGGTTTAAGTCTTCTGAACCTGTACTCTTCTATAGTACTGTAATTCTCTCCCACTTCTCTCTATTTTTGTTTTTAAAGTTTCATTCTCTTCAGTCTGACAGGTTTGAGAAAGCTGTTTTCTATCTTGATGCTGTAGTGTCTTTCATCGAATGTGGGAATGCATTGGAGAAAAATGCTCAGGAATCCAAGTCCCCGTTCCCTATGTATTCAGAAACTGTGGAATTAATCAAGTAAGCTTTATAAAGCAAGTAGTAAGTGAAGCCTAGTGATCAGACCCAGGGAACTGGGAGCAGGTGCCCAGATTTGATTCTTGATTTTGCCACCAATACTTGCAATCTCTCATCTGTAAAAATTTACCCACCTTATCCATATTTTGAGGCTTAATGTTGTTTTTTAAAAGGACTTTTAAATCCTTTCCTCTAAAGGTCTTAATGTTAGTGTAAATTGTAACATTAGAAACAAAAAACATTCCAAAACTTTCCTCATCCAGACTTTTGAGTAAATATCTACGGATCTCTGGTAAAATATGAGGGCAGTTGGAACTAAGCCTTAATAGTTTTCTTAAGACTATTAAATGAGAAATGGCAACTGATAATGCGTTATTTTATATTGTCATTTATTTGTCATTTACTTGATGTCTTTGTTTGCAGATACACTATGAAACTGAAAAATTATTTGGCACCAGATGCTACGGCTGCAGATAAAAGACTAGCAGTGCTTTGGTACGTATATTTTGGTTTAATAAAACATCTTGAGCCAAATTAGTGAATGTACTATGTCCAAAGGTTAAGCACAGTGGTATTTTTAACTGTTTCGTTTTAACTGAATTGTAAATTCAGTGCTCCAAGGTATTTGAGGTTTTCATTGAACCTTAGAAGGGGGGGGGAGGGGCATGGAGGAACATTCTGTGGAGCACAGCTGGGGCCCAGACCAGCCCCCACGGGGGGTGTGGAGAGGGAGCACCACCCAGCTCTGCTCCTGGCCACAACCCCTGGCTGAAGCTCCACTTCCACCTCCACCCCAGCATTGGCCCTTTTACCCCATCCATGTCCCCCGCCCTGCTCCCAGAGCCGGAGCCTCACTCCTGGCTTCGGCTCCAGGGGCCGTGGGGGTGCAGACTGGGTAAGGGAAGGCACAAGGTAAAAAGTTTGGGGACCCTACCTTAGGTAGTGAGAGCTAGCATAGCGTCTCCCTTTCATGTCTGTTATTAACCTTCCTGCGTATTTGAATATTGAGGGAATAAAAAGGAGACATTAAGGACAAAAAAAATTTTCCTTTATGTTTTAGTTTTATCACTGAAGTGATATGAATAGTGCCAAGAATCTGTTCTTGTTTCTCACTTATAAACTTAATGAAAAGTGAGCAGTAAGCTAATGCTTTTGATGGGAGTCTGATTTCCTTGTGATGTCTGGTCCATCTATAGCAGTGGTCCCCAAACTGTTGGGTGCGCTCTCCTAGCGGGGCATGGAGGAAGGCTTGGGGTGGCACAGCGGGGTCCGGGCCAGCCCCAACAGGGACCTGGGAGGGAGTGCCGCCCAGTTCTGCTCCTGCTCCGCTCCTGGTTCCGGCCCCAGCTCCTGGCACCCAGCCCAGCTGTGGCTCCAGCCCCAGCCTCGGTCCCCTTACCCCACCCATGTCCCCGGGAGCCATGGCCCTGCTCCCGACTGTGGCTTCTGGGTTGGGGGGCGTCGCATGAAAAGACTGATCTATAGATATGACAAGCTTAATGGTTAAAACAGACAGTTTTTGGACTACTTATTATATGCTTGTGAATTTTTGAGTAGAGTTAGACTGTTACTAAAGCTGCAGCATCAGAGTGTCTGTAGCTCTGCTTTCATGCTCACACTTACGTGGCTGTGGAATTTTCCTGTTATGAGAAATTGACGGTGTTGCTGTCAAGTTAAATGTATATTTCTCTGCCATTGTATCTCTGTTCTGAGACACTACATATTTCATAAAGCCATAGTGGTTGCATTAAATAATTTAGTGATTCTTCTGGAAACAGGAATATCAACATTTATTGCTTAAAAGATAGAGGTGCTATAGCACTGATTTGAGCCTCTGCCTTGCAAAGGTGGCCTTGACCTTAAACTGCATACTGACCCTTAGGGTTGAAAGAAGCAGCAGCAGAAGACTAGGGGAGCCCAAACATCTTCCCATTTTGCCCACCTACTGATTAGTCAGCTTGGGGTATATGTCAAAGAATCACCTTCCTAACGTTCCAAATTCTTCAGGCTGCTGAGTACAGAGTGGACAGGAATCAGTTTGGTGTTGAGTGAGGGGGGTGGAAATGTGATGTCAGACTCTGCATGTTGTATCAGCACATCCTGGTGTAATGGGCTTCATTTATTTTTTTAATAAATTTCTTTCATTTATTTGCTAGTCTAGGCGATGATTTAGGGTTGTATTCTCAACTCAGTGACCAGGACTCTGGTTATGTAAGTAAAGACAATGAAGATTGTGTATCTAAAGTCTTGTGCTCAAGCTTAGACTATCTTTCGTTTCTCTGACAAATTAAACATTGTTACTATTGATGGCAAAACTATGACTCCATACCTCAGAGAGTATGTTTGAAAAACACACAGCTGCTAGCTGTTTACATGCATTATTGAACGGTGTAAGCACACACTCGTTATAAATGTGTTGCCATTTTTCTTTGCCTAGTCTTCGATGCCAGTCCCTGTTATATCTAAGGCTTTTCAAACTGAAGAAGGAGAGTGCATTGAAATACTCTAAAACACTGACAGAACATCTAAAGGTAAAAAATTCCTATATTACTGAGTCCTTTAAAAAAAAAAAAAATATGGAAATTCCAAGGTACTTTCCTGATTTCTCTAACACGTGTACGTTGATATGCCCCTATCTGGAAATGTGGCTCTTAAAATAAACTCATGTTCAGTGTTTTAGAACTCTGTTTTTTTGTTACTGCAGCATGACCACAATGTTGTCATAACCCTACTGGTCTTGGCATAATACTTTTCCATTTATAATAATTTCAGCTAGCTTTTGTCTGCTTTAAAGAATAAACAATTCAGCAGATTTCAGAGAGGATAAAAAGTACCTCTTCCTGGCTGCAGACATTACAAAGTTGAACCTTCGCTTTTATGTATGATCTTAAGGGAATTCTGTTTCTAGTGATACATTTTATGACTGCAGCTATCCAACATTTGCAGAAGTTGGTGTTTGAATAAATAGTTTTTAGCTCATCTAACAGCTTTACCAAGGTTCAAAAGGCAGTGCTCTTAGCCAGCTTGCCTGAACTTTCATATACTCCCATGAGACTTTCTAGAATTTTCAGTAAAAATCTGTTTTAAATCTGATCTGGTTTAAACAAGAGGCTGAAAAAAAATCCTCCTTTTACTCACTTATTTGAATCTAGGTTGTTTCAGATGAGGTACTCAGTCAGGACATTTAAAACTCGGGTGAGATTGCTTAATCTGTATTAAGGCTGGGATTTTCCAAGGAGCCAATAGGAATTAGGCATTTTATTTGGAAGCTTGTAGGCTTCTTTGGAAATCCTAGCTTTAAATAGAGGAGAAGAGCATGCTAATATAATTTCTAGTTTTTGAGGAAAGAGTCTAATTGCTCAATGCCAGTGTTAACAGCTTTCACATTGCTGTTAGAAGGCGAAGATTGGAAAAAATATGAAACTTGCCACCAGAGGGAATAGTCTAGTGGTTAGTGGAAGGAATTAAGTTAGGAGACCTGAGTTCTAATCCCAGTTCTTTGCTGGCTTGCTATGTACCATAGACAGATCACTTACATTCTTGGTGCCTTAGTTTGTCAGCAGTAAAATGGGATATTTTGTCCAAATTTAAAGTCCTTTGATTCTCCCATACTGGTTCAGACTTTTGGTTATCACAAAAAAATGTATCCATTTGTAAAACTTGTTTTAATAAGCAATTAACATACCCTTGGAAATCACCCCGCAAACTTATTTTTCCCAAACAGAATTCCTATAATAATTCTCAAGCACCGTCACCTGGCATGGGAAGGTAAGCAGCTTTGTAACTTGTACATTTAACTACTTTCCTTCTTGATTTAGACATTTTAAATCTTGTGGGGGAGAGGGAATGGAATAAAATAATCTGCAGAAGCTGAATTCAATCAGCATTAAGAGGACAATAGACTTCCTAAAATGCCTGGAACCATTTGAGCTTGCAACAATATATTCAAAACACAACTACTCCACGAGAAAACATAGGGAGCAATTTACTTGTACTGTTTAAACCCTCGGAGTAGTATTTTGATGTATTTATCTGTTCTGTGTAGTCAGAGAACATATAAATCTGAAGTAACCTACTAAAACTTAGATTTTCAGATTTGTAATTGAGAAATTTCAACATGTATGGCAATATAGCCCTTTCATGTGGTTCTGATTTTGTTCAGAGGTTTCTTTTAAGTGTATTCCTTAAAACTTACATTTATTAAACATTCCTCTATAAAAACGATTAAATTAAATGGTGAGGAAGTTTGGTCATAAGGGTAAACCACACACCTTGGATGCTGTTCCCAGCTCTGATGCACACTTCATATGACCTTGGGCAAGTCACTTAAACTTGTTAGTTTCTTTACTTAAATGTAAGTAAAGAGAGATCCTAAGATGGAAGGACCCTATAGAAGTACAAACTATTATCATTCCAGATTAATAAATTATGCAACTTGATGTGTCAGAATACATACATATTTTGACATTTTGTATTTTAAAAATACTGCATGTGCTCTTTTTTTTTTTTTTTTTTTTTTAAACTAGCAAACCTGTTGGTATGCCATCTCCAGTCTCTCCGAAGCTGTCTCCAGGAAATTCAGGGAATTACTCTTCGGGGGCAACCAACCCTTCAGGGAGCAGTTCTTCTGTGACTATTCCACAGAGAATCCACCAGATGGCAGCCAGCTATGTCCAGGTTACATCCAACTTTCTCTATGCCACTGAAATTTGGGACCAAGCTGAACAGCTTTCTAAAGAGCAAAGAGGTAAGACTTGGCAGAATCTGATTGTAAAACAAAATGTGTTGAATTATGCCATAAATGCTAATAGCTCTTTCATATTGAGAGAATCCACTAATAGTACACCAGGTATGTTTTGTCAGTTGGTGTTTTGCTGTAGGGAAAGATGGATAATTATTGCATTAGATTTTCAGTAATATCTCAGACTGCTCCTATGATCTTGATTCTGAATGTATAAATAAGCTTCACACTGGCGATGTATAGCCAGATATAATTTGATATAACTTATAGTTTACAATGATGGACTCAGATTTCCATTTCTAAAAATTTATTTAATGAATATGCAAATTTCTTTGAGAGGGTACTCACCACTTCTGAGAGTGTTTAACTTCAGTGCAAACCCTTTTCCACTTGTTCCTATCAATCATCTTCTTGCAAAAATGTTTAGGTTTCTATTGGAAATTGTCTTTTATCCCTGTACCATTTTCACCTCCTTCCACCTCTTCTCTCTCCTCTGGTGTCATCTGTGAGAGATGTGTAATATTTGTTAGTATGTCATTGGAGAATGTGGTACTGAGGAGGAATCCACCTGAGGGAAGTCAATGTGAGAGTGTATGTAAATAGTTTGATTTGTTTTCTTGTGTCATTCTAGAGTTCTTTGCTGAACTGGATAAAGTTATGGGCCCTCTGATCTTTAATTCGAGCATCATGACAGACCTAGTGCGTTACACCCGACAGGGATTACATTGGTTGCGTCTGGATGCTAAGTGATATCTTGAACTGAAGGAATCAAAAGTAGAACACACTTTTCTTGCTGCCTCTGATTTTCTCCACAACACTGTGTCATGTCAATAAGGAAGACTGCCATAACACATTGCTTAGTTGACACTAAAAGCAAGGAATGCTTTCACGTCTCCCATCCTCTTCTGTGTGTTTAACCCCAAACCACATCATGTTAATGGACTTCTTCAGTATTCTCATTTTTAAGTTATTTAAATGTTTTAAAATCGGCTACATATTAAGATATGGCTTCACTGCTCTGTAGTGGGATTGGAATTCCAGTCAATAATACATAACTAATCAGTTTTAAATCCTATTTATTTTCATTTGTTTTTAAAAAATTTTTTACAAAGCCCAGTTATGGGCTCTTTTAAGACTTAGCTATTTCTTCCTATAAACTTACCCTATCAAGTACTTAGCAGAGATTAAATGTAGACACTTTATTTAAGTACTGCGTGAGCTTGTTACTCTGTAATGTCTTGTGGTGGTAGAGCTTGTAAAACAAAATAAGGGTTGATAGGTTCTAAAGTGTAGGGACACAAGTTTTTCATGCCTAATGCCTATGACTCAAATCTTAAATAAGTACAGTTTTATTACAGAATTTGTACTGAATTTTAAGAAAAGTTCCAGAGATATTCTTCTACACATTAAGATATTTCATTTAAATGAAAATATAAGAGATGTATATGGAAAGATATTTAGTTATGTCTAACTTGGGTTGTTTTTTCAAGACCATTTCAGAACACTTGGTTAACACTATAGCAATCACAAAACATTACAGTAAGCTTGCATTTAATGCAATATGGAAGTGGTGTGAGAATGAGCTTCAGTCTCTGATAGGTGCATACTGGAAACGTTTCATAAATGGACAATCTTGTGCTTTTTTTATATCTCTTTGTTTAAAATAGGTTTTGTCTCCTTGTTTGTCATTATTTGATGCTTACTGAAGCAGCCAACTTAACAGTTGAAAGAACAGATAAATAATTTCTATTAGAACTGTTTGTATCATTTCCATTGACTGGGAAACCAAAAATCCTAAAAGGTGATTTAAGATCCATCTTTTCCTTTTGGGTCTGCTAATTGATGGACACTATCACGTGATAATGGCCATTGTGGGGTGCAGATCACATCTTTCACAGTGACGTGAAACTGTTCTGATATAGAATTTATTTAAAACTTCTGTTTACCCCCATGTTAATGGAGGCCCCCGTTAATGTTTTAGGGGAGCAGAATATTCACTTTAGAAGTATGTTGGTGCAACAAGAATCCTGCATTGAGTTCCAAGTGGCTGCTTTTAAGAAGTTGTAATCCAAAGTACCTTTCCACATAAGGTTATTGTCTGAGTAAAAGGTTAAAAATTATATTCCTTTCAATATTGCTTAATGCCCCTATCATGTCTGGTGTGCCTTATGCCTTACTTTTAGATGAAGATTTTATGAACTGTTTACAAGATGAAGTTTTACAGCAGGACCATTTATACTGTATGGAGTTGGTCTTCTGCAGTACTTTTGGTAAAATTCCATTTCTTTTTCATCAGTCCTAGTGTGTGTCATAGAAACTGACTTCCTGTTACAGTGGTCTCCTTTTAAAGAGTCAAACTCTGAACTCATTAGAGTGATATTGTGGAATGCTGCTTTGTTTTTTATCTCCCATTGCCCCCCTTATTCTGTATCAGATGTGAACGTGCATGTTCAGGAAAATTATTGCACTAAATTTGTGTGTAGTTGTAGTTAAGTGCCAAAATGATGGCAACCTCAAAAGAAGGAATAGAATTCTACGCTACTTAGTACTGCAGTATGTCCTATGGGCTTTAAGAGTTAAGAAGTTTTGCAAATTAGTAACTTCACTAAACTGTAGCTGCATATTCGTAGAGCTTCCTTTGTGTTCCAACATTATTTGTACTTCCAGAAAAGTTTGCTATATGCAAATGGAGACAGTTAGTCAACCTATGACTTTCCCCATTATACTTCAGCCTACATTCAGGTCTGTTTGAGCACCCTTTTTATTTGAATCACTATGTAAGTTAGTTTCTATGTGTTCGCTGTTAGAGATGGAACTTTCTCTCTCAAACTCTGCATATTGGTTAATGGGACACTGTCAACTATTTTTCCTTTGTAATACTCTAAAGTGCCTAGCACACTTTTGACTCTATATAAAAATACCTTCTTAGAAGCTGCATTGTTTGTATTTTTTTTTAATAGGGCTGCAGTAGGCAGCATGGCTGTTTCTAGCTTGCTCCGTTATGTGCACCGTTACCATTGCTGTAAGCAGGAATGGTCTCATCTCTGGGAATATTGTTTTTTCTTAACTAGAGTCTCATCAGTATCTTTGGGTGGTACATTTTTCAAGAGACCAGTTTAGTGTATCCCTTAGCTCCAGACCAATGGATTCTAAATGTCTAAAGAAATCTAGAAGACTCTTTACAGTCTGTCAAAATGGGGACCTGAACTGACAGAGTCTCCTGCCTAAATAGTATACGTTCTGGTAAAATCCTTCTGGAATATTGTCCCAGGTTTTTTATCTATGTAAGACATATGCAATGGTCTTGTTAAAAACAAACTCACTCCTCCCTCGACTTAGGCCATTTCAAACGGATTAAACTCTGTTTGACAGTTCCAAAAGCATATCTAACTTGGGATTTACCCATTGCTTCAGGGAGATAATTTTATTTTGCCTGATAGAGTAGCTAAAACAAAATGAAAATAGTTCATAAGCGTCCATCTCTCTGCCAAAACGCAGGCTAACAAAACCTGTCCTTTTTTAACCTTTAAGCAGCAATGTGGGAAATACATGTAATTTGAGCGCTAATGCAAGTTGCACTAGTGTCTTACCATGAAGGAATCCTTGACTCCTGGTACTAAGGATTCCCTATATGATTATATTTTAACACATATCAGTGTTGTAGTTTTTATTCATCCCTCCACATTCTTCCCTCCCCCCAGTGGTGAACCTTTTTTTTTTATTTTTTTATTTTTTTTAATAAAAAAAGGCTTAATAATCAGACTAGGCTTGCTCAGACATGAACGTTATTTTGAATTTGCTGTCAAATTTTCAGGTTCCGAAATGACAAGTTGCATCATTTATAATTGTAAATGAGCCTTCAGGACACCAGAACAAAATAGCCCATGATTTATTTTGATTTAAAATATTGGCCGTAAAACAGAGCACATTGGATGGCTCTTTTTTTGTCTTTTGACGGCAGTATGCAATTTGTATTGTATGTGTCTTTAGTGTGTGTGTGTGTGTGTGTGTGTGTGTATATATATACATATATATACATGTATGTGTGTATATGAATATATATACGTGTGTGTGTGTGTGTGTATATATATATCTATGAACTCAGTCTGTCCAAAGTATATGTTATACTTGTTTTTAGATTATAGTGCAACTGATTATATTGATATATTATTTATTAAACTGAGTGCTGAATCACCATCTTACTGGTGAGGAATCTTGATATTATACAGGAGTGCAATGTATATTCTTTTAGATTGCTGAGGCTTGATTGCTGTGATTAAAAAACACACCCTAAAATGTATTTATGAATGACGCAACATATAGAGAGTCCGTACTTTATGAATATAATTTCGTACTTGCCTGGGGCAAGTGAAATAAATCCTTAGGCATGCAACTGTGTAGTTTGCCAAACTAGTAGAAAAGAGACTACCTTTGCTTTATTTAATATTTCATTTACCTAGCAGAAAAATGTACTGTCATTGCAGCGTTTATATTAAAACAGTTACAAAAGGGCCTGAGCAAGTCAAGTTTGAATTTATCCATTGGGGAGCAAGTAACTTCCAAATCATTGGTTAGTGCCCTAACAAATATTTCATAAATATTTAGGTCGAGGATTGAATTACTTTAGGTCTAGTGAATCAGTATTATGGAAAGCTGTATATTTCCAACAACAAAGCTAATCTTAGATATCTTTAAACAAAGAGTCGCCAAAGCTTTTGCTAGCCAACTCTGTTAGACAAACACAGACTATTCTAAGAGGACTGATTTCCTGGAGATGGAAGTACATAAAGAATCATGTTGTCAAATCACATTATTTTTGAAGGAGTTTTACCTGTGATGCCATTTAAACATAGCAGTGTTAGGAGGAAAGAGCAGGGGTAGCTATAAAAATAAAACTATATTCTTGTCTCATTGTGAGGATGCTAGAGCAATGAGCCTGGCCAGTTCATAGAACAGTCTTTGAGAATGACAGCATTAGCTCTTTCTCTATTCCAATATTCAGCTGAGATTAAATTGAATACACTATGTTGAGCAGTTTGAAGTGCTGCTCCAGGATAGTTTATATAGGCTATCCTCATATAAACTTTTTTTACCTGCTTTAATTACATCTGGAAACTTAACAGAAATGCAACCATTCCAATTGATATAACTCCATATTTATTAATGGAGTCCATATCGGCAAATTGGAATGAAATGTTCCCAGTCTTGAATTTTTTAGATATAACCTTAGGAAATCATGCAGTTACGTACACAAGTATTGTAGCCCATATTTGTTGGCTGCATTGGCATTAAATATCTGAAAGTTCAACTACAAGGACCAGACATGACTTTTTCAAGCACAGTTACTGATGTTTGTATCTTGTCCCCCCTTTTAAATGGTTTGAAGAAATTTTGTATATGGAGGATAAAGTGCTTATATATTTATTAAAGATCCTTTATCTTATTTGAAATTATTATTATTTGGTGAAGAAGGGTTGTGTGTTCTTTTGAGGAGGGTTGGGTAGGGCAGGGGAAGGTAACTTTTAACCTATCACTTCAAAGCCCTTGTTAATCATGCAGAAAGGTACTGTTAATGACAGGATGTCTCTATCCTATGCTTTGTACATGACAAGTCCATGTCTTACATTTTGTTTCTAGGCATCGGTCTTCAACCAAAACTTACAAAAACATAAAAAAAACTGTGATTTTATTTGTTGCAATACATTTGAAATTTCAAAGGGTACTTTGAGGCTCAAAATTAGGATTTCTAAGTCAGTATGTGCATTTCACGTAATAAAGCTGTTAATGGTGAGCAAAGTATTATATACTAACTAGATTTTTCCACATCTGTATAGTATATTCTATGTATTTTGTGGTATTGAGATTATAGAAAGTTTAGTGTCTGAAACATGCGTTTAATGTGTATTTTTAAACAAATTTATGGCAATTAAAATATTTGGAGAAAAGGGTATCACATTTCAATTTGTAAAGATCTTTTTAACTACTGTGTCATTAAAATGCTTTGTACAATGCAAAACTGTAACTGGAGAAACTAAGTTTAATAAATATCAAATAGATTTTCTGTATCAAACTTTATAAACGCTGTGCTTGTATCTTGTGTAGGGTTCCTCCTCAGTGGTATTCCATCTTCCAACTCAGTTCTCTTGGGTCCTCATGCCCTCTCAATATCTACCTGTGCCAAGCACGACAAGGGAGAAGAGTATCTGTTATGCAGGTGGCGCCTAGACTTATTTTGATATTCACTTGATTCAGTTTCTTTTAGCCCTGTTGATCAGCATGCAAAGGTAATAGTCACTGAAATACTTAATTAAGCTGATCAAATCTGAAATAGTTATTCAGTTAAACTTGTTCTTTCTTGATTTTGAGCAGTTTGGCAGCAATAGATTTGTTTTCTTCCAAATACCGTTGGAAACATTGGAGTATTGAAGGAATCTGCTATTTTGGGGCTCTTCTTTAATAAGATTGCTCACTCTATGTTCCCTTTCTCAGAAGGGCTGCTTGCCCGAGTACTGTTGGCTGGTATCAGTGGGAGGAGAGATGATTGGTTTATGCACTCACCCGGCCAAAGGGTAAAATGTCCATAGTCCAGCTGCAAATACACACACTTTTGGGAGTGCCTCCCCAGCTTGCACCCCCCACTGTGACTTTTTGTTCATTGGACACAAGACAGAGCAAGTCTATTTGCTAAATACAAATCTTTGTTTATCGTATAGAAAAACATATAATGTGAACAATTAAAAAAAAAAAACTGAGATGCAAGGTCTTTTATTGAGCTTGTCATCAGAAGGTGCAGTCTAGACCAGTGCATGCTTTCAACTTTCATGAAACGCCCTACAACATTTCATATAACATATTTGTCTGAAAAATATTAAATATATACAATTGCATAATTCAAAGTGTCCTAACTTAAGGATAGTTAATAAATATTTTATATATAAGGTTGAACATTGTAAGAGGTAATATTTTCTTCTCCGTAGTGATGATCACGCACGGGAAATTCTTATGGAACAGTGATTCTTCCTGCAAAAAAAATCATAGCATCAATCATTAAGGGCTTGGGCTGACACAGTTATGTAGGTCTCAGTCCAGTGTACACATGCACATAGCATTGTTCATTTGGTTCAGCTCCCTCTAACTAGAATTTAAAGTAAATCTGGTGTGTACTCTTTCAATAGTTCTCAAATCTTACTTCAGCACATCCTGAAAGCACTTTTTAGGAAAAAATGATGCTATCAATGACTCACATTGGCAGGGAGGGATTGTTTGATTTCTAGGGCGGTCTTCTTTCAAAAATGTATTGTAAAACGTGATGACCTGAAACCAGTTCCTCTGCAGATGAAATGCACAAGGTTTGGTTTGCCTTGCTTGGTGGGTGTGCTTTATTGCTGTGCACACTGGCTCAAGAACACCTGCCTGTCCTTTCACTACACCCCTGATAACAATGCTGAATGCCTTATTGCGTAGTGGAAATCCCTTTTTCCTTCTACTTGTATCTTTCTGTACCTGCTCTTGCAACTCTGAAAGGCTAAGGGGCAACATACCAGCTTTGTTAAACAGTAGTCTAAAACAACCTCTCTCAAATGCATAAAAAATAACAATTTGATTTCTATTATCTACTAAAGGTACCCTTTCTATTCACTTCCCATTGTGAATGCAATGTGCACTGCCTCAGCACTATACCCATCTTTTCCTAGATTGTGGGTGTAGGGTGCTGGGCATATTGCCACCAGCCTGGGCTCTCCCGTATGAGTCAGTTTTCAGTTATTTAGTAGTAATTTGTTTTTTGGTATCTTTGTTTAGATGTAGTTGGAGGAAATAGGAAAGGGAGGGCAGCAGAGAGGCCCCGTTCTGTTTGTGTCTAGTAATGTGGACTAATTTACATTCAGACTTCTGAGCTCCTTATGTCTCATCTAAATAAAAATGTGTCCATCCTTTATTATGAGATGCTGCTTTTTAATGACACCACCTCCTTGAAGAGGGATTGATTTTAAAGCTAAAAAGCAGTCGTCACTTAAGTCTGTCCTGCAAGAATGGTCCCTTAGAATGTGTTAACTATTTATGCTAAACAATCTGTTCCACCTTGTATTTAGTTGCACCACTGAGTACCTTTCCTGTCCGGAAGAAGAGTGCTGTGTAGCTCAAAAGCTTGTCTTTTACCATCAGAAGTTGGTCTAATAAGACATTACCTCACCCCCCCCCCGTCTCTCTAATATCCTGGGCCCAGCACTGCTAGACCAACACTCCAAACTTCTAAATTCCAACATCTTTATTAGAAAAGATGCAATCTTTGTAGCACAGAGCAAAAAAAAAACCATTGCCAGTGCTCCTACCATAGGACTCCTAGGAACTGTTCTGCATGCAGATTGCACTGAGAAAATTAATTTTGAAAAATGGCTGAATCTATGGTTCCAACCTTTGCTGCAGCTATTCTTTCTATCCAGAATAAATTTCATCTCCAGTATTGTGATAATTCAGCAGAAATTCCCCCTGCACACTGTGATGTGAAACATTCCTGTTCCTTTATCCTTCCCTTAAGCATATGGGAATGAGTAGTTACCTGCATAGCCTAGAGACACATTCACTATCATCCCTGCATATGGCTCCTATGGGTCTGAGGGAAATCCCTCTCCAGAAAGGTGTCATCCTCCTTTGCCTTGTTAGGTGAGAGCTTGGACGATGCAAGGAAGCAGAGTGTATCTGAAACAGAATTGAAATACAATTGCCATGAAGGAACAGTGGCTTCCTGCCACAGTTAGTGTGAGCTTGGGTTTAATGGACTGCAAATAACTTATTTTCAGATGCTTCATTTGACAGTGAGATCATAACATTATTCTTATTGCAAGTATGCTTGCTTGGTACGTTTGTAAAGTTCTATATCAAAAGCAACTAAGGTTCTCCAGTACGCATGGGACGGAAGCAGCCATCCTCATTCATAGGTGAAGAAACTGATGCAGACGCACTAAATAACTGACCTAAACTGACAGTGTCAGAACTGAGAATACTTCAGACTACTGGCTTGTGCTGTCTTCACTTGCTGAAGTAATTGAGACACACTCTGCCATTAACTCTAAATACTGCACAGCATTTTATGGACGCAAGCACATAAACTTTCCTGTTAGTAATTGCCTGACCATTTAAATTAAAATGTTTCCTCCTGCTCTTACCTGGCTCAGTAGGGCTGCACAAAGTAGTAAGACAGCGATAACTTTCAAATACTGCATCTTCTTTGGATAGGCTGCCAGTCGCTGGTAGCATTCGTGGAAGGTGTTGGACTCCTGAATGAATTTTCCAAACCTTTCAGCTAGACTTTTATAGCCTCAATTCCTATCCTTGCATCAGCTGCCACTTGTCACAGGGACAAAGTTCATCTTGGAGACCAGGAAAAATTTAATAAGTTAATGTCTACTAAAGTCACCTAGTTCAAGGTCTATCCATCTGGCAAACTATATTTACTTTTCTTACATGTGTACTTTAGTATGTGGGGAAACTGATCATACAAACTGTTACTTTTTTTAAACCTAAGACTGTGTACCTGCCTGCAAAAAGGGTTGTTGGCCTCATTGGCCCCAGTGTATTCACTGGGGAGCAACAGGTGTAACCTCTTCACTTCTGTGACTGCAAGTACTTAAAATGTTGTGGATTTCTTAAATAGGGGAGGAAGCATTGTCTAATAGTTTTAGCTTGAGAGTGGAAGATGGGAGTTTGATTCTCCTCCTCACTTTTAGTGCATTAAAACAGCTTGAGCAAATTATTTAACCTGTGCGCCTCAGTTTCTCCACATCAAATATTATATACCACCACCACCATCAGAGGCATGTTTTGTGTCCTTTTATTAATGCTGAAGGGCTTTGTACTTCATGATTTTCATTCAAAATTCATAATTATAAATGTTAGTTTCTGGGGGGTTAATATGGACCTATTCAAAGGTAATGTACATGGTGCTGTATGCATCTGAGTAAAAGTAATGATACAGTTGTTGCTTACCCAGGAGGCCTAGCACAAGTGGGTGTTTAATTGGCTGGAAGAGGCAGCGGCAGCAAGATAGCTTCAAATTGCTGTCAGGTTGACATTCAACTGTAAACTACTACTAGCAATCTCTGCTGCTGAGAGCATAAGAGTGGGTTCTACTCAAACGACGGCAATGCCTCCCACTTTCTCACACATGGATTCTTTTATATATGTCAAATCTACTTTTAAATAAAACGCTGGAGGTGAAATGAATGCAACTGGGTACCTAACGTATCTTTACCAGGGCCCTGTGCAGTGACTGAGATGAAAACCTCAGCAGTGAAAATATTCTACCTCCCACTCCTGCTGTTTCTTTTTCATCTAGACTTTTCCTGATCAAAAGTAGCAGGAGAACGTGGTGTATGTGTATGAGAATTAGCTTTGAAAGAGCCTGTACCACCACAACAGGGTCAAAAGCCGGCAGAGTTTATCCAGATCCTTTGTTATGATGAACTACGTGGCTTGAGATCTGGCATATTTAAGTATGGATCTTTCAGCTGAGACCGTTTAAAATTAAGCTCCTATCCTCCCTGTACAGACTTTAGGCTTAGTCTTTCTCCTAACACAGCATTTCTCAAACTGGGGTCTGCGGACCCCTGGAGGTCCCTGAGGGTACTCCAGGAGGTCCATGGGTCCCACTGATCAACACCACTCTTCCCCCCCCCCCCCGTCCCCGTCCCCTGCGCCTCCTTCAGGTTCCCTGGCGTGAAGGAGGCACTGGGAGGGAGGGTGAGGAGCGGGGACTTTGGGTCTGCGCTGCTCCTAAAAGCAGCCAGCACATCCCAGCCCAAGCACTGACTCTGCAGCTCCCATTGGCTGGGAACTGTGACCAATGGGAGCTACGGGGGCAGTGCCTACAGGCAGGGACATCATGTGGAGACCTCCTGGGCCCCCGCCTAGGAGCTGCTGCCTGATGGATGTGCCGGTCGCTTTTGGGAGCTGCCTGAGAAGCGCCACACCCCTCACCCCTTCCTGTACCCTAACTCCCTGCCCCAGGCCAGAGCCTGCACCTGCTCCCTCCTGCACCCAAACTCCCAGCCCAGAGCCTGCACTCCGCACCCCTTCCTGCACCCAAACCTGCCCCAGACTGGTGAAGTGAGTGAGGGTGGGGGAGGGAGAGGAGAGGGAGTGAGCAGGGGCATGGTCTTTGGGAAGGGGGTGGGGCAGGGAGGTCTTGGGGGTCTCCAAAACATTTTAAATCAAAATGGGGGTCCTCGGGTTACTAAAGTTTGAGAACCGCTTTCCTAACACATTAGTCCTTAAAGAGTAAGGATGTCCCCAAGAGTTGCACAAGGCCAATTAAAGGGTGCGGTGTTGGCAGAAAGGGCTGTCTCAAGCCTTTTCTAGAATGAGTCCTGACTTGCAAGACTATATTGTCTTCCTCCATGACTCTGTCTTTGCTGCCAGCTCTCATCCACACCCTCTGTGTGTACCCTATAACATCTGGGCGATAGCCCAGTACCGCCCCGTTTGGTGGGGTGGACTAGCAGCTTGTAGGAAAACTGGGGTAGATAATAAAAGAAGGAAAGGCAAGAAAATGAAAGGCAAGTTTCCTCTCATCTGCCCAAAAACTCTTTCGCTTTAGAAGCAAACTGGTCTAGGAGTTTGCTTTTGTGTTCTTGGCCTAATAGTATTTTCCTCTCCTTCATGGCCTCCTGCAGAGGAGGGAAGTAGTAGATGTGAAAACCTTCAGTTTATTATGACTTTTGACACATTCATAGAATTGTAGGACTGAAAGGGACCTCGAGAGGTGATCTAGTCTAGTACCCTGCCCTCATGGCAGGACTATTTTGTTCAATATCTTCATTAATGATCTCGAGGAGGGCATGGGCTGCACCCTCAGCAAGTTTGCAGATGGCACTAAACTGGGAGGAGTGATAGATCCGCTGGAGGGTAGGGATAGGATACAGAGGGACCTAGACAAAATAGAGGATTGGGCCAAAAGAAACCAGATGAGGTTCACCAAGGACAAGTGCAGAGTCCTGCACTTAGGACGGAAGAATCCCATACACTGTTACAGACTAGGGACCGAATGGCTAGGAAGCAGTTCTGCAGAAAAGGACCTAGGGGTTACAGTGGAGAAGAAGCTGGATATGAGTCAACAGCGTGCCCTTGTTGCCAAGAAGGCTAATGGCATTTTGGGCTGTATAAGTAGGGGCATTGCCAGCAGATCGAGGGACGTGATCATTCCTCTCTATTCGACATTGGTGAGGCCTCATCTGGCGTATTGTGTCCAGTTTTGGGCCCCACACTACAAGAAGGATGTGGAAAAATTGGAAAGAGTCCAGCGGAGGGCAACAACAATGATTAGGGGGCTGGAGCACATGATTTATGAGGAGAGGCTGAGGGAACTGGGATTGTTTAGTCTACAGAAGAGAAGAATGAGGGGGGATTTGATAGCTGCTTTCAACTACCTGAAAGGGGGTTCCAAAGAGGATGGATCTAGACTGTTCGTGGTACCAGATGACATAACAAGGAGCAATGGTCTCAAGTTGCAGTGGGGGAGGTTTAGGTTGGATATTAGGAAAAACTTTTTCACTAGGAGGGTGGTGAAGCACTAGAATGGGTTACCTAGGGAGGTGGTTGAATCTCCTTCCTTAGAGGTTTTTAAGGTCAGGCTTGACAAAGCCCTGGCTGGGATGATTTAGTTGGGGTTGGACTAGATGACCTCCTGAGGTCCCTTCCAACCCTGATATTCTATGATTCTATTATCTAGACCAATTTATTCCTGTGCTTAACCATCCTGACAGGAAGTGTCTAATGTCCAACCTAACCCTTGCTGCACTTTAAGCTCATTGCTGCTTGTCCTATCCTCAGAGGTTAAGGAGAACTGTTTTTCTCCCTCCTTCTTGTAACAACCTTTTATGTATTTGAAAACTGTTGTGTTTCTGGAGAAGAGAAGACAGGACAACAAACCCAATTTTTTCAATGTTCCCTTATAAGTCATGTTGTCTAGACATGTAATCATTTTCGTTGCTCTTCTCTGGACTTTCTCCAATTTGTCTACATCTTTCTTAAAATGTGGCACCCAGAATGTGACACAATACTCCAGTTGAAGCCTAATCAGCGTGGAGTAGAGTGGAAGAAATACTTCTCATATCTTGCTTACAACACTCCTGCTAATACATCCCAGAATGAGGTTTGCTGCCCCTCCCCCCGCTGTTACACTGTTGACTCATTTAGCTTGTGATCCGCTATGACCCCAGATCCCTTTTCCAGTACTCCTTAGATAGTCATTTCCCATTTTGTATGTATACAACTGCTTGTTCTTTCCTAAGTGGAGTACTTTGCATTTCTCCTTATTGAATTTCATGCTATTTAATTCAGTCCCTACATGACATTTTCTTAAACTAGGGAAACATGATCTAGATGAAATTACTATAAGTTGGATACACAAATAGTTGACCAGGAGTAGTTATCAAGGGTTTGCTGTAAAACTGTGAGGGTGTATCTAGTGTAGGGGTGGGCAAACTACGGCCTGGGGGCTGCATCTGGCCTTCAGACATCTTAATCTGGCCCTCGAGCTCCTGCTGGGGAGCGGGGTCCGGGGCTTGACCCACTCCACATGTGCCGTGGCTCTGCGCGGCTCCTGGAAGCAGTGGCATGTCCCCCCTCCATCTGCTAAATGTAGGGGCATTCAGGGGGCTCCCCATGCCTCCCCTACCCCAAGTATTGCCTCCACAGCTCCCATCAGCAACCGCAGCCAATGGGAGTTGTAGGGGTGGCGCCTGCAGCGGGGGCAGCACACAGAGCCACCTGGCTACGCTTCCGTGAAGGAGTCGAAGGGGGGACATACCTCAAGCAGCTCCCGGAAGCAGTGGCAAGCCCTGCCCGGACCCAGCACCCCGGACCCAGCCCTGATCCCTCTCCTGCCCTCTGAACCCCTTGGTTCCATCCTCCTGCACCCCCCCCCCACTTCTGCCCCAGCCTAGAGCCCCCTCCCACATCCTGAACTCATTTCTGGCCGCACCCCCAGACAGAGCCCTCACTCCCTCCTGCACCTTAACCCCCAATTTGTATGGCGGGCTATGAATGCTCATGAATTTCCATACCCACATGTGGCCCTCGGGCCAAAAGGTTTGCCCAACCCTGATCTAGTGTGATCCTGCAGGGGTCAGGGCTGGGTCCAGTACTATTAGTGACTTGGATAATGAAGTGGGGCATATGTATAAAATTTGTGGATAACACCAAGATGGGAGGGGTTGCAAGCACTTTGGAGGACAGGATTAGAATTCAAAATGAGCTTGACAAATTAGAAAATTGATTCGAAATCAAGATGAGAGTCAATAAAGACATGCAAAGTACTATGCTTAGGAAGGAAAGGTCAAATGCACCACTACAAAATGGGGAATAACTGGCTAGGCAGTAGTACTGCTGAAAAGGATTTGGGTGTTATAGTAGATCACAAATGGAATATGAGTCATCAATGTGATGCAATTGTGAAAAAGGTTAATATCGTTCTGGGGTGTATTAACAGTAATGTCATATGTAAGAGATGGGAAGTAATTGTCCTGCTGGACTTGGCACTGGCAAGGTCTCAGGAGTACTGTGTCCAGTTCTGGGCCCCACACTTTAGGAAAGATGTGGTGAAATTGGAGAAGAAGGCAACAAATTATAAAAGGTTTAGAACACTCGACCTCTGAGGAAAGGTTAAAAAAAACTGGGCATGTTCAGGCAGATAGTCTTCCAAGTATGTTAAGGGCTGTAAGAGGACTATGATCAACAGTTCTCTATGTCCACTGATGGTAGGACAAGCAGTAATTGGCTTAATCTGCACTAAGGGAGATTTAGGTTAGATATTAGGAATAACTTTTGAACTATAAGGGTAGTTAGGCTCTAGAATAGGCTTCTAAGGGAGGTTGTGGAATCCCCGTCATTGGATGGTTTTAAGAATAGGTTAGCTAAACACCTGTCAAGGAAGGTCCTATCTCAGCACAGGGGGCTTGACTTGACCTTTTGAGGTCACTTCCTGTCTATGGTGCTATGCATGTGCAACACTCTGTACCTGGCTCCCAAATCTACTCCACATACAGTTATATCTCAGTGAGAATCAATCTAGTGAAGGGTTTTGGAGATTAGAGCTAGTGTAGGAATGAATATCTTTAGCCCATTCCCTTACACTTCTTTTAGGAACACTGAGGATTCTGGAGAGCATAGTGGCTGAAAAGTATTCTGAGTTCCTTTGAAGCTACTGTATAATGACACGATACAGTTAAAATACATAAATTCCAGTACAGAAAGATTTAAATGATCCCTATCAAACATCCTTGACATAGAAGTGTGTACAGTAGTTTTCCACAACTTCATGTGCAGATACTTGCTGATGCCAACTCGGAGGGAGGAATTTCAATTATAACGCCATGTTGTAGGACTGATGCCCTCTAAATATGCAAAAAACAGCCCTTGCATTTATCTTGTAGGCCAATTGGACTGGTGTTCAAAATAGAAACCTTACATAGTATCAGACAGATTTTCTGTCTCTCTCCCCTCCACACACACTCTCTCTCTCTCTCTCTCACTTCTGGCTACCTCTGTACCAGCTCACTGGGAGCAAGAATTAAACCTTTTGTAACCCTCTCTCTGGGCCTGCTGTTTAAGATAGAGATCAGTTGGTAAAGTACAGCAGGTCAAAAGGGCTGAGCCTGAAGCAATTGATTGTGCTGACGATGAGCCCTTTTTTCCTTTGCATCTTGTTCTGAGGAACCCGAATACATTCTCCGGCCAGTCTCTATATTGCCTACTTAGCAGCCCTTACAAACAAGCAGAGATGAGTACAAGAAGCAATTGTCAGCCAGTACCAGGGCCGGCTCCAGCATTTCTGCCGCCCCAAGCAAAAAAAAAGCCACGATCGCGTGGCAATTGGGGGGAAGGGGGGAGGGAAAAAAAACTGCGATCGGTGGCGGCAGTTCAGCGGCAGGTCCTTCGCTCCTAGAGGGAGTGAGGGACCTGCCCCCCCCCCCCCCGAATTGCCACAGGTGCCGCCCCTCTCCCTTTGCCGTCCCAAGCATCTGCTTGTTAAGCTGGTGCCTGGAGCTGGCCCTGGCCAGCACTTTAAGCAGGGAGCTGGAAAGGCTGTTAGAATCTCAGCTGGCATGATCTTGTACAAGTTACGTAATCTCCTTTATGTGCCAATTTCCCTATTTGTTAAATGGGACTTGTGGGTTGTGTGGTGTGACGGTTAATTTGTCTGTAGTGGACTTTGAAAGTCTGAGCTGTATAAACATAGCTGCCCCCCCCCCTTGGGAAACAGTAGCTTCCAGTTTAGAAAGCAGCACTCTCCCTATTTTCTTGCTTATGCAAGTCCCCTCTTGTATTTCTTCTGAAAGGTGAATATCATAGCAGTGGAAGTCAACCAGGTGTCTTTTTATTTCCAGAACAGGTAAAACATGGGTAATGGCAGCTTCCCCAGCCCTGACATGAAAGGACATCAGATGTGGGCTGTCATTCAGATGGCATTCTTTACCGGATAAGGATTAACATAAAGGATATGGATACTAAGTTTGGGATGAAGGATGTGTGTGTGAATCCAAGAACGGGGTGGAGATGCACTGCAGCAGAATGCAGCAATTTGCTCAAATTTTAGTTCAACAGCTCTCAGCGCTTGAAATATTCTCAGGCTTGACAAAGCAAGTAAAATAATAAAAATAAAGCAAATGCTGTAGCCAAGTGCTTTTGGCATGCAGCAGAAAGAATGTGTTCCCCAGCTTGAAGAAATAGTCCTTCCCTAGGGAAGACGTCCATTACAGGAACTGATACAGAAACGATACGAGTTCAGTAAAATCAAACTGTAGAGCATTGTTGGGAAAAAAAAAAAGGTTTACACTTTTAATGAGTTTAACTTGTAGCAGGCTAAACCTGTCATTTAAGCTTTGAAACAGATGTGTTTGAGGGAGGGAGGAAAAAAAGCAAAATCTCTTAAGGTGCTGAAAGCTTGCAAAGGAAGCCTGTCTTCTCTAACAATAATGGGCCTTATACTGTGATCTAGTATTATTAAGTCTGCCTTTGATGAGCTTTGCCACCATTCTTACTAGTACAAAAGTTATCACCTACCAATGTTTGCCATAGTGGCTTGGAAATTGTAGCTATTTCCGTACACTAGGTTTAGGCTTTGATGCCATTGAAATATTACTCCTGAGGGAATTCTGCTCCAAAAAATAAAAATTATGTGCACAGTATTTTAAAATTCTGCAAATTGTATTTGTCAATAAATGTGGCTCCAGCATGGCAGTGGGGAGCACAGGCCACTGGCTGCACTGAGGTGGGAGATCACCCTGAAGCCTCCACCTCCCCCAGTACAGGGATTCGGCAGTGAGGCTGCACCTGACCTTAACATAGTGCAAGGGCTGGGCCTGTCCGAGAAACACCCCGGAGTTCTGCCCCTCTGCATCAAATGTGGGTGGGCAGGGTCAGCCCTGCAGGATCCAAATGTGGAGGGGCTTAGTGGGGGGCGGGATCCAGGTGTTGGGTGAGAGGTTTCTGTGTGGGGCAATCTGGGTGTGGGCAGCTCAGTGGGAAATTGGGATGCACAGGGGCTCGTTGCAGGGGCAATGGGACTTCAGAGGATCCAGGTGAAGGTGGTTTGGACTCTATGGGGGGGGGGGATAGACTCTGGGGAGATGGGGCTCAGCAGGGGTGGTCTGGGTTTGAGGGGCTTAGTGGGGGGGTCTGGATGCTGGGGGAGTGGGGCTTGATGGGGTGGGGGTCTGGGTGGGGGTCCAGGTGGGGTTGGGCTTGTCGGGCTGAGAGTTCGATGGGCTTGCTTAACAGGGGACCCCAGCTGCTACCGCATGCCAGGCTCCCACTTCCCCCCCTCCCCTTACTTCCACATTCTCCTCCTCCTGCCCTATTCCACCTCTCTTCCTTCCCCACTGCCTCTTCACCCAACCCCCTTGCCTTATTCCCCTCCCCTTACCCAGCCCCACCACAGGCACTCACTGTTGCACAGAAACAGGAAGGCTCCCAGCAGACACAAAGGGAGCACGACTGGCATTAGAAAAAGGCAGCATTCAGCTGCAGTCAGCAGAGCTGAGAGGTAGCCTCCTTCAGCGGGGCAACTCTGTGCTTGCAGAAATGGGTGGGGGGGGGGAGCAGCATGTAACCCCATGTGCCCCCCCACCTTGCCTTTGGGGGGAAATCCCCCCCAAAAAACTGCACACATACTCATCCCCCTGCCTTGCCCCTGCATGGCTTTCCTGTCATTTGCTGCAAGGAAGTGAAGTAATGGGCTGGGGGGAGGAGGCATTTTCTGCAGGCACACACAATTCCCCCAGGAGTAAAATATAACTCAAACCTAAAGTCAAACTAACAATGTAACTAATTTTTCATCAGCACAGGATGAGCCAACAAGGTGATTTAGCACTGAAAGGCTATTTGCATTATCTTCAGGATTTTCTACATGCTTGGCAAACATTTAAGACGGGCTGATCCATTCCCGACAAAGCAGTATGAGCTTCTTCACTTCAGTTAGGGTTCGACTATGCTAAAATTTAAATCTGTTACATCAAGCTATTAAGGTTAAATGCAGCCAGTATTCCTACATTGTCTTGCTCCTTGAAGATGCAGCCCTCTGAACACAGTGATAGTTATCACAAAGGCAATATGCATTCAGAGAAAAGAATTTCACTCAGTCTCTCTGCCACGGACACGCCCTGCACATTCTCAGCAGCTGCCTGAGGAACAACATGGTAGAGTGGCAGAAGGGTGCTTTTCATCCTAGCTCTAGGCAAAGGGGAAAAGCAATTGGAACTAGCTGAAGTTCTTTAGCTGTTTGGCCTGAGAAAGGTGAAGCCCTTTTAGCATACCCTGGCAGAGCCTGTGTTGACACTGCCCATAAAAGAAAACAGATGTTCCGATTACTTTTTAGAGACAAGCTGGAAAAGGAAAAACCTTGGGTATAAATATAGTTCTACAACAGCCATTACAGACAGGAAGTTATCTAAATATAGCCTAGTAGAAACCTATCTCAGGTATAAAGATGATTTATTTTACAGGGACCATCTCTGAACTGAGAAACAGTTCTGTGTTGGTAACACCACTACCTAATTTATCCCAGTGGCCAATGAATTAGACACCTCATACAAGAGCCAGCTAAATAAAACCATTATTGTGTAATCATTTTCACAATAGGGCAGGGGTTCCCAAACTTTTGAGGGTCACATCCCCCCTTACAACTGTCCATGCCCCCCTGGAGCCATGGCTTGGGGGAGGGGGAAACGCCAACAGGAGTAAAGAGGCTGAGGCTGGGGGTGGGTCTCGGGCTGGACTGAGGCTCGGGGCAGAGCTGCAGCTGGGCCTGGGCCAGGTGCCGCTCCGTTCCCGGCCTTGTCCCCCAGCTGGGAATGGAACCATGGCCAGCAGCCGAGGCTGTTGCAGGGCTGGGAGCGGAGCCGTGCGGAGGCTGGGGATGGGGCCAGGGATGCAGCTCGGGGAAGGACCAGAGCTCACCTTTGTCTGCCTGAAGACAACACTGCATCAGTTACATTCAGTGTGTCTGGAATGTCTTTAATGGTGATAAAGGCTAGACACTCTTCAAATGAAAACTTAGATTCTGCAGAATTTAAAATCTGTCAGGGAGCCTCAGTTGTATCAAGTGAGTGAGACAAAGCAGTCAAAGACAAGAATTCCACACAACACTGCAGGATAGGAACTAAGATTTATTGAACAAGCTTTCACAGCCTGCTAGAATAAATATCCTTTTGTGTGTATGTGAACAAGTTTAGAAACAAGGAAGGGACTCTGACATTAATACACTAAGATCTCCCTATTAGCTGTATTACTCATCATTTTCAAAGTCAGCAGCGTTCTTCCTTTTCAGTCGCTCAAATTCTTCGTTCCCCCAGATGTAAACAACATAGGCCAGCACAAAAGCTTAAACAAAAACAAACAAAAAAAGCAGTGAATATCTACAAGTTACATTACAGTAGATACGTGAAAATGTCTTGCATTATGCTGCATTGATTACAGTCCTGGGATAGACGCTGGAAGTTACTGTAGAGATCACCATGTTTTAAGGCGATTCCTTTGGATTTTTAAAGCCCTCGCCAATATAAGAGTTAAACACCTAAAAATCATCCCGATGAGTATTTGCACTCTGCCATCATCCTATTATGGATGCCTAGATTTGCAGGCAATCGTGCGTGTACTATGAATGGCCCTATGGTGTATGAAGAGTTCCTCCTGACATCTCTTAGCCCATTCCTCTGGATTTAAATCCACTCATGACAGCTGCTGGCCTCATATCTAGAACATTTTCTCTTTCATCTCCCTTTATGTAGCATACCTGCTCCACAAACTGTCTCATGCATTTGTAGTTTTGATGATGGTTTTATTCCCTGAATTTGTTTAAGATCTTCTTATAAAAGTTTTAACATAAAATTCCATGCTTGTGGGCAGGGGAAGATTATTTTATAAGCTTTTTTAAAATATCAAAGATTTGAAATATAGATGCAGAAATGACACCAATCAGCATCTTTAATTTAACTCTGGCGTTAGTGAATACAGTACATATGGTACACAAGGCAGTTCAGAAGTTTAAATAATTCACTCAAAGGAATTAGGACTTACGAGGAGCTACCCTGAAGACCTGTGAACGAAATCGCCGCCATACATTTGGAATTCCTTTGGTGAAGTAGTTAGGGAATGCCCTCTGCTCGAATGGAGACAAGCTGTAAGTGATCACATGCCTCACTCTTTCCAAGTTTCCAAAATGGCCACCCATTTTTAATTGCCTGTACTGCAAAAGCAAAGTGCTAGTTACTATGGAGATAGACTGATTTTAAACACAATATTCCTTAGGGTGGATCCAAATCAATGATTTATATGATAAAAAAATTGGATTTTTAACATTTAAATAGTTTTTCTTTTTAAAAATAAATCGAGTTAAAACAAAAGCTGAATTTAATACAAAATATGTTAAGGCCTAAACTTATTATAATCTCTTCAAACATTTAAATAAAAAATATGCTGCACTCACAAGTCTATCAAAAACTTTGAACTACAGGATGCTTTTCTATATAAAGAATCCGTCAATGAAATTCTAAGTTTTGAGATCACGCTTTATAAATACAGCACAATAGGTATTAAACTGTATTAAAGGCTTGATCCCGTGGAGGACTTAGAGGTGGTGTTACTGAGTGCAAGAGACTGGCAAAGTCGTCACAAGCATTTGGACCCAGCCTCTGAATCCAGAAGACACCATCGTGTGTATCATCACTAAGTAGCAAAAAGATGCACCAAATGTAACGTAAAGGCTCTACTTAAGTTGAAAATCAACATGTTTTGAGGGTTATATCTACCCCTGAGAATGCACCTCTCTCCGCAAAATGTCTGAGGTACAAATGGAAACGCTGACTAAAATCAAGGATTTAAATCGAGGCTTTCCACTTGGTGATTTCAATCAAGCCACCTGGAAAGGGCTGAGACGCGTGTAGAGGCGGGATGAGCAGAGAGGAAGCTACGCGGTGTTACTTCAACTTCCACCCCGGGCTCCCGCTTCAGCGCCACTGGGGACTCGGGCCGGGCCGGGTCGGGGCCAGGCCGGGGTTACAACAAGGTCTGGCTGGGTGGGGATGGGACCGAACCGCATTTGGGAGGAAGGGAGCCGGACTGTGCCAGTAACTCTCCGGGGGCAGCCGCAGCCCTGGGGGAGACCCGCCACCCCCCGCCCGAACAGCCCCCGCAGCCGCATGGCCACACCCGCCGGGCCCCGGCAGCGGCGGCTCCCCCAGACCGCTCCGCTCTCACCCAGGCCCGCTCGCTCGGACGTCCGGAGGTCACGTCTCTGCGGTCCTGCCAGGGCCCCCTTTCCGCTTCCGGGGCGCCATCCGGGTTCACCGAGCGGCCTGGCCCCGCCTCCCGAGCGAGGGGCGGAGAGGACGGGAAGGCGGCAGCGCCCCCTGCAGGCTGAGAGGGCGAAGGAGGCCGGGACCCCTACGCGACTACCCGCTGCGGTTCCTCCGTTCCCGCACTGCCCCCGCGGGGTCTCCAGGGTCCCTCTACCCCCCACTGCCCCCGCGGGGTCTCCAGGGTCCCACTGCCCCCCACTATTCCCACGGAGTCGCCCTAGTCTCGTCCCCCCCACTACCTCCGCAGGGTCTCCAGGGTCCCTCTGCCCCCCACTATTCCCACGGAGTCGCCCTAGTCTCGTCCCCCCCACTACCTCCGCAGGGTCTCCAGGGTCCCTCTGCCCCCCACTATTCCCACGGAGTCGCCCTAGTCTCGTCCCCCCGACTGCTCCCGCGGGGTCTCCAGGGTCCCTCTGCCCCCCCACTGCTCCCGCGGGGTCTCCAGGGTCCCTCTGCCCCCCACTATTCCCATGGGGTCTCCATGGTCTCTGCCCCCCCCAATACCTCACAGGGTCTCCAGGGTCCCTCTGGCCTCCCCTTACTGCCCTCCCCCATTGGGAACTACTACACACAGGCTCTATGGTACTATCCCCATCCCCCAGGCATAACCTCTCCTGAGGTTACTCTGACCCTCCCACCACCTCTCAGTGAATTAATTATTGTTTCTATTTGTAGAGCGCAGCCAGGGCTGGGTGTGGGGTGACCATGCTGGGGCCTTTAGCACCACTCTGAGGTCATGGTACTAGGCCCCTTGCTTGTGCCAAATAGGGTAATACTGATCCATGCATAGGGGCTATAGGAGTAGCAGCTGCTGCTATTACAGCCAATAGGTTAATTAACCTGGTAGCCCCAGACCCTGACCTTGCCTTTGACACAGGTCTTGTTCATTCAGACCAGTTTTGCTTGTTTTGGGGGAGTTTCCTAAATTTCTTCCTTAATGAGAGGAGGGTAAGGTTTCTTTCGTCTTCAGCATCTTCCAAGTGCTTCCCTCCTACCACAAAGGCCCTGCATCATCTTCACTAAGAAGCCTGTTAACACCACATGATTCATCCAGAAAGATTGTTGCTGGCCCAGGCACCGAGGATGGAAGAACCAGTCTGATGAGCAGGGTACTGAAAATAGCCAAGTATAAGAATCAAGCTTGCTTGTCTTACATGACAGCATATTGTACTGCTACTGAAGGGTCATACTGGCCCGAGATTAGAGTTTACAGTCAAAATTCACACCAGTTTGAAATTGTGTATAAAGTACTTCATTGATCTGCTGTGGTCCTGAGAGGTCAGTAAATAGAATCAATTGGTATTTTGGCAGACATTTTCTAATGGTTAAAATTGAGGTTAGGGCTGAAGAATTTTATAGTTTTTTTTTTTTTTAAATATATATATAAAGTAAGTTTTTAATTTCAGTTTGTAAAATCTCAGGTTGGTCAGCTTTCCTGCCTCAAGCTGTAACCTGAACAGTTGCAAGGATCAGGCTAGAATTCTTCATCCTAGCAGCTACACCATTGCACAATTAGGACTTGCTCCTATCATCTTTTATTTGCCCAACTCAACCCAGTAACTTCACACACATAAAAGAGTCTACAGCATCAGGATCTTTGCTAGTTGTATTCTGAAGGTTTGTTTAAGTCTTCCCCTCAAACATCAGATTGTCCACTATGGCAAGTAGAATAGGCATAGCCTCATCAGGTGTGCTAAACTTTATGTAAACATTGTAGTTTATCACTAGGATTTTGCAAGACTGGTTTTTACATTAGGTGAAGTGAAGAGGTAAAGTAAGGATCTTGAACTCACTACAGAGTCAAATTCCTCTCTGAACTGGATTAAAATCACTTCATCTGTTTGTGCCTGTTTTCCCCATCTACAGAATGTGGATTAGTATTACAGTAGTACCTGGGAGCCTCACCTCACAAACCAAGACAGCATTGTCATAGGCACTATCAAAACACACACAAAAAACATTCCTGCCCAGAAGAGTTTATAATCTCAGTAATACTTCCTTGAGAGGATGGGTTGTGAAGTGCTGTAAAAGCCTCAAGTTAAAGACAGCTGAACAGTCCCTATTTCTTAAGTTCTCAATGTACAACAGTTAGTTTTCCAGAAAGAAGCTCATGATTATAATAAGTACACATATGGAACATGTCTTGCCTTGGTATATTTACTAGATAGTTACCATTCTCTCTCCCATGTCCATAAAAATAAAAAAAATAAATCACACATTCACCTCTTGTGCTTTAGATTTGGAACTGCACAACTCCCCGCACAACATTTACTGCTCTAGCTCACTATCCCAGAACTAAGAATTAGCTGGCAGGATTCTAAAACATAGATTTTAAAAGTATTTTTATGGTAAAAAGAGGGTTTCTTTATACTTAAGAATAGATTGTCATTTTAAACAGCTACTCTTAAGGAGCAAGCTTTGAACTAGAAAGGCATTGTAGAATCACACCAGGTGAAAGGGGGACTCAGGAGCAATTAAAAAAAAATCTGTTCTAAAAAAAAAAAAATCTTAAAATGACTTAAAACTAGTCTTATGTGCAGTAGCTGCCTGTCTAGAGCTCTGGGGGCAGGTTTCCATTACAGAGTGTATGTTTACAGCAGAAGTTCATGGGAATAGATGTTTAGAATAGTAACAGGACCAGAGATTTAGGCCTGGAGATCCATAGGAGTAGGGAACATTAAGTTATTTGAGATATTGAATTTAAAATTTAAAGCAGTTAAGCCTGGCCTCTTTTTTTTATTTAAAAAAGTATTCAGGTTTAGGAATACCAGTACATACAGTAGAATCTCAGAGTTACCACCACCTCAGGAATGGCGGTTCATAACTCTGCAATGTTTGTAACTCTGAACAAAACATTATGGTTCTTTGAAAGTTTACTACCAAACATTGACTTAATTCAACTTTGAAACTTTACTAGGCAGAAGAAAAATGGTGCTTTTGACCATCTTAATTTAAAATGAAAAAAAAAGCACAGAAAATTCTCACCTTGTCGATTTTTTTTTTTTAAATCTTTCCCTTATTTTATTAGTTTAACACTCTACTTGCTTTTTCTCTGCTACTGTCTGATTGCATACTTCTGGTTCCACATGAGGTGTGTAATTGACTGGTCAGTTCATAACTCTACTGTATTTAAGTAACATTTAACTTCAGCAGGAAGTGTGACTGAACTGTTTATTTTTTGAAATGTTCTTTTCAAAGCTGTATATTTAAGTTCATCATACCAAGTATGGTTTCATTTCTAAAGTTTAGTTCACAGTCTGAACAGTTATTTCTTGTTCATAGCTGGCCAGAGTAGAAAAAGCAGCAGCATTAAAAAGTTACTAAATGCCAGTTTTAAATAACCTATTAGTAAGGAGTGTAATTTTTCCTGCTAACTGTAGAAACAATTCTCTTAAATGTTTGAATGAGAATATTTTTACTAGTTACTGCCCAGAAATGTAGTTAGACTTCCTGGTACAAAATTAGGACTGTCTCCAGATAAGTAGTATAGTCACTTACCACCAACCTCTAAGAAAGCCCTAACAGTTTGACAAAACAGGTGGTCCATTTATCAGAGAACCTTGAATTTTGTCAACCAGGAGAGGGAACTGGTTTGAATCATTAAAAGCATACTTAAAAATTGAGGAAGTCAGAAATACTAAAGGCTCCTTCTGTGCTCAGACACTTGCCAAAAATATAAAGTGTCTTTTGGATGCAAGCAAGACTGAACAAGAACCACACAAATGCCATGACATGACAGGTGTTTATTCCCCTTATTTTTATCCATAGCATTAAAGCTTACAATAGAATGAAATCCTTTACACTTTTATAAAAGATACAAGTTATGGATTATTTCTCCATATAAAAAGGAAATTAAGTAAAATTTCCTTAAATTTCTATTTTCATATTTCCAATTAGTTACAAGGGGCTACAAAAATAAGTGATGCCATTATGCAGTTACCTGCCATGGACTCCATGCTAAATTGATAGCATATCTATTTCATAGAAGTTACTTACACTTATGACATTCAGTTTTTCCAAGACTACAGATGGCTTAGAGTATTGGAAAAATATTCTGAAATAAGTAGCAGTAAAGTGGTGTTTAAATGTTACCGACAAGTACATTTAGTAGCTATCATATCTTCATATTCTTTGTAGACTATAGAACCATCAGGCTCTATTGTCAAGACACTCAAGGGACTATATTCAGCAGGAATGCAAGAAGGCCTTGGAACAGAGGAGTCCAATTTCTCATATATGATGTTCTGTACCATTGTATGGACAGGAGAGCCATAACGATGCCCAACCACCCTTGGGCAGTCACCTTTGCAATATTGAGGGTTATATCTGTGTGGTGCTATTATCCATTTGTCCCACTTTAGTTGGCTAAAACTTAGTCGGAAGTTGTGAAGCTCACATTCATTTTGGGGAAACAGGAATTGTTTGAAGTATTCACTCAAATTATAAGTTGGAGCAGATGGGTTCTCTTTCACATCATCTCTTCGGTGGCGAGATGCCCTTTTATTCTGCATATTTTCTGTTCCCATTTCTTTCATGGAATCTGCAAGTGGATTATTTCTCCATCGGGACCACATTGGATTCTTCCTTCTATGCCTGAGGGAGTTCCACCTACGATAAGCTTGCTCACTGGTGTCATTTAGGTACAATAAAAGAGAAGGAGGCACCAATGCCGTGTTAAAGGAATTTCCCTGTTTAGAGTTGTGGTGTTGATCATCTTTCAGACAAGTGAAATTCACAGCCATATGGATACTCCTCTTGTTAGAGGCAATTAGAGGCTGAAGAAAAGAGGTCACATCAATCTCAACCCATTTGTGTCTTCTGAGTTCAAAGTGCAGATTAAAAGTAATTGACTGAGGTACATTGGGACACACTTGACCAGAAGGATCATTTTCCCTAACAGCTAAGTGGCACGTGCATGTAATGGCAGAAGAACTAAAAACTGATCTGTCAAAGGAGTAGAGCAAGACAGACTTGAGTAAATGCTCCAGCGCAGTAACACGATCCAGATTGAAAAGCAGATCCACTGAGCGAAGGTCTTCTGAGAAAGAAAACAAAGTCTCTGTAGAGATTAAACAATTTTCAGTACACCTCTACCCCGATATAATGCGACACGATATAACATGAATTCGGATATAATGCAGTAAAGCAGTGCTCCGGGGGAAGGGGGGCAGGGCTGCGCACTCCAGTGGATCAAAGCAAGTTCGATATAACGCGGTTTCACCTATAATGCGGTAAGATTTTTTGGCTCCTGAGGACAGCGTTATATCGAGGTAGAGGTGTAGTACTTGATAATGTGCATAATCAAACAAATAATTTAGACCTCAAAATTCAATTGAACTTAAATTTGGTAGTCTGGCAGGGAATGTCCACCAGGATTCCAAAACCTTATTACTCTAAAGAAAATGCATCAATTTGTCCAAAAAAAAAAAAAAAAAAAAAAAAAAAAAAAAAAAAAAAAACACACTCACAACACACCCCCACACCCCCCACAACCAAACAAATTAACATTTTGGAGGCACCAACAAATGGTCAATTGACCTGCTGGCTCCACACATTGTTCACGCAGTTGTGCCAACACTAGTGATACTTCATAAAAAAAAGGGGCAGTAGGCAAAAATCTGTTTCTATTAGGTGAAGGAAGAATTGCAAAACTGAATATGATAGAAATGGCAGAGAAAAAAATATCTTTGTAGGATTTTAAGAGGTATTAGAAACTAGTGGGTGAGGAGGAAGCTATACAAACAAGATTGTTGACAATATCCTCCCTTAGTGTCAGTCACAGGGAGACAGGAATTGCCTACTGGGTTAGACCCCTGGTTTATAGGGGTAACATTCTTTCAGAGAGTTGCCAGTACTAGGCCCTTCAGAAGGCTGTGCAAGAAACCCTGAAATAAGTAGTTGTGAGAAGATCTACCTCCATGAAAGTCATCCTAACCTGTTGTAGTTAACCCCTTGGCTTTGATGTTTTTCCAAATTTTTCTTCATTAACTACAAACAACACTGGATATTCTTGTTCATGTAGATATCCAGTCCCTCTTTGAATTTTGCTAAATTCTTGGCCTCCATGACATCCTGTGATAATGAGCGTTGCAGTCTGGTCATACATTGTATATAAAAGTATTTCCTGTGTCAGCTTTGAATTCGCTATCTTTCAATTTCATTGACGGTCTCCTTGTTCTTGTATTATGAAATAGGGAGGACAGATGCTCCTGATCTTTTCTATACCATTTGTTATTTAATACTTTTATCATGTTCCCCTTTTACTCATCTGCTTTCTAAGGTAAAGAATTCCAGTTGTTTCATTTGGAGCATGCTACTAATCTTTGTTAGCCTTCTCTGAACCTCCTCTAATTCTGCAACCTTATTTATTGAGATAGGGAGACCAGTACTGCATAGAATATTCTAAGTGAGGGCTTTACTGATTTAATATAGCTGCTCATAGTATTTCATGCTATTCTCCATTCCACTAAACCTAAAATTATTTGCTTTTTTGAGCATAGCTGCACATTGAGATTGTGAGTTAGTTCAAGTTTAGCCACCTGAATCACTATAACAACATAGAAGACATCTTAAAAGGAGACACACCCATAATTAGTTTTTGCTTTCAAGCATTACATTACCATGCTACACAGGGGATTTTATAGTAATGTACCTAAAATGGTAGTTTGGCTGCAGTTTATGTGGCAGGTCATAACTAATAAATCTTATCACTTTTATTAAATCTCATCTTACAGAGCACTTTGCCTTAAAATATATTGTGAAGATTCACATCTGTAGCCAGACATATACATACATATATATACACACATACATATATATATTTTTAACCTGGATGGAGAAACCCTGAGTCAGAGTTGAAGTAACAGGTCCACAGCCATATATGTAGGATTAGAAGTCAAGAATTGCTGGTTGCCAGTCTTGTGATCTGACCACATCTTTCACCCCACCCCACCATTTCCTCCTTGAAGCTTCCCAGCTGCATCAGTTTGTAATTAACTCATCGGAAGTCATGCTTTCCAAGTATGGATATTCATAAAGTATGGATGAAAATGGGGGAAATGGAGTGGTTCTTCTCGAATAGAAAGTACAGCAGAAACAGTGGACTAATTTGGAAAAGTCCTCTTGTAATGGGATCCCAACACATCATTAATAAGATCTCAATACTGAAGCAGATTTTGCTGACTGTGTAAAATGCAGAATTTAAAAGTCAGTAAAAGGACAAAAGACAGCCAACAAATTTGAATTATTTCTTTTTCCTGCTTTACTCAATATAGCTTTAGATGTGGCTATTATATAGGTCAAAGGCCTAAATTATGGAGAAGCCTGGCCTAAATTCCCTTTAAGGAGAGGCAGATTATGGAAAAACCCATTCAATGCAAGGAAAGAGTCAGTCAGTAGATTTAACAGTTACACCTCTATAGAGAATAGAGGTTTCTTTATTCTAGCCTATTGAAGGAAAGGGGAAGACGGTCTTAATTACCCCTCCCCCCCCCCCAGGTCTTTCCTCACCTACCTTTTATTTGGTCCTTGGGGTAGTGCTTGCACTCAGCAAATGGAGTGAGGAGCCAGACAGTGTTGTAGAAATGATTTTTGTTGGCTTTTGGGATCCCTTCTTTTGTGGCAGACATCTTATATAGCCGCTTCATATATCTCAGGGCTCTGGCATCTGGTTGGAGTCTTGGGGCCTCACCTTCCCAACTGTGAGGTTTCTGGTCAGACAGCACCTTGAGAAGGGGTGGCAAGAGGGCATAGCCATTTCTCACACTTGGTGGCAATAGCAACACTGGAGGTAGCTCAGGGGGCTCATCCTCAGGAACAAGCAACAGCTCAGGGATCCTCTCAGACACTACCTCATCCCTAGAGCTAGGGGAACACAGAGCAACAGAAGAAAGTAACCTGATAGAGTAATAGAAACAGATGAAGATTCTCCAGGGAATTACCATGATGCTGGAGGTCATAGCAGAAAAACCCTATCCCCATGACAGGTTATATCATAGAAGAGAAAAAGAACTAAACCTGGCCTCTTAAATATATTTCAGGTGTGAGTGGGAAGGAAGCATCTCTCTGATTACACCAGAGGGAGAGACCTACAGCTGTGGAGTGAATCCAAGTGGCCATTTGAGTTCAGGCTAGAATCTTTGCACATGTAGGCAAACAAGCACCCCGCTCTCACAACTTACCCACTTTCACATGGAAGCCATTATTAATTATAGAAAGGTGCTAATTAATTAGCATGTTTATCCTCTCTAGCTTCCAGAAGGGACCACAAGAAATGATGGCTGAATAATAGTTATTCTGGCTGGCTGTAGTTACCGCCCCAAAGCAACTTGTGATTCTAACATAGCTGTGACATTCAAACATGTTTTTACCACAATAACGATGCCCACCCAAAGGTAACTGTTAAAAAAACCGCAGTGATAATCTTTTAATGAGCTGGTAAGAAAAAGGTTCCTGTAGAAAGACTGAAATTGGGTTTCTTACAGTACCACAGCTGAGATAACGGGGAATAAGAGAAGAAGAAGGAAATAGAGGGAAAGGTTCAGAGTAACTGAAAGAAACAGGAAACAAGAGTCCTTCATGAATAATTCTTTAATTTGAAATCTGATGTTCAGCTGCTCTGGTACACTCTGGGCACAGTCTGAATGCCTTCTATAGGTAGATCTCTCTGGTGAGCTAAGTAGTGATAGTATACTAGTAATGAGAGGGACTAAAAGTGAACACACTGTGTTCTAAGCATGGATCTCTGAGATAGAAATGGCTGAATTCCTATCCCTACTCACCCTGTTAATTTCTTGTGTGATCTTTGGCATTTAGGATGGGATGCACATTGCACAAGAGTATTTAGATACCTTATTCTTGTTTCTAGGCATCACTGTGATCCACAAACCCCACTCAGCTTCTGCCTAGCCCAGTTGGCACCCAAACTCACTCGGTGCCAAGGTTATTTCCTGATGGCACGTACAGCCTCACTCTGGGCACCTGAGCTTGTGCACTACTGCCTTATGATAGGTGTCAAGACACTGTCTCCTGACTAAGCCCCAGAGTGATTCACAAGCTGGGAAAGATTGGCATTCAGCCAAAGATCTGTGCACACCTACTGGATCAGGACCTTCAGGCAAGTTCACATAAAATTACATGAGATTTTCACTGACCTCTCATTACATGAGATTTTCACTGACCTGAGCAGATTCTGGAAAAATATTTCCAGCTACATTTCATTTTGTAATAGGATGGTATAATAAGCTATTTAAAATGTAGTTCTCGTGTTTGTGGCAACGATTATATAAATCAACAAGAATAAAATAGACAGTTTAATATATTTAATGTGTGGTTGTAAACAACTAAGATGTACTCCACTATTAGGGTGACCAGATGTCCCGATTTTATAGGGACAGTCCCGATATTTGGGGCTTGTTCTTATATAGGCTTCTATTACCCCCCATCCCCGTCCCGATTTTTCACACTTGCTGTCTGGTCACCCTATCCACTATATACTGTAAAAGACTTATACTTTTCTGTCAGTTTATAATGAATGAGCCAAATGCAGACATGGGTGGTGTGGGTACAACTCCACTGAAGTCAATGACCCACTTAACCCAGGCCTGATCTTGGCCCAATATATTTAAAACAAAACAGAAAACTCACCAGTAATACCTGAGATAATTAAAAATAAATGAATGTTAAAAATCTTACTTCTTTTTCCCCATGGATACTATTTATTTTTTGTAAGTCACCTATTTTAGTTTTATTCCCAGTCAGTTTCCCTTTTGGACTCTCATGCCCTGGCTCAGCACTGTGATGGCTAAGTTGGAAATACTGAAGGCAAATGTTTAACTCCAAACAGAGGTTTTTTTTTTTTTTCCATTTAAATTACAATAAAAACAAAATAAAAAAAAACCCTTTCTCTGGCAAAAACCAATTTTTTTTGCCCTTAACTACCTGATCGTGCCAATAGAAGTATTAATTAAAGTGTAAAGTAACTGATTTATAGCTATCATTTGCTGTTAACATGCTTCTTGCCTTTCACTTCTCTGCAGACACTAATACCAGTCTTAGAGAAATGGAATGGAAAAGTAATTGTGCTTATAGTGCCCTCAGATTACCTTCCAATCCCTAAGTAAAGCCCTTCTACCTCCAATCTGAAATCTAGGCATCCAAATAAGTAGGGTGCTTTTCAATCACTACCAGCTATCTATGGAATGTGCTCCTAAAGACCTCTGCTAGAGCACTATTGATTACTTTTGGAATGTATAGAGCTGCCTGTTGCTGAACATGTCTAATTGGGATTTTTTTTATTTTATGAGGATAATACCTGAGAGAATCTCCTTTCTTGTCAGTTGTTTTTAATTAGAGCCATGTTATCAGTAGTGTGGTAAAATGTCACCCCATCGTTTAACTTTCCTATCTCACTGTTTCCAAGAAAGGAGTGCTAGCTCAGAGAAAGCTTAATTAACTTACAAAATGTCAGGCTGGTATACTTTCACTCAGATTGCAAGGTTAATTATAAAACTGATTAGGATTATATTCAGCTAACCATCTATATACCCGAATAATGTAACCTTGTTTCTTTTGCTTGCTCACATCTGATTAGGTTATGATAAGAGGAGAGCACTACCACTTCTAAGGTCAATTAAAATTTAAAAGTTTTGTTGTGTGGGTTGATTTATACTTCCATACATTTTTTAAATAGCATCCATCAACCAACATGCTAACATCAAACCACTCCAACAATTCTTAACTTCTAGATGCTGAGGTAATAATAAATCTTTTACTATAATTCTATATAGTGGATCCTAGTAAAATCTCAGATAGTCTTGTGCATACACTACACTGTGAGATGAGAGGGGATTAAAAAGATAGCTACAGTTTTAAATATGTATCAGGTGGACTGGATGGCTCGAGGAAGTAGTAATGAGCTATAGAGGCTTATATACCTAGGTGACAGGTGTGACTCTAGTCCTAGTTAGAGGTGTCTTGAAAATTGCTATTGTTTGGTGGCCTGTGTGAAATAAGTTGCCCTTTCCAGTGGTCAAATGTCCCAGTCACCAAAAGCCATGTATATTAACTGGCCCTTTTCTTAGCAATCCTAATAGAGAAGTCATGGACTGAGTGGACCATATGGTGTGATTGCACTGTCACCTTTTTTCTAATTTCCACCAATGCACTACCCAAGGTTCAGCTCCATTGATGGCAGCAACAGTGAATATAAACTAACGGCTGGCATTTTAACCATTGTGTTGTCTAACCATGTTCATAACAGGTCTAGATCACATGGAGTTGGATTTTCAAAATATTTGGGGATTACATTTTCAAGTATTCAGTACCCACAATTGGGACTAGATTTTCAAAAGCGCTTAGAGCACAGCAACTCCCTGCCCTGATTTTTAAAAAGCATACATCTACTAGGCTGAACTCTTTTGACAGTCTGGCCGTCGTCTCTCCTCAGCCCCCACAAGTGGGAGCTGAGCTTTTTTGAAAATCTGGCCCATAATATCACAGGCATTCTCAGCAATGTTGCCATGCTAATGGGTTCCTGAGGAGGCAGCCATAATTTAGGGCAGCCCTTGCATTGCTTACTTCATCCAATGGGCTGCACTTGTGTCATGGAGTCATTGGGCGATGCTCTGAAACTACTCCATATGGAGCCAGTCAGGACTCTGGGGTAGCATGCCTCCTCTCTCTGAGCATACTGTCACCAGGGCAAGAAGTTTACAGAGCTTCAACCTTCCTGAATCTGACCCCGGAGCATTCAGCATCCCCTTCCACACTGTGCATTTCCTGCAGCGAGTCCACCTGAGAGGGGCTCCTGGGAAGCCAAAGGGCCCTGCACCCCAACTCGGTAGTCAGCAGTGATTCTCAGCCAGCGTAAAACATAAGGTTTATTAGTCAACAGGAACACTGCGTAATACGGAACTTGTTAGCACAGAAATCAATGACTTTTAGACAAGTCCATCTTGGGGGACCCCGAGCCAGACGCCCTGGACTCCCCCATCTCAGTCCCAAAAAACACAGTCTCCCAGCTTCCAGCGACCCCACCTCCGACCTGCCTGTTGCCCCTCCTCCTGGCCTTTGTCTTGCTTCCCAGAGAAAGAGTCACCTGGTCACATCCCCCTCTTGGGTCTCAGGTTATAGCTGGGGAGCCTCACCTGCCTCAGGGCCTCAACGAAAGTCACACACCGAATTCCCATCACCTAAGCGTTGGTGCAAGACACAAGGAAACTGAGGTACACATAATATAGGACAGTAAGACTCACATGCAACATAACAAAGTGAATAAAATCCCACTTCGTCACAACTTGCCCCTGGAACAGCCCAGGAAAGGGGATGCAAAGATTGTCTCAAAATGGCCAGGGGTCTTTCTCCCACAGAGCTGCAGGTTCTGTAAGAAGTGCAGCACAGAATGTCAACTTTTAGCAGAGCACTGCTGCTCACCACATTATAGCCATTCTGTGCACAAGTAGAGAGCTTCAGTCTGTGGTAATTAGCGTTTTTTATTGTGGTGTGTGGAGCTTTTAAGATCTGTTGTGACTGTGGTTACTGCAATCTAAATACCTACAACATTCTGGAGGCAGGATTCAAAGAGACTGGTTACCCGGAAGCAGCTGAATTTGAAGACTGAACCATAAGAATAATAATAAATGATACGTGAGGCTAGCTGTAGCTTGAAAGCAAGGACACCTCTCCCTGTGCTAATGGTTCATTTTGCTATTGTTCTTATCTAACTAAAGTCATCATTGTAGTTAACTGAAAAGGGCATGATTTTCATCATGGAGACATGACATTCATAAGCACTAAATTACTAAGAGAAGAAAATTGAAACATGGAGGGAAATGCTTTAGCAGACTATAATTAACTTTCTCAGTAAGTGGACGATTAAGATCTTGTAAAAACAAGTTTTTTTTTTCACAAAAACTGAACCCAACAAAAATATTTCCACTCTTATTTTTTTTTAAATTTCCAGTTCATCAATTGTCTGTCTTCATTTAAAGAAAGAAATACTGCCCTGAAGCTTTTGCAAGAAAGGGCCCTGATTCGCCTGTCACTCATGCAGATTCAATGGAGTCTCATTGAGGTCAATGGAGTTCTGCCTGGGTGCAAGGGTTTGCCCCTTGCATGTGGTTACATGTGGTTTGTGTCCAAAAAGAACATGAAAGTGAGACTGATAATAAACAAAAGTTATACTGACAAATGACTTTCTTTGCTCAAGATAAGAGAAAGGCAAAAATTAAATAAGCAGCATGTGGTCCACACAATTTTGGACCTGTAGAATAAAGGATTTTAAAAAACAGTATTTAAAAAAATAATAAATGTGGTTTTTTTTCTGTTTTAATATTTTGAGGTGTTATTAGTAACATGGAGAAGAAAGGTTTGTTTACAACATATGATGTGAAAATTTCTCTTTTGAGTTGAAAGTTTCTCTTTGCAAATATGTCAACTTAAAACCAATAGAATAACATACAAGGTATTTCAAAAGTCTGATCCATGCATAGCTAAATATTCGATCACCATAGGGGAGTGAGGATTAAGAACTAGTAGTTTCCTTCCCCAGAGGGATCACAAACTGTATTGCCTATGCTCTCCTCCCACTGACATCTGGATTGAAGACTTCCTTCATCTCCCTTAAGTTTAATAGCCTTCCAGCATCTGACCCAGGGAATGTGAGAAACGGAGGTGAAGCAAGATGTGTGCTCTTAATACAAAGGAAGGGTAGAAAGGGATGGGAAAGGGTAGAATTTATGGGTTATAACAGGGGTAGGCAACTTATGGCATGCGTGCCGAAGGCGGCACGTGAGCTGATTTTCAGTGGCACTCCCACTGCCCGGATCCTGGCCACCGGTCCAGGGGGCTCTGCATTTTAATTTAATTTTAAATGAAGCTTCTTAAACATTTTAAAAACCTTATTTACTTTACATACAACAATAATTTAGTTATATATTATAGACTTATAGAAAGAGACCTTCTAAAAACGTTAAAATGTATTACCGGCATGCAAAACCTTAAATTAGAGTGAATAAAGGAAGACTCGGCACACCACTTCTGAAAGGTTGACGACCCCTGGGTTATAACAATTTTAGTTTTAAAAGAGCAAGCAGATATTTCTCGTAAGAAACATGCTTCTTCCTCAAAGTCTATCCATATTAAAGGGTCACTCTCAAGTTAAAAAAATATTTTTAAAAAACCCTCTGAGTCCGATCCAGCAGACACATCTATTATTACGAATGTTGTTGTTTTTAACAGGAGCGATTCAACTGAAATCAGTGGGACCAGACCTGGTAGTAAGCACTACGGCCGTATTATATATTTGCAGATTCAGGTGCAAACATCTTTAACTATGATAGTAACAAGAGCTTAGATTATTAAAACTGGGGGGGAAAGGAGGAGTTCAAATACTTTTTGCCACTTATGCTCCTTGTTTAGGTTTTCCACGATAATGGACTAGTGAGCTTCCCTTTTGTTCTAGTCAGTTTCTGTTTCTGGTTTTCCTGCACTAGTGCAATGTTGAAAAGTTTGGATGGTAAACATAACAGAGGAATGTGTGTTTCTTTAAAAGAATGGAATTGAACAGTCATAGAAACAATTTTGCTGGACTGAAGTTTTGTAAATAGCTGGATCCCTTTCCCTGCAAGCAGTCATGCATTGCATAGCTCTTGTTCAAGTGAGTAGTCCTATTGAAGTAAAAGGGACTACTTACATGAGTAGCCACTCATATGCACGAGTGTTTGTGATATTGAGACGTTGGAGTTTTTAAAATAAAACTCAAAATCTGAGCCAAATTAGAGTTGATCATGTCCCTTTAGAAAAAAACACAGCAATATTAGACTATTTTCCGGTCTTCCAATGCATTATAATCTTAAATATTTTGTTCTATCTGTTATTAAATTTAAGATTCTTGGGACAGGAACCATGTCTTCCCATATTTTTTTCATCAAGAAGCACGCCAATGACACTGGTCAGTAAGTTCTTCTGCTAATAATTTTTAAATTCCTGTAAATGAGAACTGAGGAATGTGCGGCTTTGCCCGGTAGTTAGGTACTGAGGTTTGTTTGTTTCCACAAGACAGCAAAAGCATTAGTCACAGGTATAGATGTTATGCCATGATAAACAAGGGTTTTAATTCTAGCTCACTGAGCCGATTCAGTGGACTTTGAAACACAAGAAATGTCAGGTGCTTTCTGCAGAGTCCATTAATATTGTCTGTAGAAGCTTACCTTACTACATCTCCACAAACGTCTTAATCATGCTGTTGCTAGACAGATGTGAGCAGTGGCAATTTCCAAAGAAATTTAGAAATAAAGTGTGTTTAGAAATAAAAGGAGAATTATTCTTTGTTACTTATGGCAGCTCATTGTTACCATAAACACCAAAAGATTTTGATGCTCTCTTTGTTTACAGAAATAGCATGATTTTGTGGCCACTAAAATATGAGCAATTAGTTACTATCCCAGGTAAATGAAGTCACTGAGTGCAAAAAGTGAGGTCATAGGGCTCAATCTTAAATACCTGCTACCCAATGCTTTAAAAGAATTATATATGATGGTACCTAATGTTCAAATGTTAACAAATAAGGTAGTCACAGTTGAATTTACATTGTTCACAGCCGGTATCTCTTCTTTCCTGTATATAGCTGCTTAAAGTTACGGGGTCTAAATGATCTAATAGTTCTTTTTCATCACTAATATTTAGATTTATTAAAAATAAGATTTTAAGTCAATTCCTGATGTTTAACAGTCTACTGACTTCTGTATGGGATAAGGATCTGCTCACCAATGGCAAAGTCTCTCCTCTAATTTGGTGTGTTATTTACATGTATATAAACATATCTTCTGTAGCTCTTTACATCATTGGAAGCATTGTACAAATATTAACAGATACATGAAATATCATGGGTTATTATTATTCCACACTTTACATATAACAAAATTGTGGCACACAGGGAGGCAAAATGACTTGCCAAAGGGTACACAGCAAGTTAGTGCAAAGCTGGGATTGAACTCCAGAGTTTCTGGCGCCCATTTGTGTGTTCAGCCCATATTGCCTTCCTACCACTTTGTCTAAAATTACTGTAAATTCTTGACCAAAATAACATTTACAATAAATGACTTTGTGGACACTTTGGACAGAGTAATCGGTTGTTTTGTTGATTCAATAGTTGTGTTTAGTGACGTAATAAGTGATAGCGTGGGAAGAGTTTCACTTTATCCTGTTGTGAAAACATGTGATTAGCAAGTAGGTGCTTGGCAGTTTCAGTCACTGAAAACCAGAAGAAACTTTGTCCTCTGATACTAGACTGTCAATAGCAGTATGGGTATAAGTGTGTTGTCTTTACCAAACCTCTTCAGTTTTACAACAATGGAGGTATGTGTTTCCGAAGTACGTTTTTAGAGCTCTTCAATATCAAGGGCTTAACTCACATTACTTTACTATTGAAATTAATTAAGGAAGACTGTGGGATACTCCACATTAAGGCAGTTCATTAAGGCTATATTTTTAGCTTGTTAAGCAAAAATCACATGAAATCTAACAGCTCTACCAGTGTTGGGAATCAAATACTAATTTTAAAACAATAAGAATTTAGTGCTTCTGAAAAATAACAGATTGACAGCTGCAGAGAACAGTTCTCTATCCACACAACAGTTACTGCAGCAGTTCCAGCTCCCCGAAGCATCCCTGTCCTGGAGGGACCATTACCGTTCAAAGTATTTCTAGACTGCATAGCCCCATAGGATCCATGTACTAAAAAGCATACAAAGATACAGAAGTTACATTTCCAGGGCCATTTACTCCTTGGCTTGTCTGCAAGGACCAACAACGAGTGGTGACATGGGAACTAGATTGGGGTCACAGACTCATTTCACACAAGCCATTGAATAACATAGCATAACATCTTTCAGTCATTACCAACCCTTAGACTGATTTGAACCAGCCAGTTAGGATGAAAGGCTCTGTGAACATTTACTAATACTATTGGCCATCCAGTACCATAGAACATTATTCTTTTAGTGTAATGGGACTTCTATTAAAGTAGAATTTCTGTAGTTCATCCACTGAACTGGCATTAGTTAAATGTGCTAGTCCCTCCACATGTGTGCACTAAAAATATAATAGAGTGAGACAGATTTTGTCAAAGTTGTATCTACCAAATATTTCTGTTTGGAGTCCTAGATATACTAAGAACAGGTGAACGTGCTCCCACTGGGTACTGTGGTGCCCTGGAAAGATCCCCTCTGTATTCCTGCCTAGAACTTTGGAACAACAGAAGTAGAGAATGGTCCACAAAGAATCCGTTACAGTGTTATGTAAAAGTCTAGTGGAAGAGGAGGACTCTGAGTAAATTTCAAGCAGATACCCATCCAATTCACCTGTTTGTGCTTAAATACTGAATCTTAGTGCATTAACCAAAGACTCCCGTTTACTTGGCCTGTATTAGATGTGCATGTCAGAGGAAGTTGTGCCCTTTGGGATTGTTTAGAATTGCACTCCTTCACCTTCTTTAAGCCTAGTTGCTGGAGAAGGAGTTGTGCCAGGGCCTGCTGTTGAGCTCGGAGTTTATTCTGCTTCTCACAGGACACCACTGGAAGATGCAGCATTGTACTCCTTGGGAATTGGTAGTGCTTAGTGACCTTTTCCTTCAGCACTTGCATTATCTTCAATATAAGTTTGTTTTCCTGTTGTCAACCCCTAATGACTCAGACTGAGAGCTTTTTCCCCTGGGTATCTTCACAAAAAGGAAAGCAGTTCTTTTATTTAGATGTAGCAATTGTGTATATGTAAAAGAGTGGTAAAAGCTGCAAGCGGGGCCCATCAGTGGAAGCTCCACGGGGTATGTGTTTTGATTCTGACACAGTGCGATGTTTATCCACTGTTGTGAATTGGCGCCAATGACATCTTTGTGCTGGTTCTGCCGGTTCACTTTCAGATATCACTAGCCTTCAACGGTACCCATGCAAGGCAACTCTTCCGTTCTACTAAATCAGTGGTTTTCAACCTTTTTTCATTTGTGGCCCCCTAAACAATTTCAAATGGAGGTGCCGGACCCCTTTAGAAATCTTAGATATAGTCTGCAGACCCCCCAGGGATCCACGGACCACAGGTTGAAAACCACTGTACTAAATAACCTTCTAAGTTTTCCCAGTGAACATAGGACTGGGAGTTATTAATGATATTGTTAGTCTGTCAGCATTTCTATTGTAGATTCCAGTTATAAAAATTGGCTCTTGGTTGTAAATTCACGTTAGATGTTTTTCATGTGCTAAGAATATATGTATTTCCCTAACTAATCCATGTGCTTGTGTTCAAGGGATGCTCCCTTTTACCTTAAATTCTGCCATAAATTCAGATCCCACTGCTCCCAAAACAGAGTCCTTCAGTTGAGCAAAGGAAAATGCTCAACTAGTTATTAGCAGTATCAGGACTGAGAGTCACAGTTCTTCTGTTCTGATTTCATTCAGCATGGGCCTTATTATCTCTTCGTAGGATAACAAATCCAAGGATAAATTCTGCCATTGGATTTGTGGTGTATCTCACATCTGTAAGATAAATGCAAGCTGCAGTTAAATATTAAAATATAAAAATTCCTATTGGTAACTTCAAACAGTCAGTGAAGTAATAAATCCAGGAGAGTTTCCATAGCATCATCTGTAGCTGACTTTAAAAAAAAAAAGCTTTTCCACTTTTGGGGAAGTGGAGCAGCAGAACAGCTGATGGATTCTCCAGCTGCTTCTCTTTACAGCATCCGAAAGGAAAGCAATCTCTGTCGGAAGGTACAAGCTCAGACTGGATGCTGTAAAGACAGCGCCTTCACAGAGCTGGGTCTAGACCACAACATTCAGATCCATTGCTAAAGTCTGGGGCATTCAGTTCTGGGGATTTTAGTTTGGATCCATCTCAGGTTCTTAAGTAAAAGACAAATCACATGAGGTTCCCCCTTTAGCTCTGCTCCCTCCCAGCATCTAGGACAGCCAGGTATTCATAACACCTCTGAAGGTGTTATGAATACCTGGCTGTCCTAGATGCTGTGTCTGTACCTTGAAGATTCTTTCTAACTGCCAGCTCACTCTTGACTAGTACTGTAAGCAGTGGCATAAACTGCCTGTTATTCTTTTGACCAGGGTTGGCTGGTGTTTTCTTCCCCCCTTTTGCAGGAGGAGATCTGGGTCATGCTGAAATGCTTCTACTCTGACGCCAGAGCTTCAGGTTCATTATTCTAACCCCACCTCCCTTCATCTGATTGGACAGGGAGCTCTCCCAGTTACCTTTACCGTCTAAAAGTAGCTAGGGGAACTGCAGAAACTGGAAGAGTTTAATCTGCGGCTGAGAGTAAGGAAAGAGTTCCTTCTAGACTGCCTGGGTCTGTGTAAAGGAATAATAGCAAGCCTCTGCTACGTGCTGGCACTGCAAGGGAAACAGCATTCTCTGCAATAGTTAGTGAAAAAGACAAGCTCGTTCATGGGAAGCACAAAGGGAGACTGGTCAAGTAGTGGGATGCAGGTAATTATGGTTGTTTGCAGCCAGGGCTCCGGGCTGTTGTGTTTTTGCAATCATTGTTGATAAAGCTGGATGCTGATTTGATGAATGCTCATGCTGATGAGCTATATAAATTACACTGATTGCTTCTAATTGCTGTAAATGTGTGTGCACTTCTGGAGGTAACTTGCCTTTGTGACGGTGAACGGAAAGCTACAGAGCTAGAGGAATTTAGTGATGCTGGAGCGAGGTGGGAGAAAGACCATCGATGTAAAGTTCAATGATCCTGCATAATGTTTGGGAAATTTTGGAATGTTTGGAAAAATCGATGTTTTAAGCCAACCTGTTGAGTGTGAATTATAAGCACAGTCCCCATCCCCTATTGTAAACAGCTATACCTGAAATAAAAAAAGAGGGTGGGGGAAGGGATGGTGTTTGTTTCCTGGGCATTGCCTTTTGATCAGTTTTGCAGTATTAAACGAGTAAGTGCACTATCAGAAAATGTAATATTGTCTGTTAGCAGAGGAGGTTTTAGAAAAAGGACATTATATATTGAGATAATATTTTATAAGTGAAAAGAATCCTTTTATAGTTCAGAATGTGCTGGAATTATACTACTATAACATATTGGACAAGCAGCAATGTAGTTTTATTTATATGCTCCTTTCAGTAGCTGATTTGAACCTTTATTATTATTTTAAGGTCTTGATCTACACAATTATTTCCTGTGAAAATCACGGGGGCAATAATGGCCTTGAAATTTCTGTCCCTGTTGTGCAGAAGCCCATTAACAAGATGCTTATCTCAGAAATAACTCTCTATAGCAGCATTTTATGCCAGTATTGCAGGGATTGAGCAGAGCTGTGTGGAAACAACAACAACAACAAAATTTTCTTCACAAGGTATTGCAGAAAACAATTCATAATAGAGCTGCAGGTTATTTTGTCCTTTACAATTTTTTTCACACACTGGTAATTTTAAAAAAAAAGAAACTACACAGAATTTCAAAACGTTGTGCATGTTGATGTGAAACTTAATATCAAAACAAAATATTGAAATTCAAACTTTAAAAATATCTTGGTACATATTTTTTTTAAAAAGAGATCCATTTTGAGTGACAGTGGGTTTTTTTTTTCTCCCACTTAGAAGTGGTCTTGTTTTCAAGTGACACGACACACAAGATTGCACAGGTCTTTCATAAAACTGATCATATTTACAAAAATTGAGGGCAAAACCTATAGACTCAAGACTCTCGTTATGAATATTTTGCATTAGTTGGTGTTTAGGTACAAGTCATAACATACAGAGGGCCAGATCCTGATGTCTTTCTCATGCTGAATAACACTTTAAATCCACCAGTGGCCTCACTAAGTAAGGGTATCAGAATCTGGCCTACAATAGGCAAAATTATAGGCTGCCTGATACCTCACATTAGAAGACTCTGTCTTCATTTGCTTACAACTTTGCCAAATGTTAACCGTTTAGGCTGACGTTTTCCATGCCTTGTGTCTGCCTCAGGATGATGATGATTATTTTTTTTTTTTTAAACTTCAGCCAAAACAGCTCAATAGTTTCAGAAAAGAAGCTAGGGGGAAATATTTTGTTTTGCCTGTGTTTAAAAAATTCTGATAACTTTTTATTTGAACAGCTCTAGTGATCCCATGCCTTGGAACAGAAAGTTTAAATTCCCCAGGGAATGGCCTTTATGGCAGGGTTGAGCTTTTTGCTGTCCCTTGTAAAAATCTGTCCAAATTGGCCAAACTATAAGTCTTTGGAAAATTGCAGTTTGCATGTACGCAGAGACTTCTTTAATTTTTAGCAGCTAAAATCTCTGAAGAGTCCATCCTCAGTGAGCATGCTCAGTAGCTTTAAAAGTGACCTGCAAAGGAAAAAACCTGGGTTAGGAATATCATTACTGTCAAGTCTAATCATCCCTCAGACATTTTAAACAGCCTTAATAAAAAACAGTTTTCGATTTATGTGACTAAGTTTCACTTCTTTAGTATTTTGATGTGATCATTTCATTGTTTCTCCAATTAGCCATAGGGTCTTCCAAGGGAGACAAGACCCAAATTTCTAATTTAAGGCCCTGGAGATGGGGGAAGAACTGCTGTTAACATAATGAAAACATTTCAGGCCTTTAAAATAATAGACATAACCCCTTTTCCCCCTATTTGTAAGCAGTGCCTTTATAAACTTTTCAATAATGTTTGAATTTGCTCACCAGTAGCGTTTAGCTGGATCCTCAGCTGGTATAAATCAGCTTTTGAAATTAATGGAATCATGCCAGTTTACAGCCGTGTAAGATCTGAACCTTTAACGGCAAGGCAAAAATACTGATTCCAATGCCTAGAGTTGATTATAGTAGCAGGGAACCATACAATTAAGGACACCTACATTCCCTGTCTGCTGACCTTCTTCAGTTCATCAGTATTCTTTGCTCATTGTTCATCACCATTTATACAGTAGAATCAGTAGAAATGTAAAACTTTCTTGAAAATAGGGATACATTAGTTTCAATAGTATGTGGAAAATGAATTGCTTTGGATATTTCTTCTCCATTTCCTCCTGGCTGATTTAGGGCCTGATCCAAAGCCTCTCAAAGTCCATTGAATGACGGCCATTGACTTCAGTGGGCTTTTGGATCTTTTAAAAATCTTTTAAATGCAAATTACCCTCCAATGGGGAATAAAATAATAAAAGACTTGGAGGAATGGAACGAATATCAAATTTCTTGTCTCTGGAAGGTAGATACAGTAAAGATTAATGTCCTCCCAAAAGTACTATTTTTTGCTTCAGTGCATTCCTGTTTGTATCTGTGACATGACATTAAACATTGCAGGATGTGCTATTAAAATTCATATGGAACATAAAGTTCTAAAGTTTTCTATAAGACTACAAAGTGGGGTAGACTAGCTTTCCCTAATTTGGCATATTATTATTTCATTATATTCTGAATCACAACTAAAAGATGTGACCAATTGGGTTAGCAGTAGATCATGAACATGACTGAGGTCTAGTTATAGCTATTTGTACAACTGTTGGGTTAAAAAGAAATGTAAGTTACCAAAAATAAAAAGTCACCCATTCACCTAGGCCATTTTAGCTGCTTTGGACAAATTTTCTAAATTCCTGTCACCAAAGTCCTCTCTTTTAGCTACTTGCATTAACAATCAGAAATTTCTCTCTAGGAAATATTTGAGTGACTACTCATTGTAGTAAAAGCTGAGAGTGAAATTACTCAATTCTGACAGCTGTTCCTGGGTCCTGATTTGAAATCATACCAGGAGATATGTAATAATGTAAACAATATAAAGATCCCATATTTTCAATATTTACAAGTTAAATATTTTATAATAAAATCTAGATATCAGGTAGTTCTGTCTAGAACTTTAATCACAGTTGAGCAAGCTAGAATTTATATAATCACAATTTTGATTGAAAAAGATATTGATAAGAAAACAACACAGATGAAATGATCAGAGAGGGATTAGGACAAAGAAATTGATCTGGATGAGTGGGTCTCTATATGGGAAAGGGAATATACATCTTCAAAGCTTAAAAAACTGGGCATATTTAGTCTTGAGAAAAGAAGACTGAGGGGAGACCTGATAAGTCTTCAAATATGTTAAGAGTTGTTATACAGAGGATGGCAATTAATTATTCTCCATGTCCAATGAAGGTAGGAAAAGAAGTAGTCGGCTCATTCTGCAGCAAGGGAGATTTAGATTAGAAAGTAGGGAATTTTTTTTCTAACTACAAGGATAGTTAAGATGTGGGATAGACTTACAAGGGAGGTTGTAGAATCCCCAACATTGGACTAGATGACCTTTTGAGGTCCCTTCCAGCCCTATGTTTCTATGATTATTGGAAATGTGTGACCCCCCTCCTCCTATGGAAGTGTGGTATAATGTGGACTGTCTTTGTGATGGAAAAGCTTTCACACCAAGTACTCTGATATGAATACCAGAGTTATGGATTTTCCAGTCAACCAGACATCCTCTGGAATTGGAAGTAATCAGGCAGCAGTGGAGACAGACAGATACATACAAACACAAGCAAATACTTTACTGCCTTGGGGCTTTAGCCTTGGGCATGGGCACCAACTCTGTGGGTGCTCCTGGGCTGGAGGACCCACGGAAAAAAAATAGTGGGTGCTCAGCCCCTACCAACTACCAGCTCTCCTCCCTC